>NC_042615.1:744010741-745210741 GCF_901001135.1 Rhinatrema bivittatum | reverse complement strand
TGCATCATGAAAGAAACTTTTCCTGGTAGTGGTTCACCCTGTATGGAGGAGAGAAGCAGTAGAGTGGGTGTCAGAACAACAGAAATCCTTAGATGGTCCACCAGCCTTTTAAGTATAAAATTACCACCGGCTCCAGAATCTACAGGTGCAAGAGTCTGGAACTCAAGAGTCCCAGAAATGATTGAGACTAGGAGAGTCAGTGGAGGAGATGGGGTAGTAAGACCTAGGAAGAGTCCTCCAGCGGATTCTAGGTCTGCATGTTTCCCGGACAGATGGGACAGGATTGAACCCCATGGCCAGGTTGTCCACAGTACATACAAAGGCCTAATCTCTTACTGTAGCGTCTTTCCTTGGCGGTTAGGTGGCTGCGGCCTAATTGCATGGGTTCATCTTCTTCAGAACTGGTTGCAGGCATGGTCTGGGTTGCAGGTGTTGCTCGTGGGCGCATACTCACTGATGGATGTTTCTTAGGACTCTTTACCTCCTGTGAAAGTTCATACAGGCGGCGATCAATTCTCCCTGCAAGGTCAATGAGTGAGTCCAAGCTGTCAGGTAATTCACATGCTGCCAATTCATCCTTGATGCGGGAGTAAAGGCACTCTAGGAAAATCGCACGTAGGCACCCCAGGTCCCAGTGAAGCTCTCAATATAAGGTCCTTGTTGGAGATGTATTAGAGCAGATCCAGTGACTGTCTTGCGAGCAAAGTCATCAAATACTGACTTGAAGAAAGCAAGAAAACCTGGCAAGTCGCTGAGGATTGGGTCATTGCGTTCCCTGAGAGGTGAAGCCCAGGCCAGGGCTTTCCCATCTAAAAGAGACAGGATATACATAGTCTTGGCTACTACATTGGGAAAGTAAGTTGGTTGTAGCAAGAAGTGCATACAGCACTGGTTGAGAAAACCCCTACACAGCAGGGAATCTCCTGAGAAGCGAGTAGGGGCTGGTAAAAGTACTACAGTTCGTACAGAAACTCCTTGCAGCGAAGCATCTTTATCAGACATAGTAGAAATGTTCAGTCAGGAATTCAACTGATTAAACGCATCAGTCAATGTCTCTAAAGTCCTCTGCTGTTCAGCAATACGTTGGGTCAGGCCAGGGATGGCCTGCAGGGCTGCGACCTGAGCCGGGTCCATGGAGTTAGCAATCTGTTATGTTCTGGTATGGTTGTGGACCCTGGATCATAGTGAGAGCTGACTCCACCCACAGGGACAAGCCCTGTAGGAACTCATTATGATAGGCGTGGCATCAGCTGAGACAGACACAGATAGAATGAGACTTTATTAGACTGGAACTTAGGCAAAGTACCCACTGAGTGGGAAGGAAGACACAATTCAGAGTGGTAATGTAGCTCAGTGATGGTATCCCTGGTAGTGGCCTGCAGAGCGGGGTAGGCCGGGGAATTCCTCCTCAGATGAATACTTCTCAAGGTTGATCCGGTAGTGGCCCGCAGCACTGGGTATACCGAGAATCAGCACAGTCATTGAAAGAGAAGTGCAGGAGATCAGAGAGCTGGGTAGATGAGGGTACTCACTCCGAAGCGTAGAAGGTAGTCTGCCGAGGGGATCACGGTAGTGGCCCGAGGCACAGGGTACACCGGCGATTTTGTCAGCAAACTGGCAGCAATAGAAGAGCATACTTACAAGGCTGAACGAGGATGGGGTCCAATCTAGGGTAGAAGGATTCTCCAGACAGGAAGGCCCTCCAAGGAGCGGATAGCCAGAATGCGAAAAGGCCCCTGAGAAGAGGTTACCTGAAGTGTCCAAGTACCGGAGTTCAGGAATGAGGTTCAGAGTAGCAAGTAGTAAAGCATCTCCAAAAGGAGTGGAATTCAGCAGGAAGGAAGTCTTTGCTAACTCATAGGAGGCATAGGCTGGATGGCTTAAATAACTGGCGGGTGACGTCATGCGGAGGGGATGCCCCGAGGTTCCTGCCATGATGTGTATAAGAGAGAGCCTGGCGCACGCGTGCTCTAGGTAATCCCTGATTCAAGATGGAGGACGGGATCGCCCACGCCATCCCGGGAATGCCAAGGAAGGTGGTATTTGCAAGCAGAGGCCTCCATTCGTCCGAGAATCGCTGGTGCAGGGAAAAAGGAGGTGAGCAACAGAGGTCACAGCCGTCTGCGACCAACGGGTGCAAAAGAACCATGCAATCATGAGCCCAAATTTTCAAAATGTAGCTGTTAAGGGTCACCATTGCACTATAACTATGACTCCACCATCACTACCATCGCCAAGGAATGTGAAACAACCTCCTCAGTATCCCCAATCCTGGCCAACTAGGCACATGGAAGACCTGAAAAAACTCCAGGTTCCCCAACATGGCAGTGCAGCACCGTGCCACCACCACTGAGTCACAGAGTCAGACCCATTAATTTCCCTTTGAAAATTTGCTACCATATTCATGGGTACAAAAGTATCTGCAAATCTTGCTGTTATGCTGCTTAGTGCAAATTACTCACAAATGGGGAAAACCCTTAATTTATTTATTGAAAAATATTTATATGCCACAATATCCTAGGTCTTTAGTGGCCCATAAGATTCCATTCATAAAAACAGATAAATAACTCACAATATCAGACTAATAACAAGATTGCATACAGAGTTGTTCGAAACACAGCTGATATCTAGCTTAGTCAAATTTGTGAAGCAGTCAAAAATTGCTTCCCTTTGCTTAACCTAAATGCCTCTCTAAACAAAAAGGTTTTTAATTATTTCTTTAAAGTTTTTACACACATTTCTTTCTGTAGTGCCTCTGGGAGGTGATTCCTTAGTGTAGGGCCTACAGTAGTACACAGCCTCTCAAGAGTTTCAACCAATCTAACCGTTCTTGGAGCTGAAATGTCCAAGAAACATTTACCCGCTGATCGAAGAGTCCTACCAGCCGAAACATTTTTAATATAGAAATAATGCATTGTATAATACTTATATATCATTACAATTATTTTATATTGAATTCTTCATTCAACTGGTAACCTATGTAAGGAATAGAGAATTGTAAGATATGATCAAAATGTGCAGTATCTTTTAAAATCCTTGCTACTGAGTTCTGCACTAGTTGTAGTGCCTTAAGCATAGACTGGGGCAGACCTAAAAAGACAGAGTTATAGTAGTCCAAGCCAAATATGACAAAAGCTTAGAGAACTGCCCTAAAGTCATTTTCATTCAAGTAAGGTTTAAGCTTCAGTATATCTGATCTTCTATCCAGGAGACTAAGAAATTTAACCCAAACCAACAAAATTCCTTAGTAGAGGTTTCACATAAACCATTCATAAATGGTTGTAAAGTTACACTTCCTGTTTGTGGTATTTTTAAGTTTTGCATTTCATTGCTAACCCTTCTAAAATGTATGTAAAATTGCTTTCTTCAATACAATCAAAAGAACTCTCAGAAAATTATTTAGAGCAGTGGTAACAGCCAAAACAGATCAACCACAATAACAACTGTTCAACCACACAGATTAAAGGATAGACATAAACATCAAGGTTGAGAAAGAATTTGTTCTCTCATTTAGCAGACCTCATACATAGGCATATATTATAATACTAGATAGCACATAGGGTGATACACCAACTAGTATAATCATAGGTCTTAGATGAGTGGGGTTTTTTTTAACTTTGCTTAGTGGAACAGTCCAATACACCAGAACAATTTTCAATAATTCAGTATATCAAAACATTTCATAGTATTTATGAAAGTAAATGTCCAAATTCCAAAAAATCTGAATTCCAACTATTTTGACTTAACTTTCTGCAACGCGAAGAAACACCATATTCTTCGTGTGAGGCTTGGATGGAGAGAGCCCGACACAGGATCCGTGTTTCGGCTATGCCTTCATCGGGGGCCGAAATTTGCTGCAAAAATAAACAAACACAGTTTGTACAGGCATCTTTGAAAAATGAAATACTTGCAAATCCATGTCACAATGATGGAACACCAACATGTTCAGTGCGGCTTGAGGTGCGGCATGGCTGGTAGTACATTTCTTCTGCCAGAGGAGACCGCTCTCGCACCGTATTTTAAATAACCAACAGCCAATCAAAAAAAGCCACGTGGGCAAAAGATGACATCATTAGTCGCTATGGACCTTTAAACCAAGGAATACCATTCCACGGCTACATTTAGACCGTGGGACTGAACAGTGTTTAAATTAAAAATCCATTGTTGCTCTTTCAAATTCAGCAATTTTTATGGATCACCACCCTCCCTGATAGATGGATACAGTCTATCACCCTCCATTTCAGATCCACAAATTTATGTTTTTCCAGAAGACAATGTGCTACAATAGGAGCTTGGACCTTCTCTGTCAATAGGCAACTACAGTGTTCAATTAGCCTGGTACGAATCGGACGTTTAGTCCGACCAACGTAAAATTTGTCACAGGGACATACTATAATATAGATGACATGGGAAGTTTGGCAGTCAGAATGGAACTTGGCCAGCCATATTCTTCCTGAATTATCCTTCCAAGATAGACCCGAAAATGTTTGCGAACATAAAGAACATTTTTTGCAGGGCCAATGACCAAGTGGCAGGTCAGGTTTAATGTCAATAGTAGGCAGAAGAAAAGAATGAGTCAGTATATCCCTCAAATTTTTGCCCTGACTATATGCGATTATTGGGAAATCAGCAAAAACAGAATGAATTTTTAAAATATGCCAGTATTTCCGAATGATTGATGCAATACTGGAAGATTTGGTAGAAAATCTTAAAGTGCACACCAGTAAAAAATCTTCTAAATTGGCTGAATTGTCCAATAAAAGCCATTGATGATGGGTATTAGATGCTCTTTTCAATGCTTTTCTAATAATCCGAGGTGGATAATCACGTTGTAGCAGACGACTTGCCAATTGTTGCGCTTGGATGTGAAACTCAGATTTCTCAGAGCATAGACGATTGAAGAAGTGGTTGATGATGCTTTTGTTGTTGGGTTTTTGACCCATAAGGAGAAGATGTTTCTCATTAACTCTGCCTACAGAACTCCCACTCTGTACATGCTTCCTAAAATGCATAAGAATAGTGTGCCTACTATTGACATTAAACCTGACCTGCCACTTGGTCATTGGCCCTGCAAAAAATGCTCTTTATGTTCACAAACATTGTCTTGGAAGGATAATTCAGGGAGAATATGGCTGGCCAAGTTCCATTCTGACTGCCAAAATTCCCATGTCATCTATATTATAGTATGTCCCTGTGACAAATTTTACGTCGGTCGGACTAAACGTCCGAGTCGTACTAGGCTAATTGAACACCGTAGTTGCCTATTGACAGAAATGGAGGGTGATAGACTGTATCCATCTATCAGGGAGGGGGTGTGATCCACAAAAATTGCTGAATTTGAAAGAGCAACAATGGATTTTTAATTTAAACACTGTATAGCCCCACAGTCTAAATGTAGCCGTGGAATGGTATTCCTTGGTTTAAAGGTCCATAGCTACTAATGATGTCATCATTTGCCCACGTGGCTTTTTTTGATTGGCTGTTGGTTCTTTAAAAAACGGCACGAGAGTGGTCTCCCCTGGCAGAAGAAACGTACAATGCCGGCACCTCAAGCTGCTCTGAACATGTTGGTGTTCCATCATTGTGATATCATATTGCAAGTATTTCATTTTTCAAAGATGCCTGTACAAACTGTGATTGTTTATTTTTGCAGCAAATTTCGGCCCCCGATGAAGGCATAGCCAAAACACAGATCCTGTGTCGGGCTCTCTCCATCCAAGCTTCACACGAAGAATATGGCATTTCTTCGCGTTGCAGAAAGTTAAGTCAAAATAGTTGGAATTCGGATTTTTTGGAATTTGGACATTTACTTCATAAATACTATGAGATGTTTTGATATACTGAATTATTGAAAATTGTTCTGATGTACTGGACTGCTCCACTAAGCATATTTACAAAAAAAACCCACTCATCTAAGACCTATGATGATTATATTAGTTGGCGTATCACCCTACATGCTATCTAGCATTATAATATATGCCTATGTATGAGGTCTGCTAAATGAGAGAAAAAATTATTTCTCACCATTGGTGTTTATGTCTATCCTTTAATCTGTGTAGTTGAACAGTTGTTATTGTGGTTAAATTGCTTTCTTTGACATTTGCTGAAATTGTCATGAAATGTCCTTATGCTGGGCAGACTGTATCTTACAACACACAGGTAGCTACATGAATATGTCTGAGGACTGTGCAGCCCCAGAAGACAGGAACTATTTTTTCTGAATCTGGGTAATATGACTGGAAGACTATGTTTAATTAGGTGCTGGGCTGGGCTTATCTCTGGTAGCATACTGCAGTACACTGTCCAGAAAAAGAATACATTTTAAACTATCTGCAAATACTGGCAAATATTTTAGACTTTTGTATGAGGCTCTAAAAAGGTCATTCAGGAGCAACATCAGGGAATATTACTTCACAGAAAGGATGCATGGTATAGCCTCCTGGGTCAGAATTTAAGAAAGCATGGGACAAGCGCAGAGAATTTCTGGTTATAAAGAAGTGAGGAAAACAAAGATCAACCGGTGTCTATAGCACTACAGCAAGAATTAGGTTGGTCATACCAGACAGAGCTTAAGGTTCTTATGTTCTGTCAAACTCAATGTTTCTAAAATGTGGCATGATATCAGTTGTTTGGCACGTGAGCAGTAGTCTTCCTTCACTCATCTTCAAAAGCACATGATGTTATTGGTATATGGAAGAGCAGATGATGTACCATTAATGAGAGGGGAGGGGGAAACAATGGATCTGATATATACTCCACAAACATACTAAGGCCCAGTAATCTTGTTTTTCTTAATCCATAATGCAAATATCTTTATTGAAGCCAGTACTAAATATCACAACAAATAAAATTACCAGTCACCTTATTTTGAATGCATTAAATCCATAACTAGTATGATCTCACTTTTCTTTCGTAAAGACCTATATGGACCTATATATATGACTATACTTTCATAATTTGAGTTTATCAGAAAATAAACCAGAATGTTTGCCTTAGATAAATGGAAATTTTATTAGGGATTTCTTTTGAGGTAACACGATAATCTTACTGCTGTAACTGATTATTTATCAGGGGTCAGAGATTCATAAAGGATTACAAACAGAAAAATACCTTGCGCTAATAAAACCAGTGACACACTAGCATAGCAAACCAACAGCTACTTGCATGTTAAAGTACCAATGTGGCATTCTGAACTAAACAATGGTAGGAAACAAATACCTATACCTTCCATGCAATATCTGTGTTAAGCTTTTCTGCAAGTAGCTGGAGGATCATCTGTGGCTGTGTTTTGACTGAAGAGGTGCTCATTCCATCGGGTGTTAAACTAGTACATTTGTGAAAATGTTACAGCTCCTGGAGGAGATCTACAACAGCTTTGTCCCATGCTAGAGGCAGGCAGTGAGGTATCAGAGTGTTTGCCAAGGTTCCATGTGGTCTCTGTCTCAGGCAGCAGGTCCTGGCCTCCAAACCTAGACCTTGCATAGGGCCTAGGCCAAGGTCGTGGTGACCTACCATGTCCTAGACTTACGCAAGACTGAGGCTTTGAAACCAGCTGACCCCAACATCTAGTCCTAGGACGAAGCTTTGGCCTTGCATAAGCTAAGGCTGCAGTTGGTCACCATGACCTCAGCTAAAGCTCTGTGCAAGGTAACGTGCAAAGCCCTGGCTTGGGCCGGGGCCTTTGCCTCATCTGCGGATCCCTCATGGACCGGGTAAGTGGCGGCTGTGTAGGATCTTGGCCCCGACATTTTTCCGGGTGGGGGGGATGGGTGGGGGGCATGAGAGGTCCTGGAAGGGCCTGAGAGGTCTTGTTTCTGTTTTGTTTTCTGTTTTGTTTTTTTTGGGGGGGAGAGAGTTTCAATGTTTATTTGTTTGTTTCTTAAAGAAACAAAATAAACATTACACAAAATAAAATTCATGGGAAAAAAGCCCCCCAAAAACAAAATGAAATTATCCCCCTTTCCCATCTGTAATGGGCATTAATTCTGTGAATCCCAGGTAGAAAGGTACCTTGCCAGCTCTGTTTTTGCAGGTACATAATCCTTCCTTTGCTTCCAGGATATCTCTGCAAATAAGTGTTTATGTGGCCTCACACCACGCATTTGTTTGTGTGGTCTGAAAGTTCCAGCTTGTCAGCATATGTGCCGAGAAAAGCAGGTCTAGTGTCCAACTTGTTTCCAGAGACTTCATTTTGTATGCCACATACAAAGTCAGAAGATTTTATAGAGCCTTGCCTCTACAAACCAGAACCTGTCAACTTGGCACACGTTCCTAAGGATATAGACCTATACTTAAAGTTGTTTTGATAGATATTTCTAAGAAAATTTCTACATTCTATTGCATTTAACTGTAGTGGATTTTATAACTTGGAAACTTCTATACTTCAGTAATTTAATAGACCATCATTTAATATTTTCTGCTATTGCAGCTTTTTTCTGTATTATTGGAGATACAATTCAAGATCAGGAGAAATAAAATAATTTCTGGTGGAAAAGCTTTGACAACTACTTCTTGCTGAAAGCCTTCTTTTACCATTGCTTATTGGTATTGGCTGCAGGCTTTGTCAGCAGTTGAGAATAATGCTAGTAATGATTATAGTTCATGAATTCTGTTGTTGGTCGTGCTGTTGCATAAAGCATATTTCCATGAGTATTTAAAATCCATAAGCAGATCAGACATCTTATTAAATTACAATACAGAGACCCATATTCAAGAGGTTTCTAATATGTAAATGATGTCTTGAATTTTGGAAATGTGGCAAAATAAAGTAATTATAGAATGTCAGGAAATGAGGTCATTATAGTAAAACAAATGCATTTGAATGTTTTCTACTAATAAAATCTCTAAAATCTATTCCAGATTCAATACCCTTGATTCAGAATTGACGGGTAGGTGTAAAATTAATTCCCCACTGCTCTGCAAGGGACTGCTTGATGTCATTAATGTTGCTTTAGTATCCTGTTCATCTACACACGAATATGACTATAACTCCACCTACAAAGGATTTGAGGAACAAAGCCAGCTAAACCTACAGCAGCAACTCAATACAGTATAAAAATAGTCTGGGTATAAATGAAAACACCTTTCAAAAGAGAGTCCCATCTACTTTATAAACTTAGTTTCTCTACAGTACTCTTACTTGGTCTGTTCGTACTCTTACTTGGTCTCTTGAGACCTTTGGTTGAACCAAATAGTGAGTGGATCAGAATGCTAGTCACTTCTTCCATTTCATAATCAGAAATATTTGAACTTATCATGTCTGGTCAAATACATTTCCTCAAATGAAAATGTTCATTTTTTTTTAATTCTGCAATCACTAGTTACAATGGAATTTGTTATCAGTTTTATCTCAGCCCATGGGGGTATTTAATGATGAGGAAGGAAGGAATGGTTATGTCGCAAATATGGACATGACATTCCATGTAAATCTAAGTAAGCCTCCCTATTTACAAATACCATGCTATCTTTTCTGTAAATTAGCATGACTCAGTATTTTCCCAGTCAGATATAAATTCCAAATGTGGAACAAGGATTTCTCATCTGCTCATCCATAAAAAAGGTTAATGAACTTTGCAGTCATACAACAAAGCTTCATCTTAAAAATAATTGTATTTAATGAAGTTAGTCATTAACCCAGCCTTTCAAAACCCGGTGTTCTAATGGCACATGCTTGCTAGCACTTGTTTTAAATAAATCATTTCTGGGATTTGCATAGTACACAATAGAAAAGTGATACCCTTCAACTGCAATCCTGACAGTAACAAATAACATGATGTGATGCATACCGATGTGACCAGGAGTTAGTGGTCCTTCTCAGCACTGTCTGAGATAGTTTATCACAAGCTGTCATGTGGAAAATTGTGCTGGTTTTTCCAAACCCTGCTTATCTCTACTCTGTGGAGACGTAAGGGAAAGTGGAAACAACATTTTCAGTCATAGTGATAAATATAGGACGTGCAGAGGCAAAATTTTGTTTCAGTTCATTTATTCATTTTGTAGGTCACCAACATTCATGTGGTTTGTTTCAGCCTAAAAGAAAAATTTTCATTTCTTTCTTTCACTTGTCCATTCATGTCTCATTAAAGTCAATGGGGGAAGCAATACAGCCTATTTTGAGCTCCAGAATTGGGGTTTCCTAATCAAATCAAATGGAAGTTGTGGGAAGACCTTATCAGAAGGGGGAGCAGAATATGTCAAAGTGGCGCCAAAATGGCTCAAATAGCCCAAGGCACCATAAAAGGCCAAAACAGTACCAGCAATGGCAGAAGTTCTTCAAGGCACCATGAAAGGAGCAAAATAGCAGTAATAGTGGCAAGAATACCTCAATACTCCAAAATAGGGGCACTGGGCACCAATAAAAGTGGCATCAACCCTCAAAAGGCAGCACGAGAGGGACAAGGTGGAACCAAAAGTGACATAAACATTCCAAGGTACCATAAAGGAAAAATGAAGCAGGAAAGGTGTCAGAAAACCCAATGCAATGATACAGGGTCAAATTAGGGGCGAAGACCTACAGCAGATACTCAAAGCCCTGGTTCTAAATATCTGAATGGGCTGGTCAGTCAGGACAGTCATTTCCATGATGCATCTCATCACTACTTTTGATGCTGCCTGCCTCTTGCCCTGGGATAGTGATATAGAACACCACCCTCTACTACATGGTGGCTTGCTGCTGCAGACATGTGGCTGGGGCTTCTGGTCTGCCACCTGACTGATTGAAGGAGCTGTGAAGTCAACTTAGGAAAAGTCTTTCCCTTTTCTACAACTTTGCTGCTGCTCCTGTTACGCAAGCCATCAGCAGCAGACCAACGACGCAGCCCTCTCACCTTCTTACACAGACTCCAGCTCCTGGTTCCTCCTTGCTAGTGGTAGTGGGCCACCAGCTCTGATCTCGGGCCGTCCCCGGTGCCTCCGGCTCTACCATGGTCCCCAGTGTTGTAGGTCAGGATGCCATTGCTTGTTGGGCCTCTCCGTGTGGTCTGCGGAGAGACACCACCTCCCACGCCGCGCCCCTCCCTAGGCGCGCGTGTATGCACATCACTGATCCTTATGAAGGGCCCACGGCGGGAACCTGGCCGCAGCCCCAGATGATGACGTCAAACTCTTCAGTGTATTTAAGCTCAGGCCTCGTTCCATAGCATTGCCTTTGCAACAGGTCTCCTCGCTACTTAAGTACTCGTTGCTGCTAGAGAATCCTCTCTACTCATTGTTCCAGACTTTTGTTGTTCCCGGTTCCTGTCTACCTCGTTCCTGCCCTATCTATGTTTTGGACTGACTCTATGGATATTGACTTTGCTTTGCTTGACTATGCTATTGCCTATCTCCAGACCCAGACCTCCGACGCAACAGCTCCTACTTCTGCTTCTGCTTTGAATAGGCAGAGGGGGTCTCCATGCTAATACTGCTACCTCCCCTGGATGTCAATCTAGTACATGGTGTTTCTGTATGTGTTGTTGCAAACCAACATTTGTAACATGCCTCAGTAAATTTCCTCAACTGTTGGCCTTACTATAGTGAATGCACTGAACAAAACACAGATCCTCCCTCATTTTGAAGTGCCTCTACATCACAATGTCTTCCAAGATCTCCTCTCCCTCTCTGGATCTTTGGAAGCTGCTGCCAGGGGCATCATTCACGTTTTCTAATTATACTGTCTGCTCTTCTTAAGTGATGCTCTCAGCCACATCTGTATCATTTGCCTTCTCCATCTCCACACTGAAAGGTAAGATGCCACTGACTAAAGGCACCAAATTCTCTTCGGATACTAGATCTTCAATATGAGATTCAGGAAATCCAACACAAATAATCAATACGGTAGGGCATAAGCCTTCCAATTATACTTATCTTGATATTCAATCCATTATTATTTGGCTTCTTATAGATGTTTTACAGGATATTCCAATCTTTATTTGTGTTCACAATTGTGGTTTGGGCTTTCACAGTACTATATTTTGCCATTCAGGAAATCCAATACGATTCTTCCTCGGAATCATTTTTTGGCAATACCGTCTCCATTACCTGACAAACAATAATCATGGAGGAGCTCAGTGCTAGTGTTGGGTGCTACACTTCTGCTGCCTCTACTTCTGCTCATGCCCCTGCCGCGTCCTATTCAGACTATCTTCCAATAGCTTCTTTACAGCAAGAGAGAGTGAAGCAAGCAATGGTGGCAATGATCTCTCAATGTTAATTTCTTATGTCTTAAGCCTTCCGCTTCTGGCTTTCTGTGGCTAAAAAAAAATCTATTTCTAGCTTAGGGGCAAGACTCCCTTGCTTCTACTGCCAGTGCTTATGCTTCTAGCAGGGTGGGCTGCCTCTACAGGAACACCCATTGCTCTGCCTCTGCCATTCTTCTGTTATAAGGGTTGTCCTGGATTGACCATGATGACTGTGGTATGTGGACCTTATGGGATTGGAAGTGTTGCTCTCCAGTTCACAAAGCTTAAGGTCCTTTACATCAAGATGGATCTTAATTGAGGTTCCAATCTCATTCTATTTTTATGGCTTGGCCATGAAGGGTCACTGTTATGCAGGAACAGATTTCCCTTAGCAGTGATCTCTACTCTGTTGAAGGACTTTAAGAGCTTTACTAAGTTGGCTTTGATTCAGGTTGGACAGTTATTTGAGGCTTTCTGCAGGGGTTGGGAGGTATCATCTTGGTGATTTAATATTTCTATAATTTATCTTTCTACAGAAATGTTTGAATGAGTGGCTATCCCTAAATTCCCTGAAAGTTCAGCTAGCAGCTACCTACTGTTATGGAGCTAAGAGCCAGGGGTAGAAATTGCCTCCTATCCTAATATTTCTTGCTTACTTTGGGGGATAAGAATATAAGAACATAATATTTGCCATACTGGATCAGACCAAAAGTCCATCAAAACTTTACAAACATGGCCAATCCAGGTCACAAGTACCTGGCAAGATCCCAAAATGTTGATAGATTCCATGCTGCTTATCCTAGGGAAAAGCAGTGGATTTTCCCAAGTTCACCTTAATAGTGGTTAATGTATTTTTCTTCCTGGAACTTGTCCAAAATGTTTAAACCCAGCTATGCTTTTATCACATCTTCTGGTAATGAATTCCAGAGTTTAATTATCCATTGAGCTAAAAAATATTTTCTTCTATTTGTTTTAAATGTATTACATAGTTAATTAATTACAAGTCCCCTAGTCTTTGTAATTTTTGAAAAAGTAAACAACCAATTCATATTTACCTGTTGCCTCCACTCATTGGGCCGGATTTTAATACCTATGTGCAGGCGTACATTTGTGCGCGCGACCTGGCGTGCACAAATGTATGCCTGATTTTATAATATGCACGTGCAGCCGTGCGCATGTTATAAAATCTGGGGTCAGCACGCACAAGGGGATGCTGGCTTTCCCCATTCCCTCCAAGGTTGCTCTGAAATTGGAGTGGCCTCAGAGGGAACTTTCCTTCCACCCTCCCCCCCCCACCTTTCCCCACCTTTCCCTCCCTTCCCCTACCTAACCCGCCCCCCAGCCCTACCAAAAAACCCCCCTAACCTTTATTTTATAAGTTGCACCTGCCTCTGGGCAGGCGTAGGTTGCACGTGCTGGCCAACTGTTGGCGCACAATCCCCCAGCGCAGCGGCAAAGGCCTCAACTCCGCTCGTGACCGGATTTATGCACGTAGGGCTTTTAAAATCTGCCCCATTGTTTTTATAGACCGTTGTCATATCTCCCCTCAACAATCTCTTCTTCAATCTGAAGAGCCCTAAACCTTTTAGCCTTTCCTGATAGGGAAATCGTTTCATCACCTTTATTATTTTGATCACCCTTCTCTGTACCTTTACTAATTTCACTATATCTTTTTTTGAGATGCGATGTCCAGAATTGTACACACTACTCAAGGGGCAGTTATACCATGGAGTGATATGGAGGCATTATGCTATTCTCTGTTTTATTTTCCATTGCTTTCTAAAAATTCCTAGCATTCTATTTGTTTTCTTGGCTGACACAGACTGACTGAGCAGAGGATTTCACCATATTAACCACAATGTTATCTAGATCCTTTCCTTGGCAGTGACTTCTAATGTAGAACTTTAATTTGGGTTGTTCTTCCCTTGATGTCTCACTTTGCATTTGTCTACATTAAATGTCCTTTGCAATTTGGATGCCTGGTCTTTCAGTCTTACAATTTCTTTAAATCATCTTTTGATTTAACAACTTTGAATAATTTTGTATCATCATCAAATATGATCATCTCAATTGTTCCCATGTCTGGGTCATTTATAAATATGTTAAAAGCAGTGGTCACAGTACAGATCCTTGGGGCACTCCACTATTCACCTTTCTCCATCAAGAAAAATGACCATTTATCCCTGCTATCTGGTTTCTCTCTTTTAACCAGTTTTGTCCCATTAAATTATGAAAAGCTCCATGCTCATTAATTTTGTTCTTTATAATAGTTTCATCCAATTTGTCTGGCACTAACATCAGGTTTACTGGTCTGTAGTTTCCCTAGATCACCCCAGAGCCCTTTTTAAGTTATACTTTTAGTAGGTATTAAATTTTATTTTTCAGTTTTTTCAGCATTCTGGGATGTATACCCGCTGGTCTAGATGATTTGCTACTCTTTAGTTTGTCAATTTGCCATATTACAGGTTCACTGAGATTTGTTTCAGCTCCTCTGAATCTTCTCCTTAAATATCACTTCTGGCATAGGTATTGGCCTTATATCTTCCTCAGAAAAAGACCGAAGCAAAGAATTCATTTAGTCTCTCTGTTATGGCCTTGTGTTCCCTTAGTGCCCCTTTTACCCCTCAATCATCTAATGGTCCAAATGACTACCTTGCAGGCGTTTTGCTTCAAATGGACCTAAAAACGTTTTTATTATGAGTTTTTGCTTTTGCAGCAAGCTTCTTTACAAATTCTCTCTTTGTCTTCCTTATCAATGCTTTGCATCTAACTTGCCAGCGCTTATGCTATTTCCTGTTTTCTTCATTCAGATACTTTTTCCAATTTTTGAAAGGTGTTATTTTGGCTAGAATAGCCTCTCTCACCTTACCTTTTAACCATACAGGCAGTCATTTGGCCTTCCTTCCAATTTTTTTAATACATCTTTCCTTAGCTTCCAAGAAGGTATTTTTAAACAACGCCTATGGCTGATGTATACTCTTAAATTTTGCACCTGTTCCTTTCAGTTTTATCCTATTTTCCCCATTTTATCATAGCCATCCTTCTGAAAGTTAAATGCTATTGCAGTAAATTTCCTTAGTGTGCTCCTTCCATTTATCAAGTCAAATTAGATCATGTTATGATCACTAATGCCAAGTGGCCCAAACACTGTTACCTCGTGCACCAAATCATGTGTTTCACTAAAGATTAGGTCTAAAATAGCTTCCTCTCTTGTTGGTTTTTGTACCAGCTGTTCCATAAAGCAGTCATTTATTTCATCTAGAAGCTTTATCTCATTAGCATGTCCTAATGTGACATTTACCCAGTCAATTCTGGGATAATTGAAATGACCCATTATTATTGTATTGCTAATTTTGGCCTAGATTCATAAAAATGCTATAAATATAGTGGAAATAGCACCCATGATAAAAAAAAAATATGTGTGTGATTAGGCAAATTGTAGAGTTACCGCATAGATAAATATTGCAACGTTATCACATATTATTTGTTTTTTACACATGTGGTATATTATCACAGGTCATAACACAAAAACACACACCTGCAGCTGTTATTGCAGAGAGAGAGCGAGAGAGAGAGACTCTCTATAGGGCGGGTTGGGGAGGGGGTGTTTTTACATACACGGTTGGAAGAATGAACTGCAAATTACATTTGACTGATGAATTTGAATCAATGAAAGGTACCAACAAGAGGAGCTGATTACAACAAAGTGGTCTCCTCTGCATTGTACAAATCAACTCCTCTCTCTCTCCCTTTCACAAACTTTTTCCCTGCTAATGTGGGTATAATGCACAGAACAAAGGTGTAGTTAAATTGTGTGTTACTCTATCGCATTCCACACTACCAGATCCTCATTTCCATTATCTCCTCCCACTTGCACACTCAATGTAGCATTTGCATTGCGATCTTTATTACACGCGTTAGGGACTTATCACAACGTGAAAAATGATCCTGTTTGTTAGCTCCCCTAATTTCTGTTAGCATTTCATTACCTGTCTCTTTATTCTGGCAAGGTGGATGTTATTATACCCCCACTGCTATTCTATTCCTTTTCTCACATGAAATTTCTATCCATAAAGATTCTTAGTGCATTTTGTTTCCTGCAGAACATTTATCCAGTTCGACTCGGTGACGTGTAAGGCATCAAGTGTTTGGCTTGCTGACACCCTTTATTCAAATTGTCATAAGAATTATGGTGTGTTAAAAACTGTATATGTGGGGCTCTTTGTATTTGTGTGTTCAGTTTGAGCCACATTTTGTGCCCTTTTGCTAGCTGCAAGTCAAAGAAGGTGCAGCCTTGGACAGACTTTCTCAAAGCAGCCCTGCCATCTTTCCACCTGTATTGGTAGAGGCCTGGGCATTCTCCATAAGTCTAGATTGGTGTAGCAGAATGAGGAGGCAGAAGAAATTGTCTTACCTGTTAATTTCCTTTCCTTGAGTGCTAAAACACCAGTCCAGCACCCTCCAAGGAAGTCAGGGCCTATGCTCTTCTCCCAGATGTGAAGCCACTTGTTTTGGCAGAAGTTGCTGTTCTCACTCTGCAAGAAAAACCTAACGTTCTGTCTACTTCTGCTTTTCTGTTCTTATCTCAATCATATTTTTTCTTTCTCCCTACATGGAAATAGAGAGGTGATTTTATCACGGAGGTTTGCTGACTGTTAAAAAAAAAAAAGGGGGAGGAGAGGGAATATTTATTTTCCTTTTATTGCTTTAACATAAAAATACTGGCATATTGCCTCTGCTTCATTTATGTATTTAATGTATTTATAAAAACTTATATCCAGCCACCTCCAATACAATTGTTCGTGGTGTGTTGCAAACAACATTCATAATTAAAATACTAAAATCATAACATAAAATGTACATAAAAGCTTTCTAAAACAATAAAGTTTTCAGGCTTTTCCTAAATTCTTTTAAGTCAGTTTCTAATCTTAGCATAACCAGGAGTGTATTCCACATAACAAAAAGAGCTCTCATGCGAGTTGATTATAAACAATACTCACTATTTGGAGGCAGGGCAAGCATCCCTCTCCCTTTTGATTTCAATGGTCTCGGGTACATAACTACTGCAGTCTCACCAATCAGACCCTTTGGGGTAGTGACTCTCCTGCTTCGGTGGCTGTGGTGAAAACTGCAACTACTGGGGTTTCAGGTGTCAATAAGAGAGTCACTATTAGATGTTTCCAAAGTACCAGTTGAGAGAGGAGAAATAATATTGCTCTTCTTCCTGCTGGGTATTCTCCAAGGAAATATGAGGCAGAATCCACCCAGATAGAATCCACTCAGGAGGAGAGAGGGAAGACAGAGACTTAAGAAATATATTCAGATGGAATCAATATGATTCTTAAACTTAATTATCAAAAATTATGAATTTATTGAAACAATTGCAAGTTAGGAAAAAAAAACAGCAATCTGGTTTTGTTTTGGGGTTTGTTTTTTTTTGCTTAGATAATGAATTAACAACACTGTTGAGAACTGGTTCTCCTAACTCTATAATAAACCAATCAAATATGTATATTTTGTTATTATCTGTAGAATTTTCTCTATAAAGAATATATTATCTAGCTTTATGTAAAGAAATGTGAGTCTGTGTTTCAATTATGTTTTCAGGTACAACAGAACAAGATCACCATTCCCAGGTTGTAGGTAGGTAAAGGAAAAGTGGTGGTTTTTTTCTTCTCTGTATGTCTATGTTTAATCTTGTCTTTTTTCACTGGCTCTTTCTGTAAACTTTCCAATCTCTGTAAGCCATAAATTTCCTGTATTGTGTGCTCGTTTCTTATATCTTTGAAACAATTGTTTATGTTTGCTCCTTTAGTGTTTCTTTACTCTCTCTCTTTTTCTCTTTCTCTGTCTCTCTGTAATATTGTTAGTTCCAGTCTAGCTAGACATTTGCAGTGAGTGTACACTTAGGGGTAGATGTTAAAAGGTTGCGCGCGGGCGTACATGTGTATGCGCTACCCGGCGCGCACTCATGTACACCTGATTTTATAACTTGCGGCTGCAGACACATGCAAGTTATATAATCCAGGGTCAGTGCGCGCAAGGGGGTGCACAATTGTGCACCTTGCGCGCGCCGAGCCATGCTGCCTTCCCCAGTTTCCTTCCCCCTATCCTGACCTTTCCACCCCTTCCCCTAACCTTTCCTCCCTCTAGTCCTACTTTAACACCCCCCAAAATTTTTATTTTACTTTTTGCGCCTGCTTCCGGGCAGGTGCAAGTTGCCTGCGCCAGCAGCCTGCTGGCATGCGATCCTCCAACACAGTGGCAATGGCCGCTCTGTCAGAGGCCACTGGCCCCATCCCGCCCCATCCCTGCCCCATCCCTGCCCCGCCCCAGGTTTGCCCCTCCCCACCCCAGGACTGCCCCTTTTGTAAAGCCCCGGCACTTACATGCATCCTGGGGCTTTATGCGCGTCGCCGGACCTTTTCAAAATAGGCCCTGTGCGCGCAACCTTTTAAAAATCCGGCCCTTAGCTTGAACTTAGTGGAAAGGAATCTTCATCCCCTCAATTGCTAGTAGCATGCATAGTTAGACAGAGCAGAGGTGGCTAGAGTGATTAGAAGGCCTCTGATTGACACTTCCTGAAGAACTACAACCAGTCTGTTTTGAGAGCATTGTCTCCTGGCACAAACTGAATTGCCTCTCTATTCTTTAATTAAAACAATAATGTGTTCCTTCACTACACTGAACCCACTTCTCTTCTGAGAGTGTACTATAGATATTCCCTTAAGGCCAAATTTTAAAAGCCCAGCGTGCACAAAGCTGGGGGATATGAGTGTGGCTGGGCCATGCGTACACCGAGTGCATTTTAAAAACGGCCCAGCCATGCACATATCTCCCGATGTGCGTGGAAGTGCCGAGCTCGATAAAAAGGGCAGGCTGGGGGCGGGGTCTTAGCGGAGCAGGGTGGGGCGGGGGCCGGCCAGGACAGCAGCCATTAGACCCTCTCCTGGGGAAGTGTGCACGGCAGCTGGCCAGGTAAGTTAAAAAAAAAATAGGGTAGGTTTAGAGGTCAGGGAGGAAAGGGGAAAAGGGAGGAAGAATAGGTAGAGGGATAGGAACGTTCCCTCCCAGTTCACTCCTTAATTGGAGCGGACTGGAAGGGAACTGGGGTAGGCTCAATTGTGTCGCCATGCATTTTATACTAAAATTCCCCCCCTTGAGTGTGTGAATAGTGACCTGCCCACACATGCGCACACCAATATAAAAATCAGGCACACACGTATGCATGGGTATTGTATTTTATAACATGCACATGGTGACATGCATGTTATAAAATCGCCATGTCCATGTGCGTGTGCTGGAAACTGCATGCCCATGGACGTCTGCGTACATGTTTAAAAATCTACCCTTGAGTGTATGTCCTTATAAACTTATTGGAACTAGGCTAGCTATTTGTGTAAAAGAAAAAATAATTGAATCTCCCTACTCTAGAGTTCAGAGGAATTAAAAAACTTCATGTGAGAGAAAAAAAAACCTCTCATACACTCTTCCCTCTTACAGGCCGATACAGTACAGGGCGCTCAGCCGAGCGCACCATTTAGCATCCATTTGGCCACGCATTTTCAATATGCGTCTATTATCCCTAATACTGTAAGGGGTAATAGCGCCTCAAAAACGCGCAACCAACCTCGCAAAAACTAATAACACTCATCACATGTAAATACATGTTGATGAGCTTGTTAGTTAGTCACCCGGGATACTGAAAGTAAAATGTGAGGCCAAGTTGCATATTTTACTCTCAGAAATTAATGCCTGTCCAAGCAACCTGGAAAAGTGTACAGAAAAGCAGAAAATACTGCTCTGACTTACTATCCTAGTGATATTAAGTTGGAGGAACCAAAAATAAAAAAAATAAAAAATAAATCTGTCTGTTTTCCTAACCCGTGGCTGTTAGTGGGTTTGAAAACCGCTGCCGATAAAATTGATAGACGGTTGTCGGACCCGCTGACAGCCACCTCTACCACTAATAAGGAGATGCTAGGGATGAGCTGTCATCCCTAGTGCCTCCTTATTAGCGCGACACCTAATTTAAATAGAGAATCACGCACCTAGGAGAGGTGCCTGGGCGTGCGTTGGGAGAGCAGGCACTCATCACGGAGTGCAGGTTCTCCCACACTTTTTTCAGAATTGACCTGTTAGTCATGAGTATGCTAGGTATGTGCAGAGGGACGCCATACGTTGCATTCGGGATACGTATTCGTCGGGGGGCAGATACGTTGCATATGTCCGTATGGTGCCCCGATACGGTTATACGTCTAATCCTATTCATTGCCCGGCTAAAATTAAAATTTACTACAACCCCCCACCCTCCTGACCCCCCCAAGACTTACCAAAACTCCCCGGTGGTCCAGCGGGGGGTCCGGGACCCATCCCCTGCAATCTCACACCCTCGATACAAAATGGCGCCGGATAGCCTTTGACCTACTATGTCACAGGGGCTACCGGTGCCATTGGTCAGCCCCTGTCACATGGCCATCACCGCCATCTTGTGCTCCTACCATGTGACAGGGGCTGACCAATGGCACCGGTAGCCCCTGTGACATAGTAAGGGCAAGGCTATCGTTGCCATTTTGATTCCTGGCACCTGACGGCACGAGTGCAGGAGATCGCTCCCGGACCCCCGTTGGACCCCCAGGGACTTTTGGCCAGCTTGGGGGGGGCCTACTGACCCCCACAAGACTTGCCAAAAGTCCAGCGGGGGTCCGGGAGCGACCTCCTGCAATTGGGCTGTTTTGCTAGTATTCAAAATGGCGCCGACGCTACCTTTGCCCTCACTATGTCACAGGGGCTGACAGTCAGTGACATTATGAGGGCAAAGGCTAGCGGCTGCCAGTACTCAAAATGGCGCCGGTGCTAGCCTTTGCCCTCACTATGTCACAGGGGCCGACCGTCAGCCCCTGTGACAAAGTGAGGGCAAAGGTAGTGCCGGCGCCATTTTGAATACTGGCAAAACGGCCCGATTGCAGGAGGTCGCTCCCGGACACCCGCTGGACTTTTGGCAAGTCTTGTGGGGGTCAGGAGGCCCCCCCCAAGCTGGCCAAAAGTCCCTGGGGGTCCAGCGGGGGTCTGGGAGCAATCTCCTGCACTCGTGCCATCGGGTGCCAGGAATCAAAATGGCGCTGATAGCCTTGCCCTTACTATGTCACATGGGCTACCGGTGCCATTGGTCAGCCCCTGTCACATGGTAGGAGCACAAGATGGTGCCGATGGCCATGTGACAGGGGCTGACCAATGGCACCAGTAGCCCCTGTGACAAAGGCTATCGGCCCATGATGAAACTGGCACCAAGGGTGTGAGTGCAGGGGATGGGTCCCGGACCCCCCGCTGGACCACCAGGGAGTTTTGGTAAGTCTTGGGAGGGTTCAGGATGGTGGGGGGGTTGTTTAAATTGTTATTTAGGTGGCCGTATAATTCGGCGAATATTCGTGTATTCGTGGGGAATCGCTATACGTTTCGCTTCCCCATGAATACTACGAATAGTGCAGTATATGTTGCGGATAGCCAATATGGCGAAAACGAATGCACACCCCTAGAGTATGCACATTTTTACTTTGCTCACTGAAGTGGATGATGGTAAGTATTCCACGTGTATGGTCTTTTGGTAATATCCCTCTGTCACCAGTTCCTTTATGCTGAATTTGTTTTTACCTTACTACCACCATAAGTCACAATTTCAAGCTCAGTCAGTATTCTATTGCTCTTCACTGCCAATTGTGAACTTTCATTGGTGTCCTCAAGGATTTTCTCTTAGATTAAGAAAAATTCTCAGTTTCACACTGTACTTTAATACTCCAGAGTATTTTAAATTAGATAATCCCATATTTCTTCCTGACATAAATTTAACCTGACAAGCTATGCAGATTACTTTAAAGATGAAGTCACCTTTTTAGTTTAAAGCCCAAGGTTGATACACCTTAATTTAATATATTATTAATACCTTAGAAATGATTATATCTGATCACAGTTAGCATCAGTAATCAATTTGGATTCTCTGTTTATCTGGGCTAAGGAATTTATCATCTGAAAAAGGTGTTTACCTTCTCAGATAATTTTTTTCCCTTATTTAATATTTCTTTATTTGTTCTTTTCCAGGGAAAAATTGTTCCTTTCACCCTGAGCTGTCATTTATTTAAATCAGGGTTACGTCTCAGTTTCACCCCGGCGAGAATGGGAGCTTTGCAAATATGATACGTTTCACTCGCACTTTCTCTCACTCAGTGTCAATTCTATAAAGATTGACATCTATTCATGTGGGTCAATCATCATTTAGAAATTAACTGTCCTATCCTGAGCCTAAACCTTACCTTTGGTTCAGTTCTCTGTACACATTTTCACTAAATCACTCAAATTGATTCTCATATGATCATGTGCCTGACCTCTCTATGCTTAACTTGGTGTTTTTGCTGACATTTTAGAGCAGTGTCAGCATAGAGATCAGGTATGACACCTTCTGCTCTCTCACTGGGTTCTAATTGACACAAATGTCCAGTCAGCTTAGCATGAAGCACAATTTCCAGAGCTCCTAGGTTCCAGAATGGGCTATAACAACAACCCCAATTAGCTGACAACTTTTACTGAAAGCTGGGGCTGGAAACCCTGAAACCCTATACTTTGATAGCAAATTTTACCATAACTTTTAATTTTAACGCATTTTCTCATCTATTATATTTAACAAAAATAAAATGTTACCCTCCCCCCTTCTTTATTTTAACCACTGTGTTACAGTAGTTTATTTGTAACACCAAAGATTCTCTAAATGTAACAAAATATGTACAATAACCATCATTTTAAACTGACCCCGAAATTTCATCAGTAACTAGTGAAGGTCGTTCAGTATGGGGGTTAAGAACATAAGAACAAAAGAACATGCCTTACTGGGTCAGACCAAGGGTCCATCAAGCCCAGCATCCTGTTTCCAACAGTGGCCAATCCAGGCCATAAGAACCTGGCAAGTACCCAAAAACTAAGTCATACCTTCTATTCCCACTAATTACCCTTGCTACAGCATGTTGCACCATGCATATGACTGGTCTTATCGAGCAAACCAATAAATAGACCAATGCAGTAATCTATGTGATTCAAAACAAGTATCTGTGCTACTACCCTAAACAAGGATAAAGGCAACAGGGCCTTTACAGGCTTCACCAAGTAAAGTTTATAAATGCTGTTTGTGCCACATTTTTATAAGGAGGACCAGAGATAACTCAGAATCCAAAATAACACTCAAATTCTGAATCTCTTCCAAGACAGGCATAGAATTACATTATAACTTAACTGTCAATCATCGGGTAGGAAATTCCTATCTACCCATAGCAGCTTTGTCTTAGCAACATTTAAAGCAAAATATTTATTTGCCAACCAAACTCTAATATTATTTAGACACTGTTGAAACTGAATCAAAGAAAAAAAAACAATCCTTTCCCTAGGGAGAAAAAGCTGGCAATCATCAGTTTAGATATAATATGACAGTCCCCTTGCCTTAAGAAAAGCACCAATAAGTTAAAAAATACCAGTGAAAGGGCTGACTGCTGAACTCAAAGATTACCTGCCTGACTGCTGAACTCAAAGATTACCAAAACAAAAAAGCATCATCTAATTGTACCATTTGTTTCCTCTCTTGCAAAAAAGATCCAAACCATTTTAGCATTACTCCATCTACGTATTTATGTACTTACCTGAGGGCCAGATTCATTAAGGCTTTTCTCCCATTTTGTGACTATGGGAAAAACCCTTAGGGGCAGATATTAAAAGTTACGTGCGGGCGTAGATTTGTGCATTCAACCCGGCACGCACAAATCTATGCACGATTTTATAACATGTGATATCTCAGATTGAATGTCGGTATAAAAATTAAAAATAAAAACATTGTATTAGTTGCTCCTGTCTCAGGGCAGGCATAGGTTGCGCACGCCACGTACGTACGAGCATAACCCTTTTAAAATCCGACCCAAAGTGAATCAGGTACTGAGTGAAGAGTTATCACAACACACCATAGCAAATATGACAGACACATCCAACTGCACTATTAACCCACCTACCCCACATTCAAACTGGGAGTACAATTCACCAGAAAGAGAGAGTAGTACAATTCTTAGTACCAGTGATGATGACATGGAGAATGGGTATGTCCTCTGTCTCCATTTGCTGGTAGACTGAGTAAACCCATATATCTGGACTGATGTAGGAAGACTCAAGGAAAGGAAATTAACAAGTAAGATCATTTCTCCTTCCAAGGTATTGAGTACAGTTTTGACTTCCAACTGGGCATGTGTGGATTTTTTGACTGCCAACAACAGGAGTGGGGACTGGGGACATTGAGGCCAGTGGATTATAAACTGTACCCTGAAAATAATTATTTCTTGCTTATGTGGAATAAGGTCCCTAGAACATTCATATTTTCTCCCCATTTTGAGAACCCATAAATACACAATACTTTATGGACTATTGTTTTCTTCTTATGCTGATCCCACCTTCAAACCAGACTTCTTTCACATTCCAAGAGGGAATTAGACATAAATGAAAACTCACCATTCAGGCTCAACAGTAGGAACTGAGCTTCTCCCAGACTCTGCTTGTTTTTATCTCACTTGACATTTGGGATATGGATAACTCCAAAAGGACTACCAATGTTTCTGCCTATTAAGAAATGAAATGAAGCCTAAAACTAAGATAAGTAGTAGTAGTAGCAGAAGCAGCAAGTCCAACTTGAGTGCCCACTCATGAACTGGCATAGATGAACCCCCTTCTCAGTCCTACAGCTAGATAATGATTTGTGTTTTGCGCATGGCAGATTATCCCTTGGCAAGCTCACCCAGTTGAAATCATTTTTCCCAACTCTGTTGATTCAATTTTGACGTCTATGCAAATTTTTTTTATTTTATTTTTATTAAACTTTAATCAAATTACATTGAAAACAATGTCTTCCAGAAAAATACAGAAATGAAATCATGCTAATCATTACATCATGTAGGAAATACCCTTATTATCCAAATATTATAAGAATAAATGGGAGAACTCAATTATTAAAGCAGATCCAAGGAAATCTTAATCATTAATACTTAGTTACAGCAATGTGACATGCACCTAATTTCAATTTGCCCAACCCCCTTGGAGTTATATTAGGAGTGAGAATCTAAATACAACCGTAATTGCTCAGGCTCTGACAAAATATATCTATATTTTGATATATTAGAATACATCTACATGAAAATCTTAGGTAAAATTTAGCTCCTCTTGTGGTTGCTTCGTTCTTCATCTTCAGGAAAGATTTCCTTTTCTCTTGAATTTTCTTTGTGTCATGTCAGGAAATACTCAAATTTGTTGTCCGTAGAAAAGCTGACTCTGGTTGCAAAAAGATAAACGCAATATAGTGACTCTATCTGATAATTTTATAAAAGACTCTAACAATGTTGCAATAGACTCTATCTTAGTCTCTTAAGATCCTTCTAGTATATCTCTTAAATTATCAGAAGATGTTTGGTCTTGATCTTGTTTTCTCCTTTCTTCCTCTTTTGATGGGAGATAAAGTATTTTAGAGATTACCGGAAGAGAAGTTTCCGAAAATCCCAAAATATTAATTAAGTAGCTTTTAAGAAGGTCCTTAGGTGTCAACCATCTGGACTTGGGGAAATCCAATAACCTTAAATTGGTTCGGAGTGGAGGTAAGGTTTTCTTGAATTCTTGCCTTTCTTTTAGTATGAGGCATTGTAAAATTGTAGAAAATCTTTCAAGGAAAAAAGAAGAGAAAGGATTTTCCAGAAATTTCCTCGGAGCCGAATTGCTTTCATGTTCACAGTGCAGCAGCCAATGTACGCACATTTTAATATGAAATGTTGAATGACCTAGTGAAAATTCAGGCAACTGTGTGGCCAGATTTATCTGGCAGGTTGTGATGGTGGAATCAACTAGCTGCTGGTTTTGTTTGACAGGCTTCAAGTAATAAAGTAACTAGAAGGCCTAATGGAAATATTTACATTTACATAGCAGGGTCTGTCTAGCAGGTTATGCAGGGGGCCTATGAAGCTGGATGTTTCGGCAACAACTATCATTGTTGATTATCACAGAGCTTTGAGGTTAGTCATGAGAAAGGCAGGATGTTGGAGGGAATTACATGGAGATCTTGTATACTACTCTACAAAGATGGTGACATACAAATGAAGAAGAGAAAAAAAAATTGTTCTGAATAAGGAGAAATATTGTGCCAGTAGTCACGTTCTGTGACTGGAAGCTAGGATGTACCCAAGCAGTGTAGCCAGAATAACTAGGCAGACCAAATGGACTAGATAGTCTTTTTCTGGCATCATTTACAAAATGTTACTATGTTACAATCTCAGTTACATGTTTTGAAACTTTACTTTGCTCATCAATCAACAAACAATTCTTGCTAAGGTTTCACTTAGATGGATCAGTCAGCAAGAAAAAGACTTCTTGAACAAGGGATGTCTCAGAGGCCAAAGGATTTACAAACAATTCATAACTTGCACAGAATACTCTGCATTAACAGCTAGTGTTTATGTATGACCTTTGCTCTAATTAAAAGATAAACATTTTTTAGCACAAAAAGTGTTATATTCCTGCACATCCCCACTGGGATACAGTCAGTGATTTCTGCCAGTAGATGGGAGTAAAGAGAGTCCTGTAGGAAATATCAGTTTTGATTAGAGATTGAGTTTGGGTGGATCTTGGACCTGGTCTGTCCCCTAGGGGAGCAGAGAAATGCTGCCCCAAACTCCTAGAGGAAAGAAGAAAAACTCAACTCTTCATCCGCATGTCTGAATATTTCAGATGATCTCATGTGTACCTTTGGAATAAACTCAACAAAGCTCTTGACATATCTAACTGAAGACATATGAGCAAACTTCATGTAGGAAATCAAATTCTATGAACTCAGTAATCATATTGGCTTGGGAAAGGAGCACAGTGTTGTGTAGAAGACCATATCCTACTTGAAGTAACAAACCGGGTAGGATATCAGTGGAAATTATGTTGGAGGAAAAGAAGGATTTTCCTATCCAAGTCATACCGTCATTGAAAAAAAGTCAGCTTCTATCAAAGAGAAGCAGAATGGCTATATACTCCATTGTAAATATTGATCTACTATCTACTTTCAAGTAAAAGAAGAAATCTTGGGGTACATAAATCCTGGGTGCTGCATTTTAGATTTTATATCTAGAGTTAACTGTTAGTGTCTCCCCTCTTGGTAGGGCCCTGAAGATTATTCTCCCCCTTTCCCACAAAGGATAGGAACTTTTAAGCCTATTTCATGTGAAAGAGTGAACCAAAGCTACATTTGTATTGCCTTTTCCTTCTTCTGCTTCACCCCTTCAGTATCTTCTTTATTACAAAACCGTAGAGTTGCCCTGTCCCATCAAACTAGAAAATATTGCCACCTCAACAGATAAAATGCCAGTACACTCCAATGAATCCTGACTGATCAACGTGTTATTCCATAAACACAGAATTGGAAAAAGCCTTAGAGAAGAACTTTTATACAACAAACATGGCAACATATACATGTGTATGTGGCCATACGTAGATCTACGATAGTATTTTATAACCCACATGTATCACATATGCGAGTACTATAAAATATGCATATCTCTACACCACAATAAAAGGTTAATTTTAAAAGCCCGATTCACCAAAATTAGGGGACGCATGAATTATATCAGGCTCGTGCGTGCCAAGCGGATTTTAAAAGTTGCCCAGATATGTGTGTAAATGCCATAAGGCACAAATCTCAGAACTTCTCAATAAGGGGCAGGGGTATGGGCATAGTATGGGTGGGGCATGGGAGGTACATGGGCACTTCAGGACCTTCACCAGAAATTTGTGCGGAAAAACGTAATACAGCACGCGCCGAGGCCCCCTGCCGTGTAACTTTACTTCCGCTATGGATGGTGTATCAGTCCGAAAAACTAAAAATAACGAGCCATTTCGGAGTGGTTTCAAGGGTCTGGGGTAACTGGGGGATGGAGAACCTATTTGTTAACCTTATGAACTGGGAATAAACTGGTAGAACTGGAAAACACATCAGAAAGCGTCCCCTTTAAAATCCCCTACTTACGAAGCAGGATTTACGCGTATAGGTGCACGCCCACTTAAAATTCTGGGCACATGTTTGCATGGCCAGGCTATTTTATATCATGTGTGTATATACATGCATAAGTTATAAAATATTCACGTCCCCGGGTACAGGTCGGCGAACGTGCACACATGTGTGCCTATGCGTGCCCATGCACCAGTTTAAAAGTTACTGTCCCTATGCACATGTGTGTACTTACAAATGAATACATGCAATGCACTGAAAATGAGTATTTCAATGCATTAAACATACATATTATTCCTCCCTATTTTAAAAATATATGTGCATATTTTTTACACACTAAAATAAAGTAAGATTTACTCATTTAAAATCTGATTTACACGTATAAAGCGGTGCATTTCAAATATGAACTGGTAAATTAAATTACTAATTTACCAAACACTCCAACAAAAATTACAGGGGGAGAGAGAGAGAGAGAGAGAGAGAGAGAGAGAGAGAGAGAGAGAGAGAGAGAGAGAGAGAGAGAGAGAGAGAGAGAGAGAGAGAGAGAGAGAGAGAGCACCTTGCTATAGTGCTGCCTCCCTAGACAGGTATTTGTATCCCTATGGGGGGCCCACCTAGTAACTCGAGGTGAGGGTTAAGTATTAGTGTAGGGGGGTAGGGGCCACTTTGACATTCAATGTGAGATGTACGAACAGAACAGTGGTCTCTTGTGAAGATTTGGTGGCTTTCGGAGTGAGGAAACTCACTCCAAGATGAGATTTGGGCAAGGTTATCTCAACCTAGCTTGAGGGACTCTCTACCTGGGTGACATCAAGCTAGGTTGAGAGAACCTTGCCCAAATCTCATCTTGGAGTGAGTTTCCTCACTCCGAAAGCCACCAAATCTTCACAAGAGACCACTGTTCTGTTCCTGGTCTTTGTTGCTCAGTTCCTGGTTTTCGTCTTTGTCCTGTGGTCAATTTTCAGCTTTGTCACATCTTCGTCTTATGGTCAGTCTTCAGTTCTTCAGTGTCTTCCGTGTCTTGACTGCCCTCCTGTGCTGCTCCTCGTTTCTCTGCCTGCCTATCCATCCTGCCTCCCTTAGGACAGGTCTCTGGTTCTGACTTTGGCCTGTTGACACTTGACTACACTTGAAATCCGCCTGCCATTGACCACTTCCTGACTCACAACTACACTTGAACTCCACCTGCCACAGACCAGTACCTGACTAGAAATCACGTCTGAACACTTCCTGCCTTGACCACCACCTATTTCCGATTATGCCTGAACCTCATCTGCCTCAAACCCTGGCTGTGACCCGACCATTTCCACAGACATCTAGCTTGTCAGCAGAGGCTCCCACCTAAGGCCTGCTGGCCCCTGGCACCTGAGGGCTCAATCTAAAGGGTATAAGGGCTGGTATATGTGAAGCTCCAGTTGGGCCTCTACCACAACTAGCTCTACCAGCCAACAATTGGGACATGCTGGGCTCCTCCCTACAGGTAGCACCAACTCTACCTCGGTCCAAGAGTCCACACCTGCAACAGTTTGCCGAGGCCATGGCCTCGGCAGATGCCACCTCTCTCCAGGCCTTTCCGGGTCTCATGCACAGGCTCCAAGATCAGCAGTGGTTCCTGGAACTCCTGGCAGCTTCCATGGAGCGACTCACCACATGCCTGGATGTAGCCTCGGTTTCAGCTGCACCATTACTGGCTGCACCATCTGCATCTGCTGCAATGAATCATCCTATTCCACAGTTGCCAGCTCCCCTGGTATGTCGTGGATCCCAGACAGTGCTGTGGATTCCTAAATCAGTGCTACATGCACTTTATGCTCCAAGCAGCATTCTTTTCCAATGACACCATGAAGGCCACATCCAACCTTCCACATCCCCGACTGGGGCTGGCTTCTTCTTTGTGATCAAAAAAGATGGCTCACTTATTAATCCATAGTATTGACTACCACGGATTAAATTCTATCAACAAAAAGAAGCCATTATTTTCTGAACTTTTTGACCAGCTCCAAGGGGCTAGGATCTTGACCTCTGAGGAGCCTACAATCTGGTCTGGATCAAACCTGGAGACAAATGGAAGACAGAGTTTAATACATGTAATGGACATTCTGAGTATTTAGTAATGCCCTTTTGGCTGTGTAAGACCCCCTCATCTTCCAAAAAATGATGAATGAAATCTTCTGGATTTACTTTTCTGTATATCTTGATGACATGCTAATGTTCTCCTGGGATCTCAGCACCCACTTTTGGAATGTACAACTAGCTCTACAGTGACTTCAAGAATGCCAGTTATTCAATAAACTTGAGAAATGCCTGTTTGAATGAGAGAGACTACCCTTCCTGGGGTATATCGTATCCAGAGAAGACATCCACATGGACCCTGTGAGGCAGTTCCCTATGTTCCTCCTTAAACCAGTGCAGGACTAGGCTAGGTGCCTGGTCCCCTTTAATTCCCTTTGTGAGAGAGAGCTCTATGGGCAGGGCCCAACAGGGGAGAACTAAGAGCTGTGACCCAGGTGAGTTAGTCAGACTAGGCCTAGGTCTCCAAGAGGAAGGCAGTTCCTGTAGAAAATTGCTGTTCAAGTACTGAGCTGTTACGAAGCTGTATGAGTACTGAGGGAAGCGGTATTAACTGTGAGTAATTGGAGTACACTGTCCTGAAGGTAAAGGCAGTCTATTAATGTGTATGTGTTAAAGTGGCAAATAAAGATAAATGTGAAAAAGAGGATGTGCATTCAGACAACAACCAACAAGGACTGAACTACACAGTCTGGGTAAACAAATAAGTGTGGGGGTAGCTTGCTTACTGCAGTAGTTACTACCCTAAACCAATTAAGCCTGATACTTCACTTTGAATGCATATACTGCATTACTCTCTGCTTCAATGGCAGGGGGAAATATGGAAAAGAGGGTTTACTTTCAGACAACATCCAACAAGGTATTGATCTGTGCAGTCTGGGTAAACAAGCATCGGGGTAACTTGCTTGATGTGGCGGCACTGGCGGTTACTACCCTTAACCATAAAACCTTATGATTTACTTTTGGTGCAACTTCAACATTACTCTCTTTATCAACGGCAGGGGTGGCAGGAAATTCGAATCAAACAGTTACCAACAAGGGCCCTGAACTTGGTGGTCGGTGAAACAGATAAATATGGGAAAATAAGTGTGGGAGCTTGCTGGGCAGACTGGATGGCCTTTTTCTGCTGTCATTTCCATGTTTCTATATTTCTATATATGTTTTAAGCAAGGCTGGAGTCAATCCAGGTTTATGACAGGAAATCACTGCTCGGTCCCACATATGGTGTTAGAGTGGGATTTGTTTTCTCTAAACCTAGTACAGAGGAAAACCCAGTCTCTCAATAAAGTTTGGTGTATGTGTGGCCTGCCAGAAGCAGTTTGGAGGCCAAACAGCTTGCAGAAGAGAGAGGGAAGTGTTTGTTTGGAATACAGAAAGTTGTGAAGAGGACATGTGGCTCTAAAACAAAGTATAGAGGGCAGGATTGCACAAAGCATTGTGGCTTGTGAAAGGATGTGGCTCAGAATCTGCACTAAAGAAAAAAAAAGTTTCATATAGAAAGGAAACTGTGAGTGGGTCTGGTTTCAGGGACAGCGATAAAGTACTAAGTTTGAACCAGCTACAGATAGAAGCTCTGCTGGAGGTAGATAAGGACTTAAAGTGATTAAGTTATTAGTGGTTATGCGGACTTTTTTTTTTTTTTTAATCTTTTTTTGCCTTGAAAAAGAAAAGAGGAAGAAACACTAGTGCAGTAAGGATGCGCTGAGCAGGATGTAGCCTTGGAAAAACAGCCAGAGTGGGCTGTGAGTGTGGTGAATGGGAACACGGTGAGGCCCTCTTCCAGCAAGCAAGCTACTCTGCATTTCAAGGTCTGCAGCCAGAAAGAAGACCTGGAGTGGAGCAGCCAGGGTATTGCAGCACCAGAATGCAGCAGTCTGAGAGCAAGATTGAAGATAGTTGGCAAGCATTATTCCAGAGAGCCCTGGAATGACGGAGGAAGTTACAAGAGAGCCTCATAAAGCACCAGCTTGCCTTAGCCAGAGGAAAAAAGAGCCTGGAAACAGGCTGGGCTGTTGTTGAATCCTGTTTAGAGACGAGCTTACATGGCCAGGGAGCTGAGGAAGCTACTGCAGAGAACTCAGGAGAGGACCAGTAGCAGAGTGGCGCTACAGAGGGTCCAGATGAAGATACAGTAGTGTGTCCAAACACTACCAGGAATCCAGAGACTACTCCTGTGAGAAGCACTGAGAAGGGGACTGTGAAGAACCTTGAGGGAGTGGTCATAAGAGCCCTGTGGAGGGCGAGGGAGACTGCCCAGGGGGAGGCAGTATTAGAAAATTGGAAGTCAGCACTACAGGAGGTCCTGAGGAAGACCCTGTAGAGTGCCCAAACACTACCAGGAATTCAGAGACAACTCCAGTGAGAAGCCCAGAAAGGAAGGGTATGAAAGGTCCAGTGACATAGGAGATGAAGTGCCAAGAGGGTGGTGCTGTGGAGACCCCAATGAGTAAGGCTGCAGAGAAGAACCCTGAGGAAGGAACCACAGAAAGCCCAGAAGGTGGCTCTGTGGAGACCCCAGCAAGTGAGGCTGTGGAGGAGCCAGTGACTGGCGCAGTCAAGTGGCCAGAGAACCTTGAGGGGATATCAGGGTAATCACTGATCAAGGCACTACAGCCAGTCCAAGAAGTTCTGCTGGGGTAGAATTTGAACCCAGAACCATCAAGAGATTTGGTTAAAGGACTGGGGGTGCAGGTGGTACATTGGGTGGTGGTAGGGTGGTCTAGGGTTACCCTTGGAGGTGGGGGTGAGCATAACCCTAGAACCCTAACCCCAAGCCGAATTGGTGGGTGGCCAGATAAGAGGGGTTGGGGAAGTGAGGCACTCCCCTGGATGGGATCCAGGGGGAGTAAAAATGCTCAATCCAACAGGACCAAGCTGAGGGGAGTATGTGAGCAGTGTTCCTATATTCCCCCTTAAATCAATGCAGGATCAGGCTAGGTACCTGGTCCCCTTTAATTCCCTTTGTGAGAGAAACTCTGTGGGCAGGGCCTAACAGGGGAGGAATAAGAGCTGGAACCCAGATGGGTTAGTCAGACCAGGCCCAGGTTTCCAGGAGGAAGGTAGCTCTTGTAGAATATTGCTGTCCAAATACTGAGCTGTAATGAGGCCGTATGAGTACTGAGGGAAGCGGTACTATGTGTAATTGAAGACACTGTCCTGAAGATAAAGGTATTTGTCACTTTAACACATGTGTATGTGTTTAAAGTGGCAAATAGAAATAAAGTGTTTCAAGGAAGGCGGAAGTCAGTCCAGGTTTGTGTCAGGGGATCACCACTCGGTCCCACAGACCCCAAGAAGGTTAAAAGCATTCAGGACTGGCCCCATCCTGTAAGACTGCAAGCCCTACAGAGGTTTCTGGGGTTTGTCAAATATACTGCCACTTCATTTTGAATTACTCAGCTATTATGGCTCCTATGCTAACACAAAAGTTTGGCCTCCAAAGATTTACCAGCCTTCCAGGAACTAAAAGATGCCTTCTTAATGAAGCCCTGACTTCATCATCTGGACCCTACACATCCATTCATCATGGAGGTGGATGCCTCCACCTTGGGTGTATGGGCTGTACTAAGCCAGTACTCAACTAAGAGAGTCCTTCATCCCTGTTTGTTCTTCTCAAAGAAGTTTTTGCCCACAGAACGTAACTACAGCATCGGAGTTAGAGATCTCCTTGAGGTCAAACTAGCCCTAGAAGGGGGCCTAACATAGTATCTCCATTATATAAGACCTTAAAAATCTTGAACATCTCCACCATCTCCACCATCTCCACCATCTCCACCATGCCCAATGGTTAAATGCAAGACAAGCTCACTGGTCTCTGTTCTTTGCATGCTTTGATTTTGAACTTAGATATCATCCAGCTCTGAAAAACCTATGGGTGAATGCTCTCTCACTCTGCTTCGATCCAGGATGTCCCACAGCCTCCTAGACACATCATCGACTTATCCAGGATTCTATTAGCTGCTTCCATGACCATCCTTCCAGGGAAGATGGTCATCCTTATCTGAATCTATGAAAAGGTTTTGAAATGGTCCCATGACTCTCATGTTGGAGGTCACCCTGGATGGGCCCAAACCCTTACACTGCTTCAACAATTTTATTGATAGCCTCAAATGAAGCAAGATGTTAAAGCATATGTGGATTCATGCCCTACCTGTACACAGCATTAAACTCTGTCTGGGTGACTCTAGGGACTGTTACAGCTATTGCTAGCCCTCAAAGAACCTTGGCCCCACTTATCGACCAATTTTATAGTGGATCTCTCCCTTTCAGATGATGCCACTGTAATCGGGGTAGTTATTGATCGCTTCTTAAAGATGGCCCACTTTGTCCCACTTCTACCCTGGAGCTAGCACTGCTTTTTACTCTCCATGTGTTTTGCTTACACAGCCTACCCACACACATCTTGTCCGACTGGGGAGTTCAGTTCATGGCAAAATATTGACGTTCACTGTGTAAAACTTTTGATATTCCCCTGGACTTCATAACAGCTTATCATCCACAGGGAAATGGACAGTCTGAATGCACAAATCATATGCTCAAAACTATGCTCCAGTCCTACATCAATGAGCATCAGGATAATTGGGCTTCCCTTTTACCCTGGGCAGAATTTTCACATAACTCCCACGTCTGGGCCACTATAAGTTCTTCACTATTTCAATTGGATTATGGGAGACAGCCCTCACCACCTCTGCTACTCCCCATGGCAGTACCCTTTCTGGCAGCCTAGTTATCGACTCAGGAACTCCAGAACCTCTAGTCCCGCACCACCATCCTTATTGAAAAAGTAGCAGAAAAGGCAAAGAAAACCAAAGATGCTCACAGGAGGCCCGGACCTCAATTTAAGGCAGGCAAGATTGTCTGGCTGAGCACCCGTCACATATACCTGAGGGTGCCTTCTATGCGCCTCACCCCACAATACAATGGATCCTTTAACATAACTCGCCAGTTAGGGCTAGTGACCTATCAGCTAAGACGTCCGCCCACATTGGGCATACACAGTATCTTCCATGTATCATTGCTAAAGTCACTAATACTTTCCCAGTTCTCCAGTCATCTCCCAAACCTCAAGAATTATCCACAGAAGACTGCATAATCTATAGAAGATATTAGAAGTAGAAGAAATTCTGGATTTAAGACAGAGGGAAAAAGTGGGAATACCTTCTCTCCTGAAAAGGGTATGGGCCCGAGAAGTACTTGGTAATCTACTTCCAACATTCTGGATCCCAATCTACTAAGGGAATTTCACACCTTGCATCCCAAGAAACTAGGGCCCTTAGGGAGGAGGCTTAAGAGAGGGGGTACTGTTGTGTTTGACAGTCTGCGGGCCTACCCCATGGACCTACGCACTTACCTCCAGCCCCGAGTCCAATGGGAAGAAGGCCAACACTGGGGACGGCCCCTGAAAGGATGCACGGCAGGCCCTCATGCTCAAACTGCTTTTGCTCCCTGCGATGCCAGCCCTCACGCGCTGTGACTTTCCTAGACGTGCATGCACGACACTTGGCCAGATGTAAAGGAACCGCAGTGGGAAAGTCTATGTGATCCCTATGGATGACATCATCAATGCTGCCTCATAAAGGGAAATTTCCCTGCATCAAGACGCCTCAGCAGTAGGTCTACTATTGCAAAGTAAAGTACGTTGCCTCAGCATTCTACCTGTGTTCCTGGTCTTTGTTCCTATGTTCGTAGTCTTCATCTCTTCAATTCCTGGTCCTTGTTCCTCAGTTCCTGGTTTTCATCTTTGTCCTATTGTCAGTTTTCAGCTCTTTACCAGGTCTTCATCTTGTGGTCAGTGTGCTGTTCTTCAATGTCTTCCATGTCTTGCCTGCCCACCTGTACTGCTTCTTGCCTCCCTGCCTGCCAACCATCCTGCCTTCCTTCAGACAGATCTCAGGTTCTGACTTCGGCCTGTTGACACTCGACTACACTTGAACTCCACCTGCCATGGACCACTGCCTAACTCCAGACCACATCCAAACGCTACCTGCCTGTCTCCAATTACGCCTGAACCTCACCTGCCCTGGTCTCTAGCCTGTGACCTGACTATTTCCACAGACATCCAGCTCATCAATAGAGACCCCCACCTAAGACCTGCCAGCCCCGAACACCCAAGGGCTAGGGATGTGCAGAGCAAAATTTTATGTTCATATTTTTTATGTCCGAAAGGGGGTCCCACTTGCGGCCAATATGGACATAAAAAAAATCCAATGAGTTGGGTATATGTACATATGTGCAAAAAAAAAATTTAAACCCCCTCACCCTCCTTAATCCCCCCCCCAGACTTACCACAACTCCCTGGTGATCGAGCGAGGAGTGAGGACGTCATTTCTGCAATCCTTGGCGAGAAGCATGTGACGTCGGTGGCACGTCGAGTGACGCGGCGTCACGTGATTCCCGGCGAGTTCGCGCCGGACGGCTCGTTCGGCCCAAAAAGAACTTTTGGCCAGCTTGGGGGGGCCTCCTGACCCCAAGCTGGCCAAAAGTTCTTTTTGGGCCGAACGAGCCGTCCGGCGCGAACGAGCCGGGAATCACGTGACGCCGGCGTCACTCGACGTGCCGCCGACGTCACATGCTTCTCGCCAAGGATTGCAGAAATGGCGTCCTCACTCCTCGCTCCACCACCAGGGAGTTGTGGTAAGTCGGGGGGGGGGGGGGGTTAAGGAGGGTGAGGGGGTTTATATTTTTATTTTGGCTCAACAATCGCGATTTCCCACATATCGAACATATCTATGTTCGATATGTGGGAAATCCGATCGTTTATGTCGAATCAATTTTTTAAGTAAAAAAAAAATATGAGTTGCGTTTTACTAATGCGGTCAATCCGAATGCACACCCCTACCAAGGGCTCTACCTAAGGAGAAGAAGGACTGGAATATGTGAAGTTCCAGTTGGGCCCCTGCCAAAGTCAGCTCCACCAGCTGCCAATGGAGACCTGCAGGGCTCCTTCCTACAAGTAGTACCAACTCCACCTTGGTCCAAGTTTCCACGCCTGTAACACCTGTAAACTTGTCCTAGCCAGATAAACTTATCAAATACATTTAAGATAGCCGTATATATTTAGTAGCACAGCTGCACCAGTAAGTTAGCCAGAAAAGTGTATCCTGCTGACTAGCCGAGCTCTGCAGAAGCTGAATATGGACTTCCAATTTCTCATCCTCACAGGAATAAGTGAAGATTCATTTCTTCAATAAGCTTCACAGGTCAGCAAGGATCTCTGGATCAGAGGCTCCTACTTTCCTTTTAGATGGTAGCATTAAGTCCATGGATCCTTGGGAACTCAGGCAAAGGATAAAAATAAACCAATTTCCAAAAGGTAACTCATAATGAGAAAGAAGGGTGGCTAGAACATCTCCTCCAAACAAAAGGGTTAAAAGCTGGACTCAATTTGTTTTTAATTTTTTTGTTTTTTTTAGAGTTGTAATGATTCATTGTGGTTATCTATTTGTATTAATGTCATGTTGCATTATTTGTTGTTTGTTTATACTAATGTCATGCTGCTTGTTATGTTATTATGTATGTTTCTTTTTGCCTCCCCTAGGAATTTTGATAGGTGGGTTATAAAGTTTATAAATAAATGACTGAGAAAAAGCCATCTTTTCTTCTAGTCCATACCGCAAGTTTCTTTCCAAGAACTCTAAAAGTCTTTTTCCAAAAAACAAAATAGAAATCAGGAGCAAGCATGATGGCATGCTGCTTCTGGAAAGGGCAACTCAAAATCCACACCTATAAAATGGTGCCTGGAGTTGTTATAACCCAGGATTCCATCATTACATTCTCCCTCATGGGGGAGCTATAACCCAACTAAACCTAATTCATTTCCCTACCCACTTAATTAATTGGTATGCTCTTTTACAGGAGACTCAGAGTTCTCTACACTTATGAATCTTTTTTTTTTTTCCTTTGGGGTGTGGTTTTTGGGGTTTTTTTTAAAGAAAATTGTTAACTTTGCATTAACATTTAAAGATAACATGCTAATCCCCATATCTTAAATACCCTCAGTTTACAATAAAATACAAAATCTGATTTCAAATCTTGAATCACCACCTTTCAGTAGTCTATAGAGCAGATGAAATTCTAAATCTCATTATTTCCACTTTTCAGTTTATAATCCCAAATTCTACCTCTTCTCTACGCATATGCACAGTGTCACACTGTGCTCTAAATGGGGGATGAAATCATATACTTTTGCTTTTTCTCAAAGTTTCAGGCTTTATCATACAAAAATCATTTACAGCAATTCTTGATCAAAATGAATGCATTGTGAAAAATAATATAAAAACATAAGAACATAAGAAATTGCCATACTGGGTCAGACCAAGGGTCCCATCAAGCCCAGCATCCTGTTTCCAACAGTGGCCAATCCAGGCTACAAGTACCTGGCAAGTACCCAACATATATTTATATATATAAACAGGGAGGTATTTTAAAAAGCACAATAGATATGAGAAGATCAGAGGGCTTATCACATGCTGATTTACATCAAAGTTTTAATCAAATTTATACCTGAATTCTAATTAGAAATCACAACATGATCCAACTGGTATGGAAATAGAGTACTGAATAAAGACCCAGCAATGAGCTATAGCCATTTATGTGACTAAAATGTGTGAAGATCCTAATGTACGGAGTGTACCGCAACCTAATGCCAGTCAGGAAGTTGGGAAATGAACAATCATGGCATTTGCTGAGTTCTGATGTCATTAAAGTAGTCTTTGGAGATGCGTTAAATGACAGGGAAAGCATTCAGTGGCATTGTTTTAGGAATACTTTCCAGTTTAGATTTGTAGAAGGGATGTATGTTGGAAGGTGTGTAGTTGTGAGATGCAGATGAGTTGTAGTGAGGTTATGTTGGAGAGAATGGAGGGTATGACTTTATGAAGGGGTAGAGTGTGTGAGGAGTTGGCTGGGATTGTAGGGGGATGTCTGTGGGTGGGTGGGTGTGAGTGATGGAGATGAGTATTTGGGATTGTTGGGGGGATATATGTGGGAGGTATAGGGCTATGTTTAATGTGTGTGGGGAATATGGAATAGACTTAGTTTTTGGGTACTTGCCAGGTTCTTATGGCCTGGATTGGCCACTGTTGGAAACAGGATGCTGGGCTTGATGGACCCTTGGTCTGACCCAGTATGGCATATTCTTATGTTCTAATATCTATGGGATAGAGAAGTGGGATGTGTATGTATTTATGGGTGGATAGGGGTTGTCTGGAAGGAAGGAATTTGTGGAGGGGTTATATTATATAGGAAGTTGTAGGATATGATTTTGGGGGATATGACTATGTGTTTGAAAATAGTAGATGTGAGAAAATGTGTGTGGGGGGGTTGTGAGAATAGAGGTCTCTGGGGTATGGGTGTGTATGTATATCTGTGTGTACTTGTCAGAGTATGTATTGTAGGGATGTGAATCGTTTTTTGACGATTTAAAATATCGTCCGATATATTTTAAATCGTCAAAAATCGTTAGAGCCGCGATACAATAACAATTCCCCCGATTTATCGTCAAAAAATCGTAAATCGGGGAAGGGGGAGGGGAAGGGGGAGGGCGGGAAAACCGGCACACTAAAGCAACCCTAAAACCCACCCCGACCCTTTAAAATAAATCCCCCACCCTCCCGAACCCCCCCAAAATGCCTTAAATTACCTGGGGTCCAGAGGAAGGGTCCCGGTGTGATCTTTTACTCTCGGACCTCCGGTGCTTGTAGAAATGGCGCCGGCGCTACCTTTGCCTTGTCATATGACAGGTCAAAGGTAGCGCCGGCGCCATTTTGTTTTTGTCCCCCGAGGTCAGGAGCATAGGATATCGCTCCCGGACCCCCGCTGGACCCCCAGGGACTTTTGGCCAGCTTGGTGGGGCCTCCTGACCCCCACAAGACTTGCCAAAAGTCCAGCGGGGGTCCAGGAACGACTTCCTGCATGCGAATCGTTTTTCCGTACGGAAAATGGCGCCGGCCGTAGACAACACGATTCGACTGCAGGAGGTCATTCCGGACCCCTGCTGGACATTTGGCAAGTCTTGTGGGGGTCAGGAGGCCCCCCCAAGCTGGCCAAAAGTCCCTGGGGGTCCAGCGGGGGTCCGGGAGCGATCTCCTGCCGCGAATCATTTTTCCGTACGGAAAAACGATTCGCATGCAGGAAGTCGTTCCCGGACCCCCGCTGGACTTTTGGCAAGTCTTGTGGGGGTCAGGAGGCCCCCCCAAGCTGGCCAAAAGTCCCTGGGGGTCCAGTGGGGGTCCGGGAGCGATCTCCTACACTCCTGACCTCGGGGGACAAAAACAAAATGGCACCGGCGCTACCTTTGACCTGTCATATGACAAGACAAAGGTAGCGCCGGCGCCATTTCTACAAGCACCGGAGGTCCGAGAGTAAAAGATCACACCAGGACCCTTCCTCTGGACCCCAGGCAATTTAAGGCATTTTGGGGGGGTTCGGGAGGGTGGGGGATTTATTTTAAAGGGTCGGGGTGGGTTTTAGGGTTGTTTTAGTGTGCCGGTTTTCCCGCCCTCCCCCCCACTGGACCCCAGGTAATTTAAGGCATTTTGGGGGGGGGTTCGGGAGGGTGGGGGATTTATTTTAAAGGGTCGGGGTGGGTTTTAGGGATGTTTTAGTGTGCCGGTTTTCGATTTACACGATTTTCACGATTTTCACGATATTTAAAAAAACCCAAACGGCGACAATCCAATTCCCTCCCCCTCCCAGCCGAATCGTTAAGACGAGCGATCACACGATTCACATCTCTAATGTATTGTGTGATTAATTTGTATGTGGAGGTTAATGTGTGGCAGAGTACATTGCAAGGACAGTTGTGAGAGGTTAGTTGTTTGGATGGTATGGCTATGTGCGTTTAAATGGTGGGGTATGCTTGTTAGGGCAAGATTGGGGCAAGTGTATGTGTACAAAGATGCCAGAGTGTGGGTGGATGAAACAGAGAAGCTGCATTGTTTATTCCTCATGACTCTGTGAAGGGCCAGGGGTGTGGGTGTGCTAGAAGCAGGTCTATATGTGTGTGAGGCTTTATGTGTGTAGGCTGTAGGAATGTGTGGGATGTGTATGGGGGTATGTGTAGGAGTGCAGGAATGTCTGTGAAGTGTATAGGGAAGCATGTGTGCATGTGAGAGGTGCGTGTGTAAGAGGTATGTGGGGGTGTTTGTAAGGGTGGTGTATGCAGTGTTTGGGAGTGTGAGGGGGTGAGATACGTGTATACTTTATACGCACCTTTTTCTGCTGTCCTGTCCTCTGCCAGTTGCTTCAGTTATTTTCTCTATTTCTCTCTTTCTATGCCTGTGTTGCTCTGGGCAAAAACTGGATGGGTGAGGAGGGGCATTTGGAATAGAATGCTGATCAACACTCCAACTTCTAATGTTTCCCATAGAAAGCACTGGGGACTTTTTTTTAAGCTTGGTACTCTGAAAATAAGAAAGTAAGAACAAACTATGCCATTGACACACTCAAATCATTAGCAGCCTAGTTTGCACACTTACTACCACAAATAAAATAGGACTGGCCAGACTAAAAGAGACACCCTGATACAATACACCAACATTAGCTGAGACACTATAAGGGAAAGAGACAATCCTGAAGTACTTGGGGAAAATTTAACAGAGGATCAAATCCTAATAAGACTCAGTACTACAACTAAAATCAAAGAAAAGAAATAACAAAAAGAATTCACCCTATCTGACGTGCAACCTTTGATCGTTGCTTCTGCAAGAAAGAGTATTCATTATAGAAGGCTGTTGCTTTTTAAAGTATTTCTCAAATTCTAGTGTTTTTAAATGAGTTTATTCATTTTAATGGAAAGTGCATTTTAATGCATTTGCAAGAATTCTTTTAACCTGGTAATATATTTATTTATTTTTTAAATCTACAATACAATGAAATGATTTTAATTAAACAATAACATAAGTCAATTATCTTTAAATATTGGAATGTGTCCTTTATTTTAATCTATATTTATCCCTTTCCCTCTCTACGCCTCTCTATCTCTGAGAATATATATTGCATGGGTTTTAAGGCCCAAATTTCTAGAACCAGTACAGAAGAGGGCATTGTAATAGGGTTTTTTTTTTAAATAACATTGCATACATTTATAGTAACATCAATAATATCTTTCAGCCACTATAGCGGGAATTGAAGATCTCACCTCAAAGAGTAGCTAATATATTAGATATAACCTTGTTCTCTTTGAGATCTCCTGTTGCACTGGAGGTGGACCCTTGGGCCGAGGTGGGCTGACTCAACTCGTAGGTAGGGACCTATGGGTCCCCACCGTCAGCAGGCAGAGTGGGCTGTTGAACAGAGGCCAGCTGGAGCTTAACCAATACCAGCCCTCGTTCCCCGCGGGTTGAGCCTTTTGGTGCCAGGGCTGGCTGGACTTAGGTGGGCCTCTGCATGTGGTTGATGAGGAGATCGAGATCAGCCCAGAGACAGAAGGAGAGAGATGCTACAGTCTTACACTGGACAAGGTAGTGTCCTGGAAACTCGGGCGCCAAAGGAACGAAGACAGACAGGGGGTGCCCAAGCAAGAGCAGGCTGAAGCCTGAATAGACCAAGTCCAGGAAGTAAGCTGAAGAGGCATCGAGGAACAGGCCTGAGTCAGGGCTGGTGGCAATCTGGAAGCAGTGGCAAGCAAGGCTGAGGTCTGATAATGGAGATAGTCAAGTGTAGTTGAACGATGCCGAGGACTGGGTCTGGAGAGAGGCAACAACGTAATCAGGCAATGCAGAGGTCTGTGTCTGGAGAGAGGCAACAACGTAGTCAGCCAATGCAGAGGTCTGGGTCTGGAGAGAGGCAATGACGTAGTCAGGCAATGGAGAGGTCTGGGTCTGGAGAGAGGCTATGATGTAGTCAGGCAAAGCAGAGGTCCGGGCTTGGAGAGAGTCAATGGTGAGGTCAGGCAAAGCAGAGGTCCGGGCTTGGAGAGAGTCAATGGTGTGGTCAGACAAAGTAGAGGCCCGGACTTGGAGAGAATCAAAGGCGTGGTCAGGCAAAGCAGAGGTCCGGGCTTGGAGAGAGTCAACGGCGTGGTCAGGCAAAGCAAAGTCAAAATCCGTATAGGCAATCCAAGGAAAGATGCAAGGCAGGAACATAGGACAAAGAATCAGGAACCAGGATCAGTGAGGAACAGGAATACAGGAGTGAGACGAATCTCTCAGGAGGCATAGTGGACTCGACCAGTGAGGAGACCTATTGCAAAGGCAACACTAGGGAGTGGAACCTGCGCTTACTGAAGCTCTGCTGATGTCATCATCTGGGGCCGTGGCTTGGTTCCCGCCACGGGCCCTTCTTAAGCATTGGCAATGCACGTGTGCATGCCTAGGGAGGGGTGCAGTGCCTAGTAGCAGCGTCTCTCCGCGGACCACGCGGAGAGGCCCGACATGAAGCGATGGATGTGGTGGCTGGTCCAGGAATGCCAGGGACTGCAGCTGAGCTGGAGGCACCAGGGGAGGCCCGAGGATGGAGCTGGCGGCCCATCGCTGCCAGAGACGAGGAACCAGGAGCTGGAGTTACTGTAGAGAGGTGAGGGGGCCATGCCATAGGTCTGCTGCAGACTGCACGTGTAACAGTACCCCCTCTTTACACCCCTCCCTTGGAGGTGTGTAAAGAGGGGGTACTGAGGTGTGTAAAGAGGGGGTACTGAGGTGTGTAAAGAGGGGGTACTGAGCAAACCCTGACCTCCCTTGGAGGTCAGGGTTTGCTCAGATGGGCACGTTGAAAATGCAGGAGGAGGATTTTGTCCAGGATGTTTCTAGCCGGTTTCCACGAGTTTTCTTCGGGGACATAACCCTCCCAGGAAAGGAGGTATTCCCACCGGCGGCCCCTATGGTGGACATTGAGGACTTCCTATACCTTGTAGGTTGTATCAGTCTCAGCCACCAATGGAGGTGGTTCAGGAAGGCCAGGTTTTTAGAAGAGATATGTGGAATGTATTGCGTATTCCCAGCATAGGAGGCAGCCAAAGCTGGTATGTAAATGGTACGATGTGTCGGGTGACCAAAAAAGGTCCAATGTACCTTGGAGCGAACCTCTGAGAAGGTATCTTGAGTTGGATATACCGAGTGCTCAACCAGACTTTCTGGCCAGGAAGAAATTCAGGAGCCGAGTGTCGGAGACTAACAGCAGATCTCTTGGCCCGGGAGGCAGCTTGATGTAAGCGAAGGTTTGTCTGTTCCTATAAAGCCTTGAGGGCATCAGCTGTAGCCTGAGCAGCAGGGGAAGGTACTGATAATGGTATGGGCAACAGTGGTCATGGTTGCTTCCCATAGACGATGGAGAACGGTGATGGCCTGTAGCAGTGGTGATGTGGGAGTTGTGAGAAAACTCCCGCCAAGGAAGAAGTTCAGACCAATTGTCTTGGCAGTCATTAATGTAGGCGCTGAGAAAAGCCTTTAAAGAGTGATTCATTCGCTCAGCTTGTCCATTGGCTTGAGGGTGGTAAGCGGTTGTTAGACTGATGTTAATGCTGAATATTTGTCAAACAGTGTGCCAATATCTAGCAACAAATTGTGGACCTCTATCAGAGACAATGTCCTTGGGTAGGCCATGTAATCTGAAGATGTGACGAAAGAATAGGCATGCCAGTTCAGGAGCAGATGGTAAGCCCGGTAGAGGGACAAAATGGGCCATCTTTGAAAACTGATCTATGGTTACCCATATAACGGTATGGCCCTTAGATGGAGGCAAATCCACAATGAAATCCGTAGACTGGTGGGTCCACGATTCCTCGAGAGCTGGAAGTGGTTGAAGAAACCCCAGGGTTGACCAACCGGGGGTTTTTGTTGTGCACAAATGTTACAGGATTTGACATATGCTTTAGCATCAGAGACCATAGTGGGCCATCAGAAGAACCACTGGAGCAGCGCCAAGGTTCGTGCTCATCCTAGGTAACCAGCAAACTTCGAGTCATGTGCCCACTGGAGGACTCTTTCTGGAAGTCGTTGGGGCACAACAGTCTTCCCAGTATGGACTGGTGAGTAGCAGATAATCAAATATAAGCTGGATCTATTATATGGCCGGGTTCTTCTGGAGTGTCTTCAGGCTTGAAGGATCGTGACAGGGCATCTGCCCGGAGGTTTTTCTCAGCTGGATGGTAACGAAGTTCAAAGTTGAATCTAGAGAAGAATAATGCCCATCATGCCTGACGGTGTTGAAACATTGGGCATGGTTCAAATGTTCCAAGTTCTTGTGGTCAGTGAATACAATTAATTTGTCTTGAGCACCCTCTAACCACGGGCACCATTCTTCAAGGGCCAGTTTGATGGCAAGTAACTCGTGATCTCCGATACTATAATTTTGTTCCGCAGATGAGAACTTGTGAGAGTAGAATGAACATGGGACTATGGATTCAGAAGCGGTGTGTTGGCTCAGGACCACCCCAGCCCCAATCGTGGAGGCATCCACTTCTACCTGAAAGGGGCAATTCGGGTCAGGGTGATGAAGGCAAGACCCCACCTGGAAAGCTTCTTTAAGGCGGTGGAAGACTGTGATGGCTTCCAGTGTCCAATTTCGAGTGTCTTGGCCCTTGCGAGTCAATGCGGTTAGAGGGGCAGCCAAGGTTGAATAGTATGAAATAAAATGGTGAATAATTTGGGAATCCTGAGAACCGCTGGAGAGCCTTAAGACCCAAGGGTTGCAGCCAGTCTCGGATTCCTTTTAAGTTGGCAGGGTCCATAGAGAATCCTCGTTGGGAAATAATGTACCCGAGGAAAGGCAGACTGGATTTCTCAAATAAACACTTATACAACATCGCAAATAAGTGATTCTCTCGAAGACGTTGGAGGACGGTACTGACATCAGTGTGGTGTGTGGCCAGATCTTTAGAAAAGACAAGGATGTTGTCCAAATACGCCACAACCTTGATATACAGCAAATCTCTGAAAATTTCGTTCATCATTCATTGGAAAATTGCGGGCGCATTACAAAGACCGAAGGGCATCACCAGGTATTTGTAATGCCCGTCTCTGGTATTAAAAGCTGTCTTCCAAATATCATCAGGATGGATTTGTACCAAGTCGTACGCCCCATTTAAGACCAACTTAGTGAATATGGATGCTCCATGCAGGCGATCGAATAGTTGCGAGATCAGTGGCAGAAGGTACTTGTCTTTAAGGGTAATGGAGTTCAGGCCGCGATAGTCGATAAACAGCCTGAGAGACCCAACCATCTTGGTAATAAAAAAGAATCCTGCACCAGCAGGAGTTGTAGAGGGGCAGATGAATCCCTTCGCAAGATTTTCTTGAATGTACTCCGTAATGGCCTTTGTCTCTGGAAGAGGCAGAGGATAGGTACGCCCTTGGGGAGGCGTGGTTCCAGGTAGGAGGTCTATGGGACAATCAGACCTCCAAAGAGGTGGGAGAAGGTCTGCTTTTTGTTTGGAAAATACGTCTTCGAAATCCGCATATGGAGCGGGTATACCTGAAGAAGTGGCAGCCAGAGAAACCACAGGTGGTGGTACCACTTTACATAGACAGGACTGGTGGAAGGTGGAACCCCACTCCACCAGTTGCAGTGAACCCCAATCAAATTGTGGAGAGTGACTTTGGAGCCAGGGTAGTCCTAAGACCACCGGATGAATGGATTTCTCTAGTACTAGTAATTCAATTTCTTCCATGTAGAGAGCGCCAGTGCGTTATTGAACTGGCTCAGTGGTGAGGAATATGTGACCGGGTAATGGTTCCCCATAAATAGAAGCTATGCACAAGGAGATCTCCAGAGGACGGGTTTTTATACCCAGGAGTTGAACTACATCCTTGAGGATGAAATTACCTCCTGCTCCGGAATCCACAGAGCAAGAACTGGGAAGATCCAGGAGTCCCAGATCAGGGTGACCGGTACAGACAATTGAAGGTCCAGAGATGTTGCACCCAAGTTCAGGACCCCTACTGAACCTAGGCTGGGACATTTCCTGGATGGACAGGGCAAGTCTGTAGATGGTGGCCAGGTGCTCTGCAATACAGACACAGACCAGTTTGTCTCCGCTGGAGGCGCTCTTCCGGGGTCAGCTGCCCATAGCCCAGCTGCATGGGCTTTTCCATCTTGGCCACAATAGATACCCTACCCGAGGCAGGACTGGTGGTCAGTGGTGAACGGGATCGAACCCGAGAGGGCTTCTTGGGCAACCGATTCTCCCGGTGATGCTCTTGGAGATGATGATCAATTCGGCCCGTCAAGTCTATAAGGTCCTCAAGAGTGGAAGGGAGCTCCCATGCAGCCAGCTCATCCTTCAGCTGCAAGGAAAGTCCATCCAGGTACATAGCTCATAGGCAGTCTTCCTGCCAGACGAGTTCAGAAGCCAAAGTCCTAAACTCAATAGTATAGTTAAAAAGATTTCTTTGATCTTGACGAAGGTGTAACAAACTAGTGCTTGCCACAGCATGTCACCCTGGATCATCAAAGGTCCATCGAAACACAGCCACAAACTGAGACAACTCCCTTAGGAGGGAGTCCAATCGTTCCCATAGGGGAGAACCCCAGGCCAGTGCCTTCCCTTCAAGATGAGTCAAGATAAAGGTGACCTTGGTTAATTTGTCCTGGAAGACGGAAGGCTGCAGAGCGAACTGCATATAGCATACGGGTAGTATGACATAGTGAGGACAAAGATAGCGCCGGCGCCATTTTGAATATTGGCAATATGGCGCGAGTGCAGGAGGTTGTTCCCGGATCCCCGCTGGACTTTTGGCAAGTCTTGTGGGGGTCAGGAGGCCCCTCCAAGCTAGCCAAAAGTCCCTGGGGGTCCAGCGGGGGTCCGGGAGCGATCTCCTGCACTCGTGACGTCGGGTGTCAGGAACCAAAATGGCGCCGGCGCTACCTTTGCCCTGTCATATGGTAAGGGCAAAGGGCCACCGGCGCCATTTCTATTAACGCAGCCGTGGCCCGAGAGCGGGAGATCACGCCGGGACCCCCCCCCCCCACTGGACCCCAGGTAATTTAAAACATTTTGGGGGGGTTCGGGAGGGTGGGGGATTTGTTTTAAAGGGTCGGGGTGGGTTTTAGGGTTGTTTTGGTGTGCCAGTTTTCCCGCCCTCCCCCCTCCCCCGATTTACGATTATTTTGATGATAAATCGGGGGAATTGTTATTGTATCGCGGCTCTAATGATTTTTGATGATTTAAAATATATCTGACGATTGTTTTAAATTGTCAAAAAATGATTCACATCCCTAAAAAAAATATATAGCATATAGCATAAAATGAAATAATGCAAACAGTTCAGTGAAATTTAAGTGAATGTTTGTTCTTCTTTACAAAATATGCCCACAAAAGGAATATGGAAAAAAGTAAATGATTATCTGCTCTAGGAATGAAGGAAAATAAAAAATAGAACTGTATATTTGTTGGACCAAAAACACACTTTCAGTTCCTCAGGAAGTAAATGGGATGGAATTCCTGAATAACTATGTAACAAGTAATATTCCCTGGACTGAAGCATTTTACCTCCATTTCACAAAGTAGTTTCTGACACATTGGTTAGTATTACACACTTTGGTTTCCTGGGGCTGGATATTCAGCTGTATCCAGCTAAGTAATTTAGCCGGATATAACATATACTACTAAGTTATAAAGGATACTCAGCAGCACAGCTATTCAACTCTATGACTGATCTATCTTATCTGATTAACTTAACTGGATAAGAGTGAATTTCACTACTTTTCCAGTTAAGTTAACTGGATAAGTAGCACGGCCCTGATCCGCCCACTACATTCCCACTTTTTATGCTGCTAAAAGATAGCTGGATAAGTCACTTATCCAGCTATCTAGCAGCCACTGATTATATCTGGATATTCAGTAGCCCACTAGATAGCCATATTCAAAATGCTATTTATCTGGCTAGTTAGCATAAATATATCTGGCTAACAAGGTATATTCAGTGGTGCGGTCCCGCCACTGAATATACCTGGTTATCTTAAAGTTAGCTGGTTATGACTATCCAGCCCTATGGCCCTACCAGAGTTAACTTCATTGATTAAGCAGCTAACTCCAAATATTAGAGTTAGCCACATAACTTATGCAGCTAACTCTGCTGCGCCTGGAAATGCCTCTGGCCCCTGGAACAACTCGTTATGCAGCTGGAATTTAGCCGCATACAACTCTTGATATAGAAATAAGGATAATTAAAAAGTTATCTGTTTAAATGGTATTTAAATATCTATTAGATAAATGAGGCTTGACCGACGTGCTGCAAATGCGCAGTAGAGAGCAGTTCTACTGCGCATGTGCGGGCGAATACGTCGGTCAGAGCAGATCGTCAGCTCTTTGAAAACATGGTGGGCAGCGGCGGCGAGGAGTGGTGGCGGCGGCGGCGGCGGCGAGGAGCGGTAGCGGCGGCGAGGAGCGGTGGCGCCGAGGAGCGGTAGCGGCGGCGCACATGAGGGAGGGAGGGAGGGACCTCCAACAGAGATCTTCCATTTGTGCCATCCGAAGGGGTTGTGAATGAGCTGAGAGAGGGGGAGTGTCTGAGGGGAGGGAGGAGGGAGTGACTGAGGGGAGGGGGGAGAGAGGAGAGGGGAGGAAGGAGGGAGTGACTGAGGGGAGGGAGTGACTGAGGGGAGGAGGGGGTGACTGGGGGAGAGGGTGACTGGGGGAGAGGGGAGGGAGTGACTGAGGGCAGGAGGGGGGAGGGAGTGACTGAGGGGAGGGGGGAGGAGAGAGGGAGGGAGAATAGAGGGAGGAGGTGGGAGAATAGAGGGGGAGGGGAGAATGAGGGGGAGGGGGAAGGGGAAGGAAATGGACCAAAAAAATTTTTTTAATGTAGCCCGTTGTTACGGGCTTAACGGCTAGTTTACTTTATATTGGAAACCACAAATGCTTGCATGAAGAGGTGCATCTTCAATGCTTTTTTAAATGATATTTTACATGTAATCGAATGAAGAGGTTTAGGAAGTGAGTTCCATAGTTTTGGACCTGCAATTGAAATGGTACATTCTCTGGTTTATACATGGTGGGCCCTGGATCTTAAACTAGTCCCTGTTTTCCCACCATCAGGCACGGCTAAAGGCAAAGCTCAAATCAAACAATTGTGTTATTTCTCTGAATTCCTTCTGGGCAGAAAACACCTTCCTGATTGGTTATTTGCAGATTTCACTCACTTCCAAGATAAGAGCAGCAAGGCTTGTGTGAGCCTATACAAATTAATCTTTTAAAGCCAGGTTTGTATAGTCCTAAAGGAAACTAGGGGTGGGCATTCATTTGCAACATATTGGCAATCCGCAACGTATATGCCATATTCATTGTATTCTTGGGGGTCACGAAACGTATGGCGAACCACCACGAAATGTATGGCGAACCCACACGAATACAATGTATCACTAATGAATAAACCCCCACCCTCCTGATCTCCTGACCCTCCCCAAGACTTGCCAAAAGTCCCTGGTGGTCCAGCGGGGATCCTGGAGCGATCTCCTGCACTCGGGCCGTCAGCTGCCGGTATTCAAAATGGCGTTGATAGCCTTTGCCCTTACTATGTCACAGGGGCTACCAGTGCCATTGGTCGTCCCCTGTCACATGGTAGGAGCAATGGACGGCAGGTGCCATCTTGTGTTCCTGTGCCCCTGTGACATAGTAAGGGCAAAGGCTATCGGCGCCATTTTGAATACTGGCAGCCGATGGCCCGAGTGCAGGAGATCGCTCCAGGACCCCCGCTGGACCACCAGGGATGTTTGGCAAGTCTTGGGGGGGGGGGGGGGGTCAGGAGGGTGGGGAGTTGTAGTTAATTAAATTTAAAGGGTTGGGATGGGGGTTTTTTGGGAAACAAATACATATGTAACTAATGAATGGATCAGGGTCCCCCAAGAACAGATGCAACGGATTTGGGTCCCGACGAATACGAAAACCGAATGGGACGAATCCGTCCCTGCTGCACATCCCTAAAGGAAACATTTCTGCATGCATCTTTTATGTGTCATTTTTACAGAATAAAAGACAAAAATAGGACAGAATCACATATGTAGAATTAAATTTGTATGAATCAAAAAACCAATAAAACATTTTTCCAGTGAATTACTTAAATAAATAACAAAATCCAACAGGTCACTGGAACACAAAAGGGAAAACCTCAGACAGCCCACCAATAATAATGATTTAAAAAAAAAAAAAAAGTTAGACTATGGACAACTAAATGCCATCATATGTTAAAAAAAAAATCCTATTGTACAATTTTAAATGCAAAATTACATTTATAATCCACAACTTTAAGGGTTAAAACAATTGAAAAATCAGAAGTACTTATCTCAACAATAGTCTGACTTTCCAGGATAAAACATCATAGGCCAAAAATGATGATTCAGATTCACACATAGAACATTAAGAAGTGGTGTTCAAACTGTTGCCCTCAGATGCATTTGCTGCTACACTTAACCACATTTTACTAGATGCTGCAGCAGGGCAAGAAAATTGAGATAAAGTCAGTGTACTCCCAAAAATACAGTCACACATTTAAAATAAATTCTGTCTGTCATGATTTAACAAGATATGCAAGTTCTTTCCACATGGGCAGCCTAATAGCATCCAACTGGTGCCTATGAAACACTGGTTGTCCACACAAGAAATTCACCCAATCAAAAGCAGGCAGATCATAACATAATCTGTATCTAAAGGTCTTGAAAAAAACATACAAAGATAATGCCATTCACTACATGAATTCAGTTAATCTAATTGTACAGCATGCAAACAAAAAATAAACTGATGTTCTTTGAAAATAAGGAGGCAATTATGATCATGACTGCATGGATTTGCTTTCACACAATCACAGTGCACCATAGATCTTCTAAACTGTGGAAAAACTGTAGACAGTGTTCCACAGGAGGTGCTTCACGTTGGGCATTTTTTAATATAGCTTTTGTATTCAGGCAGATGTTTCTGGAGTAATTCCCCACATAAAAGAGCTGACTGGGACATCTAATCACATAAATTATAAAAGTAGAGGAACAAATAGAACCCATTGTAGGCAAAAACACTTGATTTCAAAAAAGCCATTGAAAATAGGAAGGCTGTACCACCATTAAACAAAAGCTACAATGATCACAGGAAAGATGACCTGTGGATTCACCACTTTCAGTGGTGCTGACAGAGACAAGGACAGCACCAATAAATCATGCAAATTGTGATTGCAATGTGATAGGGAATGTTTTTAAAAACAATCATGCAGAGCAAAAACTTGTCAGTATTTTTTAATAACTCAGGAAATCTGTATAGACAAATTAGAATACTAAAGGTCACAAACCACACTCTTTGTGGTCATAGTATGGCTATCAGGTTTAAGTAGCAAAAGCACACTCCTATCATAAAAAAGAGCATACTTGTATGCTTGCCAGACAACTGGGAAAAGATATCTACATTGCAACTGGATGGGTTGCTGGACCCGAGGAAGCATGGATTCACAATGGAAAGGTCCATTCAGACAAATTTGATGTATTTATTTTTTTGATTGGGGTGACTGTATGGGGTGACATGGGAGAAAAAGGCAGCCTGGTGCGTGTGTGTGTATGTGGGAGGGGTGACTAGATTAACTGTATGGGGTGACAAGTTACCTCCACACACACCAGGTAGAATCTCTCTCTCTAGTCACCACCCCAACTAGTCTCTCTCCCACCTGTCACCCCATACATTCACCCGTTGCTTCCCCGCTCACCAGTCAGCCCCTCTCCCTACCCCACACCCAAACACACAGACTCACACCAGGGTAATTCAAAGTATGCATATCCCAAAATGCCATGTCCCCTTTCCTAAAATACAAAGGGATTGGCAAATTCTAAATATGCATTTGCAGTACATGCTTTTGCTGACTAGAACTTGATACTATTATTGCATCACTTTTGGTTTATACTTGTTACCAGGCACTGGCCATCCCCACACAAACTCTACCTTGCAACCTTGGCAACAAAAATAAGTAACTAAGGAGAAAGCCAATGGGAATGCAAACCATACCTCTAGCTAATGAACTGCTCCGCAATTGACAATTTTTAACTTATTGGTAACATTTTTAGTTAGTGTGCACTAAGTCCCGTTAGTGCGCACTAACTACAAAATTAGGAAAACTAGTTAGTGTGCACTAACTTTGAAATTAGGGAAACCCAAAATAAACACTTCCCGAACCATTTAAAAAATGAAACGACCTGAAACGAAAGTGGCATGAAAAAAAAACTAGTGCACATCCCTAGGGGATATCATACAGGCAGCTAAATATTTGAAAAATATTAAAGCACAAGAAGACCTTTTCCAATGGAAAGGAAGCCATAGATCTAGGAGGTTACAGCTTGAAGCAACTAAGATATAGATACAGGGACAACATCAGAATGTATTTTTTTCACAGAGGGTGGTGAATTCATGGATGTAGTAGAGACAAAGACAGCAGCAGAATTTTAAAAAAGCATTGGATCAACACAGAAGATCCCTTATTGATAGAAAATGGAAACAAAACATTGGGGAGCAGTGGTTCAACCTAAAACCACACTGCATGGGGCAGCAGTTACAATTAAACAAAAAGCACTGGAATAACCTGAACAGAGTGGCAGTTTCAACCCTAAAAACCTTTCTGGGCAGACTGGATGGACCATTTCACTCTTTTCCCACTGATATTTACTGCTCCTATGTTACATCACACTGGCCACCACACCCATCCTACCCACAGCTATCAAGTAGTGCCAACAATAAGTATTCCTGTGGGGATCATGGGCCTCGGAGCAAACAGATCCCAGCAGCAGCTGTAGCGATTCTGGAGCCAGCATCAGATGGGAACAGTGTGAGTGTGGGAAATGTGCCACTATGGTTAAGAAAGAGGAAAAAAGGATGCAAAGGGGAAGAGGAAGGTATGGAGGGGTGACTATAAAAAAAGAGGGGAAGATCCCACTTATAACCTGTTGTTTCGTAGATCTTCCCTATGATGGCTTTGCCGTTTAATTCAAAGCATCTTATTTGTTTTTTTTCTAGTATGTTTTACTGTCTGACGACTGTAAATGCCAAGGAGCAGGGCCTCTCTCTCCACAGAGCTCTGCATATGTCTGGAAGTGCTGTGCAAATGATTAATAACAGCAGTGAAATAAGGAGGGGATGTATGGAGGAGTGAAAAAGTGAATGGGATGTTATTAAGAGGGATGGAAGTATGGGAGAGGAGTAAAAGATGAAAAAAAAAAAAAGGAAAGCCTGGAAAAGTAGACAGCCGGGAAAGAAAAGGCACCATTTGAGAGAGGATGAGATAAGCTACAGTGAGAATAGCAGAAGAATGGAGTAACAGAAGAGTTAAAAAAAGAGAGTTAAAGGAAAAATATCTAAAAATTTAGATATACAGAACAGATTGGAGAAATAGTTAATTTTAAAGAAACATTTTAAGCCCCTAGATTTTCAATAGAAATATATTTTTCATATATAATAAAGTGCAAATTTATGTAAATGTGCTACACAGTTGTTTCAGACTCTTGTAAGCTGCAGAAGTTTCTAACCTTTGCCATAGAATCTGCCTCTAAGCCACTGAGGAAAACTGAGGGCTTTTGAACTTATAGGGTCTTTTGATAGCTTACTCAGGTACTTAGGATGGATCCAATTTATCCAGTCAATGTCATTTATGACTTTGACCGTTTAACTGCCAAATGGTGTTACCCAAGAGGATGTTCAATGACTTAAGGAAAGGACACCACCATCTTAGGTGTAACCACCCTCCTCACACCCACCTTTGCTTGCCCATGCCCGCCAACCCCCATCCCAATTTCCCCTCCTCCATTTGTAAGAGACGGCTGTCAAGATCGTTATTTGAAAAGAAGAACTTTATTGGACAGACATGGCTGCAGCATAGGTCAATTGCATGCAACAATTCAAATACTGGATATCAATTACTAAACATATTCTCAGACCCCAGGGATGACCATGCCCTTGCCTGCTGAATTTTAATTCACAACTGCTCAACAGTATCATGCTACAGCAATGTGCACCTTTGGGGATACAGGGCCATCGAAGCCTCACCCCTCAGGTTATCCTACAATTTGATCTGTGATTACCGAAGATTTTCTCAGAGCTGCCACAATGCCCTGATCTATAAAAGAGCAGGTGTCACTTATTATGCAGACCAACACAATTTTGGGTAGTGAATAGGCCAAACCTGGCCGTCAAAGCCGAGGACTTGACAGGCAACGTCTCATTCTCACCCACCTATGTAATGTAGGAGCAGGAAGTCCACTCACGCTATTTGGCATTCTATGCCCAGCCAGCTTTCAAACATTGTATTTGCCGTGCACCCCAGGACATGGTCAACCCTGCCACTAGCCCATGGTGGCAACACCTCACTAGTCGTGGGCTCCCCACCTGTCACAACCAGCTTGTTTCCTGCTCCGAGCACTATTTTTACCACTCATGCAGGGTGGAGAAAACTATTGCTGCTCCTATGAAAGAAGGTCTGTGTTAGTAGAACAGAGTCTGATTGTTATCAGGCAATAAGACACTGTATAATTAAGAAATAATTAATGGGAGTTGAAGTGTGTGAGTGAATAATCAAACAGGGATGAGCTCATATCACCTGAAGCTTTAGTTCAAAGTGATTATGAAGCCATTCGCATTAGATTATCAACAACTCTATATGTTCATTTCCTTTCATTATCCTTATTTCCTCTGCTTTCTTCTTGTTCCCCAATGCATAAATTTACAGAAGTTTTTGTTTCTTTCCCCCACCTGCCTTCCACAGTTCTGTTCTGGCTTTGCCTCTGATAGTAAGTGTATCCCATAATAAGATAATCAGACAGTGCTAAAAATTGTTCAGCATGTTCTCAAGTTACCAGCCATAAGATGTCTCCCATGACCTGAAAAAGTTTTAACATAAAAAGGCAATTGGGATCTTCTTTACTGTAACACAAAAGATATTTTTACTTTGCAGTAGTATGGTGAGAAGGGATAAGGATGGAGGTTAAAGTGGTTCAGTACCAGAAACATAAAATAGAGCAACACGAAGCAGAGCAGAGCAATCAGGAATGTATATTATTAAAATCTAAAAATCACACTTGAAAATCTTTATTTGCAGAATGTTATTTAACCTCAGTCTGGAGATGTGTACAGACCTCCAATACAAAGGCAAACCCTTCCCAAGGTTTCATCTCCTTATCCCTCCCCCCAATTCCACCGGTGTTCAGGTGACATTTATGGCACATTCTGAATAAGGCAATTTTCGGGAGAGGCAGGAGGGAGGGAGCTAAAGCAGTGAATATCTGTGTTCCCCTCTGTGGAGCTGCCTGTGAACGTTATGGATTTCTAATCCTATTTAGGCTATGCACCATCTAATCAAGCTTATCCCCTAAAACAAACTGTGAGCCCTCTTGGAATAGGGACCTACTGTACCTGAATATAATCCGCTTTGAAATGTCTGAAAGGCAGAATATAAATCAAAGTGTATATCTTCAAAGGTTTGAGTCCAGGTGGACTTGCAAGTATTGGGGGAAAGGATGTGATCCTTAATACATTTCTGGAACGAGGATTTATTGCTGCAGTTGGAGGAGGAGGACTGGGCGGTGTTATGGGAGTGGGCCCATCATAGCTCCATTTGCAGACGGATCGCAGATCTTATGTACTGATCCTTCACTGGACTTATTATTATCCTGTGCTTCTTTCACAAACGTAATCCTTCCTGCTCTGCTTTATGCTGGAGGGGATGTGGTGTAAGGGACTCCTTTCTGCAAAAATGGTGGACCTGTTCACATGTGCAAGACTTATGGGCTCGGGTCTTTGTGATTTCACAAATTTCAAGACAAAAGTTTCATGCCTCTCCGGACTTGGCCTTGCTGGGCTGCTGGGATTGTTTTTGATCCCAAGGAAGCTAAAAGCTCTAATGGTTCAAATGCTGCTAGCCAAAAGATTTACAATAGCTCAATCTTGGAAGGGAATAGAATACCCCTCCTGGATAGACTCAAGTTTTTGAAATAGCTCACATATAGGGTATTTTTTATCAAATTACATTAGGGCTCTAATGCTCACAATAATGCCATAATGCCATAATTAACGCATGGTGAGATGTTACATGTGATAGCGTAACACATTGTGGTGGGTTTTAATGCTGGAAATAACTATACTTTTTTTTCCTGATGTTATGCCCGCTAAAAATTGCAAATCCTGTTTTTGGGGAGAGAGAAAGAGAGAGCACACGCTATCAAACTAGGTCGAGAATACAATGTACAAATTTCATCTTTGTGAACCTTTCCTCACTCCAAATCATCATCAAATCTTCACTGATGTGTACTGTGCTGCTCGTATCTCTGACTGTGCATGTAAAACTGCCCCTCAAAACCTAGGCCACCAACAAAACCTTACCCCGAGTTACTAGTTGCCCCTCCTACAGTGGTATAAATAGTTTACTTATAGGCGAGGCTTGTAAAGAGTCTCTCTCTTTCTCACTCAAGCTTTTGTTTTCTTACATTGCCGATTTGGGGGCCAATGCTATACAGTGTGCTCAGCTGAGCGAACTGTTTAACCCACTGTCGGACGCGGATTAAATAGGCACTAATCCACCCCCTAATGCAATAGGGGGATTAGTGCCTATTTAATGCGCGTCCGGTGGAGTGAATGAGTTAGTGCTCATCACATGCAAATGTATGCGAATGAGGCTATTACTCATTCACTCCAAATGCAAAAAGATAAATGTGCATCTCAGACGCACACTTATCGCTCAGATATTAACGCCTCCTAGAGCAGGCATTAATAGCTGAGTGCATTGAAAAGAAGTACAGAAAAGCAGAAAAAACAGCTTTTCTGTACTTCTTTTTTAAAGTAAAAAAAATAAAATAAAATAATTCAGCAGACCGCCGAGTTATGAAGACTGACACCAGTAAACTCGGCTTCAGTTTTCATAACCGGCCGTCTGCCAGTAATGAAAATGGCCACCGATAACCTCGGCAGCTGTTTTCATTACTGGCAGACAGGCAGGTTATGAAAACTGAGGCCGGGTTTACCGGCATCGGTCTTCATAACCGGCAGCCGCGGTGGACCCCCTAATTTACATATTGCATGGCGCCCCCTTTGCGGGCACCATGCGTGCATTATGAAAGTGGGCGCTGAAAAGTCAGCGCCCACTTTCCGTGAAGATTATTGCATCGGCCCCTTGGTGTGGGGCCTACTTCAAACTACCATGTCCTGGATTTGTACAATGCATGGTGATATGCTATTCTAAAATGTGGACCACTATTGTTTTCATGTACTATCCTTTCTTTCAAGCTCTGTTAATCTTTGCCGGATTTGTATTATTGAGACTTGATGCTGGAATGTCTGTTTGCCTGATTAATAAAATAAAAGTAAAAAAAAAAAAAAGGTTTGAATCCTGCTTTACAAAGCAACTTATGATTCTTAAACATTCTGTTCTCTGTTAAAATCCTGTCATTGGAAATATGTAGAAAACTATATATTTTCCATAACTTTTCTATTATCAGTATGTCTTCCCTATACCATCTATTACCAAAATATCTATACAATCTGTGCATGCCACCACAAATCTAACCAACCTAAACATGTGCAGATTTGGAAACCAAAGTAACCACCTCTTTATATTAAAAAAAAAAATCATAATACAAAAATAAATATATGAGTTGCAAAATGACTGGCGTAGTGACCCTTTCTTGTTCTACTCCATTAAAAACATTTTGAGCTGGAGTCTATAACATTTTGCACATGAGAAGTTGCTTACTTTTCCTGGGAAGACTGCTCTACTTACATCAACACCCTAGCCAGATTTGACAACTTAAAAGGTATCACAACAGTACTGTCCCCTGATGTACTCATGCTCTAAGACAGGGGTGCTCAAACCGTTCCTTTGGCCCAAGTCAGTCGGGGTTTCAGGATATCCCTAATGAATATACATGATAAATATTTGCATACATAGGAGGTAGTGCATGCAAATAAATCTCATGCATATTCATTAGGGATATCCTGAAACCTGACTGGCTGGGAGTGGGGGGCCCGAGGACCAGTTTGAGCATCCCTGCTGTAACAGCATGTGCTTCCCTGAACTTCTACATCTCAATAAATGCTGAAAACGATGATGTGCTGAACTATAAAACAATTCTTAACTTGGAAATTCTTTGGTTTTGTATAAACTGAGGAAAACTTAGAGAAGAAAATGTAAACAAATCTTGAAGACTCAAAATCTTCCATAAAGCATATTACAAAAAAAGAAAAGGAAAATTCCAGTAAAGTGGAATTTTTTTAAAAAGTATGGGGTAAACACCTAGGATCCCTTTCTGCGAAGAACTGAGGGAATAAACAGAGAACGACTGGGGTCCTATGGCTTTCTGCAGGAATGAAATTGGGCAGACTAGATAGACGTTATGGTCCTTATCTGCCATCATAGTCTAAGGTTCTTTGTTTATTAGCAAACTAAGGCCTGGATTCATCATTCATTGCAGATTGATGAATCCAGTGAAACAGGGGATGGGGGGTGAAGGGGGGAGCGGGCCTGCGAAAGCCCGCAACCTTCACACCACCGCGGTGTCTTCGCTGCCAGCTTTCGCACCGAATAGCGCCACTGTGAAAGGTGGTGCTATTCAGTGCACTACTGCCGACGATAACGTTGGTAACGTTATCGCCGGCAGTGAAGACACTGCCAACTCCGCCCATCCCCGCCCCGACTCCTTCCCTCCCCTTAATTTGCATTATATCGCATGCGAAAAGGCCCTTTTCACATGCGATATGGCCTTATCGCGTGCGTTAGGACCCTAACGCACGTGATAAAGCTTTAGTGAATGACCCCCTAACTGTAGTTCTGTATATGGTATGTATGTAATACATTATGACTCTATAAACCTGAATTATTAATTTAAAAAATGTTAATGAATTGGCTATTATTAATTTGTTACAGTATATTTGACTTTGCCAAAATATAGCACATAAATAAATGTTTATCCCTTTAAATAATGAATTTGAAACTTAAAGATAAAGAGGCAATAATTTAAAGCTCTTTACATAGGTCAACACATGTATACCCCAATAAAAACACATTTTGATTATTGCCATCCTACTCAATGTGAGTAAAAGTGTGCACGCTATCCACAACGCACACACACACACACACACACACACACACACACACACACACACATATTTACCCACATTGAAAAAGGAGACGGGATCTGTATACATGGAGATTACATTTTCAAATCTGTGTGTATACTAAATAATATAATGCACAATTTGGACCTTCTTCTATGCAGGTACAAAGTATGTGGTTACTTTGTGTCTGCACTGTGACTGTTTACCGCACCAGCTATCACTTTCAAGTGGAAACTGCAATGAGTTTCCCTTTAAAAATGTGCTTGCAGTCCGTCAAGCCCTCTAGGCAGTATCATTACTTTTCCTTCCCATGTATTATTTCATTAGGTTACTTTTTACCCTTCCATTTCTAGGTTCAGATTTAAGCACAGGAAAAAAACAGAGCAAAGTGAAAAGACTATCTAGGTATGTTTGTGCAGTTTTGAAACAGCACATCTTTTGCTCAAGTGTTTATTTAATTTCCAACAGCTTCTGAAAGGGGAAAATATCCCACAGAAAACTTGCACTCAGACTTTTGCCCCTGCACACAGGGAGGATAATTTTCAAACAGGCTGCACCTGCTAAAGTCTATAGGTCCTTTTCACCTGCAGACTTTAGCCTGAATTTTCAAAGTAGATTTATTCACATAAACCAGTACCAACATATATACACAAAGTTAGACCTGCTTAGGAACAGATCTAGCTTTGTTCATCTATATTTATATGCGTACTTTCGAAAACTGAAAGTATGTGTGTAAATTATATCCCCGCCCTAACTCCGCCTCTCAGAACGCTTCTTTATAGTGTGCGCAAAAGTATGCAAGGTATCACTTTTGTGAATACTTTTATACACACAACCCCTTGGGTAATTTAATAGGCCAATTTACGCACATAAACCCAGGGTTTATGGATGCGAATCCTTTTGAAAATTAACCCCTTAATGAAAGGACTGGGCAAAAGTCCCACAGTCCTTTTTTTGCACAATTTGGCTTCCACAATTTTTCCTATAGAATTTTAAAATGGAGTGCAAAAGTGATGGTGGCCCTGAATTATTTTTTTCCCCTCTAAATCAATCCAGTCTTTTACATCTGGCTTTAGTCCTGCGCATTTATCGTCAATCTTAAATCTACTAATAATTTAAAACAAATTGCATTGACTTATGGTAGGTATGTAGATGCACAGGCACGCCTAATATTTTTGTCTACCCTGATGACGTATCTAATGAATATCAGCATTACATGAGGAATCGCAGGCATTTTCCATACCATAGTACATGTCCATGTGGGACCTTTTGAAGATGCTGTGGAAATATATATATACATAGGAGGATTTATGCATGTAAATGGGCTTTTGAAAATTGTTACTATATATGCCAGTTTTCCAACCCTCTCCAGGAGGCACACCTAACCAGTTAGGTATTCAAGATATCCAAAATGAATGTGCATAACATAAATTTGCACATATCAGAGACCCAGAGTATACAAATCAATCTCATGCATATTCATTGGGCAATCCTGAAAACCAGAGTAGTTAGGTGAGTTCTCCGGTGAGGACTAGGAAACATGGATATATGCTATGTTTATATCATAACTCCTTTGAAAATTCCATCTTAAACTGATAAATTGAATAAAGACTAGAAGACCATTCTGCTTAACAGTTCTTTCTCTGTGGCCATCCAAGGGAAGGCAAAAAGTATTGTGTATATGTATCCAGTTCTGTAGTATTGAAAAACATGAATTTCCAACCCCAGCTATGATAATGAGCTCATCACTGCTGGATTACTGCTTTTTCCTGGCAGGGAGGAATAGCATCATACCCATCATTATTTTTCCTTCTAAAATATCTGTCCAATTTACTTTCAAATCAGTTTAGGGGCTCATTTAAAAACTGCAATATTGTTCATGCCAGTGTGAGAGCTCACTTGCCCTGAGCTACACTAAAGTGCAACCCTTACTGCCAAAAGTATTTACAGTTCAGCGGTAAGATAATGCTTCACAGCACTGTACTATTGAAAAACAAACTGTGGCACTATAGGGACTATGCACAAAAATATGTACTGACATTATTTTAGCATGGAATGTGCTACTTTTTTGTATGCCTGCTCAAATGCAGCCTTGTTAGCAGGCATGCAAAAATATTGTGCACACTAAGCCAAAAAGCATGTGTGTGTTTATGCTGCTTATCAAAATCTTGTGCTAACCAGCCCAATGTGAAAGGGCAATTATCATAGGAGATTTCACCCCTCTCACCCACCCTAACAACATCTCATTTTCCCCAAACACGAATCAGTGTACCCCCAAAGGATAAGTGGTCCTCATAAATAGACTAACATGCTACTCCCCCCCCAAAAAAAAAAAATTGTTTTTAAAAGCCCAATATAGTATAAATCTACCCACTTCAAAAAGCGAGAACTTTGATGCAAACTGGACACAACCACTACTATCCCTCCCCCCCAAAAGAAAATCTCATATCCAGTGATGTAGGCCTGGCAACCCATTCCCCCAAGACCCAGTCTCTCCCTTCATAGGCAGCCTGGCAGGAGGAAAGTAAGATCCCTCCATCTCACACTGCAGCATTCTACCGAATGATGCCAACTAGTGACGTTTCACCAAGCTTTTCATCCCTGTGCCACAATACTTAGTGAAAAAAAAACAAAAAACCAATGGATACCATGATAGAAAATCTAATACAAAAACAAGAAACCACAGTTAATGCATTATACATGTCTATTAGATGAGCCCCTCATTGTACAGAGTTATATTTGTTTGCTCAAAACAGTTCCTTATACTTCTTTTACAGGATATAATCATTGGTCTCATTTTTTGGAACTTTGTTCCTCATGTTTTGTTGTGCTCTTAAAAAATGTGGACCAAACAGTGAACATAAAAATAGAAAATCCATGCACTTATTTTAGTAAAGTTTTGACTAGGGGCTGGAGTAAATCCATAGTTTCATCTGACTTGATAAATTGTGGATTTTTGTAGTTGGTGCATTTTTTATTTGTATACAGTTTAAATATTGTTTCAAAAACAAATATGAAGGTGTTCAATTTAAAAAAAAATGTATTTTTTTTTGCATATTCTGACATTAGTATTTATGCAAAATTATGCATTTTGCCACATGATTGCAGCAGAATTTTGAAAAATATGCCACAGGAAACTGGGGGCTCTTTCCAACACTATATTTTGCTAATAGTTGCTAACCATGAAGAAGATTGCATTAGGGGACCAAAGTGTTGAAGCTTGGATGTACTGTATGCATTATTAAATCCATACCATTATTTTTGCACTTCTTGGTCAAAATACAACACCATGCATATACTGTGTTTATTTTGCATATCATCTAACCTATGGAGTGCTATAATGCTTTCTTTCATTTCTCAGGATTGTATAAATCATTATCAATTTTGTAAGCTGCCTGCATCTTTTGATTCGACAGACATCTCATTCATTGTGTTTACTAAGAAGGCGATATTCAGTGGTACTGAGCCAGATAAGTTAGGCCAGGTCTTCCCAAACGTTTAGCCAATGTGACCCCATTTTAGTACTTAAAAATTCTCAGGACCCTAGAGGACGACCTAAACAAATTAGCAGGGATGAAGTCCCCTTCCAACACTCGCCCTCCCCACACTCCAGTCAATCCGTTCTCAACCTCCATCATTTCAAGAGGACCTCCTTTCTCAACCTCCTCCCTTCCAGCTGACTCCCTCTCAAACTCCACTCCTCTTACATCCACCAACTCCTCTCATCTCCTCCATCCCTTTTCACGCCTTCTCAGCTGATCCCCCTCACCCCCAAGCCCTTCTTATTACCCTCCCATGGGTCCTCTAGCATCCTCCCCTTCTCTTGGGTAGGATCAGTAAGGAGAGAGAGAAAGAGTGGTGATCTCCACATGCCCTGGGCACACTCAGCCCTCCCCTCCCAACTGATTCCAAGCCTGGCGGCAGCATTAGTAAAGAAAGTCAGCACAGGGCCTGTGAGCCAGTGTAAGCTCACAGGACCTGCGGCAACCCTGATTCCTCCTCATGCAGGGCTACAGATATTCATGCAATGGCAGGGCTGCTGCAGGGCCCGAGAGCACGAGCTGGCCTCACGCTATCTTCTGGCACCTGAAGAGCATTGCCATCTGAGGCACTTGTGACCACAGCTGAAGGCTTTGTGACCCCCTTTGGGGTCCTGACCCTGATTTAAGACTTATCTGGCTAAGTAGTGGCAGCTGAATATCTGACCCTGCTGATTGGCCACCACTTAGCCAGATAACGAGTTATCCGGCCCAATAGTTAGCAGGCTAAGTGGCAGGTGGGGCGAGGGCATTCTGGGGAAGACCCAACTTAGCCAGATAAGTTATCCAGCTATGTCTGTTCAGCCTCACCACTAAATATCTGGGCTAAGTTAGCCGGATGTTTAACCAGCTAACTAGCCGAGCCGCACAGCAGCTCAATATCTACCTCTAAATAAATAAATAAATAATGGCACACGGTGGGCACATAGAGAAACTGCCAAGACAAGGAATTAGGAAACAAGTATTGCAAAGAAAAGGAATTTTCCAGCCTTTAAATGCAGGCTAACTTGCTTTAGCAGTACATCAAGCATGACCCTGACTTCAAGACTTTGCTTTGGGCTTAGGTGCAGAGTTCAAGCGATGTAATCTGAGAAATTCTAGTTATTCAGAAAATCCAACTTTAGACTCAGTGTTCAGCTCTCAGGCAGCATCCCCGGGCCCGCAGTCAAGTAAATGAAAAATCCAGCCTTCAGGGATAGTCTGATAGCTGAAGCTTCAAAATGCAGAGAAAACTCGCACTGGGGGCTGCAGTAGGTGTTCAAAACTATCTCAGTAAAAAAGTAATAACCAAATGAGATAACCACATGTGCTGCCCTCCCCCCCCCCCCCCCCCCCCCCAGCTCCTTGGCCCAGACTATGAAGTACTCCAATGCTTAGGGTAGGGAGTACCACCTGAGAAATTATATTTACTAATATGATTTATCTCCAGGTTCATAGCCTGAGTGGGGATGAGACAGGGTCCTGGCCATCCCGATACAATTCTTTGCCCTTCCAAAAAAGCCTTTCACTTGTAGCACCACAGACCAGATAAAATCATCACATCAGAATAAAACAGTAGTGGGGAAATATTCAATCCCAGGCGTGCGCAAATACCTGGAGATACGCGTGTGGGTGGGCCGCGCGCAAAGCACATTTTCAGAGCAACCCAACCACGCACATATCTCCCGGACTCTTAGGAGCTGCCCCGGTGAAGTGTGCACCGGCAGCCGGCTGGTGTGAGGAACTTACTTCTGCTCCTGAGAGCAGGTAAGTTTAAAAAAAAAATGTAGGTGAGTTAGATGGGGTTTAGGGGGCGGGGGCGGAGAGGGGAAAAGGGAGGATGGGTAGAGGGTTAGGGAAGTTCCCTCCCAGTCCGCTCCTTTATTGGACTGAGAGGGACCTGGGGAAGGGCCGATTGCATCGCTGCAGGCTTTTAAAGAAAATCCCCCCCCTTTGCGCATGTGAGTGGGGACCCAGGTGCACATGTGTGCCCGGGTATCAAATTTTATAATATGTGTGCGGCGACGTGTCCATGTGCACGCGTTAGGAAATGGGCGCATATGGACACCTGCACGGCCCTTTTAAAATTTAGTTCTAAATAGCCTTTTTACTAGAATTATACAAGTAGACAGTAAAAATCCTACCAGAACATTAAATGAGAAAAGTAAGGTAGTGAAGTATAGTATAAACTTGCAATTTTCTTATTTTAAATCAAGCAATGCAAAAATAACACTGGGTATGGCCTGTTAGCCAGGGCAACCAACAAACTCATATAGATAGTAAAAAAAAAAAAATAGAGAACACTAACAGAGAAAGGTAGGAGAGGGGGCGGGGAAAGGCAGTGAAGTACACAACTTCAAAAATTGTCCTTACCTCTGAGTACTCAAAAAAGGAAGGGAGGGAACAGATAACTGGTGGAAAAAAAAATCAATATAATGACGAAGTCCCTCTTGGTGGTGGAGCTGGCTAGATGACAAACCAAATAAATATGCACTGCAGGGTATGGAAGGTCTCTCTCTCCTGGGGAACTTCCTCAAATGGTTTACTTGGTACTAAACAGAAAGCGGGCCTGGTTTCAGCCTCTTACAGAAAGACCACGGTCCATCAGTATCTCTGCCAGCAAGGGTTAATACTTAACTTTGGCTGAAAGGCTGAAGCAGTTAAGATGAGATATTGGATTTGTGGCAAAAGGCAAGGAAATAAACCTTCTCTCTCCTGTGCTAAGATACTGTGAGTTAGATATTAAATAAGTAGGCCGGATTTTATAAGATACGCGCGTAGCCGTGCGTATCTTATAAAATCCGGGGCCGGCACGTGCAAGGCTGTGCAAAATTGGCAGCCTGCGCGCGCTGAGCCGAGCAGCCTGCCTCCGTAACCTCTAAGGCCGCTCCGAAATCGGAGCGACCTCGGAGGGAACTTTCCTTTCGTGTCCCCCCACCTTCCCCTCCCTTCCCCTATCTACCCCACTCCCCAGCCCTACTGAAATCCCCCCCACCTTTGTTGTGCAAGTTACGCCTGCTTGAAGCAGGCGTAACTTGCACGCGCCGCCTCGGCATCCCCTAGCACAGGCCGCAGTGCCGGGGGACTCGGGACCGCCCTCCCGACCTGCCCCCGAACCGTCGCCACACCCCTGGACCCGCCCCGGACTGCCCCCTGACCCCGGACATGCCCCCTCCCGCCCCTTTAACGAAGCCCCGGGACTTATGCGCGTCCCGTGGCTTTGCGCGCGCCGGTGGCCTATGCAAAATAGGTGCGCCGGCGCGCGAGTGCCTTGTGTGTGTAAATCCGGAAGTATTTACGCGCACCGGGCTTTTAAAATCTAGCCCTGTCTGGGTAAGTTTATATTACCTAACTCAGTGCTCCAGACCGTAAATATCTCTGGAAAGGAAGTCTGTCAGTCTCTCAACTCCTGGCTACTCTGTCTCTTGTTGAGATTTTACATGTAGCTCAGCTTTAGAGCAAGAACAGCTGTCTGTCTCTAATTTTTCAGAACAAAGACGTCTGTCTCTCCTTCTTGATAATTAGTTATTCAGGAGAAGACTAGATTTCAGAGCTGCCAGATGATACATTCCTCTCTTTCTGGTTCTTGGCTTAAACTCCTGGCCATCCCCGCCCATCACACAGAGCCAGCTAAATTGTGCCTTTTCTTCCTTAAATGGTCTTCCAGCATTTGGCTTCCTCCTCTGCTGGCTATGTAGTGCTGTTCTCTGGGCAGGCTAAACACTACAGTACAGCCCTTCTCCCAACTTGTTAACACTGTGAGTGCTGGATGCTGGCTCTTGCAGAATGTAATTCACAGGAGAACCCACAGGGGTTTTGACATTTTTATATTCCTTCACCATTGCTGCGGCAACTTGCAGGCTCTGTAGGGCTGGAGAAACCTTTTTACCAGGTACAATACACATCACTTAGATCCAGACGTAGCTCGGTCCACATTGTAAGGTTCCAGCACACGATAAGCTAGTGGTGGAAGGAACTGGGTTTATAGTAGCTTGCTACACACACAGCAGCTGTTGAGTTGAAGGGGGATGCCAGCAAAATGTTTTCACGTTATTCCCTCTTCTTCTCTGGCTGGCAACTTATATTTGGGAAATTTTGCCCACGCTTCTCACTCAGCAGTACTTTATTAGGGATTTATTTGTATAAATGCACCTTACCTGTGTAAGTGGGTTTTTTTTTAATTGCTATAATATATGCCTTTGAATGGTCAATAGGTTTTATCCACATTAAGTGCATTTAATGTGGGTAGATGGCTTTTGAAAATTACTATGATAGTATCTTATATTTACATGCGTAACTCCTTTGAAAATTCACCTGTATATTTTCAGCTGAAAAATCATAAAGTCCTAAAAGTTAGGCTTCAAAACTTAAACCTGTATTCATTTGCCTAGACATAGCCCTCTAAGGGGGATCCTTCACTAAGCATTTTTTCCATAGACACAAAATGGAAGAAAACCTTTAGTAAATGACCCCCTAAATTAGTGCCTAGTTCTGAAAATCACTGCTAAGTTCTTAACTTTGACTCCCCACCATAACTCTTCCCCCATAGCCATCTACATTTTAAGATTCTAAATTTAGATTCCTAATGAAACTAGAAGCCTATTTTTAGGTACTCAGCATTAGTAAATTGTCTAAAGGGCAATATAGCAGCCTATCTCTAAAATGTAGGTGCCTAAACTCTTTTAAAATTGGCCCCATCATATTTATTGTCACAAACTATAGTTTATGCTTAGGAAACATGATTTATGCACACAATAGAGGCAGACAACATGGTTTCTATGATTAAACATTTTGAGGTTCTGTCATGATCCGCTATGCTGGTAGGAGGAGCAATCAGATAGGGGTGACAGTCTGATGTATTCCGTAGGCAGACTTAGCAATCTGTTGTTATAGACTGCCTGAGATAGTAGTAAGAGGATCCTTGGACAGGTGGCAGATGACCACGCCCCGGGAGAAGATCCCGAGAGGGACCACCGGCTAGGCTTAGAGTATGGAGACAGACACACACTAGTTCTTTTATTAAACAGGTCTTGAAACCATCAGAGATGGCAGTAGTGAGCTGAAGTGCCCGGTAGGGCTGAAGTCCCTCTGATAGTGTAGCAGCAATCTCTGAATGGCTGAGCTGTTGAGAAATTGTAGACAGTGAGTAGGCAGGGTATGCAGAGTTCATGAACAGAACTAGATGACAACACTCACATATATTGGTCTTAGGGAGCTCAGGAGCTGGAAAGGATAGGCCCTCGAGGAGCGAGTACCTGGTTCCAGGGAAAGCTCTGAGAGAGCGATGGTAACCCACAATGATGTAGATAATGATGACTTCCAGGCGGAAGAGAATCAGCAGATAGTCAGAAACGAGGGCCCTCGAGGAGCGAGTACCGGTTCCTGTCTGTAACCTGAAAGGCAAAGAGAGAGAGCGAGGCCCCCGAGGAGCGGGCACCTCTGGTAAGTCCGAGGAGGCAGAGTAGCTTAGGCAGGGAACCCAATCTGAACCTTAGCCCTTGCTAACTCAACTAGTAGCGATATCAGAGACCTTTAAATATCGGAAGTGGATGACGTCATCTCAGGGGGATGCCCCTGAGGTTCACACCCTTGCTGGTACTTCACTCAGAGCGTGTGTGTGCGCGCCCTAGGCTTCAGGCAACAGGGCGGATCTGCAGTGTTGAGCCAGCCAGGGACACCGGAGAGAAACGGCAGGGAGACACCGCAGCAGCCAGCTGTCCCTCAGACCTGGAGGGAGTCACCACAGAGGTAAAGGCAGAGTGAAGACGTCGGACAGCGATGGTCGCTCTTTGGGTACCAGGCTTAGGTTTTGAAGGATGCGCAAGGTGGAACTGACGAAGCATCTCTTTATCCAAGATATTGATCTGAGGCTCCCAAGAGATTATGTCGGGGCCGAAACCCTCCCATATCAGAAGGTATTCAAAAGTCTTGCCTCTTTTACAAACATCCAGAATCTCTTTGATCTTAATCTCTAAGTCGACTTCTGCATCGATGACAGGTGGATCTTGAGTTCTGGAAGAATTTTGTTTGTAGATATCAGCAGCAATGGATTGAGCTGCTGTGGATGTCACTGAGGAATTCAATGGAAGTGGCGGTGATAAGGAAGGTTCAGAAACCTCTTCAATTGGTGATTCTCCAGATGTTCCTGGATGAGAGTTGATACCAAAAAAATATAGTGACATATATGATGTTACAATCTTTATTAATTTCAAAAAGGGAAATTTCCAAAAGACTTTGCTTTCAAAATTTCACAATATTACCCCAAGGAATATCCATCTAAAAATTCCAACCCATAATCACACACCATAATCACACACCATTCATACTACTTACACACACACATTCTCCATAATATCTCCCAACATTAAAATTTCTCAAATTTTGCTCTTATTCTCAAAATGAATTTTTTACATGCAGATAAAGATTCTCATTACAATACAAATCTTCAAAATTAGTTTGTTCACAAGCAGAAAAAAATTCTATTTCTCAGATTTTTCTCTCGTTCTTAAAACGAAATTCCTTTAATTCTTCTTCATCCTCTCAACATGTTTCGCCTTTCCACAGGCTTCTTCAGGAGAATAAAGAATTTCCTGCTGCTTATACAACTTCAGCATGTTCTGTAATGTAATATTCCCATACAGGTCTCATAGACAGATACGTTCCCCGACTCTTACTCTTCAACGCGTCTCAAATGAGCTCTCACAAAACCACCGTTCTTGCAATGTGGCGTGAACTTCCTTTGCATGTTACCTTACCAATTCTAAAAAACGTCGCCACCTCCATAGTGTTCGAACACAGCCATCAAGTGAGCCACTCTCTCTCTCTAACACTATTATTATTATAATTATTTATTCAACTTGATTGACCACGCTTCGATACAGGTTCATCAAATAAATTATAAAACAATTTAAACACAACTAAAACACATTACATACAAATCCAACATAGTTAAAATGTAATTTACAAACTAATATCAAAGATATCAAAGAGAAAGACAAGTTAACTTAAAATAGTCATAATCAAGCTTGTTAATTATGTCCCTAAATCATATGCACAAAACATGAGCTAGGAGCATAAATTATGTTCCTAAAAGTCATGTGCATAAAACATGAGTTAAGAGCATAAAATTTGTGCTCATAAATTGTGTGCAGAAAACCTGCATAAAACTTGTTTTATGTACATAAATCTCAAGTACAGGACCCCAATACTATCAATTCCAGGCTCAGAACCATAGACTAACAATATGCACAGAAACTTTTCTTTCCCTTTGAACAGGAGTTAAATTATCACCATTAAGCAAATATGAGTTATGCCTGCTAGGGATGTGAATCGTGTGCCCGATTGTTTTAATGATCGGGTTCGGCTGGGGGGGGGGGGGGGGGGGGGGGGAATCTGATCGTTAGAGATGTGAATTGGAATCGGTTCCGATTCCAATTCACATCACTAATTTTTTTTAGTGAGGCCCGCGCCGATAAAAAAAAACCCCACCCCCGACCTTTTAAAATTACCCCCTTAACCTCCCCCACTCTCCAGACCCCCCCCCCAAACTTTTTACACATACCTGGTGGTCCAGGGGGGCCACGGGGAACGATCTTCCGTTCCCGGGCCATGAGCTGCATTAATAAAAATGGCGCTGAGGCCCTTTGCCCTTACCATGTGACATGGCAAAGGTAGCGCCGGCGCCATTTTGAATATTGGCAATACGACCTGAGTGCAGGAGATCGCTGCCAGACCCCCACTGGACCCCCAGGGACTTTTGGCCAGCTTGGGGGGGCCTCCTGACCCCCAGAAGACTTGCCAAAAGTCCAGCAGGGGTCCGAGAGCGACCTCCTGCACTCAGGCCGTATTGCCAGTAGTCAAAATGGCGCCGGCACTACCTTTGCCCTCACTATGTCACAGGGGCCGACTGTCGGCCCTTATGACATAGTGAGGGCAAAGGTAGCGCCGGCGCCATTTTGAATATTGGCAATACGGTCATCCAGTGCTCCTACCATGTGACAGGGGCCGGCCAATGGCATGGAAACCCTATCACATGGTAAGGGCAAAGGGCCATCGCGCCATCTTTATGAGTGGCAGCCGATGACCCGAGAGCGGGAGATCGCTCCCCGCGCCCCCCCTGGACCACCACGTAATTTTAAAAGGTTTTGGGGGGGGTGGTCGGGAGGGTGAGAGAGGCTAAGGGGGTCGGTTTAAAGGGTCGGGTGGGTTTTTTTTTTAATCGGGCCATCGGCACCATTTATATTAGTGGCAGCCAAAATGGCGCCGATGGCCCGAGAGCGGGAGATTGTGCTGGGACCCCCCCACTGGACCACCAGGTATTTTAACATTTTGGGGGGGTTTGGGAGGGTGGAGGAGGGTAAGGGATTGGTTTTAAAGGGTCGGGGTGGGTTTAGGGGTTGTTTTGGGGTGCCGGTTTTCCCACCCTCCCCCCAAATAATTCCCGTGCCCGATTTAACGATTTTTGACAATAAATCGGGGGAATTTGTATTGTATCGCGACTCTAACGATTTTTGACGATTTAAAAAATATCTGACGATTTTTTTAAATCATCAAAAAACGATTCACATCCCTAATGCCTACACACCTACCTCTCTGCATTGAGGAGTAACAGCTAATGCTTTGATTAACATGGAAGAATGTTGTCCCTTGATTAACATGTAGACATGTTAAGCTATGCACACATTTACTCTGCTCTGCGTACATATCTTTTGTGTGCAACACTCCTTGCTTTATCAGAAGTAAAGTTCTACAAAAAAAGATGTGTGCAGAACCCTATGCTGACATGTTCCTAAAGCTTTGTTCACCTTATAGTAGAGCCCATGTGTAAAGTTCATTTATAACACTGTGGTGCCTGTGTACCAAAGTGCATTAAAACAGATTTTAACACCAAATGTACTAATCTAAAATATGCAACATCAAGCCATTTTGTATGGTAACAGGTACTGCAGACATGGTAACCCTGTCACCCTAGCAAATTGATTAACCAGCCCTACATTGATAGAGCTAGGCCAAAGTATGGATTGTCAAAGAGCCAGCAGAAGGTATATAAAAAGATTTCCTCATCCTGTTGGTTTACTACTTTGGGGAGTGAGTAAATTGGAGTAGTAAGTGAGGATTGGGCCCTTGGAGGTGGGCAAGAATCAGGCTGTGGGGCAGATTTGGTAGAGAACTGTGCTATGGGGGCAGTTGAAATTGATAGAAATTTCTTTTTCTCTGCTATCAGTCTGGCCCAGTCTTGCTGCTCAGGTCAAAGCCAGGTGTATACATCAGGGCCTCCTTCGCCTCCAGGAGAAACATTTACTATGATGCAGAAATGACTCAGAACTCTTCTGTAGCAGCATGCAATAATTCTTTTCTTGGGAAACAGAGACAGAAAAACAATAAACATTACATACCCAGTTACATGGTTCTCTGCAGTTGATTGTGCTAATATAACCATCACAATAGGCAGCAAGGAAGATGGAGACTGAACTCAATACAGGTTGCATTCTATCTAGGTACCCTTACAATCCCAGCCCCTCCAATACAGGGGCAGGTGATACAGCTGGAGATTGTTAACCTCTTTCTGGTCTTGCTATCAGTCCTCCAACACCCCTTCTCTAAGGCTGAATGTTCAACCGATCCTTTCAAGGACATCACTTTGGCAGTCTCTGGTGGAAACCCACTCCTGTTGACACTGTGTCCTCAAGGGGAGAATCTTTTTTTTCTCATGTCTCTCTCCTCCATTTACCAGTCTCACATCTGAAAGGTTTTTCCAGTGTCCTCCCAGGTTGAGGACTCTGGTATTTCTTTGACCCATTACACCCTTTGCTGTCTGGGTAGACATTTGAAGAATGGGGCTCTCATTAGGATCTACCCCTTCAGTGTCATATGGACTCTTCAGATTCTCCTCCTTCATCTCAGCTAGTTGCTCCGCAATCTCATGTGGTGCTGAGACATCCTAGTTTTCTGCACCTCCACCTTCGTTTGCACCAACAGTGATACCTGATTGTTCCATAGTTTCACTTTTACTTGTGTTAATTGTGATACTCACAGGAGCCATCTGCTCAGGCTTTGTTGGAGTCATGGTATTCATTTAGGATGCCTTGTCAAAGTGCATACTCCTGGTTATTGTCACCTGTTCTATGCCAGAAAATAAGATTCTGTATCCCCAACCTCATTCGCTCCTAATAGTTTGCCATTTATGTCTCTGACAATCATCTTGGAGAACTTTCTATCCAGGACATGTATATAGGCCTTCCAGCCAAATGCCTTCAGGTGAATCTTGCGAGGTTTCCTCTTGTGCCTCATTTTGTGTGGTATCAATTAATTTGCCCTTACTGGCAGCAGGTTCTACAGATAGTTACAGCCATCAGTGCCTCTCTCTACAGAACTTGTTAAGAAGATTGGCATCCAGCAGCATGCTCCTTGCCATCTACGTCAGTGTGCAGCTCTTTTTCTCAGCTACACCAATATGATTTGGGCATAGGGCACTGTGATCTGATGCGTGATCCCTTGTTGCTTGAGATATCCTTGATTCTCTCTGTCCACATATTCTCCTTTATTGCCCACCTGGATGGTTACAGATTTGCAATATTTATTTTTTATTTTTTTTATTTATTTAAGTTTTTTATATACCAACATTCAAGACGGTAGTCCCATCATGCTGGTTCACAAGAAACAGGGGTGCAATTATAATAAACTTTACAATTTGAACAATAGTGCAGAAAAGCAGTTACATGTAACAAGGAAATCAATAACTTGGAGTAAGAAGGAAAATGGATAAATTTATTACTAATAATAATAATTTATAAATAATATAAGTGAATTCTTTATATTATATTATATTATATTATATTATTATTAAATAATTTATAAATAAATAATTTATAAATAATAATTTATTACAATAAATTTATTACTTGCCACTGTCATGTACTCCTTGATCTTTTCCAGTATTTCACTTATGTGTCTCAGGAGTACTTGGAGTAAACATCAAGGAAAGTCAGAAAGTATCTGTTTCCAGAAGAAACCCCTTGACCTCACAAATCTCTGTGGATTAGCTCCTGTGACTGACTTGCTCTGCTGTGGTTTGCCTCTAGCAGAGGTGCATATTGTCACTTTGCTTTTCAGACAGCACACACACATCAGGGTCTCTCTGCATGGAGATATCTTTAAATCTACCATCTGTCATTTATTGTGTCATCATCTGTGCCCTGGTGCATGTGCCATGCAGTTCTAGTGTGGGGATTGGGCAGGTGTTACTCACAACCTCTTGTGTCACTATGCTTGCCCCCTTCTTAATCATGCACCCATTGTTCTGGGAGGGAACAGTGAACCTCTTGATTCTCAAGCAGTTTATTGATAGTAGGCCTCTCTTCAGGTCTAGTATATACAGGAAATCTTTCATTAGTATTTTGTGCCTTCACTCAGCTATGGTGGCATATATAAGCTTGTCTTCTTTCCTCAGAACAGAAATGCATTTCCCATCTGCTAGGTCCACTTTATTTTCCACATTATAGTCAATGTCCATGATAAAAATATTTCTTACTTGTCACATGGCTGGTTGTGCCCAAATCAGTATGTCAATCTCCTCCATTACTTCCCTCAGGGAGTTTAAAGCTGAAATTTCAAAGCAATTCTGCCTTTCGTTCAGCTTCAAAATGGCTGTTTACAGTCTTTAATGACTTCTTTTTTTTCTGTGAGTTTCTGGTTCTCATATTTCCAAACTGGGCAGTTCTTCTTCAAGTGCTCCACCTCTCTGCAGCATAACATAGCTTGAGTTGAAACCTCACATAGGAGGCTAAATCTCCCTCTATATAGATATCTCTGCTCTCCTGAGTTGTACCTGCCCCCTAGCCTTACCCCCTGCTGTGTGAGGAATATTTTCTATTCTAGGCTGTGTTTGTCACAGCACTTGCTCTACAGCAAGAGCAGTTTGAAAATCTTTTGTCTGTTTGTCTCCCTCCCCCATGCAAAGCTGCTTTGTGGTAACTTTGTTTTCTTTAGTTTATCATTTCTGTTGACTAATTTATCTATGAGTCTCCCTTTTACATAGTCCAATGTTAGTTTGCATACTGATCTATTCTCTGGTCTAGTGCATTTATGAGGGCATCATAGTAAATTAGGCAAATTGCATAGTAATAGTGCAGATACATGAACATCTCTCATTATTTTCCCTATGTATCTCAATTTTTCTGTGATTTCTAATACTGCATTAACATGTTTAAGCATTTCATGGAACTCTTTCAGCCTCAGACTGTATAATATGTAAAGCAGAAAGAGTTTGTTGTTCAAATTACACCTCTCATGCAATCTCTTCAAATGTCCCTCATTTATTTCATGGTGATACACCTGCAGAGGTAAGAATTCACTTAAATGTAGGTCCCTAAAACAAGCTCCTAAATTTAGGAGTGCTATTCATTTGCCAAGATTTATGTTCCTAATTTAAGTGTCTAATTCTGAAAATCAGTGCTAAGATCTGAACTTTGTTTCCCCACTCTAATTCCACCACTATAACAAACCACTCTTTAGGAACCTAAATTTAAGAACTCTAATGAAACTAGGAGTCTAAATTTAGGCACTCATCCCTAGTAAATTGTCAAAAGGGCAAGGAGCCTAAATCTTTGGAAAATTGCCCCTGTATACATAGTTACATGGATCTATAGAGGTGAATGTATTGATGTGCCCAGTACAATAAATAGGGAGGAAGATGGAGCCTGAACTCACTAGTACATGTTTTACCCTATCTACGAAAGTCTTACAGTCCCTACCTCTCAGGTGATACAGCTGGATATGTTAACCCATTGCTATCTGGGCTAGAGGATTCAATTTAATTCAATTCATGGATGACTTCTTATTTTCATTCCTCTAACAGGAATGGAGAGGTAGAAGCAGCCCAGACTCAAAATATTATTTAAAATGCAGTTTAATTTTGTGCATTGACAACCCACCACCTTCAAAAATCCCTCCCCTTTGTTGAAAATTACCCCTGTCCCAACTAAAGATACCCCCCTGGTATCCAAACCACTGTGCTTATTTTAATTTTTGGGTCTGCTGGGCCACTTCTACATGTGGCAGGAAAGAGGGCAGAGCTCTAAGCAGACCCACAGGAGGTTTTGATTTCATTTTGAGTTGGGGTTTTCCCGACCACATGGCTCTTTAAGATGATAGCGACACCGGGCAAATTGGGTTGGCATCGCACGTTAGTGAGCATTTCCCTGCAATATTTGTTATTGCAGGTTTTTTCCACAATAAAATATATTGCTGGGAAACCACCACAGTATTTTCCCAAAAGAGGCAAAATATTGTGGTAAAGCCCTGCCCCCACTCCCCCATGATATTTCACCCCTACAACTGAAAAAAAATAAGATGGCTTGATAAATGATCACTTTAGATCCCCTAAGATTGTAAGCCTTCTACAGTACTTGAATGTAATCTGCTTTGAAGTGCCAAAAGGCAGAATATAAAAAATAAATAAGACTAAGATTAATAGTATAGCTGATAAATGTTCATCTGTCAGGAATGATTTTGATTTTCCTTTGATGCTTTTCATTCTTGAAAAAAAAAGCTATTTGTAACAATATGTGCTGCCAAACAGTGCAATGAATTGAAGGGTATGTTTTGATTGATTTGGATAAGACTCCCAGGAAGCATATTGACAATATCCTTCTCTTCGTGTCACTTTCATTTTGGATCTTGGTTCCAGTTGGAATATATCAAGAGCATCACTGAAATCAGTTTCAAATGGATTAGCAAACAGCTTCAGTTCATCAGTATTCACTGAAATCCACAAATCTTTGTTCAAATTCATCTGTCAGGCTGCCTATCACTGCAGAATATGACTCATGGTTCACTGTCTCAGCATGCCTGGTTGACAATGTTGTGAAAGGGACAACTTTCTTCATATTGAATCATTTCTAAATTAATTCTAACTTCTGAATGAATGACTGGGTTTGTTTATAGAGTTTGTTGACTAATTGATCTTTTCCTTCTAGTTTCATATTCAAATCTTCAAGATATTTGTTGATGCCAACTAGGAATGCCAAATAACACTGATCTACAATCAAAATACAGGAGACAAGCCAAGAAGAGCTGAGTAGCTACTGAATAAGGACTAAACTATGTACATGTATATATACATGCAGCAAATGTGAATTGATATAACCAGCAGAGATTTTAAATCCAAAAATTGGTTCCAAATCATACTGTAAAGGTGAGTAGAATATGGGTCCTATATGCCAAGAGTGTGCTAAACAGTGGGCCAGATGTGCTAAAGGGTTTTGCCATCTTATGTCTATGCAATAATGTGGCACCCCTATGGTTTGGCCACTAGATGTCATCTAGTCTCTGTAGAAAACAACTAGTTAGAGGGAATACCATTCTCCAGCTCCTCCTCTATGAAGTAGCTGTTGTGTCAGTCAGTGCTAGATGGCTTTGCCCCGTTTGCCTCACCTTGTTCACGGATCCCGCTTACCTTGGGAAAATGGCTACCGCCACATCTGCAAGTCCCCGGAACAGCTATGGTGCTGCCTCCTGCCATGCTCCTCCCAAGGGCCTACTAGGGTGCGCATGCGTGACCTAGCTATGGCGCGAACCTCAGGAGCATCCCCCTCAAGTGACGTCACACCACCCGGGTATTTTGCCTGCCCGCAATTGCTAGCTCACTGAGTTAGCAAAGACTTGGATACGTCCGACCTAAGCAACTCTGCCGCTTCCTGCTGCCGCTGAAAGCTCTCTTTCTCTACCCCTCGGGGTATTGACTAACCTGAGAACCCGCTCCTCAGGGGCCCTCTGCTTTATTACAGGTGCCTTACAGGGATCAGGTACTCACTCCTCGAGGGCCTGCTCTCCCTGTCTCGGTGCCAGTACCATCAGCTTCCACCTGGTAAAATCGCATACCTACAGCTACCATCTAGTGAGTAATCTAACTCTCAGTCTGTCTCATCCACAGCACTGCCTTGCTGGGAAACCTACACCGGACTTGCCCTATACCAACGGAGTGAGAAGGGTCCCCTCTGCCATTGGTCCCGAGACTGCTACATCCAGACTACCTCAGTACTGACACCTCTGGTGATATACTCCAAGTTGTACAATAAAAGATCTAATTCTGTGTTTTTGCGTCCTGAGTCTAGCCCAGTACTGTGGCTCCCCACGGGGCTCCTCCCTGTGGGCGTGGTCATCTGCCACAGTACCCAAGGATCCACCCAAACACTGCTTAACCATAACAGTAGCTGAGAGGGTAGATCCTGGAATAACTAGGGTCTAGGGACAGTTAGAGGAGGGAGTTTGAGGAGCGAGGAGCCCTAATGATGTGGGTCCCTTTTTTTTTTTTTTTATAAGGCCTACAACTTAATCCAATATACTTTTGGAAAATACCTGCCTGTACACTGCCTGCCAGGTTAGGTATCAATATAGAGAAATCAAGAAATTTATAAGGATTTAGACTTTGATAAAGACTATTTTGCCTGGGTTACAGCATGGTGCACCAGGGAAAGATTAAACCCCTGGATCCAGAGGTCAGGTTACTAAGCCCTGATATGTTCAAGAGCTAGTGAAGGGCTGCAGGGACAGTGGCCCCAGAAGATATTTGAATTGCCAGTGAAATAGTCCATTTAAGGTGAGATGAGTTTGTTTGTCACCTTTTTCTCTCATTTGGAGTGATTTAATGCCTTCCCTTCTGAGAGAAAGACACCAAAGAGCATCATGAAGACCCACCAGGGTGTGAAGTCTGCTGGATCCATGTAGGACTATGAAAATTGAAAGATAATCTGTTGCAGTTTGACACCCTTCAGGAGTAGGGATGTCTAAGCTCTCATGAAAAGGGAGTTAGGATTTCCCCAGGAACCCAGAGTTCAGCACTTACACAGAGAGAGAGAGAAAGGACCCTCATTTGTATAGACATTTACCTCACATGGACTTTGATTAATTTTAACAATATAAGTAAACTTTAGTTTTAGAACACGTGTCCTGCAGTTTCTATCCCAGACAGAATTAGGAAAAAAACAAAATCATTACCCAGCTGTACACAAGAAGGGCGTCATCTCACTGCCAGGGCCACAAGCACCTGCTTTCCCCCATAGAAGGAACTCACCCCTGGGGTAATAAAATTGGAGGGGAGCAAGAAAAAAGATGATAGCCTTGAGAAATATAAATTATTTTGTGAGCCCCTCAGAAGAAAAGGGTTACAAAAAATACTTGGTAGATGGGCCTGAATGTGTACTAAAAATTAGCACCCAATTTTTAATGTGTACATTGAGTCCTACTTTCAAAAGTACATGAAAATCATCAATTGTGTAAATAAGTGAGTGTTACGAATCTGGATAGGATTGTGAACCCTTAGCCCGAGGTGGAGTTGTCGCAACCTGGGAGGGCTAACACCCGCAGGTCTCCACCATCAAGAGGCGAGGCCGGAGAGACGCAGGAGCCAGCTGGAGCTTCACCACTACCAACTCACGTTCCCCAAGGGTTGAGCCCTTAGGTGACAGGGCTGGGTGGACTTAGGTGGGCCCCTGGGATGACAGAGGGCGAGAAGGTGAGCATCAGGAGATGAAACGGAATCTGGACTGGAGCTGAAGGAGAAGAGCAGCAAAGACCATCATCCAGTTACGAACTGAGGCAACGGAGAGAGCTGAAGAATTTGATCCGAGGTCAGGAAGCCAGAAGGAGACAACGATAGCTGGTCCAAGGTCATGAAGCCAGGAGGAGACAACGATAGCCGGTCCGAGGTCAGGAAGCCAGAAGATCCGGCCGAAGGGAGAAGACCGGGAAGAGGAACAGGCAGGCAGGATCTGGAGCAGGGAGGCTGGAGCGGGAACGGAACGCAGGAACAGGAACATGGCACACTGGAACAGGAGACCTACTTTTCAATATATTTATAAATGATCTGGAAAGAAATACGACAAGTGAGGTAATCAAATTTGCAGATGATACAAAATTGTTCAGAGTAGTTAAATCACAAGCAGATTGTGATAAATTGCAGGAAGACCTTGAGAGACTAGAAAATTGGCATCGAAATGGCAGATGAAATTTAATGTGGATAAATGCAAGGTGAAGGACTGATGAAGCAAGAGGGTAGGTGATCTAAGAACACCGTGTGGGCAAACAGTGGATTAGACACCAGATGTTGTCCAAAATTTCTTTATTTGAATGGAGACATAAAATTCAAACTATCGCCCTAGATCTAGGATCATAGTGGATAACACATTGAAATTGTCGGTTCAGTGTGCTGTGGCAGTCAAAAAAGCAAACAGAATGTTGGGAATTATTAGAAAGGGAATGGTGAATAAAACGGAAAATGTCATAATGCCTCTGTATCGCTCCATGGTGAGACCACACCTTGAATACTGTGTACAATTCTGGTCACCGCATCTCAAAAAAGATATAATTGCAATGGAGAAGGTACAGAGAAGGGCGTCCAAAATGATAAGTGGAATGGAACAGCTCCCCTATGAGGAAAGACTAAAGAGGTTAGGACTTTTCAGCTTGGAGAAGAGACGGCTGAGGGGGGATATGATAGAGGTATTTAAAATCATGAGAGGTCTAGAATGGGTAGATGTGAATCGGTTATTTACTCTTTCAGATAATAGAAAGGCTAGGGGGCACTCCATGAAGTTAGCATGAGGCACATTTAAAACAAAGCGGAGAAAGTTCTTTTTCACTCAACGCACAATTAAACTCTGGAATTTGTTGCCAGAGGATGTGGTTAGTGCAGTTAGTATAGCTATGTTTAAAAAAGGATTGGATAAGTTTTTGGAGGAGAAGTCCATTACCTGCTATTAATTAAGTTGACTTAGAAAATAGCCACTGCTATTACTAGCAATGGTAACATGGAATAGACTTAGTTTTTGGGTACTTGCCAGGTTCTTATGGCCTGGATTGGCCACTGTTGGAAACAGGATGCTGGGCTTGATGGACCCTTGGTCTGACCCAGTATGGCATGCTCTTATGTTCTTATGAAGCAGGAATGCTGCGAGAAGAAGACCTGTAGCTAAGTCGCCTGCTGAAAGTTTTGGGCAGGTTTAAATACCTGCTGAACTCTGACATAATCTGGAGGGTCCAATGGCAATTTCCCGCTGCGGGCCCTTTAAGGTGGTGCGCTCGCGTGCCTAGGAGGAAGCCAGGGAGGGGCAGAGTCAACTGCATCCTGCAGCAGGGAGGCTCGAGATAGCCCTGACGGCATGTAAATGCATACAGAGATAATCAGTAAAGTATGCACATATACTGTTTACAAAATAGCAGACTTACCTAGATAACTTAGCCAGGTAATGCTAAATATTGGTGTGATCTATCCAAGTTATCCATATAAATTAGCCCTGTCCTTGGAATGCCTGCAATTTATCTGGATAAGTTTTATCTAGCTAAAAACCTACCCAAATAAATCAGTAGTGGTTGATGCAGAAGGAAATTGAAATCTCATGGTTTGTTCAGCTAACTCTGAGTTAAGCCAGATAAACCATTTTGAACACAAACATCCACTGGACATTACTGGACATAAAAACATGGCTTGATGTCCAGTGATGTTTTGGTGCTGCCCAGTGATGCCTCAAACTTTGAACCATGTGTGTATGGTTCAAAGTTTGAGGGACAGCTGGATAACAACAGATCATCACTGGAAGCCATGCTGATAGGGAGTAAGAAACTGTCCTCCTGCAAGGAGATGTCCTCAGGGATTGGGATAGTTGGCATTTTGGGAGGGGGTTCAGGGGAAATCTGGATGTCTTGGAATATTCAGGACACTGTTTTTGGGGAGGGGGTCCAGGGAGGATTAGAGAATCTTGGAATGATCAGTAGATGGGAAAGGAGGAGCATGTATGGAATGATGCAGTTATATTAGGACCATCTCTTTATTTGGTATTTGTCCTAACATCACTGATATGTAATACTTTGTGTGATGGACAATTCTTACCCAAATCCCCCTTTTAAACTCTTGTGTTTCTGTTTGTATAGACCAAGATATATTTTAGAAGATATTAATGTAGCATTGAATGCATACCATTCTAGAATATAGTGAAATATACCGCAGTTAAGATCCCTGTCTCCATAATCTAAGTACCTATATGGTTACCAGAGCTAAATTGAGGCTTCTATACTGTTGTAAGGCATGAGGGATTGTCATTTTGGGAAGTTCCTTATGATCTTAGAGGTACAGCTTACACTCCTTTTACTGTAAACTATCAACCACCCCATATCATGAATGCGATTATAAGTAGTTAGTTACAGGAAAAGAATGTCAATCAACCATCCAGCTGCACAGCTCTACAGATACTGCCTGCCAACTGCTAGATTCACCCTCTCTCAAACAAATGCAGATCTTCAACCAGCTGCACAATGCAATCTGGCACAAAGCCAGGGAGGAAACCGCAAACAACAGCTTGAAACTTAAAGCCATGAGCCAGGAAATGACAGATGAAAAATCAGATGCTCCATGAAAAGGCAGGTACATACACTAACTAAATACAGCCATCTTGTTTCCACCTCCCCCCCACCAATAGTACATCATCAAAACTTGACTACCCAAGTCTGCCTTTTCTTATGACACCCAGGGGAGATCCCAGGAATTTGACAGAATTGATTCTGTTAGCATAAAGTTGAACTGAAATAGCCGTCAAGTCCACAGATTTTGCAGGTTTTACAGATTTATGTTTTTGTCTGTTTCTAATGAATGATACCTGCTTGTTTCTTCTATTTTGAGAAATAAACTAATATAGGTGTTGCGCATCCTGGCCGCATTGGTGCCGCGACCGGGCCTGCTCACCTCATGCTCCCTTCCACCAGGTATGGCTCCTCATCTCTGGCAACTGCAGCCAGCTCCCACTGTCCACAGCACTTCCAAGTGTCCCCAGCCCTGTCGGGGCCTTCCGACTCTCAGCGCTCCTCACACCGGGGTTCGGTGTCCTCCACAGCATCGGCCCTGCCCCTAGGCGCGTGCGCGGACCGCACGTCCCTTTAAAGGGCCCAGCGCGGGAACCCAGTCTGCGGCGCCCGATGATGACATCACATACTTCCTCTATAAAGGCGAGGCCCCGTCCCCAGAACCTTGTCTTGGCAATTGGGTCGACACCTCAGTGTTACAAGTTTGCTGTCCTTGTTCCTGCATTTACCTGCTTCCTTGATCCAGTCTTGTTCCAGTGTTCCTGTGTTCCTGTCTTGTTCCAGTGCTCCTGTGTTCCCGTGGTCCTTCCTGAGTTCCAGTGCCTCTCCTGATCTCTGCTCTTCGTTCCTTCTCTTGTCGTACCTCCTCGGACTGATTCACAGTATTGACCTCTGCTTGTCTGACCACATTTGACCACTGCCTGGAATTGACCACTGCCTGCCTTCTGACCACGCTTGACCACTGCCTGGAACCGACCAATGCTTGCCCTCTGATCATGCTTGACCGCCACCTGGAACTGACCTTTGCTCATCTTGACTACGTATGGTCTGATCTTGGAACTGACCCTTGCTTTGGCTGACCACCCTCGGATGGTAACTCTGGCTTTGACTCTTGCGCTACACTCGGATATTCTGTTTGCTCCTGTGACCTCCAGACCAGCCTGCTCGGACACTACATCAGACGTCCAGTAGGCACTGCCTATCTCACCCGGAGAACCTACATCTCCTGCTGCATTCCAGAAGTCTCCGGTGTTCCTGGTTCAGGTCTAGTTCCTCCATTCTCCACCAAACCGCGCACCTTTGCTCGTGGTGGGCTCACCTCTCCGCTACCTCTCCAGGAGACCCTCCAAGTCCCACCTAAGTCCAGGCCTTCCAGGTACCCAAGGGCTCAACCTGCGGAAACCCCGGATTGCTACTGGCGAAGCTCCAGCTAGCCTCTGTCTCCTTGTGTGCTCCGCCTCCTGGAGGCAGGCACTCTCTGGGTCCGACCAGAGGGCCGTACCAATCCTGCACCAGGCCAAGGGTTCACCTCCAGAGCAACAATAGGTCAGCAAGTATTTCATCAAAATGTTCATTACTTTATAAGCAATAAAAGGGAAGGCTTTTTTTTAGAATACTATTTGGATAAATTTATTTTCCCATCTTTGTATTTCTAGCGCAAATACTATTAACTGGCAGTGGTAGGAATAAGTTGTGCAGAACAATACTTATTTGTCCCTGAGAAAAATAAATGTGGGTCTCTTTTCAGGTAATTATGGCCTAGTTATCTGACTCACTATATTAATCAGGTTGGACCTTATTGATGACAAAGGATTCATTGCCCTTTACAAAAGAGATAAAGTGCAGGGGAGTGCTATAAAATACATATGGCTTGTTAAAAAAAAATGCAACAATCTGTCAAACTGTGGATCAGTGCAGTGAGTGTTACCATCATATAATCTGTGGTTTAAGAACAAATGTGTGTGTAATGTGCAGAATAGAGTAACTGTAGATAAAGGTTTTCAAAGAGATTTCCATGAAATAATCATTTTGTCTTCAAATTCACATTGCCAGTACAAATAGAAGTAGCATAATAATTTGTGCCTAGATGGATATCCTCAACCACAGTATACCTCACACACTCTGTAGTACATTGTTGCTTTTATAATAGGACTGGAATTGAAAGAAACATTAAAAAAAAATTTTTTAAATTAAAACACAAGAATGTATACAGATTTTATTTCCTCTTAATATAATATAGTTGAAATAGCTTTTATTTGTGCACTTGCACTGTTCAGTTTCCTCTTTACAGAGATCAAAGCTTCTACTGTACATTGTTTTGTACAAGCTAAGGCTCAAACTAAGCTAAACATCAAAGAAGAAGAAAAATAGATACATTTCAAAAGAAACTAATCTGATGCTGCATATAGCTATTAGATCGAATGCTGGTTTTCTATGTTCATGTCAGTAATGTGTGTATATATATATATATATATATATATATATATATATATATATATATATATACAAACAAACATAGACAGACATACACACAGACACACACATAGATATATATTCAGAATTCAGCTGTACAACTTATCTTCATAAGGACATTAGATTCATAATGCTGGGTCAGACCAAAGGTCCACTGAGCCCAACATCCTTTCTTCCACTAGGAAGTATCCAACAGAACCCAAAGAGTAGATCTATTTCTTTTGGTCACTCCCAGGGATAAGCAGTGGTTTTCACAAGTTTATAGGGACAGTAACCTTCAAAGATGCGCACGAGCGCACGTATATGCACGTTCGTCAGCCTGAGCCCAGGGACGAGTGAGGTTATCAAATTTGCGGATGATACAAAATTATTCAGAGTAGTTAAATCGCAAGCGGTCTGTGATACATTACAGGAGGACCTTGCAAGACTGGAAGAATGGGCATCGAAATTGCAGATGAAATTTAATGTGGACAAGTGCAAGGTGTTGCATATAGGGAAAAATAACCCTTCCTGTAGTTACACGATGTTAGGTTCCATAATAGGAGCTACCACCCAGGAAGATCTAGGCATCATAGTGGATAATACTTTAAAATTGTCGGCTCAGTGTGCTGCAGCAGTCAAAAAAGCAAACAGAATGTTAGGAATTATTAGGAAGGGAATGGTTAATAAAACGGAAAATGTCATATGCTCCATGTGAGACCGCACCTTGAATACTGTGTACAATTCTAGTCGCCGCATCTCAAAAAAGATATAGTTGCGATGGAGAAGGTACAGAGAAGGGCAACCAAAATGATAAAGGGGATGGAACAGCTCCCTTATGAGGAAAGACTGAAGAGGTTAGGGCTGTTCAGCTTGGAAAAGAGACGGCTGAGGGGGATATGATAGAGGTCTTTAAGATCATGAGAGGTCTTGAACGAGTAGATGTGACTCAGTTATTTTACATTTTCGAATAATAGAAGGACTAGGGGGTATTCCATGAAGTTAGCAAGTAGCACATTTAAGACTAATTGGAGAAAATTATTTTTCACTCAATGCACTCAATGCACAATAAAGCTCTGGAATTTGTTGCCATTTTGGTTCCTGGCTCCCGACGTCACGCGTGCAGGAGATCGCCCCCGGACCCCCGCTGGACCCACAAGGGACTTTTAGCCAGTATGACATAGTGAGGGCAAAGGTAGCGCCGGTGCCATTTTGAAGATTGGCAATATGGCCCGCGTGCAGGAGGTCGCTCCCGGACACCCGCTGGACTTTTGGCAAGTCTTGTGGGGGTCAGGAGGCCCTCCCAAGCTGGCCAAAAGTCCCTGGGGGTCTAGCGGGGGTCCGGGGGCGATCTCCTGCACGCGTGACGTCGGGAGCCAGGAATCAAAATGGCACCGGCGCTACCTTTGCCCTGTCACATGATAAGGGCAAAGGGCCACCGGCGCCATTTCTCTTAACACAGTCATGGCCAGAGAGAGGGAGATCGCGCTGGGCCCCCCACCCCCCCCCCCCCCACTGGACCCCAGGTAATTTAAAACATTTTGGGGGGGGTTCGGGAGGGTGGGTGATTTGTTTTAAAGGTTCGGGGTGGGTTTTAGGGTTTTTTTGGTGTGCCAGTTTTCCCGCGCCCTATTTAACGATACAATACAAATGCCCCTGACGATAAATCGGGGGCATTTGTATTGTATCGTGCACTCTAACAATTTTGAACGATTTTAAAATTATCTGACGATAATTTTAATCGTTCAAAAATGATTCACATCCCTAATATATTAGGAACTTTGCAAGGTAGAGGTAGGAGAGTATTTGGGGCACAAGGGTCAGGGTGGGGGGTGGGATGTATTATGGAATGTGGTATTAACTGGTGTGTCTTCTGTTTCAGAGAGCATGGGGAGGAGACATGGGACAGGATGTGCCTGGATCGTGGGCCAATTATTTATCCATAGAGCTCAACGACGAGCATTGAAATGCCCGTACAGAGAAAGCCTGGAGTTGGAACGCTTTGGGTGGAAGTTGGCCTGGTTCAGCAAGAGAGGCATTCAGTGGGACGACCTACGGTCTTTCTTGCAAGACAGAATCTAGATGTGGGGGACCCTGAACATATTAGTAATTCACCTCGGGGGCAATGATATTGGTTCCAAGACATGCCGAGCTCTGCTAACATGTATCAAAAAGGACTTAGCCCAGTTCATGATCAGGTGGCCTCACATGCGTATAGGGTGATCGGGAGGTAATTTAGAACTCAAGGGTAAAGAAATTAAATCGGCAAATGGAAAAGTGGATGGGGTGGGAAGGGGGCTTTTGGATAAGACACAAATGGTCTTGGGAATGTGAGGCTGGATTGTTCAGTGGGGACGGGATACATTTGTCAGCGATCAGTATGGTTTTATTTAACAATGAGTTACAAGAGGGTTTAGAAAAGGAAATTAGGAAATGGTAATGGTAATGGGCCGCAGTTTGGGGAGAACAAGCCGACTGTGTCAATTGTTTGTGGTGGTAAACCCGAGCCCATTTTATGTGTTTACATGTTTAAAGGGGGAGTTGGTTGGGAGAGGGGGGTGCCCTGTGTAGCTGGGGGGGGGGGGTGTTATGCCAGCTGACCTGAACCATGGGGCTAAGGTTCATGGTAGAGCTTGCTCTCGCTGGTACGTGGCGGAGCAGGCAAGGTCAGGGGGGAAGGGGCCGCTCCACCATTGGGGTTTAAGGTGGTGGAGAATCGAGGGAGGGAGAGGGATGGTTGGGGTAAGGTTGGAGACCGTTCATGTTTGTAAGGGCTCGGGTTATGTTTGTGAATAAACTGCAGCCTATTTTAAAGCCATTCAGGCGTTGTATTTTCTTTGGGGGGCTAATCAGGATGGCAAGCGAGCGCAAGGTGTTTCATCCCATATTAAAGGCAAGTGGCGAGGGTATTACAGAGCCTCAACCATAACATGGGGGAAATCGCACGAGATGAGTGCAGGTGTAGGCAGGGGGAAGGGAATAGGTAGGGAGCTGAAGAAAGGCGGGAAACTGAAGGAAATAGGCTAGGGGGAACGGCAGGTAGGAGTTTGTGTTAACGGTTGAATTTTGAAACCAGGACAGGTCATTGGTTAGGGTAAGTGACGTAGGGGGCGGTAGGCAGCAGACAAAGAAGGCGGCGAGCAGGGTAGGAGCACGATCATTGCTGTCCGCCCGCCCTCCCTGGGGGTATTTACGATTGTTACATTGTTTTGTACGAGGATGTTAATGTCACAGTGGAGGCCGTAAACCCAAGCCCATTTTATGTGTTTACATGTTTAAAGGGGGAGTTGGTTGGGGGAGGGGGGTGCCCTGTGTAGCTGGGGGGGCTGCTACGCCGGATGACCTGAACCGTGGGGCTAAGGTTCATGGTAGAGCTTGCTCTCACTGGAACGTGGCGGAGCAGGCGAGGTCAGGGGGGAAGGGGCCGCTCCACCATTGGAGTTTAAGGTGCTGGAGAATCGGGGAAGGGAGGGGGTAAGGTTGGAGACCGTTCATGTTTGTAAGGGCTCGGGTTATGTTTGAGAATAAACTGTGGCCTATTTTAAATCCATTCAGGTGTTGTGTTTTCTTTGGGGGGCTAATCGGATGGCAAGCGAGCGCAAAGTGTTTCATCCCATGTTATAGGCTTTTTTGTTTTACACGGATATTTTGTTTCTCAAATAAATACTGAATATTTCTTTTTGGAACTTATTATTAAATGATGTGTGCAATCTTTCTTCTGGACTACTTTCTTTGAACACAGAGGTTAAATCACAGCCTCCAACAGGGGAAAGGTAAAATCTTTCAAGACCATAGGCTTTTTATTATGTCTTCTGCTTAATTGAGTAATAAAAAGAGTAATAACCACAACATTAATTTGGAGCTGTTAAAAAATATACATTTTGCTGGTTAACTTGATTGCAAATGAAAAGTCACAGTAGATACATTTTGGAATAGTGTACTACTTCAATACAGAGATAAAGTTCAGATAAATCACAGATACAGTCACTGGCAAATCTGCAGTCCTTGGCAATAGATACTGGAGGAATTGCTCAGTGGTTAGAGCAGCAGGCTGCAAACCAGCAAAGCCAGGATTGAAATCCTGATGACCACTCCTTGGCCAAGGATCTTCACCCTCCATTGCGTCAGGTAAAAATTTAGCTTGTAATCCTTCTGGGGAATGGGAAATATCTACAGTACCTGAATATACTGTAATTCACTTTGTTTCATGAAAAGCAGAATATAAATTTGCTGGATGGTACCTAAATACTGAATGTAGACTCCTTCCCAGTTGGAAAACCTGGAAATTTCTCATAATGCACTTCAGGAGAGTTTCTGATAACAGATTTCCAACAGCAACTCTTGAAGTAGATTTCCCAGTTTAGTTGTCCTCAAGCTGACTCCAACCAGATATCCATTTTTCTGAATACTTTGGTTACTCTCTCAAAGAGTTTGGGGAGCATGGATTAACTCCTCACCTCTTTTGAATCATCTCATAGCTCTTTCACTTCTCAAGAGCCTCCTAAGATCCTGATTGCAAAATCCTCCAAGTCCTTGGGGCTAGCACCTCACTCTTGGGTCCTAAGCACTCTCTCGAAACAGTAAACTGATGGAACAGAACCTGAGTGTTAGGATTTGTGGATCACAAGGAGAACCCGCAAGCTGCAGCCCTCACCCCAGTCAGCCATCGATGTCGCTCAGCCTTATTGTGACTCGAACACCACCGGCTCCAGCCTCCACTGCACCATGACACTACAACCTGGCTGCTCCATAGGTGAGCATCCACGCAGTCTTCCCAGTCTTAAAAGGCCTGAAGTTGGAAAGTCCCTGTGGCATATCCTGGTGACATCATACAGCCCTTCATGGACAGCTCGACTTTCCCTCAGCAATGGGTCTTCTACTCCTGAGTAGTGTGTGTTGCTCCTGCATGTGTTTCCTGATTCCTATTGTGATCCTTGCCTTATCCTGCCTTGCTTTGTCTTCTTTGTCCATCCTTGCCTTCCTCATCCACCCTTGCCCATCCTGCCCATCTTGTCCAGCATTTCCATATGCCTCTGTCCACCCTTGGCCTGACTCTCCAGATCTTGACCTCTTTCCTGCATCTGACCATGATTGTTTGCCACCTGGGCCTGACTTCTTGCCTGCACCTGACCATTCTTGCTAGCTGCTCGCTTCAACCTTGGCCTGTTCCTGACTCCGTTCACTTCCTACCAGCCCTAATCTCACTATGCCTTCAGACATCATTGTCCTAGGGCCCACCTAAGTCCTAATGGCCACCAGAACCCAAGGGCTCAATCTGTGGGGAAGGTCGCTGGTAAAGGTGAAGCTCCAGACTGTCCTGCTACAGGATACATTTGCAAGTTGCTGGCATAGGCCTCGGGGTTTGGCCCTTGAGTCTGCGTCAACAACACTGCAACATAAAGAGCTCACTTAACCACTACCCTTTACGCTGAGATAAAGTGGGCTCATGAGTTTTGTTAAACTACACTATAGAAGACACCTCCCACTAGGGAGTGTCATGAAACACATACCTCTCTACTACCTCATCTACCAGTGGCTGGGAGACACTTAAGGAGATAGAAAGGAAACATTGGTGACACCTTTACACATGATTTTATAAACCTCTATCACATCTCCTCTCAGCTGTCTCTTCTTCAAGCTGAAGAACCCTAAACTGTTTGACTTTTTTTCTGAAGGGAGCCTTTCCATCCCATGTACCATTTTTGTTGTCTTTCTCTGGACCTTCCCTATTTGCACATTATCATTTTGGAGATGGGGCCACCAGAGCTACACGCAGTACTCAAGGTATGAGTGCACCTTTGATCAATACAGAGGCATTATGATAGTCTCAGTTTTATTCTCCTGTCCTTTGCAAATACATTCTAACATTCAATTTGCTTTTTTGACTGCCTCTACACACTGAACTAAGAATTTCAACATATTGCCTACAATGAGTCCAAGCTCCTTGTCCTGGGTGGTCACTCCTAATGTGGAATCCTACATTGTGTACCTATAGCTAGTTTGTCTGTTTTCCTATGTGCACCACTTTGCACTTCTCCACATTAAATTAAATGTACTACTTAGATGCCCTGTTTCCCAGTTTGGCAAGGTTTTTATGCAGTTCTCCAGTTCACTCATGATTTAACAACTTTGAATAATTTTGTGTCATCTGCAAATGTAATCACCTCACTAGTTGCTCCGTTTTCCAGAATATTTATGTAAATATTGATCCCAATACAGATCTATTGGACACACAAGTATTCTCTCTCTCCACTGGGAAATCTGACCATTTAGACCAGCTCTCTGCCCCCTATTTTTTTTTTTAAACAGTTACTGAACCACAATAAGACATTTGCCTCCTATTCCATTGCTTTTTAATTTCTCAGGAGTCTCTCACTTATCTACAGTACATGTTTATTTCTCAGGAGTCATGCTCACTTATCTACAGTACATGTTTATTTAAACCCTCAAAAAATATAATAGATTGATAAGACAAGACTTCCTTTTGTTGAATTTATGTTGGTCTTCCCTATTAAATCACATCTTTGCCATAGAATCTACCCCTCCCCTCTGACCTTATGGGGGGAGGGGGGTGCAACAACAGCCCCATCAGTGCCTAGGGGGGCAGCAAAACCCTAAATCCATCACTGAGGAGGGAAGGTGAGTGCTGGACTGGATGGCAGGTGGCAAGAGGCCAGGATTACAGAGGAATAGTGTGCACTAGGGGGCAGGCTAGATGGGCCTTACCTATTCTCTTGCAATGGGATAAAACCAGGACTGAATCTACCTGTGTTGAAATAATGTATCCAGTTTGTAACTTTAAATTTACTGTAGTCTGTGACATTCAGAGATGTATAAAAAAAAAATTCAGACATAGGAGTAAATCTCGATGGGATACATCTACTTATCTCTTGAGCTAGCCCAAATCAACCCTTTCTGTAACATGAGGGAAGAGAAGATGCAGACAAATTATCTTGAGCCAGGTCTTCAGTCATGTACGCAGCCCAGGGATTTTGCTGAATAGAGAGCAGTGTGTTCGTGCAGAGTTTCCTGATATTGATCAAACATTTGCTTTTCTTTTCTGTTGTTTTTTCTTTGAACATGTAACATAATTCCTTTTTACTTTTTCTTGTCACATGCAAGCAGCTATATCCGCTTTTCTGCACTAAACCAGTCTGCCATTCGCCAGTACTTTAGAGCACTGGTTTGTTTTTCTTTAAGATAAAAATCTCTCCCAGGACCTTCACGGGGAGCTGACCTGAACAGAACAGACTGGCTGGAACATTACTTGCTAAGGATTCTGATTTGTCCTTAACTCTACTGGTTCTATACTTTTCATAGCTAATAAAAACTGAACTTAAGAGCTGCAAATATAAAACTCACTATGGAAACAATACTGAATTTAAAAAATAAACAAGTACTGTAAATGGCGTATATCTATGCTTACACATTTCTTTAAAAATAAAGGAGCAGTTTTACTCGTACCACAGTTTAGATTATTTGGAAAATATAATTTACTGGAATATCTAAGAACTATAAAAAACAAAAGTAGTGTTAGATAGCAGCTTTCAAGAGCACACAGGACCCTTCTTCAGATGTACTAATAAAAGAAATAGGAGAGTCTACATACAGTGAAAGATGGGCTGAACTGGGATCACTTTAAAGGAGATTCAACTATCATGTGTAGGGGACTTGCAGACAAATATTTTTTGAGCCTGGAGATACAAGCTAAAGAGTGGAGTATCCTCCAAGGTTAAAGTGAAACAGATTTCACCATGTTCACATAAAGTCAGTTCCGAACAAATCAATAATTCTGTAAATTAAAATAGAATGTGACATTAGCAAAATAATTTTTTTTCATATTACTAAATTGCATTAACAGCCAATTCTAATATAGGGATTATCTCCAACAAGTCACCATATTATAATGGTCATTATACCTGGCTTTTGTGGACAATTATGCCAATGTGCTAGTGCTGCCGATAGTGCATCAACATTGCTCTACCTGTAGTAGTTTGAGATCATTTATTGTTTGGGTACTTGCCAGGTTCTTGTGGCCTGGTTTCGCCTCTGTTGGAAACAGGATGCTGGACTTGATGGACCCTTGGTCTGACCCAGTATGGCATGTTCTTATGTAACACAAGGTCCAATGTGGGTCAATCGCCATCCCTTCCTCCCCCACCAACCAAAACCAAATCCCTCAAGCCCTCCCCACTGACAGAATCAGGGACCCCCCTTGCCCCTCGCCCAGGCTGCCAGTCCTCATTCTCTCCACCAGGCTAGGACCCCTTTCCCGCCTACCTCATTGTCCGCTGTATAGTTGAAGTGAGCAGGAAAACACTCTTACCTCCTGTCCTGCCAGGGTATCTGCTAATCCCTGGGGGGAAATACTGTGTGAGGTCTGCCGGAGGCCAGTTTTAATGGGGAAACCAGCAAGGCAGAAGGGAGAGGTACGCACACATTTTTGTGACTGTGTAAATATTTTGTGTGTAACAAAATACATGCATTACTGCATGAAACATGCATGTATGCAATTTACACGCATAATATCTGACATATTCATGTAACATTAGTTACAATGTTTCTGCTCTCACCCTTGAACACGATGTAGCGGGACCCCCGTTTGGCTGGTCTGCTGCATCCAAGTAGCTGCCTTTGCCAGCGCTCATCCAGCAGGGGGTAAGCTTAATTTCCAGAGCTCTTGGCATGATCAAGTAAATCCAGTCCTCAAATCCCTTTTTTAACACTGACTGGGCAAGGGAGTTGCAGGAGGAGACATGAAAATACCAGAAAAGTAAATACAAAAAAACCAATTACCAGTAGCCACTCCTCTCACTGTCTATTCAACACTGGGGAAGGGGGGAAAAAACACTTGGTGTTCAAAAGAAAAGTTTAGTTTGAAAATAAGAATCCACACAGAATTGAAAAGATCAGGAACATCGAAAAAATCCATGTCAGAAAAAAACTATATGGGTAAATGTTCAGAACCCTGCGCGCGCAAAAACCGTGAGATACTCGCGTGGCTGAGCCGAGCTCATTTTGAAAACGCCCGCTCACAAGCGTAACTCCCGGTATGTGCGGAAGGGCCAAGTTGTTTAAAAGGGGGGGGGACCGGGGGTGGGATCTGGGTGGGGCGGGGGCCGGCGCATGTTTCAAAACCTACCTTACAGTCTCCTTATCTATTTTACTTCTCCCCCACCCCCACCCCCACCCCCACCCCCGCTGCATCAGCTTGTGTATTTTTTGTGCAATTCCAGCATACACTGGGAAAAGGTGACAAAAACCCCTTAGTCCAAAAGTAGTCTTCAGAATCAAAAGAGGTCCAGCAAATCCTACTGCAATGTACAAAGAGCTCAGAAACTCTCTTCACCCATTGCTTTAATCATTGCCTTATCCAGGGCAAAAAGACCAATGACCCAGCTCTTCTGAATATGGAAAGTCTTCCTTCCATCCAGACTGCTTAAGATCCAAAAACACAACTGCAAATGCTTTTCTCTTGGGCAGTGCACCTGCAGGATGGCAAAGACCAACAGCAAAAAAAAACCCTCCTCACTCTCTTGATCAGTCGTCTTGGGGAGAGGCAATGAGAGCCAACACCAACAATGCCTTCTTTCTTCACACTCGTCTTCCCTCTAATTTCTGAGCTGGATCCATGGTCATTTATAGCCCACAGAAGCCTCTCATAAAAAGGTGGGACTACATGCCTGGATAGGACTACAAAAATATGAAAAATCCTCCTCCCGCTGCCAATGACAGAAAAATATTAGGGGAAACGAAAGGCAAAGCCGGGTCACAGATAGAAAAGACAGTGATCCGCATGCCTTCAGAGTCAGTGCTGTGTGGAGAGGGCAAGCGCCTGGCGGACTCTGAAGTAAAGGTTGCTTGTTCAGGAGAACAGAGTTTAGGAGTGGTGCTTTGAAGTGCCTTCTGAATGTGCTTCATTGTATCTTGCTTGTTTACATTCGTCCGAACCTTCCAAGGGTTTTCTGCCGCTTTCTGTGAGTGGCTGCCTACATTGAAGTATCTAAGCTCTATATCCCTCTCTCTGTACCTGTCCGCTATATATTTGGGCTAGCGCAAAACAAAGAGGAGTGAGTATGCAGGATTCTGGGCAAAAAGGAGCATGCAAGAGGCCAGGCAACTATGGGTACTCAACCATCCTCTCCCCAGAGTAGAAGAGTGCCCGGGGAGAGGATGGTTGGTTACAAGAGGAGTGATACGGAGGAGCAGTGGAGGGGGTGAGGCATCTGGAGGAATAGTGGAGGAACAGGTGGGAAGGAGTAAGCAATCCTGAGACAACAAAGGATGGACAGTACGGTCCAAGAAGGAATCAAGGACATAAGGAGGAGGTGGGTTCCTTTCCTGCATGAAGACAGCCAAGATCTCAAAAATGCCATCCAGCAATCTTCGGATCATATAGACGTAACTGTTGCTATCATTTAGGACCTACCTCCATATTCCCCACTAGAGACAGCATCAGCTATCACAAAGGAGGTGTCGCAGATGGGGAAGGTAAGCAAAAGATAGCATGTCTATGGGCACCGTCAAAGCATCTAGAAACTCACCATAAAGTGGCAGCTGGCATACTGGTCTGAGAGCTGGGATAGCCTGGGTTAGAGAAAGACCCATGGCCATCCTCCTATCACCTCTGAGTTGCTGCTGGCAGTAATCTAGAGAGATGGTGTGACGTGGCAAAGCTATTCAAAAAGAACTGGGGATAACCTTACACATTTAAATAAGAAAATATTAATTTGTTTAAGCATTTTAAAGGAAATTCCTTCAAAATAAAGAATAATGAAAAACAATACATACAATTTCTAAGAACATTTTTACTCTTTCTTTTTTTTTTCTTTGTTTAACCTCTGTATCTATATATACCTTGTATATATAGAGTGAAAAAGAGCCAGTTGTTCCAAAAATGTGTTCATGCTGTACATGACAGCTCATTAAAGATCAAAAAACAGTCAAACTGTTTTAAAAAATATATATATATATTATATATACATAAAATAGTACAAAACTCCAATTTTATTTTTAAAAAATACCTCATAGAACGATGAGCATTAGTGAACTCCATGAGTACAGTCCACACCTGCACATTTGTTATGAAACAATAAACATTGCAAAACCCCAACAAGAGGCCCTTGTTTCACCACCTCAGTGTTTTCATCAGGGGGGGGGGGATATTATCAGACAGTGTGTCACTTATATGAAAAATACTTCTTAAACAACTGTGTGTTGATTTTACCTTGCTCCACCTTTCCAAACACTTGCAATCAACGTGGGAAAATCTCCTTCAAAAACTGGCGATACTCGTAACACACATTTAATGACATAGTTTTTTATTCCCAGCTGGCATCAATGTACTCATTCACAGTATATATAGCCAGCTTCAAAAATCCATTTTGAAACCAGAAATCAACATCATAAGAGAATAGTTTCTTGTAATAGTAAAAGTCATATAAAATATGGCTTTTCCTATTTCACCTTACTAAAAAATAAAAAGCAATAACTTGTGGAACAAAGTATAGACGTCAGCAGATTTTTCCCATGAGGCCAGTGTTTAAAAATGCTGAGCTTCGTTTTAGAATTTAAATAGTGAAGCCCTGTTTGTTATGCTCCTTCCTTCTACAGACAAAAAATCTCCAAACACATGGAAATGTTGTTTTGACAGACAACAAACTACAAGAATGCCTGCCACTCAAAGCTTGAAACATTGAGAAAGGTTTCCCCTTCTCTTTAAATGTAAGGTCCGAAGCACAAAAAACTGTAATTCTTTATACATCTATAAAATGATTCTCCAATATAGCCAATGAGTTCTTCTTTTCTATTTTGAAATCAACTTCTATGCTATGCAGGTCCTGATTTGTCATTTTGTGAGCCCAATATACATTTTATTACAAGGACACACAACAGCATATATAAGACTTGTGCTGTGTTGCAATCACAATAACTAGGTAATATATCAAAAGCTTAATTGAGGGTGTTCAAAAACAAGCATAGGGGCATCATATGTTTGAATACTGAACATGATCCACACAACTGTATCAAGTGCCTACTCACCTCCTCCTTCTAACACAAATATTTCCTGTCTCCACACCGCCTCTCCCACCCTCTATTTCCCTTCCCCAATCATAGTCACTTATGCTGTGAATGAAGCTCTCTGCATGACATTATTCAAAATGAAGATCTTTATTGGACAGATAGGTGTGGACTCAGCATAGGCAAAATTACATAACCAATTCAACATTTAACATTTTCTAACCAATTACATAACTGATTCAATCATTAATCATATTCTCTAATCCCTAAGGGTGACCACACCTTCACCTCAATTGTACTTCATATATGTTTAGTACATATCATCCTAATGCAATATTGTGCCATTATGGACACTGGGCATTCAAAGTCTCGCTCTTCTAATGAACCTGAATGAAAGATTTTGCCATTGGGGAGGCACGGCCATTGAAGCCTTGCCCTTCTGAAGCTCCTTAACTTCGATCTTTGCTTTTCGTGTTGAAGTTCTCTGTAATGCGACAGTGTCCTGGTCCCTAGCAAGAGCAGGACACAATTGATGCAGCACAACGTTTGTGGTGGTGAGCCAGCCAAGCCTGCTATCAAAGCTAAAGACTTGACATGCAACTCATCTATAGTCTCACCCGCCATGTAACTTAGTAGCAGGAATACCTGCTAGATATTCACCCACCTATGCAACATAGTAGCAGGAATAATACCCATTGGGTATTCTCTGCCTTGCCAACCTTCAACATAGCACTCACTGTGCACCCTTAGCACTTAACCAACTCAACCACAAGTGACAACTTGCTTGCCATGGGCTCCCCACTAGCCTAGCTGAAGCCACATCCAAAATGATCAATGCTGCTTATAGCAGTAAGGGTCTAACTTGGGAGAGCTACCATGTAATTGAAAATGTGCTGTATGTTGCTGCAGGGGTAACCAGACCCCCTCTGCAAATTTATAAGGATAGTGTAACATAGCATCTGCATACATACTTGCACATATTCATTAATATACAATGCCTGCATGCCCTGTATCATGTACATCACGCACCCCCACACTAATAATGTGACTTGTTGCTGGGGACCACTAGGTATATCCGATATTACGTGCTGCTTGCCAAACAAGGATGCTCTTAACAGTGCTGCTCACAGAAGCAGGATGTTTTTAAACTTAGGCTGTCCAGCCTAGAGCCCCCAGATGAAATGCTGCCAATGGAATAAGGATGCACTTAGCTCAGGCCACCAGGCCTATGTTGCACATAGAAAGCAATATTCGCCTAGTCACTTGGCCTATAGCCACATCAAACAGCAGTATGCCCCAAGGGAATATGGTGTTCATGAATTATTCGACCTACAAGAGATTCACCAAGTACCTTTTTCAGTCATAACTGAATAGCACATCACACAGCACTGAAGTGAACTCATGCTAAACTACAAGCCTGATGGGGACTGTGAAGAAAGAGAATGAAGGTAGGCCCCACCATCAGCAGTGCCATTTCTGAGATGAGGGCTCATTGCCAATGTGAGATGCAAGAATGGATGTTCCATAAAGAAAAAAGTGATGGGTCCATAGCTGATGTGGGAGCTATGGACCCCCCCCTCCTTCAGTGTGGGGGTTGCCAGAGCCACAGGAGAGGAGACAAGTTTGATATCTCTGTCATCAGGTCTAGACTGTCAGGTGGCAGGTCTGAGGTACATGGCTATCATACCCTTGCATTGCTTCTCTGAGAAATAGAAGGCTTGCCCATACACCAAAGGCACCAAAGCAGGAGCACAGATTAATTACACCTGAAATTGCCCTATGCAGTCACAAGTACCTGGGAGGATCCCAAAGGGGGTTGATAAGATTCCATGCTGCTTATCCCAGGGATAAGCAATGGATTTATGGATTAATATTCTATGGATTCTTCCTCTAGGAACCCTTCCCAAATCTTAACCAAACAGAGCTACCTTAACAGCTAATCATCGAAAAGCACCTCAAAAACCCATCAGTGGCGAGTAGCCAAGTAGGACACGACACCCAAGAAATTCAATCTTCCTGCCAGGCCCAAGGCACCCAAATCAAACACAAAGCACATTTTGGCCAGGCAGTGTTAGATGGCCAGGTTAAATTATGTGATTAGGAAGAAAAGCTCTGCCTAATTGCATAGCATTGGATCTGGAGACCTTGCATTAAGCCACATGATTACTATTAAAGACTAGGTTGTAAGATATTCACCCAACGTGGGATCTCGGCAAAAAACTCCTAGCCATAACAGCACATGTGGGGAGATTCTAATACACATTGGAAATTTGAGATAAAGTGACATGCCTAAAACATGATAGGGTCACTTTACCAGATTCCTCTAAAGCTCGCTTATCTACACAAGTGACCAGACAAGGGGTGCCTACAGATCAAACAAATTTGCCTGCTGGAATGAGGAGATTAACCACAAGATAGCTTGCAGAGCATTGGTACTGTGATGTTGTCTCATTGAGCAATCAGAAGAATGTCCTGCCTGGAAAAACTTGCATCACACGGCGGCACAAGAATATGCAGCAATCTTCTACAAAGATGGAACTGCAAGCAGGACTTGTAGGAGCACCTGAAGATCAAATATCCCAAATACAATGACTAACTTACCAACCAAAAGCTGAGTGCAAACTGCCTAACATCACCAGTGCATAGGGAACTGATCCGCTGTCTGAAGGCCGAGTGACACATATGCTACTGCCCAGGGTGAATCACAGCAGGTGACAGGTGCTTGGATGCCATAAATGACCTGTGTGCATTCTAATGGCTAGGAGACATGTATGCTACCATCCCGGGTGAATCGCAGCCGGGAATAGGGTGCCTGGTTTCCATAAATGATCTTCTAAAGATAAATAAAAGATGACATGCAGAAAATGCTGACATACCAGTGCTGATAGTTGTAAGAGTACTCTGAGAAGTTACTCCGTGAAGCCAGACTGGTTTGTTGGTGACAGAGAAAACAGAAAACAACATCATCATAATCATAATGAAACTGTTCTGATCCAACCCACAGAAATAGCCGAGACTGCTGACACACTAAAGTATGGGAAAGGTCAGTCAGCATGCTAAAAGTCAGCAGTATGTTCCATTTCTGCCCCCTGGGTTTGATCTACAAGGAATCACATGGCTCACAAGAATGCAGTCACCAGCATATATGATACAAAACTAAAGTAGCAACCAATTAGAATAAGTTATGCAAACAAACTAACCCAGTGGTGTATAAGTTTAGGAGAGGTGACATTTGTCTGCCTGGAAAGGCTTTGGAACTCTGAGCTGGAGGCTTACTCTGATTTGCTAGATAAGCTGTACTGCTCCTTTTCTAATATGCATCACCGAATTGCAGATTTTCTTTCACTGGCTTTTGGTGTTCAACATTTAATAGCACCCCCTGCTATGTCAGAAGAGCTGGGACCTGAATGCCATGAATAAAACAGCTTAAAGCATAAGGCCACTGCTTGCAGTTAGCTGGACCCCTGGCCAACCATGTTGGGCCTTAATGTCCAAACTGGGGAGGAGGGGGAGGCACGTTACCACAGTCAGCATTCAGAGAGCACCTTAAGCAAATGGTCTTGACCATTTGCTGCCATCTGGGCCAATGCAAACAGGGAAAATTTAGGATTTTGCCACACCTAGGCACTTTTGCCCCACACCCTCACCTCTTGTAAGGAGCTGTTACCGGGTAGCTGAGGGCTGTTCTTTGCTGAATGAGGTTCAGCATATCTGGAAGGTAGCGAATCTTGGCCAACCTGCTGTCCCTAAATGCTTGTCACCCTAGGTACAAACATAATGGGTGCCTTTTTTTTTTTTATGGTCGCTGCTGCCTTAAAACTTAAGCCATGTGAGGGCTATAATAAAAGACTGACTGTAAATTGGTAGTCACAAAGGTACAAGATGGTGACAAAGTGGCACCAAAAGTGGCATGAATAGCCTAAGGCATCATAAAGGGGCAAAGGTTACCAAAAGTGGTGAGAGTTCTCCATGGCACCATTGGAGGAGTGGACCAGCAGCAAAAGAGTCATGTATATCCCAAGGATTCAAAAGAAGGGCACCAATAGTGATTTGAACCCCCAAAGGCAGCACAAAAGGGTCAAAGTTGCACCAAGAGTGGGATGAGCTTCCTAAGGCATTATGAAGGGGAACAAAACAGCAAAGGTGCAGAAAACCCCTGGCATTGACAGAGGAACAAAGTAACAAAAATTGGCATGAAGACCCCAAAGCACCATGAGCGGTGCAAAGCAGTTACCCACAGTGGCAATAACATCCAAAGGTGTAGAGTCTGGGCTATGACAGCAAGGCTGAGTCTCAGAAAGACCCCTAAGTTGTAGCTTAAGGAGTATAGCAGCAAGGAAGATTTGTGGCAAGATTCCCAAGGTGTAGCATCAGGGACATAGATGGCAGCAAGGTAGAGTGGCAGCAAAACCCTCTTAATGTCAGAAGCAAGGCAATGGTAGCAGGACCCCCAACATGTAGAGTCTGGGGTATGGCAGCATGGCAACAAGATCCCCAAGGTGTAGCATAAGGGGTATACCAGCAAGGCAGAGTGTCAGCAAGACCTCCAAGTATAGCATCAGGGGCATTGTAACTAGACAAACATAGTGGGGCGGATTTTAAAAGGCGCCTTTTGTAAAGCCTGTTGCTAAGTTATTGTTTAATGTAAACCGCGGTGATGTATTTCCTTACGTACTGCGGTATATAAAAACCCTTAAATAAATAAATAAAATAGACAGTGTGACAGTGAGACCCCAAAGTGTAGCATACGTGGTATAGTAGCAAGGCAGAATGGTATCAAGATGAGTCTGGAGTGTGACAGCTAGGGTGAGTGATGCACCTCAAGGCATATCATCAGGAGCAGAGCAGCTTCAACTTGATTTGTCCTCCATCCTGTCTACTTACCCTCTTCTCCCACCTCAGCTTTGTCCTGGCTACTTCCTCACTCAGGAATTCCTTGGTTGCTATACCTACCAATCTCACTGCAGCACCTTTCAATGGGTCATAGACTTGAATTGGAAACAAAAACAAATGAAACTAACATTTGTGTTTAGATCATGGGCACCCTCCATTTGTTTCAGAGGTCCATGAATGAAACAAAAATGGTCTCATTCTTTGCATTTTACCCTTTTTTTTTTCAAGCAAATGTTCGTCTCTCTAAGGCATATACCTAGCATCATTGGGCAATTTTGTAATTACTGCTAATAAAATCAGGTGGAACATGAGTTAAAAATGCAAATGAATGCAAAACAGTGCATTATTATACAAATGGAGTAGCATGGCTCATGAAAAAACATTGCAGATGTGGTTCTCCTGAAAGTTAATGACACCTTAAAAAGTGTAGCTAACTTTCTGGTGCAAGCATCAGCAGGCTAATGTGCATGCCAAACTATCTCAGGCCACCCCCATGAGTTAGTTTTAAAGATGCTTGTAGCCTTGTAGGCACCTTCCTGCCCTACCATGACCAAATTTATTACATTTTTTTAAAAACTTGATCCATCACTGCCCTGCCTCCCCAACATAATCCTGCCTTCCCAAAAGCCTCCCAAACAGACTTGAACCTAAGCTCTGTTTTCTCATAAATCTCATCTCCCACCAAATGTTTTTAAAAATAAAGCCCCCCCCCCCCCCAATCAATCACTCCCACCCCCCTGCCACCTAAAATGAAGTCCCCAGGTCTTCAGGGACAGAAGTTGTGTCAACCAGCAACAAAATTCAAACTGGTGCCATCTGACCTGTGGAACACAGGAGACCCATGGATCAGCTGGTACCAGTTTGAATTTTGCTGCCAGTAGGGCAAGAGTGATTGGACATTGCTCCTGCCCCTCAAGAACCAGGGACTTCATTTTAGGTAGTACTGAGAGAAGTGTGGGGTGCCTAGAGGGCCTAATTTTCAAGAAATATGGGTAGTGGTGTGGTTTAAGAGGGGCAGGACTTTTTGAGTCTGTTGGGAGCTTTTTGGAAGGCAGTGAGAGTTTATGCTGGGGAGGCAGGGCAACAATGGACCAGGGATTTTGTTTTAGAGGGGGAGTCTATTGGACTATGTGCCCTTTTCAATCTAGTTCTCTGGGTTAATCTGAGATCATCAGCAGGCATGTTAGCCTGGTGATGTTCATCCTAGAATGTCAGCTATACCTTTAAAGGTGTACTTTCAGGAGTAGAGCAGCTTGCAAAGCTTCTTCACAAGCCATGACACATTTACATGTGACAATGTTCATTATTTTTTTTACTTGGGTTGTGCAAATAACACACAAAACTGCTGGGAAATACACCTCATATGCAAGCCTTGAATCTAATGTTCTGGGCCAGTAGATACAACCTGCACTTCAGAATTTCTGTAGGCTATTCCTCTCTGCATGCAGGAGATTCATGCCAACCTAGAAATTTAGAGTTGATATATACCTATGAACTCCCCCCCCTCCCCCCCCCACACACACACAAGAGACGGAGGTTTGAGCATGCTACCATTGAAATGAACTGTAGGAGAGAAGAAAAGGGGAGGACAATGCAGCTGTGTAACATGAGCCACCAACCAGGGAAACACAGAATGAAATTGAAAAGGTCATCATACACCTTAGTGTGAAGGTATTTAACTGACCATTGAATAGATTAGTCAGATTCAGGTAGGTGATTTGCATGTCATAGCCCCCTGGACATTTGTAGGAAAAATCACTAAAAAATCAGAAGATTCAAATTCCTAAATTGCAGAACCATGACTGGGAAAGGGATTTATGAGAGAAATGTACTGGATAACAGTCCTCGAAATTAAACAGATTTTTACCCTGACTAACAGGATATTCAATCATGTGAGTACCGAGTTTCCAGACAACAGGGGGATTGGCCAGGCAGGATAGAGGTGTGTGCACATGATCTGTCCCTGTAGTCCTGTCTAGGGCTTGGCCATTTGGCTGAGAGATGACCCATACAGTGTCAGACAACAGATAAAGCAAAAGCCAGGCTGAGAGAAGATGACTTACCCAAGCTGGGTAACAGCACATGACTGGCCATGAGCTTAGAAGAGCTAAAATCACTGAAAGCAGAAACTGTGGAGGGCCAGAACTACTGAATGCTAAAATAGCCATAAGCCTAGTAGAGCTGTAAGCCCAAGCCACAGTAAACCTTCCTACCAAGGGAGGAGAACTGAAGGACAGCAGCAGGCCTGAAGTGTTCCCCCCCCCCCTCCAGTGGCAGATCTGGAAATCAAGTGGTCCCCCATGAGCAAGAGAACCCCCAACAGCAGACTGGGAGGTGGAATCAGGTCCCCCAGGAGGGTGTGGACCCCAGCGAAAGACTGAGAGGTGGAGTCAGGTCCCCCAGGAGGGCATGGACTGTGGCAGCAATCTGGGAGGTAGAGTTGGGTCCCCCAGAAGGGCATGAACCCCAGTGGCAGACTAGGAGGCAGAGTCGGGTCCCCCAGAAAAGTGAGGACCCCCAGTGGCAGACTGGGAGGTGAAGTCAGATCCCCCAGGAGGGTGTGGTCCCTAGCGGCAGTCTGGGAGGCAGAGTCGTGTTTTTCAGCAGAGCAGAAGGAGACAGTTTAGATACAAGGACCCTCCCCCACAGACCAACACTGCCCACCAGCCCAGTTGAATCATTTCACATGGGTAAGACTTGGGATAAAGGGGTGAGGATAATAATAATTCTTGAGTAAGTGGGAACACAAGAAGTCCCATCTATTCTATAGGATGGTATACTGTGGGAGCCAACAACCCCAAATTGCCAAATATTAAATGTTCTTGCTACCTTGTAGAAATGTATATTGTTGTGTAGACTGAGACTATCAAAGGATATGTTGATTTAATTAATTTTCAAGTTTCATTTATTGAATTTTTCAAGATAAGGATCCATGAACTCTTATAGCACTATACTTTCCTTTATGGTTCACACCTTATTGTATACCGCTCATCGTCTCCACTTCTTATTAGCCTAGACTGAGACTACTAACCATGAGTAGATAAATGTGCTGCTTGACATTCTGTTAGCAATGTACATGGTCATGTAGAAATGTATATACTTGTATAGTCTAATAAACCTGTATGTATTTGTACATTCTTCCAGCCTTGTTCACAGTCCCATTTGTTTCCTGGGATGAAGGGAGGGAAAATCTCACCCACTAATACCTTCTTCCCTAGGTGGAGAAGCCAAGAACATGAGGACCGATGGAGTCTGCCCTAGGGGACTCCTGCCAGGTCGGTCCCAGACCCAGGAGCACCCGGTGAGGTAAGTGGTCAAGGGGGTGTTACACATATATAGCTTAATGAGCAAGTGTTTACACAATTTTTCAGATATTCTAATGCTGTTGAACTATCCTTCAGCTTAGAAGCTGAAAGGAATGAAAAAAGTAATGCAGCCTTTTAACTGAATTTCTGTCATATAAGGTTACTTAATACACTTTTCTGCAGCTTCAGGAGATGCAAAGGTATAAAAATTCTCTTCAAGGGTTGCAAATAATATAAATGTGAGAACTTTGCTTCAATGGCATAGGACACATTTATAGGAATCCCTGGGGTAACTAATCTGAGAAAATCAAAAACAATCAAGCCACAGCAGCACATACCATTCTGTCAGCCAGATGTTTCCCTTTTAATATGTAAGATTGTAAAGATTATTTTCTTTATAAACATTAACTTGCCTGTGCAATGGACATTAGTATTCCCAATAGCTTGCATCTTAAACATTTATTTAGCATAGTGAAATAAGTTTCTCTATCAAAGCAGATTGTGGATTTTTTTTCCCAAGGTTAAATGATTGGAATGGTTAACATGCTCAATATCCAAGCAATCTTATGGCTGAAATGTTAACATCAATATCCTTTTAAAACAGTGGTGCACTCTAAAAGCAATGGGGCGGATTTTAAAAGGGCCGCGTGCGTAAATCCTTCTGGATTTACGCACGCAGGGCCCTCGCGCGCCGGCGCCCTATTTTGCATAGGCCGCCGGCGCGCGTAAAGCCCCGGGACGCGCGTAAGTCCCGGGGCTTTCGAAAAGGGGCAGGAGGGGGCGTGTCCGGGGGCGTCCCCGAAATGACGCGGCGTTTCGGGGGCGTGCCGCGGCATTTCGGGGGTGGGTCCGGGGGCGTGGCGCCGGCTCGGGGATGTGGTCGAGGCCTCCGGACCAGCCCCCGGGACCGGAGGACGGAGCGGGGCTGCCGACAAAGGTAAGGGGGGGATTAGATAGGGCCGGGGGGGTGGGTTAGGTAGGGGAAGGGAGGGCAAAGAAAAGTTCCCTCCGAGGCCGCTCCGAAATCAGAGCAGCCTCGGAGGGAACAAGCAGCGCGCGCTGGGCTCGACGCGCGCTGGGCTCGGCGCGCGCAGGTTGCACAAATGTGCACCCCCTTGCGCGCGCCGACCCCGGATTTTATAAGATACGTGCGGCTACGCGCGTATCTTATAAAATCCAGCGTACTTTTGTTCGCGCCTGCTGCGCAAACAAAAGTACGCGCTCGCGTATCTTTTGAAGATCTACCTCAATGGTTTTTCAGCTGACATAGATTCCCAGTGTGCTTAAAGAAGGGAGATTAAAGGGGAGTTAGAGAGTCTGCTGTTGGACAGATGTGTGAGAAATCTAATCTCTAAGGTACAAGCCAAATATCAGCAAACTCTTCAAGTAAAATTGCCGTGTCTTCCAAATAGTTGTCTCAAGACACAAATGTCACTACCAGGGGTAAACTGCATAAATAGAAGGAGCATTTGTGGCATCACACAGAGTCAATAGTCTTTAGAGAACCCGCCATTATCACAGAAAATAGTTCCTACCAAGGACATTGAAACTGAAATCTCCCTTACAAGGATCATGATTAAGCCACAATGTCTGAAGGTACAAATGACAGAGGAATATGCTGCAACTAAAATTAAAATGGAGGTAGTTTCCCTTACAATAAAATTCTCTTTAATTCAAAAAAGAGTGGATGAATTGGAGGAAATTACTTCCATGCTGGAAGATAATGTGACAATGTTACAGCACAAAAATCATTGCTGAACTGAAAAGGGACTTTGAAGATTCAAATAATAGGAGACAGAGAAACAATGTGTTATGGCTCTTGCCCATTACCTGGTTTTGTAGCACAGCCCACCTGTACCTTGCTGCTCTTCCCCAAATGAAATGGAACATGATAAATGAAATTTAGAGAGACATTTCTATCAAAGCTCCAGGATTTCCAGTTTGTGAAGACCTATGAGCCTGAAAGAGCATACAGATTGCCTTCCAATAGCACCACCAACAGAAAATTCCAGTGATTCATAGCTAAAGGTACCTTCAATTATTGAAAATTCTGAAAACTGTCAAGGTATAGGCATCTGAACTGCAAGAAAGAAAGAAAACATTGATTATCATGAGCTTAAATAAAATCACTGCACACAGTGACACAGTGAGTGTTGCAAACTGTAATACTGGCTTAAAAAAAAATCCATGAGATCCGTATTCAAAAGTGTCTGGGTAACGTTTGAGTTAGTGGGAAAAGTTATCCAGCTAAGTCTGGATAAGTAGCACTGCCCTTATCCTCCCATTCCCTGCCCCAGATTTGTCCGGCTATGTGGTGACTACTGAACATAGCCAGATATTCATTCAGCAGCCATCACATAGCTAAATAAGTCGCTGCTTATCCGGCTAAGTAGTTTTGAATATCAGGGTCAAAGGTGGTCACCCGTTGCATCAGGAAAATGACTGCCCTGGATGACAAGCCCTTATAGATGGTAAAGAATATGAGATTAAAATGGTTCCCTCCCACAGTCTTTAGCCCCAATTACAAAGTGCCTTGCCAGACGGTATTCAGTAGGCAGGTTATCCTCTGCATGCACATTCAATGTTGTGCTTGCCTGCAGATGCAACTGGCCAAGGTGGAGAGAAGAAGCATCCATTTCACTTGTGACATCTGGTGCAGCCATAATGCTGCTCATGCCTACTGGTGGCAGCTGCCCGGGGCAGGCAGCAACTGTAACAGGGGAAGAGCAGCAAGGTACAGGTGGGCTGTGCTACAAAACCAGGTAATGAGCAAGAGCCATAACACAATGAATATCTTAGCAGCAATAAGGAGGGCTGGCAGCTTATTAAGCTACAGCAGAGAGGCAGGACTGTGGAAGCTTGGTGCTTTGAGAGGATCCATTGCCATGCACTCTTGCTGCATCTGACAGTAAAGGCTGCCCTAAAAGAAATGATTGAGAGCTGCAGAAAATTAGCATGTTATTTTCACTGGAGCATGAAGGGTGGGCAGCAGCTGTATGAAAAGCAGGAAGCAGTGGGAGGTGCCTGTGCATCATCTGATTTAGGATGTATACATCAAGTGGAGTTCCTCCTATTAATGCTGAAGAGGTTAGAGGTGCAATGGACGGTCCTTCATGAGTTAGCTCTGGAAGGCGAAATAGGTGTGGATTGCCCTCTAGGCATCATGATTGTCTGTACATAACAGAGCTGATATGAGTCCTGAAGCCCTTCAAGGATGTCACAGAGGATCTCGGTGAAATGGGTGAAATGATCCCTATAGTCAACATCCTGCAGTATAAGTTAGAGGGTATCGTGCAGGAATAGGGATTGACGTGAGAGTTGGTGCTCTTTGTGAACGTTTTGTAGCAGCCAATGCAAGATAGGCTGAGACCCCTCACACAGAAAGATCGTTATATACTAGCCATGCTCTGATACCGAGGGTGAAAGCAGGGGCATGAGAGCACCTTTTGTGGTTGGGAGGACCATGAACATTTTCCTCAAATATGCCTCCTTTTATAATTAATGTCATTCTTTCTTGCATGCATTCTTCACGTAAACTATAAAAAAGAGCTGGCTAATGAGGACTTATCTAACTGATGGTTGCTGAATATTCAGCTATATTCAGCAGCTGCCATTGAGCGAGAAAAGTCACTTATCCAGTTAGGGAGTTAGCCGGATAACTTAGGGATGGGAAATGGGCAGATCGGGGCAGCGCTACTTGTAAGGCTAACTTAGCCAGAGAAGTGATGATATTCAGACTGTTCTAGTTAAGTTAACCAGATAAATTAGACCTGCAATAGAGCAGGTTTACCTTAGCCAGGTATAACTTATCTGGCTAAGCAGTGCCAATATGGGAATATTCAGCAGCAAAACTGTTCTGCTTAATATCCCATGAAAGTTAGATGGATAAGTTTTATCTGGCTAACTTTCTTAGCTGTTTTCTTTTCAATGTTTACTTCATAAAGTATAATTGATTTATTATTATTATTATTACAATGAGGAGATGGGGGCAGAGACGGAGTGCAAGGGTAGGGAGAGAAGGGGAACCGAGGGGAAAAGAGAGTGCAGATGGTGAGAGCAAGAGGCAGTGGAGCTAGTAAGTGAGGAAGGGTAGAAAGGGGGATGGTGGATGCAGGTAAGGTGCTGAAGAGGTGATCAGAGAGTGCCAGGAGGAGGGGGAAGGGGCTGGTGGAAGGTGAGAGAGAGGAAGGGACTGAAGGGAGAGCAGAGAGACCAGCCTCAAGAAGAAAAACAATGAAGGCTCAGCAGCTCCAATATAGAACGGTATTTTTATTTATTTCTTTATTATTTTATTTCTTTAAAAATTTGTATATTCCGCCTATACAAACAATATGTGAACTAAGCAGATTACAAATACATCATAGTAATAAAAGAAATTGAAAATATCATGAAACTTTAGAAGATAATGAGAGATATTAAAAGCAACAAGATAAAAATGCTGGACAAGAGTTATGGGTGATTTATTTTCTTAAAGACAATGGAACACAAATGAGTTTTAAGAGCTTTTTTTTTAATTCTTTGGCAGTAGAAATAAGGCAGATAGATTTGGGTAATGCATTCCACAAAATGGGACCAGCCACTGAAAATGCACGTTTTGATGGTGGGTATTTCAAGTAGACATTTATCCACTGAACATAATTGACGTGATGGTTTATACAGTCACAAGACAGAACAAAGCCATACTGTCGATGGGTTGTAAATTAAATTGTGAACTATGGTTTGTATTTTATATTGAATTTGAAAATATGTTGGTAACCAGTGTAAATATTGCAATGTTGGAGTGATGTGTTTGCGACGAGGGGTATTAGTTAATAGGCAGGCAGCGAAATTTTGAATGAGCTGGAGAGGACGAATGGAAGAATCTGGAAGACCTAGATAGAGAGAATTACAATAGTCTATTCCAGTTAATATGAGGGATGTAAGACTGTTAGGAAATCATTTGAAAAAAGAAATGGTTTTAATTTTTTTAGTAAGTATTATGTTGGGGCTGCCGAGCCTTTGTCCTTTTTCATGTGGAAGGTGGGTAGTGGTGGATATGAATGGGAGTATATTTGAATTGGTCAAGGAGGGGAAGGGAGAGGGAGGGGTCTGGCTGCAGGGAAGAAAAGTAAAACCAGGAAGCACAATCACAATGCAATTGACTGCCGCAATCTCACTATATGCACATCGCTTTGAATGTATACGTTTTTATGTGTATTAGGTTATCTGTATCCCATGTTGGGGTAATGTCTTCCTGTTAATAAAAATTATTTTGAAAAAAAAAAAAAAGAAGGGGGAGGGGTGGGAGCATGGAGAAGAGCAAGTAAGAGGTGGGTAAGAACAGGGGAAAGGAGGAGAAGGGGAGCCTGATGGGAGAGGAGGAGGTGGAAGAATAAAGCCAAAGGGAGATTAGGAGGTGGGGGCAAGGGGAGAGTGAAAGGGTAGAGAGAGCAGTGGGTTAAGGGGAGAGGATAAGACAGGGGTCAAAGGGAAGAGGTGGTGGGGATAGAAGGAAAGAATAGAGGCTGAAGGGGGATGGGAGAGAGGTGAGGTGCTGAAGGGGAGAGAGGAAAGGGCTAGATGCAGGGGAAGGAGCTAGTGGCAGCAGGGGAGAGAGAAAGGAGGCGGCTGAGAGGAGAGAAACCCCCTCCTCTTTCTCTTCTCTCTCTCTCCTCTCTCCCTCCCCTATCTCCAGTCCTTTCCCCCATCTCCCTAATGTCTCCTCTCCCTCCCTTCAGCACCTCACCTCTCTCCTTCATCCTCTTCTTCTCCCTACAGTATCTTATCTCCCCATACCTCTCCCCTATTACTCTTCTTCTTCTCTCTTCAGTCTCTCTCCTCCATCTCTCACTTCTGGCCCTCCTCCTTTCTCCTGCTCTCATTCCTTTTTTTTCTTTTCTTTGCTCCCATCCTCCACCTTCCTCTTGCTCTCCATCCCTCCCGCCCCCACCCCTTTCACTTTCTGTCCTCCAGCCAGCCCCTTCCCCATTCTCTCCAGCTATCTTAGTCCTCCCTATACGACTGCAACTATTGCTCACTACTATGTAACATTTGTATAGCGCTACACAACATATGCAGTGCTATACAAACATATGAATACACAGTCCCTGCTCAATAGAGCTTACAATCTAATAAGAGAAACATACAGGACAAGAGACTTGGGGTATTTCATAAAGCGAGACAATGGTTAAAATGAAAAAGAAAAGAAATTTTGTTAACAAGACTAATGGTAGACAATCAGGCATAAGATTTAAAAGTGGTTTCAGAAAGGTGGGTCTTTAGATGGGATTTAAACACAGCAAGAAAGGGAGCGAGTCGCACCAGTTCAGGAAGACTCCTCCGTCCACCACCACCACCCACTTACCTTTCCTAGTGGTGTGACTCCCCCTTCCGGGTGTCTTTGAAGAACTTCTGAGGGCACCAGCAGAGGCAGGGCAGGTCTGGCAGTGGCAGGAGCAGCAGCAGCAGTGATAATGGCACGTCACACGGCAGTACAGAAGGCCGGTCCTCAGCCCAGAGCAGCAGCAACGAAAGAAGGCAGTTGCTGGCGGCAGCACAGAAGGCTGGTCCCATGGCTCGGAGCAGCTGGAGCAGGAGCAGGACATTCTCGGTAGCAGCAGTAGTAGCAAGGGAATGAGGTATGGGGGTGAAAAATGGCCCCATATGTGCTGCTAATGCTTTTTAAATCTTGCTCGCAGCAGAAATTACATTTTTAAGACGTCACTTCCACCACGATCAAGCTGCACAGAAGGGGGAAGATCAGAAGGCTTTTGGCAATAGGTAGCACAAAGGTGTTGGGAGAGTGAGGAAGAGTCAGGGCCTGAACCTCGCTGGTTAGATATGGTGCTTGCTGGCCCCTTTAGCCCATCCCATTCTGACACCTATGTATAAAAGGGAATATGGCCCTCATATCCATCTCTCTAAAAGTTGGTCTTTTTTAAAATTACCATATCCAAATAAGTAGAGAGAACAATTTATATTATTTAAAAAAAATATATAGTGTTATATAAATTATTTTTCCCTTTTTAGAAATCATAATTTAAAGATGGTAGTTGGAATAGTATCAAACATGACACTGAACATCTACAAACCACCTGCCAGTCTGTGCTGTGCTTTATCATCTGCCAATTTCTTTTTTGAAAGAAAACTTTAAATTTTCAAATTGCACATAAATGCTTTTCAATTCATCCTTTTATGTCCATAAATAATAAAGTTCAAGTACATTTGAACAAAGAGTTACTGTTTCTTTCAATCAATTTTGGGCTCTTAAGTCCTCTTATTGACTTTCATCAAAATTTAATGTAACCGGAGATGAACAAAATGATGACCAGTTCTTTACAGCTTTTGTCAGTCATAAAAATGCAGCAACATCAGAAATGTACTTAGATTCAATGGTGTAAACTGCATCAGATTCTGACATCAATGTTTTAAACAATCTGCTTCAGGGGACCTGTTGAGACGCCTTTGTTGGCAGTGCCGGTTGAAGGGTCTGCAGCCGCTCTAGGCAGTTGCATCAGCATCACGTGATCTCTCTCTCTCTCTTTCTCTCTCTGTCTCCTCTGAACCCAGCCGCTGCCAACTATCCTGTACCTCGCCTCAACCGCGTCTCCGCTCGCTACCCTCCAATTCAAAAATGCCACCCTGACCTCTGACTCCGCTGCCCTTCCCACTTCTGGCACCCTAGGTGACCGCCTAGTTCACCTAATGCTCCTGCCGGTCTTGTTTGCTGGAGAAGAGTAATCCTCTCTTCTGCTGCTTCTGTCAGTCTCTCTATAGGTGTCTTGTGGTGTTGATGCTACTATCGTCAGTGCCCTTTGCTCCTCTGAAGGCGCTTTATTATGTTCATGCCACAGGTGTGGTATGTTTTTCCTTAAATTGTGTCATTGCTCTGGAAAACAACCAGTACCGCTACAAGGCGTAGGCCAGCACTCACTTCTAGAGAATGCACTGGCAGTTCAGCAGACTGGTATGCTTTTGAACAAGAGTGTGCTTGCCTCTGTGTGTGTGTATGTGTGAGTGTGACTGAGAGAGTCCCCATACTGATGTATGTATGTTTGTGAAAATGTAGAGAGTGAGAGAAATGCAGTCACTAACACTGCTTGTAAAAAGCAAACAGATTTCCATAGGCAATGCCATAGCTGCTGCTGCTGCTTCACTCCTCTGACCATGCCTTGGTGCATTCTTGTCACTGTTACTGCTGCTTTGTTGCTCTTTAGGTGCCTTGTAGTATATATATTTACTACTGTTGGTGAATATTGATCATTTTTAGGAGCTTTGCGATTTTCATGGCACTAAGGCTGGTGTTCTTTGCTGCTCTTTAGGTGTTTTGTGGTGCACATGACACTATTGTTGGTACCATTTGCTCCTCTTTAGGTGTCTTCATGACACTGATATTGGTGCCCTTTGCCCTTCTGTAGGTGTCTTCATGCCAGTATTGTTTGTGCCTTTTTCTACACTTCAGGTACTTACAGTATTCATATCTCTGTTTGAATTAAATTGCCTCCCTTAAGGAGCCTTGGGGGTATTGATGCTACCCTTCTTGCTGCATTGCTTTGCATCTATGGTTGGTGGTTCCCAATGCCAGCACTCTTGCTCCACTGAGCCTTTCTTGGTGACTTTGAACATTTTGCCTCTGCTCCGACTGTCTTCAAGGTTCTCTTTAAGGGTATAGGTACCCCCTAAATAAATAAATAAATACAAGTAAATAATAAATAAATTGAACTAATATTTTACCTGGGACCAGTGGGGAAGCAATTTGAGCTGTGGGAGATTGCAGCGGGGCTGTTTTGGAGAAGCCGCGATGAGAGGGCTGCACACGGTGAGGAGGGCCCCTGCTGAGAGGAGGGAGGAACCCAATGTGAGGTGGTGCATCGCAGCCTTGCAGTGCTTGTTTCTGCTACCTGGAGGATGGAGAGGGGAAGAGTGCGGGAGGATTATCCCAGCCCACAGCGATGAGGTGCTAGCCATCACTGTCACCGCCGGCGGCATCCTCCTCCCGTGCCAAGCTGCATTGCCCGATCCTGATGTCCTGCCTCCTTCCAATGCCCCAAATTGTCCTCTGCATGTGCCTCCTCTGCTGCTATCGATTGGGTAAGTCCCCGATCCACCATCACTACGATTTAATTTAAAAAAAAGAAAAAGAGATTAGCCTCCAGGCCTAGGAAAGCCCCGACGCTGTGGTTAGGATGCTGGGCCTGTTCACTGATGTCATCAATGACATTAGTGGGGTACTTGTCGCTCCAAGGGAGGGCACCCAATTTTGTAAAAAATTAAAACAATTAATAGACTAGGTGGGAGGACCCTGACCATCTAAAGGATCCCATTTACTGGACCCCGGAGTGACTTTTAAAAAGGCTGTTGCACCCTTTTAGAAGATATTGTTAATGGAGGAATAAAACCCACTGAACTTTATTGGAGAACAAGAGATTTTGATGGTATACACAAGGGGGTAGATTTTATAAATGTACGCGCGGGCGTACTTTTGTTCGTGCACCAGGCGCGAACAAAAGTACGCTGGATTTTATAAGATACGCGCGTAGCCGCACGTATCTTATAAAATCCGGGGTCAGTGCACGCAAGGGGGTGCACATTTGTGCAACCTGCGCGCGCCGAGCCCGGCGCGCACTGCCTGTTCCCTCCGAGGCCGCTCCGAAATCGGAGCGGCCTCGGAGGGAACTTTCTTTCCACCCCCCGCACCTTCCCCTCCCTTCCCCTATCTAACCCCCCCCCCCCCCCCCGGCCCTATCTAAATCCCCCCCTACCTTTGTTGGCAGATTTACGCCTACTGAAAGCAGGCGTAAATCTGTGCGTGCCAGTGGGCTGCTGGCGCGCCATCAACCGACCCGGAGGCTGGTCCGGAGGCCTCGACCACACCCCCGGGCCGGCACCACCGCCGGTCCCGCCCCCGAAACGCCACGTCACTTGTGGCACGCCCCTTGACATGCCCCCGGCACGCCCCTCCATGCAAGCCCCGGGACTTACGCGCGTCCCGGGGCTTGCGTGCGCCGCCGAGCCTATGAAAAAAATAGGCTCGGAGCGCAGGGGGGGGCTTGGGGTAGGTTTTTGGGGGGTACGCGCGTATCTTACGCGCATACCCCTTTGAAAATCTACCCCACAGAGAAATCCGGGAGACTTCAATTCAGGTGGAATTTAAAAAATGGAATTAGAAAATTTTGAATAATCAAAATACATGTCTACAAACAACTTAAAAATGATTTTTGAGACTGGAATGAACCAGCGGAAGTTTTATTAAAACAGGATAATTTATCCATAATTGAGGAAAATATTTTTAAACCTATATAGTAACAATCAAATTAATATTTTACAGCCAATGGTATTATCCAGTCACCCCTAACAGTAGGATGTCCGAAGCATCCCATAAACAACATAGACAATTTGAAAATTCCAAAGCTATGTATCCAAAATTCCAGGGATACATAGTTACAGTTTCATTAGCAACAAGTAAACAGGTCAGCGTACTACCACCAGAACTGGACAATACAAAACTCAGAGATGTGAACTGAATTTTTTTTGTGTCATTTTCGTTTTGGAGCGTTTACTGACAAATTTCTTTTTTATAACAGTTCGGGAGGTAGTTATTTTGTATTTCTCTCCTTTTGGAGTTAGTGCACTAAGCCCCGTTAGTGTGCACTACCTAATTTTTTAATTTCGGAGTTAGAATGCACTAACGGGGCTTAGTGGTGCACTAACTGGCTGTTACCAATAAGTTAAAAAGTGTGAATTGGGAGGGGCAGTTCATTAGCTAAAGGGATCACTCTGCATTCCATTGGCTGTCTCCTTCTAAGGCGCGTTAGTGCGCACTAACATGAAATACTAATTGCTTCAAAGTCCAGAACAAAGTCCTGGCAAAGCCAGGCTAAGCCAGCCTTAACCGCATGCCCCTTAGGCGTGCGTGGCTTTGGCGGCATGCCGGCATCGACATTGCGCTGCAAGCAAGCCCGATTATATGGGGCTTGCTTCCGGTTTCGCTCTGTCATGTCCTGCGTCGGAAACAGCTGTTTTTATGAGGATTTAAATTTTAGAGGGCTCTCCCATCTCAGGTAATATAGGCGATCTAATTCACCTCCAAACAGGCAATAACGTTCACCTCTTCACTTCTCAGGGAACACTGCACACAAGCCCAGTTATATGGGACTTGCTTCCGGTTTCGCCCTGTCACGTCCTGCGTCAGAAACAGCTGTTTTTATGAGGATTTAAATTTTAGAGGACTCTCCCGTCTCAGGTAATATAGGCGATCCAATTCACCTCCAAACAGGCAATAAAGTTCACCTCTTCACTCCTCAGGGAATACTGCACGCAAGCCCGGTTATATGGGGCTTGCTTCCGGTTTCACCCTGTCACGTCCTGCGTCGGAAACAGCTGTTTTTATGAGGATTTAAATTTTAGAGGGCTCTCCCGTCTCAGGTGATCCAATTCACCTCCAAACAGGCAATAAAGTTCACCTCTTCACTCCTCCTGATCTTCTTTCTAAAATATTTTCACTATGCTATTTACAGCTAATTGATTATGTATGTATGCTCTTTCCTTTTGCAAACTGCTATGAAATGCATGGTGAGTGGTATATAAATTTTAATAAACATAAACATATAGGATAATATGGAAGGGGGTATTGCATGAGTTCTCCCTGGCTGGAGAGGTGTTGGATGCTAGGGGGTAGTCGTCCTTAGGAACAAATGGAGGGGATTTCTATTGTATATTTGTTATGTGTATGTGGTTACTTGCATGGAAATCCAGTGGGATGCAGCTCTGGGTTATGTTGACAATACTTTGGACAAGGCTAACATGCCGGGGTTATATAGAAGGGTCTGAATAAGTTGAGTCTGTTGACTGCTGAGGGCTGGGGGCCAGTTGGAGGCCATTGGAAATACTTTAACATACATAAGAGGGTGGTCACCTTGCTCTTTTATAGCTAAGGTAAATATTGCTATGCTCAGTGTAGACAGTATACATTCTCTGATTAAACATAAAAATCTTCTATCTCTATTTAATTGGATGAAGTCTCATGTTATTTTTCTGCAAGAGACCCACTAATCTGATGTGGAACATAAATTTAAAAAGTAATGGATAGGTCAGTGGGGTTTTTTCATCCTTCTTATATAGGCAAAGAAATGTGGCTATTCTTTTTCACAAGCAGCTTCCTTTTTTATTTGACTTCAACTTACATGATGAACAGGGGAGATTTGTTATAGTGGCTGGCACTCTTTATGGAAGTAAGGTTATGTTATGTTACCTGTATGTAACAAATAGGCATTTCCATGTCTTTTTTGTGTCTGTTTATGTCTATTGCAATTCTCAGAGTATCATGGGTGGGGATTTGAATGTGGTAACGAAAATGTTGTGTTCTTGGACCCTTGGGCCGAGGCCGGATTGGTGCAACCTGCAGAGAGGAGCCCTGCAGGTTCCCAGTGTCGGCAGGTGGACCGGGCAAAGCAGACCCATCAGAAACTTCACTATACCAGCCCTCGTTCCCTTTGGGTTGAGCCTTTGAGTGCCGGGGCTGGCAGATCTTAGCTGGGGCCTTGGATAGCTTAGGTCAGAGGCAGGTCAGAGGTGGGCCTTGGATAGCTTAGGTCAGAGGCAGGCAGAGGTCAGACAAGTCCAAGGTCCGGGAGACGGTTGGAGGCAGGCAGTGGTCAAGTGTATCCGGAAAAGGGCAGTAGTCAGAGCAGGTTTCCATCTGACTAGAGAGGAAGAATGAATATGCAAGGCAGGTGGGAAAGTTAGAAGAACAGGCAGGCAATAAAGAAGGAGATGAAGACAGAAGACAAACCGGAGACCACTCGATGAAGAGTGAAAGCAAGGCTGGAACAAAGGCAAAATGCTGGAGCAACATGCACTATGACAAATAGCTGGACCTGGTGCTGAGGTATCTGGAGCATTGCCCTTTTATAGTGCCTTGGTTCTGACATCATCAAAAGAGGCCATGGGGGATTTCCATTTAAATTCTGGTGAGAGGCACGACGCTCAGAGGCCAGTGGCATCCTGCCGCATAGATGGCTTTCTGCAGTCTCTGTTTGGGAGGTGGCATGGTGCACTGGAGGAGTTACCCTGAGTCGGGACGCAGCACTGTGGGCCTGGAGCAGGAGGTGAGCATGGTGGTTCACAGGTACACCCCATGGTCCGCCGATCATAACAGAATGGTGTTGTGGATTGTAACCCTGCAAGACTGACTAAGCCAGAAAACCTTCAGATGGAGGTTAATTTTGTGTGTAAAGAGTTGGTTATTATTGACATCTGGCGTTTACTGCATCCAGGATAAACTGACTTCATTATTATTCCAACAAAAACAAGTGCTATTCGAGGCTAAACTATTTGCTAGTACCTGAAACATTATTCCCAATGATTCAATAGATAAAGACTGGAATTATGACTGTTTCATATCATGCATATGTTAGTATGACTTTGGAATTTGGGAATACCTATAAAAGTGCATTTGGGTGGAGAATGAACCCAGACCTAACTCATATTGAAAATTTCATGAAATATCTGCGGAACATTGGATTGAGTATATGACACACAATAATCAACCCCAAATTTCCCTATTTCTATTATGAGAGATGAGAAAAGTAGTTATGCAAAGAGCAATTATTAAGAGTGTAACATAAGAACTTAAGATTTACCATACTGGAACAGACCAAAGGTCCATCAAGCCTAGTATCCAGTTTACAACAGTGGCCAAACCAGGTCACAAGTAACTGACAGGATCCCAAGGTGGTAGATACATTCCAGGCTGCTTATCCCAAGAATAAGCAAATGATTTCTACAGCTCTAGCTTGATAATGGTTAATAGACTTTTCTTCCCAAAACTGGTCCAAACCTTTTTTAAACACAGGTACAATAATAGTTTTCACCACATCCTCTGGCAATGAATTCCAGAGCTTAATTATGCATTGAGCCAGTCCGTCACATCTTGGACAAGTCCCTGCTCCATCAATTCCATCTGAGTCACCACGGTAAACCTGGTCCTTCTAGGAGGGGGTACAAGAGGGGAGGTACTGTTGCAGTTCCTGTCGCAAGTCTTGAGACCGGGTCCTTACCTCCGGCCTCGGGGCACCAGCGACGGGGCTCACTGTGTGCCGGGGTCCGCTCTCGCTCCCCGGTCGGTCGGCGGTAGGATGCTCACGTGGTCGGGCCTTTCAGGCCTTCTCGCAGCAGCCTCTGCATGAGGGAGACGCCGCCGAGCTCCGGAACCAGGCCCCTCCCCTCCTAGGCGCGCGCACGCGTGAAGAGGCTCCATTTAAAGGGCTTTTCCCACCAGACCGCGGGCCGTCCACAAGAGTGACATCAGACGCTGGCAGGTACTTAAGCCCGGCGTCTGATCTTCCAAATCGCCTTGCAACGAGGTCCCTGCTGGGTGTTAGTTGCACTGTGCTGTCTTCTTGCCTGGATCTTCGTTTTGGTTCCTGTTCCTGGTCCTGCCTTGCTTCAGCTCCAGATCCTTGCTTCAGTTCCTGGTCTTGCTTCAGCTCCAGTTCCCTGCTTCCGTTCTTGGTCCCACTTCAGTTCCCGCTCCGGATCTTCTGCTTCCGTTCTGGACTGCCTTAATTGCTTCCCAGGTTCCTGACTTCTGCCTGCTCCCAACTCTCCGTGTCAGCCGCCTGCCTCGACCTTGGTCTGTCTTCTCTACTGTCCATAGTCTTCGCCTAAGTCCCAGCGGTCGGGTTCTCATGGGCTCCTCCCGGGGTAACCTCGGGTTTCCAGGGTGAAGTCGTCTACTCCTCTTCAGCGCTCCTGGTCACCTAAGTCCCAGCGGCTCGGGTCCTCACAGGCTCCTCCCGGGGGGACTTCGGCTTCCAGGGTGAAGACCAGCTCTACGACCAGCTTGTATCCAACTCCCGGCCTGCCTCTTCTCAGCGGAGCATTCACCTTCTTCTACCACACCACTCCGTCAGGCCGGTCCAAGAGTCCACCATTAGGCTCGCAACACCTGAAGCCATAAGAATTTGTTGAGTATTTCAGGAGGGGATTTCTTACAGGATCTATCAGAGGGGATTTCTTATAGGATCTGGTTTGGCCGCAGTTGACAGAAAAGCAAGTGGCTGAGTTGAATCATTCTATTACTAATTCAGAAGCTTTTGCTACAATTCAAAGGCTGAAATTGGGTAAAGCTCCTGGTCTAAATTGACTAGGATTTGAATTCTATAAGATTTAAAGGGTCAGGTGTTTGTTTTTTTTATCGGGCCATCGGCGCCATTTTTTTAGTGGCAGCCAAAATGGTGCCGATGGCCCGAGAGTGGGAGATCGTGCCAGGACCCCCCACTGGACCACCAGGTAATTTAAAACATTTTGGGGGGGGGGAGTTCGGGAGGGTGGGGGATTCGTTTTAAAGGGTCGGGGTGGGTTTAGGGGTTGTTTTGGTGTGCCGGTTTTCCCGCCCTCCCCCTCCCCTAGTATTGAAGTAACAATATGCCATTATCTATTATGGCAGATTTAGCATCTTGAAGATAGTGATTTTACTGACATTTTTGTACAAATTGCAAATGTTACCATGTTGGCTGACAAAAGCTGATGTAACATGGCTAAACTCCAGTTTTCAAAATTCCTATGGAATGGTAAAAAGGCCAGAATCAGTTTTGTCAAATTACTGAGAAGTAAGGAGTTGGGCGGTATAAATGTGCCTAATTTCACAATGTATAATATTATTTCCCAGCTGCTTTTCATCTGAAAATGGCATTCTGAGGATTATGTTTACTGTGTCCCTGACATGATAGCATGATTGTCTCACCCATGGTCTTCACTAAATCTTATGGGGCAGATTTTCAAAGCCCTACGTGCATAAATCCAGGAGGATTTACTCGCGCAGGGGGGTTAAGCGCACCGGGACTATTTTCAAAAGGCCCGGCAGCACAGCCCTGGGACACGTGTAAGTCCCGGGGCTTGAAAAAAGGGGCGGGGCATGGGCGGGGCCAGAGCCTCCAGGCATAGCGGCCCTTTGCTGTTGTGCCCGGGATCGTGGGCCAGCCATTGGCTAGCGCGTGCAATTTGCACCTGCCCAAGGAAGGTGTAACTGGGTAAGTTACATTTTTTAGGGGGGTTTAGCTTAGGGCTGGGAGGCGGGAGAGTTCTGGGAAGGGAAAGTGGGGTGGGGGGGGTAGGGAAGTTCCCTCCGAGGCCACTCTGATTTTGGATGGAGGGAACGGAGAAAGGCAGCATGGCTCAGCATACACAATTATGCACCCCCTTGCGCGCGCTGACCCCTGATTTTTTAACATGCACAAATGTACACCACGGACGTATGTTTTAAAATCTGCCCCTATGTACCTAAATAACTTGAAGTAACAAAGGGAAGTAGCAGAGAACATGTTGTATGCATCATTGAGCGCATGGAGGTGGTTTTCAACATGGTAAGATATAGTTAAATATGGTTCCATGTTAATGCCCCTTCTGGGAAATGAAAATTGTTTATCTGGTATGGTTCAAGCAACATTTTGAGTTTGGTTCCATATGGGTCTAAAGTATGTAGAGCATTTCTACAATACTACAAATATTCTGAAGATTTTCTCACTATTGCAACCTAAGTATGAGCTCCCAAACTCTCATTTTTTTACCTATCTGCTGAGTCAGTGAAATTAAGGAAAAAAGTGATAGATGATATGCATGCTATACACATTAAGAAAAACTGTTTCTCAATAGTACTCATTTTGTTTGCTAAATTTTCTCACATTGTGCTGAATAATCTCAGTAGTTATTAGAATAAAGCTTTACAAATTGAGATCAGCACAATAGATATCCAGACATTTTTCCAATGGCTATATGCCGATAATACAGATGCCTCTTTTAGAGACATGAAATTCAAGGTGCTTCATCATATTTTTGACAATGTCTAAAGGCATTACATGGGACTGGCTGAATCATCTAATTGCAATAGATGTATATATGCACCAGATATCTTATTTCACAAGTTTTTACAAAGTGCCATTTTAGAAAGGAGTTCTTCAGCAGATATTATTACTGGGGGATTTATCTAGTATAGTTAACATTCACAAATGTGAATAGCAATTTATAATTTGTGGCTTTGCAATTAGCATGCAAATGTATTTTGATAAAAATTGATTGATAACCAACCACCAGAGTTGGTTATCAATCAATGAAATGAAAATGATGGAATTTTATGCAGTACAAGAGGTTAGATGTTAAATTTGCAAATGAAAGGTGCTTGATGACTACATACTATTGTGGAAAAAATTCTATGATGCTCTGTCAGATGAACGGAAGAAATCTTTATCCATATTGGGTTATTTGACAGAGTGGAGATGATGATTGGTGTGGGGCTGCACATCACTGGATATGGTGGGATGGTGTGAATCTATGAGTGAGGATGGATGCTTGGAATATGATAGTGTTGTTGGAAGTGGGGGAGGGGTATTATTGTCTTCTATGGGTTATGGTTCTATTCTTAAGTGTCAATAATAAAATGTAACTACCTGATTTTAAAAAGTATTTACATGCTTAAAATTGGGTTTTACACATGTAAATTCACTTTACCCATGCAAGTGGGCTTTTAAATATTGCTACAATATATGCCATTGAATTGTCAATAGGATATTCACATGTAAGTGCACTTCATGTGTGTAAATGTTTTTTTTTTAATTGCTACAACAGTATTTATATTTACATGTGCAACTCCTTTTAAAATTACTCTTTATGTAATGAGATGTGATGTTCTGCTTATTTGTAGTTGTCTATGTGCTTTCTGAATGTTTGATATTTGCCTAGACTGAATAAAACTTATTTGGAAAATAAAAGAAGAACAAGTCAAAGGTAATGTTAATGCTGGTGAATGGGGGGGAAAGAGCATAGCTAGGGGTCAAATAAGGAAGTTAAGGCAAGAAACTCTGAGACACAACAGTCAGAGGGGTCCCGATGAATAATAAAGAAGATAGTTCAAGGAAGAAGGAAAGTCAGGAAACAAAGGTAGTGAGGAAGAAAGATAGGAACTTTAAAGAGGGTTGATAGATGGCAGCTATCTAGAGAGACAATGAAGTAAATAGGCACACAGAGTGAGAATTATAGGAGGAAAAGGAGAGAGATTGAAAAGAAGGTGTTGAAACCTTCAGGAATGGTAGAATGGCAACCTGATACTACCATAAGGATTTATTGAGTGAGGTGTGTAGGTGAAAAGTTAATCCCCATGCTGGTGAGCAGCTTAAGAATGGAGGCAAGCTTTCTGGAAATAGAATGAGCATTCCATGAAAACATGAGAAAGGGAAAAAAGGAGAATCAGGAAAAGGTTTCTGGGTAATGGGTTGATTTGTGCAGATGAGTTGAGAGTTGACTTGAAGGGCATGATTGGGATTCCTGTCTCCAGCTCAGAAGAAAAGGAGGAGGAGAAGAGAAGCAGAGGTGTGACAACAGTAATGAGAATGAGATGCTCTCAGGGAAAGTAGTGAAGGCTGGATGAGAGGAAGAGAATTTTGAAACTCAAGAGTTGTAGACAAGGCAAAAAAAAGAATGGCCATGGAGGTGGAGAATGTGGACAGTGGACAGAATGTTTAGAATGGTTTAGAGTCAGAGATAAGATTGAGGAGGGTTAGAAACAGGAATATAAAGCATTAAGAAGCCATAGGAAGCTAAGAGAAGAATAAATGATGCTGAATTGATGTAATTGAAATGTCTTATTGATAAGTGAAGATAATGTAATCCTATGGTGCATAGGGTGGCCAAAGCCAAAACCCCACTGGGAATTGGCTGTTAAGCTCACCTCTCTACACAAGCATCAGGCTCCAGTTCCTCGTCGCTGGTGGCGGTGGGCCACCAGTCCCGACCTCGGACATCCGTCAGCACCTCCGGCCCTGCTCCGCTTCCCGGGATCTCCAGCCAGGATGCCTCCATCCGTCGGGCCTCTCCGTAGGGTTCAAGGAGAGATGCTGCCAGTGGCGCAGCACCCCTCCCTAGGAGCTCACGCGCACACCAGTGAAACCTTTAAAGGGCCCACGGAGGAACCATGGCCACGGACCCAGATGCTGACATCAGTTCCCTCAGCACTTAAATGCTCAGGCCTCACACTGAAGCGTTGCCTTTGCAACAGATCTCCTTGGTCTCCTGTTCCAGGTTTCCTCGTATTCATTGCTTCTCCGTGAGCCTTGCTTCATGTTCCTGTTTCTCCAAGTTCCTGATTCCTGTACCATGTTCATCTCGTCTGTGTGCTGATTGACTTCCTGGTTCTGACCATCGCTATGCCTGACCTTGCCTGCCTTCTCCAAGCCTGACCACTGCTTTGCCTGACCTTGCCTGCCTTCTCCAAGCCTGATCACTGCTACGTCTGACTTTGCCTGCCTTCTCCAAGCCTGACCACTGCTATTCCTGACCTTGCCTGCCTTCTCCAAGCCTGTCCATTGCTAGTCTGACCTTGCCTGCCTTCACCATGCCTTAATCATTGCTATGACTGACCACACCTGCCTTCTCCATGCCTTGACCATTGCTACGTCTGACCATGCCTGCCTTCTCTGTGTCTTGACCATTGCTACATCTGACCACGCCTACCTTCTCCATGCTTGACCATTGCTACGAATGACTTCACCTCAGACTTTCTTGAGTACAGATTTCCATGATGCTTGCTACACCTTCCAAGTGCCACCAGCTTCCATTCAAGCTTGACAGTGACGTCTCTGTCCCTATCCTCTGGACATGGACTATTAAGGCTTCAGACTCCCTTTGCTCAGGCACCTTCGGTTCTTTCTTGTTCCTGGGTGCTTGAGTTCCTGTTCCATATCCCGTCCAGGATAGGATCATGCCATCTGCTTGCTGCTGTCTCTGGACTGAACGATTTTCTACCTGTACTTAACCTTGCAGCCCGCCTAAGTCCTGCTGGCCCTGGCACCCAAAGGCTCAACCCGAGGGGAACTTGGGCTGGTATAGGTGAAGCTCCAGTGGTCTCCACCTTCAGCCCACTCCGCCTGCTGATGGTAGGGACCCGTGGGCCCTCGCCTATGGGTTGCATCAACCCAACCTCAGCCCAAAGATCCACCTCCTATGCAACAGGTTGCAAAGGCCATGGATTCAGTGGAGCCATGTGCTCTCCAGGTCATCCCAGGCCTAGCTTCCAAGGTGCAAGAACAGCAGCAGTTCCTTGAGGCATTGGCCTCTTCCATGGATTGTCTTCATGCCCACATCAATGCCTTCATCAATGACTCGACTTCTCCTCCTCCACAGCCACCTCCATCGTTACCACATGCCTTGTGGCACTTCCAGCACCTCCACATTTCAACGGCGATTCCAAGGTCTGCAGAGGGTTCATAAACCAGTGCTATATGCAATTTGCTCTGCAGTCTTCTGTCTTCCAGGATGACTTGACAAAGGTCACATTTATCCTGTCTCGCCTCGAAGGGAAGGCCCCGGCCTGAGCTTCCCCCCTGTGGGAACACTCAGACTCCTTGCTAAGAAACTGGTTCAATTTGTGGCTGTATTCAAATGGACCTTTGATGATCCAGGGCAGCATGCTGTGGCAAGCATCAGTCTACTACATCTTCGTCAAGGACAACAGTCTTTTTGATTATACAAGAGTTTCGGACTTTGGCTACTGAGCTCACTTGGCAGGAGGACTGCCTTTGAGCCATTTACTTGGATGGTCTCTCCTCGCAGTTAAAAGATGAGCTGGCTGCTTGGGAGCTCCCTTCCTCCATGAAGGACTTTATAGATTTGACAGGCCGAATTGACCACGTCTTCATGAGTGTCACTGGGAGACTCATATGCCCAAGAGTAGTTTCGCTCCCCCTCACCACCCATTACTAACTCTGCATCTAGTGACAGCAGAGTGGTTAAGGTGGAACGACCCATGAAACTGGATCGAGAGTGACTGACACCGAAAGAGCATTTCCGGTGAAGACAGGCTGGCATGTGTCTGTATTGTGGCCACCATCTACAAAATTGTCCCATCTGTCCGGGAAACTCCAGGTCCCAAGTTCAGTAGGGCCCTGAACCTGGGTGCAACTTCTCCGGCTCCTCAACTCTCAGTTATAGTCACACTAATTTGGGACTCTCGGTTCTTTCCAGTTCTTGCTCTGGTAGACTCCAGAGAAGGAGGTAATTTTATCCTCAAAGATCTTGTGCAACTCCTGGATATTAAAACCCATTCGCTTAACCTTTCCTTGTGTATCACCTCTATCTACAGAGAGCCACTTCCTGGCCGTATCTCTTTGACCACTGAACCTGTCCAGTTACTTACAGGGGCCTTACACCTTAAGGAACTTGAGTTACTGGTGTTGGATAAGTCAATCCATCCCATTGTGCTTGGACGTCCTTGATTACAGAAACATTCCTCCCAATTTAATTGGACTTGGTAGAGTGGGGTCCAGCCTGTCACCAATCCTGTCTTCAGAAGGTGACTCCATCTTCTACGATTCCTTTGGTTACCACCTCTTCTGGCATACCTCCTCCATACGTCGCCTATGAGGATGTATTTTCTAAACAAAAGGCTGATCTCCTCCCACCTCTTTGTTGGTTCGATTGTCCAATTGACCTTCTTCCTGGAACCACGCCTCCTCGTGGACGCACCTATCCTCTGTCGTTATCCGAGACAAAGGCCATGACAATATATTCGGGAGAATCTGGCAAAAGGGTTTATCCATCCATCCACGTCACCCGCCGGAGCGGGATTCTTCTTTGTGACCAAGAAAGACGGATCTCTCAGACCGTGCATCGATTACCGTGGTCTAAATGCTATCACCTGTAAGGATAAATATCCCTTGCCATTGATTTCTGAACTATTTGATCGTCTCCAAGGTGCTACCATCATCATGAAGCTAGATTTACGTGGGGTGTATAACTTGGTGAGAATCTGCCCCGATGACATCTGGAAAATCGCCTTTAATACTAGAGACGGCCACTATGAATACTTGGTGATGCCTTTTGGCCTTTCCAATGCACTAGCTGTATTCCAGCGGATGATGAATGAAATTTTCAGAGATTTGCTATATATCAAGGTTGTGATCTATCTGGACGATACCCTAATATTTTCGAAGGACCTCGACACCTACTGGGCCGATGTATGAATGGTACTACAACGCCTACGAGAAAACCACTTGTTTGCAAAACTGGACAAGTGTTTGTTTGAGAGATCCAGTTTACCATTCCTTGGCTATATAATCTCTCCTCAAGGCTTCTCCATGGACCCAGATAAATTGAGGGCAATCCAGAATTGGCTATAAACAATGGGTCTCAAAGCGCTCTGGCGCTTCTTGGGATTCCTTAATTATTATCGCCACTTTATCCCACATTACTTCACACTGGCTGCTCCTCTGACGGCCCTGACCTGGAAGGGCCATAATACAGGGAATTGGCCCCCCGAGGCCGTTACTGCTTTTCATTGTTTGAAAGAAGCCTTCCAAAAGGGATCCTGCTTATATCACCCTGATCTGTCTCATCCATTTTTAGTCGAGGTGGATGCTTCCGCCATTGGGGCTGGAGCTGTTCTGTCAGCGCAATGCTTCTGGTACCACAGTCCCATGCTCATTCTATTCTCATAAATTTTCATCGGAAGAGCAGAACTACAGTATTAGGGACCGCGAACTGCTCGCCATTAAATTGGTTCTTGAAGAGTGGCGCCCATGGCTCGAGGGCGCACAACATAAATTCACGGTGTTCATTGACCACAAAACTTAGAACATCTAAGTCACGCCCAGTGCCTCAATGCCCGTCAAGCTCGATGGGCCTTATTTTTTTTAAGGTTCGATTTCGAGCTCCGCTACTGCCCTGCGGATAAGAATCTCTGGGCAGACACCTTATCCCGGTCTTTTGAACCTGAGGACATCCCCAAAGAGCCAACTCACATCATCAACCCAGCTTGTATTTCCTTGTCTGCTATGCATCCAGTTCTTCCTGGGAAAACCATAGTACCCCGACGACTCCGGGAAAGAGTTCTTTGCTGGGCACATAACTCCAAATTTGCTAGCCACCCAGGTCGTGCACGAACCGTGGCACTGCTCCAGAGGTTTTTCTGGTGGCCTACTTTGGTCTCCGACGCTAAGGCATATGTCAAATCCTGTAATGTGTGCAGAGAACAAAAACCCCGGTCGGGTGACCTTGGGGACTTTTACAACCACTTCCAGCACCCGAGAAACCGTGGACTCACTTATCTATGGATTTCATCATGGAACTGCCCCCTTCTAAGGGTAATACCGTGATATGGGTCACCATAGTCCGTTTTTCAAAAATGGCCCATTTTGTACCTCTTCCGGGCCTACCATCTGCACCAGAGCTAGCACGTCTCTTTTTTCATCACATTTTCAGACTGCATGGCCTACCAGTGGATATTGTTTCCGATCAAGGTCCTCAATTTGTCGCCATATATTGGTGCTCCCTTTGCCAAAATTTCAGTATTAACATCAGCCTCATGACCGCCTATCACCCCCAAGCCAACGGGCAAGCTGAATGGATGAACCGCTCCATGAAGGCGTTCCTGCGGGCTTATATCAATGACCAACAAGACAACTGGTCGGACTTCTTATCCTGGGCAGAGTTTTCCCACAACTCTCACATTGCCACAGCTACTGGAACATCACCATTCTCTATAGTCTATGGGAAACAACCTCGACCACCATTACCCATTCCTCTCTCCGTGCCGTCTCCTGCGGCACAGGCTACTGTGGATACCCTTAAGACATTGTGGGAACAGACAAATCTTTGCCTGTGCCAGACCATTTCCCGGGCCAAGTAAACTGCTGACAGTCATCGCCACGCAACTCCTGAATTCCTTCCTGGCCAGAAAGTCTGGTTCAGTACCAAGTATACTAGACTTCGAATTCTTTCGCAGAGATTTGCTCCAAAATTTATTGGACCATTCCTGATTACCCAACGCATCGGACCTGTGACTTACTAACTCTGGTTGCCTCCTTCCTTGGGTATACATAATATCTTTCATGTTTCTTTGCTTAAGGCAGTAGTGTTGTCCTGGCCTACCCGGAAGGTCCCTGAGCTGCCTGAATTGGTGGCAGAGACTGATATGATGTATAAGGTTCATATAGTTCTAGACGTCCACCATAGAGGCCGCCGATGGAAGTACCTCCTTTCTTGGGAGGTTATGGACCCAAGGAAAATGCATGGGAGCCTGCTCGCAACATCTTGGACAAGACCCTCCTCTCGAGTTTCCATCGTGCCCATCCAGGCAAACCCCAACCTCCAGGATGGGGTGTAAAGGGGGGTACTGTTGTGCTTGCCTCCCGTGGCAGCCCTGTGGTGCAGTCCTCTCACCTCTCTACACAAGCTTCAGCCTCCAGCTCCTCATCGTTGGTGGCGGTGGGCCACCAGTCCCAACCTCGGACTTCCTCCAGCACCTCTGGCCCTGATTCACTTCCCGGGACCTCTAGCCAGGATGCCTCCATCCATCAGGCCTCCCCGCGGGGTTCGCGGAGAGACGCCACCACCGGCGCCACACCCCTGCCTAGGCACGTGCGTGCACACCAGTGAAATCTTTAAAGGGCCCACGGCAGGAACCTGGCCGCAGACCTGGATGCTGACTTCAGTTCCCTCAGCGCTTAAATGCTCAGGCCTTGCACTGAAGCTTTGCCTTTGCAAAAGGTCTCCTTGGTCTCCTGTTCCAGGTTTCCTCATACTCGTTGCTTCTCCCTAAGCCTTGCTTCATGTTCCTGTTTCTCCATGTTCCTGGTTCCTGTTCCGTGTTCATCTCGTCTGTGTGCTGATTGACTTCCTGGTTCTAACCATCGCTACGCCTGACCTTGCCTGCCTTCGCCAAGCCTGACCACTGCTACATCTGACCTTGCCTGCCTTGTCCAAGCCTGACCATTGCTATGCCTGACCTTGCCTGCCTTTTCCATGGCTGACCATTGCTACTTCTGACCTTGACTGCCTTCCCCGTGCCTTGATCATTGCTACGTCTGACCACGCCTGCCTTCTCCGTGCCCTGATCATTGCTCCATCTGACCACACCTGCCTTCTCCATGTCTTGACCATTGCTACGAATGAATTCACCTCAGACTTTCTTGAGTCCAGTTCCATGTTGCTTACTGCACCTTCCAAGTGCTACCAGCTTCCATTCAAGCTTGACAGTGACGCCTCTGTCCCTCTCCTCTGGACACAGACTATTAAGGCTTCGGCCTTCCTTTCCTCAGGCACCTTCGGTTCCTTCTTGTTCCTTGGTGCTTGAGTTCCTGTTCCATATCCCATCCAGGATAGGACCACACCAATTGCTGGATGCTGTCTCTGGGCTGAACCATCTACTACCTGTACTTAACCTTGAGACCCACCTAAGTCCTGCTGGCCCCGGCACCCAAAGGCTCAACCTGAGGGGAACGTGGGCTGGTATAGGTGAAGCTCAGGTGGCCTCCAGCTTCAGCCCACTGCGCCTGCTGACGGTGGGGACTCATAGGCCCTCGCCTATGGGTTGTGTCAACCCCACCTCAGCCCAAGGATCTACCTCCTATGCAACATTGGCATTCTCAGCTGTCCACAGTCAAGGTAATTGGGATAAGTATGCAAATAATGTCAAACTTCCTTAGCACTTGGCCAACTTGTTGAATAAGTGGAGGATGGCAGAAGCCAAGGCAGTTGCCAGAAGTATGTGATGAGATGCAACCTCCCCTGTATCACTTCCCAAATGCATACCCCTGCCTTTGCCATATATTGAACAGACAATGTTGGCTAGAGTAATAGAATCATACCTTTATTACAAATAAAATTACACTATAAACCATAGAGTTAAGCATAAAAACACAACACATATCTTGAAAGACCAGAGACCAAGACACTCACTTTATTTTTAACTGTATCACTAGATTCATAGAACTGGACCAATACTGTCACAAACAAATTAGAGAAGATTTACTCACATGTTGACTGTTACTCAGTTGACTAACTGTTATAGTACCTAGAGGACCAACCACTCAACTTTCCATGCTGAGTTTGATGCTTTGCAGCATCTATAATAGTTCTATCTATTGCATCTGTTAGTCTAACTGGAACTCAATCTAAAGTATTTTCTGTCTTAGGCCCTTAACTTTGGAACACTATCCCGAATGAGCTTTGTGCTATAACTGGTCACATATTATTTCAAAAGGCATTGAAAACCCATTTGCTTTTAGAGGCTTTTAATTAATATTTGTTATATGTTTATTTTGAATCAATTGCTTTTATTCATATTGATTATAATCCACATTGGTGCTTTGCGAATTGTGGGCTATAAATGTGTGAAATAAATAAATGCATGTGTGTATATGCACACACATACATACATGATGTGTATTCATCAGGCAGCCACACTGCCAAACAGTGGCTCAAAGCCCCCACTTTGCTTCTCTTCAAGTTGCTGAAAGGAATAAACTCACATACATGTACACAGGCACAGGAAGGCCGACACCCAAGTAACCAGACAGACACAGAGAGAAACAGGTACTTCATACCCAGATCAACACCCAGATCAACACAGTCACCCCATACCCAGACTAACAGAGAGGAAAACAGATACCCAGGCAGACAGACAGATACAGAGAACCCACATCCAGACAGATATGATTACCCCTTACACAGACAGACACAGAGAGACAAAGAACCCACACGCAGCCACAGACACCCCACAGAGAGACAGAAACTAAACATCCAGACAGGCACATAGACGTCACACCTAGACATAAAAGCACAGACACAGCACCCCCGGAATGAAGACAGACACAGAGGCAGACAGAAAAAGGCATAGACACAACACACCCAGACAAACACTGGTAGATACACACACTTAGACACTGAGAGAGACACATAGGGAGACAGATTACATCACACACAGAGACATAGACCACATACTCACACAGACCAAAGCACCCCAGACAAACACAGAGACACACTCCACACACCACAATGATAAGGGCCGGAACATTTTTCAGAAAACTTAGGGTGAATTTTAAAAGTGTTGCTTGAGTTAAAAGACCCATATGTGCATGAATATGGGCCGTATATGAGCAACATCTATTTTAAAATCTGCAAGTTATGTGCGTATATGTGTGTATGTGACTAAAAATAAAAGGGATAGAGTTGGTAGGTGTCAGGAGTGTTCTGGGCCAGGGTCAACATTTATCTACGTAAATCAGTATTTTAAATCATACAGCCGCAACATGCATCGGGCTGTTATCCGCACATATTTACTTCTGCTCTTGATGAGGTGTAAGTCTGCATAAATCTATGTTTAGGCTTAAAGTGATTGCATAAGGGTCATCTGAAGAACCAGATAGGTCTAGATGACCTCAAAACGGACTGGGAAAACTGGTAGACTAATTGGTAAATCTGTGAATGTCCTTCACGTGAGCATGTTTTAAAATCCATTTACCTGCACGCGTTAAAGCCAACAAAGTCCCAAGGAAGATACGTGAAATACATATGCTCAAGTAACCACTTAAAATTGGGAGCACGTATACTTAAAGAAGGCGTATTTTAAATCATATTCACGCAAGAACAAGCATGATTTAAAATTGGAATGTTTGTGCGCTTCTGCGCCCATACACACATGTATGGGTGCTCGCGCGCTCATTTTTAAGTTACCCTCCATGGTGCCAGCCAAAATGTTTTAGGGCCTGAGAAAAACTCCATCCCACCTCAAACATATATATATTTTTATTTTTTTTTTGCTTTATTACTGTTTCATTAATTTTTCCTGTTTTTCTATATTTGTATTTTTCTTAATTTCCTCATCTTTTTTTTATATTTTCATGTTTTGATTTACTTATTTAACTTTTTTTTCACACTTTTGGGGGTTTTTTTTCTCCTTTCCACTACCTCCCTCTCTCCCCTCTGCTTCCTCATTCTCTTTGGCCTGTTTGCTTACTCCCCTCCCCAACCTTGCCACTTCATTCCCCCACCCCAGCAGGCAACAGCAGCAGGAAGTCCTGTAGGGCTGAGGCCTGAGGGATGATAGCTCTTCCTGGGTTGTTGAACACCACAGAAAATGGTCTTATGTCCAGTTCTGCTGCAAAGTAAGCAGATCCTCACCTGGGCCTCCCACAGCGGAAGCAGCTCCTCTCCCTGTCCCACCAAAAGAAATGCATGGCTAAGCCATGGCTTGCTTACTATGATGTCACTACTTCCTGGCAGCTCCCTCCCTCCTGATCTTGCAGTGCCTCCATGGCACTGGAACTCACTGCAGTATAGCAATTTGTTTTTTCCCTGATTGGGCAGCCAGTGTTGCCTCCCCTTCAGAATCGTTCAGGCTTCTCCCGAGGGGCCCACCTCCCACTTTCCTCTCCCCTGTTTTAAAGCACAGAAAGGGGAGTACCTGGTAACTCCTGTGAATCAGCCATCTTAAATGCCGGCTGATCTGTTCCTGTTTTGTTCTGCATCAAGATATTTTGTCCTTTGAACAGACAAGACAAGAGCATGTCCAAAGTGCAGGAAAGATCAGCAGGACAGCATCATGTTGTGCCCAAGGCCAGAAGCTTGTTCTTTATAATATTTCAAATCTTCTTGTGGTTAGCTAAATATCACTTGGAAATTAAAATCTGATGCTTCTCCTGTTACACCTAGTACTACATCTATAACACAGAATTAAAAAAGAGGACTGCACATCCTATTTAACCAGAATATCTTAAATATTTCCTACTTAAGACCACTAAGAAATGAAGACTCAATCTACTTCACATGAAAGAGTGATTTTTGAATTGTTGGCACTTCCTGATTTGCCAAATTGGTAATGGATTTTCAGACCTCTGAATAGTAGTTTTTTTTGTTTGTTTGTTTTCTAAGTTAAACTCCCCCAAACCTTGAAGCCACAAGGAGATGTCAGAACCTCAAATACAGGAACCAGGGACAAATCCTTTCAGCATCCAGTTTTGCCGGCTGGTCCGATGCATCACTCTCCTCAGAATCCTCTCATTTCAGTTTGGAATGCCATTTATTAACAACTTTGTAGGAATCCAATAAATAGCATGTAAACTAATCTAGTATATTCCACTTTTAAGAACAGTTCTTTGATTTGCTGATGTGCTTTTTTCTCATGGAAACAATTCTTCACAAAAGAACATTCTGCTTCTGAAAACAATTTTATCTGGTGTACTTACAAGAGGAGTCATCGTGATTTGTACTTCAGAGACTTGGCATTGTTTATGGTTTCTTCATGTATCTTTTAACAATTCTCTGTAAAAGATACTTATCTGTTCCAAATTTGTTCTTCATTTTCAATGCAAAATGAAGAAATGATAAAAGCTGTAGCATGATTTAAAAATTTGTAAAGCTTTAGTTTCAGAAATTTTGAAGCTTTGAAATTGTAATTGTTCTGGTAGGCATGGCACTGTATTAGAAGATGCAGTGTGAAAGACAGCACTTATCTAGGCAGTTGCCATCGACAGTGCAGTCATTTGAGCATGGCCACTATTGGTTTGACCTGTTTCCAAGATTAGCAGGTGTAACCCTACCTCCAGATACACATAATGATGAGAGGTGCTGACCCCGGGTGAAAGAGGTCAGACTCCCAAATTTATTTAGAAGGTTCTAACTTATGATTCATGCAAATGGTAAAGTGGACCTGAATAGAAACAGCAGGGGTAGCTCTCATTCTCTTGTCTGGTCTATAAAGTTCCCTCAGTGCTGGCACAAATAAAACACCAAGACAGATGCCGGGCCAAAGGAAAGGGGTGGTCTAGGGGGCTGGGAGAGGTAGGGTTGGAGGCGGCCGGTACAGTGGCCATTTGCCTATGTACCGGGGAAGGGACTGCCAGTGCATGAACATTGCTACTGTATTGGAGCAGTAAGCAACAAAATAAAAAAAAGTAAAGATAGGAGAAAGGATTTAGGGGGTGGGGAGGAGAGGGAAAGAGGAAGAGAGATTAGGTAGGGGGTAGGGAAGTTCCCTCCCAGTCCGTTCCTTAATTGGAACTAGAAGACGCCCAATCTCATCGCCACGCGTATGTTTGTAATATTAGGCCCCCCTGTTCACGCTGCCCACAATTGCGCACGCGGATTATAAAATCCGGCACGTGTGCATGTGGCCCCCTGATTTTATAACATGTGCATGCTGGCGTGCACATGTTATAAAATTGGCGCATCCAAGTGTGCGCGCTGGGAACCGCATGTTACCCTAAGGCTTACATTTTTTACAGTTTTACATACCCAGATGGTTCCACTTTTACGTACACATCCATTCACATCCTGACCCACCTCAAATATATGGGACAGGTATAATACTCACCTTAAATTCCTCTTCCTTTAAACCCATGCTCACATCCATGTGGGATGCGAGGACTGCAACCAAAGTCGGTAACTTTCAAACCGGCACTCGAGTCCACATATATTGGCCCATGCCTAGGGACATGGTCATTTTATAACATACAATCATATTTGGCAACCAGAAATTGAATTAATAGAATTTATGAAGTGGATTAACACATTGGACAGACACCTTCAATTTACATTCCAGTGGGATAAATAAGTTATTTCTTATTTGGATGTGTCGATCCGCATACAAGGCGGTCGACTTTTTACTACAGTTTACTGAAATTTTAAGTGGGCGAATGCATGTGCATGCAAATCACACTTCCACTGCGTACATCGGGGGATTTTAAAAGGAGTGCAATTCAGCATCATCTGCCTCACCAGGTCATGAGTTGAGTAGGAGCTCCTAAAAAATTCTCCCATCCAGTTAACAGGTTGAAACCTTAGAGTTGAGTAGTGCTGAACCCCCTGAATTGAAGAAGAAACAGCACCACTTGGCAGTGCCTTTGGAGCAACCTGCATCAAAGAAAGAGAAGTCTTTCAGGTACATCAGCACCTTTAACACACAATGCATTGGAGCCATCGACACATGGTCCACCAGTGTCCCTGATGCATAATGCATCTGCACCGTCAACAAATGGCCACATGGTGTATTGGCACCATCTATGCCTTGTCCATCAATGTATGGAGCATGAGCTTACAGCTGAAACTGACTGCATCAACTCCTTTAGTACATTATATGACACATCGAGCCCCAGACCATGTGCATTATTCAAAAATACCATCATAACTTTAAGCCCCTGACATCTCCTATTATCAGCGCTATCACCCCTTCAAGTCTCATAGCAGAGGGGTTAAGAAGGAACACCAGACCCAATATGTTCTCTAGTGCTGCTTCCCTCTAACAGGCATCCTATTCAGGAACAGGAGCCAAAGAAAGACGTTCCACCACGTACTCTAGGTCAGAGCACATATCATGTACTCTACCATTTAGCAGATCTAGTGAAAAATTTCTTTAACTCTTTGGCTACTCTGAAGATATCTATCATCATCTCCTCTCCAGTATTGCTTTGTGATCCCATAGGTCAAAGTCCCATTTCCCAATTAGAGTGAACAGATTGCCAGAACCTCTGCTGAGGGATTCTTCATCATCTCACTTGATTACAAAAGACTCAAGCCATTCAGTGGTTGCATAACAGGGCTGTTGCCCTCAGAAACAGGTGGAACCCTCTGATTCACTGTCTTCATCATTTGGGTACTGGATTAGTGTTGCTATGCCATTCGGTTCTGAAGAAGTTTTGAAAGAAATAACCTGACCTGCTTCCAGATACTCTGGAACATTCCTCTCCCCGGAAGATATCGCATTCAAAATTCATAGAAATTTGTGAAAAATGCTCAGAGATGATGTTCTCAAAGATAAAGACCCTAAGACAGAGGTCTTTGGTTTCCTTCAAATACGAGATACTCCATCAAAACAGTTCACATCATTCTGAATCAACTGCAGATGAGAATGTGGGAAAGTTCTATCTCATGTGTTCCCATAGGGGCAGATTTTATAAATCTGCGCACATGCGTACTTTTGTTCGCGCACCAGGCGTGAATAAGAGTATGCGGGATTTCAATAGATATGCACGTAGCCATGCGTATCCATTAAAATCCGGGGTCGGCGCGCACAAGGCTACCCAAAATCGGCAGCCTGCGCGCGCCGAGCCGCACAACCTGCCTCCATTCCCTCCGAGGCCACTCCGAAATCGGAGCGGCCTCGGAGGGAACTTTCCTTCGCCCTTCCCCCACCTTTCCCTCCCTTCCCCTACCTAACCCCCCCCCCCCCCCGGCCCTATCTAAACCTCCCCCTACCTCTAGCATGAAAGTTACGCCTGCTCGAAGCAGGCGTAACTTTGCGTGCACCGAGCCGGCTGCCACACTCCATGTTTCGGTCGGAGGGCTGGTCCGGAGGCCACGGCCATGCCCCCGGAATGCCCCGGGCCAAAACCATGCCCGCAGTGCCGCCCCTGGATGACGCGCTGAACGCATCACGCCCCCTCGACACGCCCCCAGATGACGCGTGGATCGCGACACGCCCCCCCCAGGAAAGCCCCGGGACTTACGCGTGTCCCGGGGCTTTGCGCATGCCGGAAGCCTATGCAACATAGGCTCGGCGCGTGCAGGGGGTGTTTGGGCCAGGTTTTTGGTGGGTACGCGTGTATCTTACGCGCGTACCCCTTTGAAAATCTGGCCCATAGTGAGGAAACTGGATCTCAAATAAAGAGTACAGAAATCACGTGAATATGGATTAGTTCAATTATCGTAACAGTCAGTGGTTGCTGAATCTTCCCTAAAGAAGGAAAAGCAAACAAGAATTTATTCAAATTTACCTAGAGAGAAAGATCCAAAGCTATTGGATAACTTTGGAAAGAAAAGGGTTTTTTTAGAGTTCCATCGTAATTGCTCATTTCTCTGCTCAATTTTATATAGTGCAATATCTATATGACTGCATACAAAAGCTGAAAACTTTCTTTCAGTCATCTGAATGTGAAAATTATCCTCAACTACTCATAGAAGCAAAAGAGTGTATATGACATTTCCTTTACTCAATCTATGAATCGTTTGATGCCATATCACATAATTCTGTTGCACTCTGGGGTGGACCCTTGTCCTGGGGCAGAGATGGAACACCTCCTGAAAGGGAACAGGAGGTAACTGCCCCCAGTGGGTGGAGCACTGGAGGGGATGAGGCTAGGAAGGGCTTCACCACTGGAAGTCCGAGATCTCCTGGGAGGAGCCCAAAGGGACCTGGACCACTTGGGCTTAGGTGGGCCTTGCAGGGTCTCCTAGGAGAGTGAAAGTCTGGCATGCCCAGGGAAACAGGGGGAGCATGATCGGGTTCAAGGATGGCAACTGGTTGGAGCAGGGAGAACCAGAACAGAGGTGGTGATGACAAGGCGAGGAACAGAGCCAGAATCTGGAGACAAGGTCAGGCAAGCAAAAGGTCAATGTCCAGAGGTCAGTCCGAGAGTGGTCAGGCAAAGCAGAGATCAGGCACCGAAGGTCAGACGAAGTGGAAGCAGGCTGAGGTCTTGAGGCAGGTGGCAGGCAGGCAGGTCAGGAACAGGCTGTGGTCTTTGAGGCAGGCAGCAGGCAGGTCAGGAACAGGCTGAGGTCAGTACAAGTAAGACAGTCCGAGGGTAATACCTGGGTAGACAGAAAGGCGAACACAGGAACAAGCAGGAACAGGAACTAGAGTTCAGGGATGAGTCAGGAACAGAACTAGAACAGAAGGATCCTGGAACGAGACTAGGACAAGCAAGCACAAGTACCAGCGCAGAGGCAATCTCAGAGCAAACCGATCCGATTTCCAAGGCAAGGAAATGAAGACAGGAACTTTCTTATATCGGGGGATCAATCAGGGCACGCCGCAGAGCTAGGATCCGCCCTTGGCCCTACATGAGTCCGGCAGTCCACGCGCGCCTACGTATGGGAGTGGCCAAAATGGCCGAGGACGCCAAACCTCGGCGTGAGGCCCGGCACGCAGTGGAAGGCCCGGCGACCGCCTCCGCGGGACGCCAGGGCCTGGCAGGACTGGCAACTACCGCGAGGGAGGACATCCCGGGGCCTGCTATGGGACCATGAAGGTGAGCAGGTCTGCGCGCAGGATGGCTGCGGGTGGGGTGCGTAACAAATTTGACTGCTTCCATGGGAGCATATGTCCTAGTTAAGAGCCAGCAGCATTTGCGATGATGTACATACAAAGTTTTACACACCAAATATAAATCAACCACTCTAAAGGAGAATAAATTCCAAAAATAAAAAAAAATACCTTGCTAAAAAATATTTTACTCTTTTTTTTTTTTTGGCTATCAAGAGAATACATTAATATTTAAAGGAGAGCAGTGTTGGTTTCATAGTCATGATTAGAAACCAGTCACATTACCATTAACCTTGCTAATCATTAACCTCCACCAACCCTCTTCATTTATCTCACAATCAATAGAATCCAAAATTGTTTTATTTTTTGTTTATATTTTTCAATGCACATAAAATTGTTTTCCACTCCTAATTTTTTTACTTTAATAAAATTTGTGTTGAATGCACACACCGATACTCCATGAATAAATACTTATGTAGAAAAATTATTGACTTTTAATTTCTCTATTTTGAGTACATTTAACTCTCAGAATATATTGCTGCAATAATTCAATAATTAATAATTAATAATTGAATAATTAATAATTCAATAACTCTCAGAATATATTGCTGCAATAATTAAATAATTCATTCCAGCTTTGTAAGTCCAACCCAACATGGCCGCAAATGGAAGAATAATCATTCATAGCAAAATTAATAATCAAACAGAGTTCATGTTCCTCGGTCCACGGACAGGCATTCAATAAACTGATTCCAAATATCTTCTGGAACAATAATGGTCCCAAGTGACCTGGAAACAACCAATCCTGAAACTAGAAAACAAAAGGTCATATTTCACAGCTGTTATAATGATTTTAATGTGAAAAGTCAAAATTGTTTGCGATAGTTTAAATGAACTAAAAGGTTGCTCTCTTGAACTGTATTTTGTACTTGCTCTATAACAGTCCATCGCAGTTGTTCAATTGTATGTTTTGCTTTAAGACAATGCTCTATCATCGGGGCATTTAAAGACTGAGTATTGAGCCTAGAACGATGTTCAATTAGCCACAACTTTACTGGATGACTTGTGCATCCAAAGTACAATTTAGGACATAGACAATTGAATATATATATAACTTAGCTAATCCACAATCTGTGATTGATTTTCTCTTAATATGATAATCTGTCATCAGGTCTTCACAGCCTGTCCCTTCTAGAGTATAATCACAGAGGCTGCATTTATTGCATTTCCGATGTGAGCCTTCAACAATGGCCTCAGGTCTATCAAAAAAAGAATGAACTACACAATCCTTTATATTAGGGCCATGAGAGAGAGCTATAACACTGGGCAACAAATTTTCACAAAAGTCATGTTACTGAAATGAAATTAGTCAATTCTTATAAATTTCCATGTGCTAAACATGAATGTGACTGTGAAAATGCAAAATTGGCTCTATTTTTTTGTAATATGCAATAATATAATTACATCATGAATTGTATGTCAATAGTAGGAGACCTACGGTTAATACCATTTGAAAAATGAAGTCTTAGACTACGTCTTAGATTTCTTTGCTTATCTCTTGTACACCTGTTCGGGAGCATCTCTGCGGAGTGTCTAGCAGTAGTCAGCCAGCATGAATATTTCAAATGCTCACCCTTTATGACTGGGCTTCATATAGTACACTGCTGACGTCAGCTTACTCAGCAGCAGCATGGCAGTAGAACTGCATTGCATCAGAAAATGATGTAATAAACTCTGGATGATGTGTGCATGATGGTATTATGCAATATGATGCAATATTACATCATTCTAGGCTTATTTACAGTCCTACTGGATAAATTTACATGACTAAACATAGAAAGTGAACTATATTAAATATCTTCAAAACGAGAGCCAATAAAAACTTTTCATGGTCATATTCGTGTTCAGAACATCAAGATACTACAGAGTAGGACCTTTTTAGGTCAGTAACACTTTCATTGTTGCCCAGTGTAAGAGGCATTTCATTGAAGATTTCATGTAAAGATAAGACTTGCCAATGTCTTCTAATTGATGTTGCTATTAGTGATATAGCAGTGCTTTTTTCAAAACACAAACTATGCGATCATTTTCTTTCCTTGGTTTGTATGGCAGTAAAACATCTCTATCCCTGTATTTAACTCATTTGTAAGCCCGTCTAATAGCTCTGTATGGATATCCTCTGGCTCTAAACCTGTCAATCAAAATGGCTGCTTGCACCTCATATTCAGCTAAATTTGAACAAAAACACCGAATTAAAAAAAAATTGGGACACTGGTAAGCCTAATTTAAAAGATGTAACATAATGGCTATTGTAATGCAAATGATTATTTTTATCAGTGGATTTGTGGTAAATTGTAGTAAAAGTTTTTAAGTTTGATCATCTATATTTGGATCAACACATCCAAATAAGAAATAACTTGTTTGCCCCATTGGAACAAATATTGAAGGTTCTATCCAATGTATTCTATCCAATGTATTAATCCACTGCATAAATTCTATTAATTCAATTTCTGTTGCTGCCCAAACTATCAGAATATCATCTATAAAGCAATACCATTTAACTAAGCTAAGAGAGAATTTGAAAAGAAGTTGGCTGTAGAGGCAAAAACTCACAGTAAAAACTTTTTAAAATATATCCGAAGCAGAAAGTCTGTGAGGGAGTCAGTTGGACCGTTAGATGATCGAGGGGTTAAAGGGGCACTTAGAGAAGATAAAGCCATCGCGGAAAGATTAAATGATTTCTTTGCTTCGGTGTTTACTGAAGAGGATGTTGGGGAGGTACCCGTAATGGAGAAGGTTTTCATGGGTAATGATTCAGATGGACTGAATCAAATCACGGTGAACATAGAAGATGTGGTAGGCCTGATTGACAAACTGAAGAGTAGTAAATCACCTGGACCGGATGGTATACACCCCAGAGTTCAGAAGGAACTAAAAAATAAAATTTCAGACCTATTAGTAAAAATGTGTAACTTATCATTAAAATCATCCATTGTACCTGAAGACTGGAGGATAGCAAATGTAACCCCAATATTTAAAAAGGGCTCCAGGGGCGATCCGGGAAACCTCAGACCGGTTAGCCTGACTTCAGTGCCAGGAAAAATAGTGGAAAGTGTTCTAAACATCAAAATCACAGAACATATAGAAAGACATGGTTTAATGGAACAAAGTCAGCATGGCTTTACCCAGGGCAAGTCTTGCCTCACAAATCTGCTTCACTTTTTTGAAGGACTTAACAAACATGTGGTTAAAGGTGAACCGGTAGATATAGTATACTTGGATTTTCAGAAGGCGTTTGACAAAGTTCCTCATGAGAGGCTTCTAGGAAAAGTAAAAAGTCATGGGATAGGTGGCGATGTCCTTTTGTGGATTGCAAACTGGCTAAAAGACAGGAAACAGAGAGTAGGATTAAATGGGCAATTTTCTCAGTGGAAGGGAGTGGACAGTGGGATCTGTATTACTTTTCAATATATTTATAAATGATCTGGAAAGAAATACGACGAGTGAGATAATCAAATTTGCAGATGACACAAAATTGTTCAGAGTAGTTAAATCACAAGCAGATTGTGATAAATTGCAGGAAGACCTTGTGAGACTGGAAAATTGGGCATCCAAATGGCAGATGAAATTTAATGTGGATAAGTGCAAGGTGATGCATATAGGGAAAAATAACCCATGCTATAATTACACAATGTTGGGTTCCATATTAGGTGCTACAACCCAAGAAAGAGATCTAGGTGTCATAGTGGATAACACATTGAAATCGTCGGTACAGTGTGCTGCGGCAGTCAAAAAAGCAAACAGAATGTTGGGAATTATTAGAAAGGGAATGGTGAATAAAACGGAAAATGTCATAATGCCTCTGTATCCCTCCATGGTGTGACCGCACCTTGAATACTGTGTACAATTCTGGTCGCCGCATCTCAAAAAGGATATAATTGCGATAGAGAAGGTACAGAGAAGGGCTACCAAAATGATAAGGGGAATGGAACAACTCCCCTATGAGGAAAGACTAAAGAGGTTAGGACTTTTCAGCTTGGAGAAGAGACGACTGAGGGGGGATATGATAGAGGTGTTTAAAATCATAAGAGGTCTAGAACGGGTAGATGTGAATCGGTTATTTACTCTTTCAGATAGTAGAAAGACTAGGGGGCACTCCATGAAGTTAGCATGGGGCACATTTAAAACTCATCGGAGAAAGTTCTTTTTTACTCAACGCACAATTAAACTCTGGAATTTGTTGCCAGAGGATGTGGTTAGGGCAGTTAGTATAGCTGTGTTTAAAAAAGGATTGGATAAGTTCTTGGAGGAGAAGTCCATTACCTGCTATTAAGTTCACTTAGAGAATAGCCACTGCCATTAGCAATGGTAACATGGAATAGACTTAGTTTTTGGGTACTTGCCAGGTTCTTATGGCCTGGATTGGCCACTGTTGGAGTCAGGATGCTGGGCTTGATGGACCCTTGGTCTGACCCAGTATGGCATTTTCTTATGTTCTTATGTCCTTAACTATATACTGCCACCATTTAGAGCTGTAAATCCATTGTTCTTCAAATGCAGCTATATATAAATTAGCCGCCACTGATGATGTGAGAGAAGACCCCATAGGGAACCTGATGGTAAAACTTGGTATCAAAAATGAAATAATTATTAAACAAAACTATCTATGCGAGATCAACCAAAAAACTTGTAGAAATGCAATGGTCAGCTCTCCGATGCACCAACGCTTCTTCAATCATTTCTAATGCTGCCTGATGTGGGATCTGTGTATACAAAGATTGTATGTCCATTTTTACCAATATCAATGACTGTCCTTCTACCCATAACATTTGAAAATTATTCAATAAATGTACTGTGTCCTTTATATAAGAAGCTTTTTGTACTACAGCAGGTTGTAAAAATGTATCTATAAAAATCTCTGGAGGCCTAAATGAAGAAGGAGAAAATGGTTGCAGTGTCTAAAGAGACCTAATGGACCCTCCTTTTTGAAATATCTAGAGATTCTTTGTAATAGCAGTAGCTGAAAAAAGCCGAAGAGTCCCTGAGGCAGCAGCACGCGAAACGTGATATGATGTCAGACTCTGGATCCCAAATTAAATAAGGGGAATACTACTCTTGCGCTTTTGAAGCACAAAATTCTTTCTATATATATAAAAAATGACTTTATGGACCAATGATTAAAGGTGACCCAGAGCGGTGAAAACACAAGTAAAATTTAAGCTTGTAAACCGCGGGGTGATATGAAGGTCCAAAGCACTTATTATAAAAATATACATAAAGATACAAAACAAAAATATTAGTATAAGGCATGAAGATGATTTTCTGATACATTGAAAAGATAACATTTCGATACAATGTGTTTTTTTTAATATTTGGTTCATTGATCATTGGACAATTTCATATATAATATTGGGCTCCAAAACCATCCCATTTAAAGAGACTATTGGGAAAATCACAGTCCAGTTTCAGGATTGGTTGTTTCCAGGTCACGTGGATATTTGGAATCAGTTCATTGAATGCCTGTCCTTGGACTAAGGAACATGAACTCTGTTTGATTATTAATGGTGCCGTGAGTGATTATTGTTCGATATACGGCACATCAGGTTGAATTTACGAAGCTGGAATGGAATTACAAAACTAAGCTCTTTTGAATTATTGCAGCAATATATTCTGAGAGTTAAATGTTCTCAAAATAGAGAAATTAAAGACAATATTTTTTGTTTTTCTGCACGAGTATTTTTTTTTTATGTTTTATTTATTGAATTTTCAAATAAGATACAAGAAAATCTTGTCATTAGTAATTACAGAGCATGATGTATGATTTATCTGTAAACAAAAAATCAGGAATATTATCTTTCCAAAACAACATATGTTATATTCATATTCATCTCAATACTTATAGGAAAATTTAAGAGAAGCTTCATATCATGAGCGATAAACATTTTTCACATATATTCTATAAAGGCAAAAATACAACTATTCCCCTTATATCTACTAAATAGCCAGAGTTATAATACTCCAAAGAAGCCTCTTAAGATGTTCTGGGTCTGTAAATAAATAGTTTTTCCCTTTATACTTAACAGCACAACAGCAAGGATATTTTAGTAGAAAATAGCCATCCTTGTCAACTACTTCTTTCCTTAAGGCCAAAAAAAATGTTTTTTTCTGCGGAGCTGAGTATTCCTGATGAGGTCAGGATATATCCAGACTCTCTGCCCATAAAACATATTCAACCTATTGCGAAAAAAGAATTTCAAAACATTTTCTTTGTCAGTAATGAAAGCAAACTTTACCAACAGTATTCCCCTATTTTTAACTTCAATGTCCTCTTGGGACTTCTGGAGTAGATCTGAGATATTGATTGAAGTTTCTGCAGGACATTTTTGTTTTCTTCTTTCTTTATCATCCTGTAGTATTTTATCTCGTTCTTGTTCCTTCTTCTTTATTCCAATATAAAAAGCTCTCACTATTACTAGTAAACACTGTTTGAGAATTTTTAACACCTGTGTAACATAGCATTTTAAATATTTCTACAGGACTCATTTGTTTGATGATCGGAAAATTGATGACTCTTAAATTCAGGGCCCGAATAGAATTTTCTAAATTTTCATATTTCTTGTGAAATTCTCCCTCAGTTTTAACTTGATAACTCTGAATTTTCGATCTTTGTAATACATTCATCCATATCACAGATTTTCTTTTGTTGAGTTTCTATCATTTCAGAATTTCTTTTTAAAGAATTATTTGTTTCCATCACTGCATCTGTCAAGTTTGCAATTGATGTATCTAATTTAGCAATATAATTCCAGAGTGTTTCCATTGTAATATTAGGTGGCTTCAATATCACAGTTCTAGAGGCCCAATTTTTCTACCTTCGGTGTGCTTTCTTCCTTAGGAATCAGAGGGAAACCACCAATATCTCCCAACTCAGAGATTTCAGATGATTCCTGATCACCAGGCTCATAGGCCTGGATTTATCAAAATGCACTAAATATCACCTGCGATAGAAAAAGGGGCATGTTTTATGGTAATAGGCAGTTTATCACAATTTGCACTAATACCTATGTGAAGAGCTAAGTTACTGAAAATTATGCTTTTTCACACATTCAGATAAGTGCCAGAATGTGGTATTTCTTACATACAACCTCTGGGGGGACTATGAGAGAGAGAGAGAGAGTCCATCAAGCTAGGTTGAGAGAACATTGCACAAATCTCATCTTTGAGTGAGTTTCCTCACTCCGAGGGTCATCAAATCTTCACAAGAGAGTACTGTTCTGTTTGTACATCTCACTTTGAATGTCAAAGTGGTCCCTAACCCCTATACTAATACTTAAACCTCACCTCGAGTTACTAGGTGGGCCTCCCATAGAGATATAAATACCTAACTAGTGTGAGGGTACTATGGCTAAGTTCTCTCTCTCTCTCTTTCTCTCTCCAGGAGCTTTAAAACCAGTAACCCAGGCCCTTGAGAACACATCCCAAAATGCCTTAAAATAACCTATCACACGGCCCTTAACACATGTAAAAACACCTTATAGCATTTTGATAAATGACCCCCATAGGTTGTTAATTCTTTGGTCTAGCTCTCTGATCTTCACCTAAATTCTCCAGACCACTTGCAACTTCTCAGGATATTCCTGGCCTTTCTTTGGGGAGAACCCCTTTTATACCAGGTGGAGGAGGTGTTACCGGCACCCCCGGACTTAGGCCTGGATTTTCTATCTTCGCAAAGTTTTCTGAATCGCCCAGTAACGGGGGGTGGGGGAGTGAAGTGGGGGGCAGGCCTGTGAAAGCTGGCAGCGATCGCACCACCGAGGTGTTATCACTGCCGGCTTTCGCACACAATAGTGCCACCGCGAAAGGTGGTGCTATTGGGTGTGCTATTGGCGGCGATAACGGGTCTTACCTTATCACCGCCAGCAAAGTTTTCGCAGCGTCTGCCTCGATGCTGCCCTGACTCCTCCTCTTCTGGTCCCAATGCCACCCCAACTCCACCCCTATCTAACTGCAATAGGGATAGAAAATGACCCCCTTAATGAGGTCTCTTCGACCATAAGGGGTGCATTTCACTCCGAATGTACTCCTATTGTGGTCTCCTCTATGGGGGTTACCTGAGGGGACCCCAGCCACTCCATTACATTCCTCTGACCCAACTCTGCAGCTATAGTACCAGAGGAAGGCTTTAACTTTGCCTTCCTCTTGGTATGAGGCATTTTAAAACTTAAATACAGCTAGACAGAAAATTCTACAGCTGAGCAATGAGGAGACAGGAAGTGGCTACATTGCAAAAATAAATAAGCTTCTCTTGTGGAGGCTAATCAAGGAGGGATCAATTCTAAGAAATTATCGCCTACCTGAGGCAGAATTCTTCTGATGAATAAAAGTCCAGGCAAAGTCAATTAAAGTTGGTTTGAAATCCAGCAGATATCCAGTTGAAATCTAGGTGAAATCCAAGCGAAGCCAGGCAAAGCCACGCGCCCTTTAGGCAAGCGTGGCTTCGGCGTTGCGCTGGCTTTGGCGGCGTGCCGCGGGAGGGCCAGTTTTGTGGTCTCCTTCCGGTCCCTCCCCTTGATGTCAGCAGTCGAACGCAGCAAGGTCCTGTCATGGCCAGATTTAATCCTTACCCCCGGTATGGCTCTGCTGCAATAGGAAAACACCTTCTCTTTTCGCCTCCCTGCACGAGTATTTATTCACAGAGTATCGGTGTGTGCATTCAACATTCATTTTATTAAAGCAAAAAAAAAAAAATTCAAAGTGGAAAACAATTATGTGCATTAAAAAATATAAACAAGACTTAAAAATTAATTTTGGACTCCATTGGCTGAGAGATAAATGAGAAAGGTTGGTAGAGATTAATGATTAGCAAGTTTAAAGGTAACCTAGCTGCTACCTAATCATGACTAAGTATGAAACCAATACCGCTCTCCTTTAAATATTAATGTATCCTCTTGACAGCCAAAAGAGTAAAAACATTTTTTATCAAGTTGTTTTTTTGAGTTGAGTATACCACAGCATAGTCCTAAATACCTTCAATTTGTAAAGCATGCAGCCACTAGAGTCCCAGTGAGGGCAAGATCTAGTGATCATGTGAAGCCAATCCTTCATGAATTACACTGGCTTCCTGTTGAAAGTAGGGTTCAATTCAAATTTTGCCAAGGCTTTTAAGAGGGTAATTTCAGCAGCCTGCATATGGCTAAAGTCTGCAACTAGAGAGTTTCCTCAGACTTTTAGCCTGAATCTTCAAAGCGGAAAATTTGTGTTTATCACCAGTATGTTCACAATACAGTATATGCAGGAAGTTACACCGATTCCTAAACAAGTATAACACAGCAAATATATTTATATGCATACTTTAAAAATCAAATGTATGTGCATAAATGCTTTGCCTACCTCAGTGTTGCACCTAGAATGCCTACTCTGAGTGCAACAAACAGCATGCATGTGATCGAGTTACAGACATACTTTCCTCTCCACAACCATCAGGATTATTTTCAAAAGCCAATTTACATGCATAAACTAGGCTTCCTTTTATTACCCCCAAATGTATTAATCACATAATCCCTATATACTTGTGACAATTTCTGCATCTATTTAATCTCTAGAGGATACTTTAATCCTGCCAACAGGCCTTATTTTGTCTCCGTCTTTAGCAAAAACTAGATGAACCTGTACCAGGCAATGTACATTGAGTTATTTTGCACTCAAACTCTGGAATTCAATCCCTCTAGAACTATACCCAGGACCATGCTACCTTCTTCTTAAAGAAAATTAAGGTCCAGTTATTCAGCCAAGCCTTCACTTAAGGCATTTTGTCCAAAACCATAGTTTTCTACATAGGCTATAGGTTACTCCTACCCAGCACTATAAACTTATTCCATAAACCAGAATACAACCTTTTTGTTTAATTAATGATTTGATTACTGTTATCTGTTCTTTCATTCTGTTTATGTTCAATGTAATTTGTTATTTATTATGATTATGCACATAAATGCTAGTTATAAAATGTATGGAGGTTGTGCACATAAAAGTATGTGAGCAACCCAATTTTGCACATATTTTAGAGCAGAGTTGAAATGTATGTGCATACTTTTGATTTTTAAAAGTATGCACATAAATTAACCTGCACAAACTATGTCCTGCAAAGATCAGGTGTAACTTTGTTCAGGTTCATTTGAGCTCATTCATAAGGATAACTTTTTTATTTTGGCAATGCACATATTACATGGGATCTAATAAAATTACCCTTCCTAAGTTTTAATTAATTTTTCATCGAATCAGCTTTGTTTTATTAAATGGAAAAGCAGAATATCAAAGGTACTTAATTATGTAAATCAATAAATACATACATACATAAGGCTGTTGCATCCGACGGTCTTCGACGGCTTTGCCCTGCCTACCTCTCTCTACTTGCGGCTCCTCCCACTCACCTTGGACTAATGGCAGCCGCAGTGTCTGCTTGCCGTTCTCTCCGGCATCCCCGGACCGGCTTTGGTGCTGCCTCCCACCATTCTCCTTCAAGGTACCTCTAGGGCGCATGCGCACATGCCGCCCTCATCTTTAACTTTATGTTGGCGCGAACCTCAGGGGCGTCCCCCTGTTCTGACGTCACGACTCCAGGGTATATCTGCCTACAGTATTTGCTAGCTCTTTGAGTTAGCAACGGAAGTCGTACGGATGGGATTCGCTCTCCGTTCCTAAGCTACTCTGCCACTCCAGCTCTACCTGGAACTCTTACTACCCTTCGGGGTCGCTAACGGGATACCCACTCCTCGGGGACCTCTCTGCTTCTTTCAGGTGCTATCAGGAAACCGGTACTCTCTCCTCGAGGGCCCATGTTCCCTGTGTCGCTGCCTGCTACTTCTACCCTTCTACTTGGAAGAACTAACTTACAGTCACCATCAGTGAGTACAGAAGACATCTCTCTCTACAGTACTGCTTCGCCGGAATCAGGTACTTGCTCCGCAAGGGCCTGCTCTCTGCTCCGGTGCCAGATCTCTCATCTAGTGGAATCTCTGCTACTGCTAGTGAGTACAACACCACTGAGTCTCTCTGCTCTAAGGGATCAGGTACTCGCTCCTCGAGGGCCTGCTCTCCCTGTCTCAGAGCTCCCCTATTTCTATTTGGGACTCTGAATGCTATCTTATTGTGTACTCATAACTCTCAGTCTCTTTCCACTACAGCACTGCTCTACAGAGGATACGCTGTTCCAGCGTTCAGTGAGAGACGCGCCCAGCCGGGCTCTACAACCACTACTGACTACTGCCACCTCTGGTGGTTCCATAAACTGTTTAATAAAAGATTCAAATCTGTGTTTGTCTATCCAGAGTTTAGCCTGACACTGTGGTTCCTCATGGGACTGCCCCCCGTGGATGTGGTCAGCTGCCACAGTGTCCAAGGATCCACCCAAACACCATTAACCATAACAAAGGCACTCTGCCTAATCCTTCCAGTGCTGCTAGAGTAGGTCAAATTTAGGAGCTGGAAGGTAAATGGAAACTCTCCATGCTAGGAAAACCAGGAGCACAGCAAAACATTTGCTGACTCTATAGCTTCCTTAGGCAGACTGATATAGACCCCAAAACTAAGCTCCCCTTAGAGATTTCACTACTCATATGCCTGAGGGCTCCAGACTTAAACTGTAAGAATTCAAAGACATACACCTCTTTTTAAAAACAAGGCATAGAATAGTTAGGAGCACTATAGCCATTGGGACCAGTGCTACACTTGTTTTCACTTCAGTTCCACACTGAAGGGCAAATTCTGCAGAATCTAGGAGATTCTGCAGCAATTGTTGTGGCAACAGAATTATGAGAAACCAGGGTCCCTGAAACAAGTCATAGGATGTAGATGGAAGACATCTGTTGGTTATGGGTGTTCCTACCTTTTCTAATATGAACTATACAATTAAGAGAATGAGCATCAAATACTGAATGCCATATCAGTATGCCTATTTTTCCAAAACTTGAACCTGCAAATTCCTAGTGGGTCATAATGTAGCAAAATGATTTCTCCCATACCATCTTTCTACAGGCTCAGCTTTCCATAGAATTCACTAAAAAATCTAGGGTTACATTTTGAGCTGCTATGTGGCTTGGCTAGTTAGCCAGATAAACATATCCAGCTAACTAGCAGGGAATATTCAGTGGGTATACCTGGCTATCTTAAAGTTTGCTGGTTATGTCTAACCGGTTAACTTTAGGATAGCCCTATAATCTGACTAAAGTTAGCCAGATAAGTTAAGAGGCTAACTCCAAATACCAGAGTTAGCTGCCTAATTTATATGGCTAACTTTGCTCCTCCTCGGAATGCCTCTTGCCTGCCCATGGATCTCCCCCTTCTTATCTGGCTAGATTCTAGCTGGGTAACAAGTTAGAGCTAAATATACCCAGGTAAGCCATTACATTACTACATTATCCATCTAAATGGCTTTTGAATATGGACCTCCTAGTATATATGAAAACATTCTGCACTGTCCTCATTCACAATCCCATTAAGATATGTAAACCTAATCTGGACATTAGCTTCTAAGAACAGAGTAGATGTCAGGTTAGAAGCCATATTATACTCCTGACCTGACTGCTGATTGAGAACCAATTCAACCTCTCTCTCTCATGCCTTCCTAAGAAATCAATGAAAAAACATGTTAACACATGAAGACTTTAAATCTGAAATCATTTGTAAGCACTGTACGCCTACACTGGAATGTACAATATGTGAAATGGAATAATCCACAGACTATATCATTGAACCAAACTGTGATCATATACTGCCTAATATCAAAAACAGCTTGTTCAGCTTTTCTTCTTTTTAATAAGGGTGCTGTTTTTGTCATGAAATCACTTCTCCTAGAAGTGGGAGGATTTCATCACCTCCTACAATTATGAGTTATGATGCTAGGCATTTCCTGGGAGGTTTATTTAACCTAATTTTGCTTTACTTGCATGTAGTGTGCCAAGTTTTCATGGTTCATATTCCACAAGTTGGTAAGATACTTAGTAACCTTTTTTCTCAAAGGCACAGATAGGCTAGTGTAATAAGCCATGCTTTAAAACTGCGCACTGAAAGGCAGCACACAATTCTCTAAAGCGGGTGTTAAAAATAATTTTAACTCCTGATACAATTAGATAATGGTATGCTAATGCATCGGGCATTGAAAAAGTGCATTGACTTCAAAATGTGTACTCAAATCCAAGTTAAAATGCACACTCATCCTTTGGCATACATTTTAACTCAGAAAAGGAGAGTGATCAACGGGGCACCCAGCATAACTTATAGTGGTGGCAAGCAGAAAGCTCAGCTTGGATCCTGCTCACTTCCACAATGGTCAGACTTCAACCAGACATGGGCAGCAGGGGAGCACAGCTTTCTTGGGAAGAAAAAGAAAGAGAGAGGCAGAAAAACAACCATATTCCTCTCCCTATTTTATGTACAGAAAAAATGAGTTTTTCACTTTTCATTGCTAGAGAATGTGGTGAAGGCAGTTAATGTTGGTAGGTTTAAGAAAGGTTTGGACAAGCTTCTGGAGGAAAAGTCCATAAACAGTTTCTAATAGGGATGTGAATCGTTTTTCAACGATTAAAATTATCGTCCGATAATGTTTATATCGTCTTAAATCGTTATAGATCACGATACAATAGAAATTCTAACGATTTATCGTTAAAAATCGTTAAATCGTGTTAGTGCGCACTAACTCGAGTTAGTGCGCACTAACTCCCCGTTAGTGCGCACTAACTCGATTTAGTGCGCACTAACTGAAAATGATACAAATAAACACTTTCCAGGTCACTGAAGGTCAGTTAGGAATGAATATGTGTTCCTATTGGCTGGCTGCCCTCTTATCTATTGATGTTACCAAGGTTACCACTGAGGTGATGGTTGGGGGGATGGGAAATGGAACTGGAAACTAACGAACACCAACAGAAAATGAAACAAAGTGTTCACACTTCCCAGGTCAGTAAAGGTCACTTAGGAATGAATATGTATGTATGTATTCCTATTGGCTGGCTGTGCTCTTATCTATTGATGTTACCAATATGGTTGGGGGGATGTGAAATGGAAACAGTTGGAAGCTTGACAAAAAAAGTAATGTAATGATCAGCACTCACCTGACTAGAACTTGTTTGTTTATTATTTTTGTTAGCAGGCACCTGAAATGCTAGTGCATGTTGAATTTGCCAATCACTGTGCATTTTAGAAAGGTGGTCCTGGCTGGAACTGTACACAGTTCAAATATATGTAATTGATTGTTGGTAAGTGTATTTTTTAAGTAGCCACACTGGCACCAGTATGTTTACTTTTCCTCCTACTTAACTCACTAGCTCAGCTTTGTAAGAAGGGCTTCTCTGCTTGTGTGTTGTTTTTGTTTGGTGTGAGGAGAGCAGAAACATCAGATCTTTATTCAATCTACTACAGTCATCTCTTACAGTGCCCTATCCCTATTAATACCAGGAGTGTTGTGATCTTCCTGCACACAGTGCCCTAACCCTGATACCAGTCTGAGACAGCTCCCTCCCTGCATTACTAGTGAGAGGCTGGCTTCACAGACAGGGGGGAGCTGCCTGACCCTCACTCCTGACTTCCCCCATGTCCCAGCTAGTGAATGGTGTGTGGGTGAGGGGGGGGGGAGGATGGTGAAGTCTGAGACAGCTCCCTCCCTGCATTACTAGTGAGAGGCTGGCTTCACAGACAGGGGGGGAGCTGCCTGACCCTCACTCCTGACTTCCCCCATGTCCCAGCTAGTGAATGGTGTGTGGGTGAGGGGGGGGGGAGGGTGGTGAAGTCTGAGACAGCTCCCTCCCTGCATTACTAGTGAGAGGCTGGCTTCACAGACAGGGGGGAGCTGCCTGACCCTCACTCCTGACTTCCCCCATGTCCCAGCTAGTGAATGGTGTGTGGGTGAGGGGGGGGGGAGGATGGTGAAGTCTGAGACAGCTCCCTCCCTGCATTACTAGTGAGAGGCTGGCTTCACAGACAGGGGGGAGCTGCCTGACCCTCACTCCTGACTTCCCCCATGTCCCAGCTAGTGAACGGTGTGTGGGTGAGGGGGGGGGGTGGATGGTGAAGTCTGAGACAGCTCCCTCCCTGCATTACTAGTGAGAGGCTGGCTTCACAGACAGGGGGGAGCTGCCTGACCCTCACTCCTGACTTCCCCCATGTCCCAGCTAGTGAATGGTGTGTGGGTGAGGAGGGGGGGTGGATGGTGAAGTCTGAGACAGCTCCCTCCCTGCATTACTAGTGAGAGGCTGGCTTCACAGACCGGGGGGAGCTGCCTGACCCTCACTCCTGACTTCCCCCATGTCCCAGCTAGTGAATGGTGTGTGGGTGAGGGAGGGGGGAGGATGGTGAAGTCTGAGACAGCTCCCTCCCTGCATTACTAGTGAGAGGCTGGCTTCACAGACAGGGGGGAGCTGCCTGACCCTCACTCCTGACTTCCCCCATGTCCCAGCTAGTGAATGGTGTGTGGGTGAGGGGGGGGGGGAGGATGGTGAAGTCTGAGACAGCTCCCTCCCTGCATTACTAGTGAGAGGCTGGCTTCACAGACAGGGGGGAGCTGCCTGACCCTCACTCCTGACTTCCCCCATGTCCCAGCTAGTGAATGGTGTGTGGGTGAGGGGGGGGGGAGGATGGTGAAGTCTGAGACAGCTCCCTCCCTGCATTACTAGTGAGAGGCTGGCTTCACAGACAGGGGGGAGCTGCCTGACCCTCACTCCTGACTTCCCCCATGTCCCAGCTAGTGAATGGTGTGTGGGTGAGGGGGGGGGGAGGATGGTGAAGTCTGAGACAGCTCCCTCCCTGCATTACTAGTGAGAGGCTGGCTTCACAGACAGGGGGGAGCTGCCTGACCCTCACTCCTGACTTCCCCCATGTCCCAACTAGTGAATGGTGTGTGGGTGAGGGGGGGGGGTGGATGGTGAAGTCTGAGACAGCTCCCTCCCTGCATTACTAGTGAGAGGCTGGCTTCACAGACAGGGGGGAGCTGCCTGACCCTCACTCCTGACTTCCCCCATGTCCCAGCTAGTGAATGGTGTGTGGGTGAGGGGGGGGGGGTGGATGGTGAAGTCTGAGACAGCTCCCTCCCTGCATTACTAGTGAGAGGCTGGCTTCACAGACAGGGGGGAGCTGCCTGACCCTCACTCCTGACTTCCCCCATGTCCCAGCTAGTGAATGGTGTGTGGGTGAGGGGGGGGGGGAGGATGGTGAAGTCTGAGACAGCTCCCTCCCTGCATTACTAGTGAGAGGCTGGCTTCACAGACAGGGGGGAGCTGCCTGACCCTCACTCCTGACTTCCCCCATGTCCCAGCTAGTGAATGGTGTGTGGGTGAGGGGGGGGGGGTGGATGGTGAAGTCTGAGACAGCTCCCTCCCTGCATTACTAGTGAGAGGCTGGCTTCACAGACAGGGGGGAGCTGCCTGACCCTCACTCCTCCGGGGTATTGTGATCTTCCTGCACACAGTGCCCTATCCCTGATACCAGGGGTGTTGTGATCTTCCTGCATGCAGTGCCCTATCCCTATTAATACCAGGAGTGTTGTGATCTTCCTGCATGCAGTGCCCTATCCCTATTAATACCAGGAGTGTTGTGATCTTCCTGCACGCAGTGCCCTATCCCTGATACCGGGATGTGTGCAAGAAGATCACAACACCCCCGGTATCAGGAATAGGGCACTGTGTGCAGGAAGATCACAACACCCCCAGTATCAGGAATAGGGCACTGTGTGCAGGAAGATCACAACACCCCTGGTATTAGGGATAGGGCACTGTGTGCAGGAAGATCACAACACTCCTGGTATTAATAGGGATAGGGCACTGTGTGCAGGAAGATCACAATACCCCTGGTATCAGGGTTAGGGCACAAGTTCTAGTCACATTGACTGATCACATTACTTGTTTTGTCAAGCTACCAACTGTTTCCATTTCCCATCCCCCATATACTGTCAGTAGGAAACTTGGTAACATGAATAAATAAGAGGGCAGCCAATAGGAATACATATTCATTCCTAAACTGACCTTAACTGACCTGAAAAGTGTCAAATTGTATCATTTTCAGTTAGTGCGCACTAACTCCCGTTAGTGCGCACTAACTCGAGTTAGTGCGCACTAATCGGAAAAAACGATTTTTAACGATTTTTTAACTAAAAAATCGTGCCTAAGACGATTTTCTTGCCCTGCCACACGATTTCTATCGTTAAGACGATATGGAAAACGATTCACATCCCTAGTTTCTAAACAGGTAGACTTGAAGAAAGCCATTGCTTATCCCTGGGCATAAGCAGTAGGGGTGGATATTTGTTTGAAATGAAATACGAAATACTGATGATATTTCCTATTTCCTTGCATTTTATGGTTTAAAAAAAATAGAAAAAACCCACAAAATTTGGATTTTTTTTCCCTTTCTTTAAAGAAGCAATATTTAATTTAAAAAACAAAAAATGCTTGCAAAACCCACCCCTTGTCTTTATTAAAATATTCAACCCCATCAGCTAGCCCACCTAAGCTCACCATCCCAAGCCCCCCAGGACTCATCAAAATGCCCAGGAATGACCTCCCACTCCCGGATCCAATGTCTGCTATTATTCCAAATAGCACGGGACACTCTTTGCTCCTTCATGTGATAGGGGCAGGGCTACCAGTGCCATTGGATAGCCCCTGTCACATGATAGGAGCAACTGACCTGGACTAAATAAGTGGACTGGATTTAAGCATTGCCCTGTGAGTATTTGTTTCCTTGATTGCAATTACCTGTTATTTTGTATCTGCAGTGGAAAAAGTTTATGTCATTTCCTTGGCTAGCAATAAACCAGCATTGAGACACCATTCTGTGTTTGGTTTGTACTTGTTGGTGTTTGAGGTAGTTGTGGATGGATCCTTGGGCTGGTGGCAGATGACCACGCCCCCAGGGGAAGACCCCGAGAGGGACCACCGGTCAGGCTCAGAGTATGGAGACAGACACACACTAGTTCTTTTATTCAACAGTATAGAGAACCACCAGAGGTGGCAGTAGTGAGTTGGATGTGCCCGGCAGGGCTGTAGTCCCTCAGGTACTGGAACAGCGATCCTGGATAACTGAGCTATAGAGAAACTGAATATAGTGAGTAGGCAGAGTAAGCAGAGTTTAGAAACAGAACCTTGATGGTAACATTCACACAATAATCTCTAGAAGTAGTCCAAGTGATGGAATGAGTTAGGCCCTCAAGGAGCGAGTACCTGGGTTCCAAGGAAAACTCTGAGAGAGAGATGGTAACTCACTGGTGTAGTAGGCAGTGATGACTTCCAGGCAGAATAAGTATTCAGCAACCAGTCTGGGAACATGGGCCCTCGAGGAGCGAGTACTGGTTCCAGACTGTGACTTGAAAAACAAAGAGAGAGCAAGGACCCCGAGGAGCGGGTACCCCTTGTAAGTCCGAGGAGGCAGAGTAGCGTAGAACGAATCCTTGCTAACTCGATTAGATAGCGATTTCTAAGACCTTATATGTCCGGTACTGATGACGTCATTTCAGGGGGACACCCCTGAGGTTCGCGCCATTGCTGGTACATCAGTCAGGGCTGCGCCGCACGCGCGCCCTTAGGCCCTTGTGAAACATGGCGGATTGCAGCGTCGAGCCACTCCGGAGATGCCGGAGGAAGACGGCAGAATGACGCCACAGCAGCCAATCTTCCACTTGAGCAAGAGGGAGTCGCCAAGGAGGTGAGGAGGGCGGAGTGGAGACGTCGGGCAGCGACGGTCGCAACAGTACTGCAGGAGCTTCCAACATGAACATTTCTGATCACATATCTATGACTGGGGGCAGAGAGTGAAATAAGTACAGGAATTGCATTTCCAAATCCACATGCATAATTTTCTAGCAAAATCCTACCCATATAAAAAGTAGGCACAAGTGTCCATCTGTTTGTATCCACAGCAATTTTTCAAAATGAAAGTCCTCATGTACTTTTCCTTTAAAAATTGTTGATACAAAATCAATGAGTGAAAAGTATGTATACAATTTGTATCAATGTTCTAAGTTTGAATATTGCCCCCTTGGGCACCTAATCTTTGCAGGTGAGAATTAAAAATCAGAATAATTTAGGAGATCACAGCTGGCAGTCAAAGAATAAGAACTGTGGGTTGTGATGACATCACCATTCCTATGGCATTCAAATAGTGATCAGTGTTTTGCTTTGCTTCCTTAGTTCCATACCGTTGGTGGTCTACTTTTTTTGGAAGTGAGATAAATGTAGATTTAAGGACCCCTCTTTCCATTTATAGAGTATTATATCTTGGTCTAGGGTAGAAGTAATTCTCTAATACAGAGATCATTCTAGGTAAAACTTAGGGCTGTACCTAGGTGCTTCCAAAAGGTGGTAGGAGACAAGACAGTAAAAAAAAAAATTCTAAGCATGTTTCTGGAGGGATATGAAGCAAGTTTCACTTCTCTCGGGTAGTGTGGGGAACTGGTGGTGGAGAATAGGGATAATCCATCTCCCTGGCTTCCACATTATTCCACGGTGGTGACTGCCGGGCCTTCCACCTCCCACCAGGCCTCATGGCGAGGCTCGGCTTCCTCCATGGCATCGGCCCTACCCCTAGGCGTGCGCGTGTGGACTGCCGGGCCTCTTAAAGGGCCAAGGGTGGGTCCCAGCTCCACGGCGCACCCTAATTGAATGGAATACTTATACAAATGGTCAGACACCACTTCCTCGCCTTGGCAATCGGTTTGTACACTCCGGTGTGTCATTTGCCTTCCAGGGTCTCCTGCTCCAGTGTCTCCTGTTCCAGCGTCTCCTGTGTCTCCTCTTCCAGCATCTCCTGTTCCTTCATCTCTCTATTCCTGGTAGTACCCTTCAAATTGATCCCTTCAAACTGACCTTTGCTTGCTCCTGACTATTCTTGATTGCTGCCTGGATCTGACCTCTGCCTGACTACTGTCTACTCTTGATCGCTGCCTGGAATTGGACCTCTGCCTGACCTGACTTCCTCCAGATTGACCACAGGTACTGACCCCTGCTTCAGCTGACCATTCTGGACTGATACTCTGGCCTTGATCCTAGCTATACCCTCGGACTCCCTATTCTGGCCTACTCTGTTCTTAACATCGACCGCGCACCCTTGTTCGTGGTGGGCACTCCCCTGCGCTTCCTCTCTAGGAGATCCTGCAAGGCCCACCTAAGACCAGGTGACCCAGGTAACCAAGGGCTTAACCTAAGGCAACCCCTGGTTGCTATTGGTGAAGCTCCTGCAAGCCTCTGTTTCCTCCTGTGCTCTGCCTCCTGGTGGCAGGCACTCTCCGGGTCCGACCGGAGGGCCGTACCAATACTGCACCGAGCCAAGGGTCCACCTCCAGCGCAACAGGAAACCCCCATTTATATACTGTTTGGGGGGGGGAGGAGTTGTGTGATGTAATGAGCCAGGTAGATATATAAATACATATTTCTTGTTGAATTTATGCTAATATGTGAGCTTCGCCTGAAGCAGGCATTGCCAAAACATCATTAGTGTTGGGATCTTGGAGATGGGACCTTGGAGACCACTGAGCAGGTCTTTTTACATTTTGCTGTCATCACAGGATATTAGAGATGTGAATCATGTGATCGATCGTCTTAACGATCGATTTCGGCTGGGAGGGGGAGGGAATCGGATCGTCGCAGTTTGGGTTTTTTAAATATCGTGTAAATCGTGTAAATCGAAAACCGGCACACTAAAACATCCCTAAAACCCACCCCGACCCTTTAAAATAAATCCCCCACCCTCCCGAATCCCCCCAAAATGCCTTAAATTACCTGGGGTCCAGTGGGGGGGAGGGGAAGGGGGAGGGCGGGAAAACCGGCACACTAAAACAACCCTAAAACCCACCCCGACCCTTTAAAATAAATCCCCCACCCTCCCGAACCCCCGCAAAATGCCTTAAATTACCTGGGGTCCAGAGGAAGGGTCCCGGTGTGATCTTTTATTCTCGGACCTCCGTGCGTTGTAGAAATGGCGCCGGCGCTACCTTTGACCTGTCATATGACAGGTCAAAGGTAGCGCCGGCGCCATTTTGTTTTTTTGTCCCCCGACGTCAGGAGCGTAGGAGATCGCTCCCGGACCCCCGCTGGACCCCCAGGGACTTTTGGCCAGCTTGGGGGGGCCTCCTGACCCCCACAAGACTTGCCAAAAGTCCAGCGGGGGTCCGGAACGATCTCCTACCGCGAATCGTTTTCTGTACGGAAAATGGCGCCGGCCATACACCGTATGGTCAGCGCCATTTTCCGTACGGAAAAACGATTCAACTCCAGGAGGTCGTTCCGGACCCCCGCTGGACCCCCAGGGACTTTTGGCCAGCTTGCGGGGGCCTCCTGACCCCCACAAGACTTGCCAAAAGTCCAGCGGGGGTCCGGAACGACCTCCTGCAGTCGAATCGTGTTGCCGTATGGCCGGCGCCATTTTCCGTACGGAAAAATGATTCGCGGTAGGAGATCGCTCCCGGACCCTCCGCTGGACTTTTGGCAAGTCTTGTGGGGATCAGGAGGCCCCCCCAAGCTGGCCAAAAGTCCCTGAGGGTCCAGCGGGGGTCCGGGAGCGATCTCCTATGCTCCTGACGTCGGGGGACAAAAAAAACAAAATGGCGCCGGCGCTACCTTTGACCTGTCATATGACAGGTCAAAGGTAGCGCCGGCGCCATTTCTACAACGCACGGAGGTCCGAGAGTAAAAGATCACACCGGGACCCTTCCTCTGGACCCCAGGTAATTTAAGGCATTTTGGGGAGGTTCGGGAGGGTGGGGGATTTATTTTAAAGGGTCGGGTGGGTTTTAGGGTTGTTTTAGTGTGCCGGTTTTCCCGCCCTCCCCCTTCCCCTCCCCTCCCCCTTCCCCTGATTTACGATTTTTTAACGATAAATCGGGGGAATTGTTATTGTATCGCGGCTCTAACAATTTTTGATGATTTAAAATATATCGGACGATATTTTAAATCGTCAAAAAATGATTCACATCCCTACAGTATATTCATCAGAGCAATGTTTAGGGGTCCTAGTGTTTGACTGCAGAGGTGAGTTAATTGCTCCTGGTCCTGCAATTGTGTCAAAAATAGTGAGAATTTATGTTGTTACTTTTCACATGTAAAGGACTGTTTTCAAAGAAGTATCTTAGAGGTTAGAGCAGCAGCCTATGAACCAGGGAATCCCACTGCTGCTCCTTTTGTGGCCCTGTGCAAGTCACTTCACTCTCCATTCTCTCAGATTGTGAGCCCTCTGAGGATAGGGAAATACCTACAGTAACTGAATGTAATCCGCTTGAAGGGCCAAAAAGCAGAATATAAATAAAAAATAATAATTTACCCTGGTGACTAACCAGTTTTATGCATGATTTCCCTGGGCATACAGTGGGCATCCTAGCAGCATATGTCATAACATGCACACTTTTACCCAAGGGGAAAAGAGATGGGTCTGAGGGAGGGAATAGGGCAAGGAAGATAAAGTGTGTGAAAGGATTTCATTTTGAAATTTCTGTGCATAATTCCGGTGCCAGTGTAAGCTTTTTTGCTGCCCTGTGTGAACAATCACTGTGCTTCCCACCCCCCCCCCCCCCCCCCCCCCAATTCATTCATTATCTGCCCTGGGCCCACCCAAAAAAAAATCCCAGCTCCTTTCAGTGATACAAACTTTAAAAATTGATACCATCTGCCACCCCTCCCCCTGCTGGGTATTAGGTACCCTAGGCAAACCTTATAGCCTTGTACAATGCCTGCCCCCCCCCCCCCCCAACCTCCCCCCTCGGCCTGCTCCACACACACAGAGTTAAGAGTCATGCATTTATAATAACATTTTACATGAAAAATATCAAAGTACCATATTCTGAGGTAAAAATATCACTTACATTATATTGGCATGCACTGCCGTGATGCCAACCAGAAATCCAGTAAAAACACACTTGCAACCCATATGCTATTAGGCCTATTGTAATGTGTGTTGTGTGTGAGCTTGACCCTCCAAAAGCCCTAAAACACTAATACACTTCCTATTAGGAGAATGCCTCAACTCAGTCACACATGCAGAACATAAATAGATCCTTACCAAATACAGAATAGAGCAATCATAAAGTAGAAATATAAACGTGACAAAACCTGAACTGGAAACCACAAGAAGCCAGACTCTCTCTATACAGTGGAACAATAAAAACCAGAACCATCACCATTCCTCAAACATTAAACAGTAAAATCAAGAAATAAAATAAGTACATAAACATAATAGTAAAGACATGCTAAGAATAATATTACAAAAAAGATGACAAATAAATGATCAAATAATTAAAAACTCACATACAATTTTTTTTTAATGTCCCAAACACCAATAAAATATTTAAAAACAGCAGACACATTAAATAACCCGAAAAATAAAACTAAAAAGGTTTTTAAAAATTCATGCTCTCCATACCTGGGAACCTTTGATTTCCAGTCACCCTGAGATTGTCGAGTATTAGTGGGAGTGGGATGCACAAACCTTCCCCTCTCTTTCTTATATACACACGCACAAGCTCATACACACGTACGCTCCCTCTCATACAAATCCACAAGCGTCTTCAGCTCTTCTTTGGTTGGGATCTGGCAGCAGCCCTGGGGCCTCCTCTTCATTTCAGCTGCTTGCAGGTTGGAATCCTCCTGCATTCCATTCTCTCTCTCTCTCTCACACACACATACACACATACACACACACATACACACACACACACACAGCCCAGACAGCTCCCATTATTTCTCACATACACAACCCAGACCAGCTCCTATTCACACCCACGCACTCCAGGCAAATTCCCATTCACATCCTCCCAAATGCCAGGCAGACTGCCATTCTCACACACACACACACACACACAATCTGCTCATCCCAGGAAGGCTCCCATGCATGCCTGTGCACACACATACACATACACACACTCACATCCCAGTCAGGCTCCCATTCATGCATACACATATACCCATCCCAGGTAGCCTCTCATTCATTCACACACACACAACCCAGACAAGCTTCCATTCACACCCACATACCCCAGGCAAGCTCCTATTCACACACACACCCATTTCAGGAAGCCTTTCATTCACATTCTGGTCACACCTCTAGCTGACTTCGAGAGCACAGGTTTAGAGCCTTTGTATGTCACGCTGCATGAGGCTGCAGTAAAAATAATGCAAACTAGAACATAAGACTTGCCATACTGGGTCAGACCAAAGGTCCATCAAGCCTAGTATCCTGTTTCCAGCAGTGGCTAATCCAGATCACAAGTACCTGGCAAGATCCCAAGGGATAGATAGATTCCATGCTGCTTATCCCAGGGTCAAGCAATGGATTTCTGCAACTCCACCTTAATACTGGATAAGAACATTGATGAAGAAGAAACTCAGCAGCAACTCAACAAAAACTGGATTAGCAGGATGAACCAATATATCTTTGTGGTTTCACAAGGATTAATTACAAATGGCAGTCATTTTCAAATTCTCTTTATACAAACCCTGACAATGTCCCTTTGCAAACCTGGAGAAATGATAATGAGGATTCTAAATGCTGCCTATTTAGAATTAAATAATTACTATTGTGTGTAAGCAGAGTTAAAGTAGCCCTATTGGTTCTGGAGAAAACTGAATTCTTGGATGGTTGTGTGAAATCTTTTATTGATTATAAACTAGCAAAACAAGATATTATTAGAGTACATGAGCTTTTGGAACCACACAAGTCTCTTCTTCAGATATCCATCCGAAAATATCTGAAGAAGAGATGTGTGGGTCTCAAAAGTGCAATTACTATAAAATCTTCTTGATGGATCAATAAAAGGATCAAAAAATTCAAACTAAAAAATTGGGTGAGGAAAAAGATCAGGTAAGGTTCCAAGCTTCCAACACTAGGCCTTTATTATTACTTCTCAAATTAGATAATTCAAAACAGAGTTGAGTTAATGAAAGGTATCACCAGAAAACAGGCAGCTCAAAACCATTCTAAAAAATTACATGAAAGAAGTTTATACAACTTTTCTGAGATATGCAGGACTTTGCAGATTCTTTTTAAACATATGATGCAATTCATTTTTATTTTATTCATATAGAGGGTCATTGTACAACAGCCCGCATAGGAGTAAAATCTGTAAGTACACTGTACAAGGTACCTCATCAAATATTCTCTAAAAAAAACAAACTTACATGATTAAATTTGCTTTGAAAATCATCAAGTAATTGGCCAAGTATTCACAGAATTTACATTGCACAAAATTACATTTGGTCTAAGCAGGATGTGAATTGTGCAGAGAAACTTACATGCATAGGGCCTGGTTTTCAAAAAGAATTTACACGCATTAAAACAACTCTGTCATGCCCACCATCATCCAAAAACACAGCACATTTTTCAACTTCTAGAAAAGGGAAAAATAATTTGTACTTTTATTCTGATTTCCAAAAGAAAATTCATTGAGCTTTAAGAATTTCAAAATGGTATAAATAAAGATGTCGATAAAGGTGAACCAGTTAATATAGTGTATGCATGTAAATAGCCTTTTAGAAAATTTCCCCAGGACTGTCTGCATAAACGTATATGCAGAAGCAATTCCGCAAGTACTTTTATGCATACTTGAAACAGGCTTTCTGGGAAGGTGGAGTTGGGCCAGGGAAACCTTTTATGGACATACTTTACATTTTCCAAAGTATTCCAAGTAAATGTTTGCACACACATTTACACCGACTCCCAAGCAAGTATAAATGTGTGCATATATGCTGCACTGGATTCTGTGTGCATCCTCTAATTTTCAAAGGGGATTTACATGCATAAGTCCACTTTGAAAATTTGGGCTGAATTCTGGATGTATTTCCTACACATTGAGTTCAGCACTACATGAGCTGTTATAAAATTATCCTCCATACTTTTAAAAATAAAAGGTATGGTAATTTTCAAAGAGTTATGTGTATAAAAATTAGCATATATGTGCATCAGCAGCCTATACTTGTGTAATTGCTATTTTAGAAAAGTCCAAAATATGCGTATACATTTCATTTCATGAGCACGTATATGCATGAAAAAAGGGGCAGTCTGGGACAATCCGGGGCAGGGCCTACAGTTATGTCCGTAAGTTGCTATTTTGAAATACTCATGCATACATTTGGCAACTTACTCGTGAATTTTATTCCTACTAATTATCTTTCGGAATTGATATCAGACTTGTTTAATATTTAGTATTGGCTGGGTGGGAGCTCTGGATGAACTGGGAGGAGTTCAGGCTGAAGAACTAGAAGGATCTCGTTGAGCTGGAGAAGGGGAACTGGTAGAGTAACTGGTAAACTGGTTAATTTCAGTTACGCATGCATGTTTTAAAATATGCCGACTTACACATGTAAATTGGGTTTTATGCAAGTCCTACTTTATTTTCACAAGTAAAACATTTGCGCGTATATACTCACTTTCAATGTATTGCACGTATTTGCACGTAATCATATATACTGACTATGTGCATATGCTCCAGGATAAAAATATGCGTATTTTATAATATGCGCAGATTTGACATGCACGAGTTATAAAATACTGTCACATGCATTTGTGCCACCACACAGTTGTTTGAAAGTTATCCTGCCTCTGCATAAATTGCAATTCTACCCCAACTCTGTCCCTTCCCTTCCCTCACTCAGAACACCTCTCCGCAGTGCATGTAAAAGTATGCATGAAATTGATTTACATGTGTACTTTAATGAGCACTAGGGATGTGCAGAGCAAAATTTTATGTTCATATTTTTTATGTCCGAAAGGGGGTCCCACTTGCGGCCAATATGGACATAAAAAAAATCCAATGAGTTGGGTATATGTACATATGTGCAAAAAAAAAATTTAAACCCCCTCACCCTCCTTAATCCCTCCCCCAGACTTACCACAACTCCCTGGTGATCGAGCGAGGAGTGAGGACGTCATTTCTGCAATCCTTGGCGAGAAGCATGTGACGTCGGTGGCACGTCGAGTGACGCGGCGTCACGTGATTCCCGGCTCGTTCGCGCCGGACGGCTCGTTCGGCCCAAAAAGAACTTTTGGCCAGCTTGGGGGGGCCTCCTGACCCCCCCAAGCTGGCCAAAAGTTCTTTTTGGGCCGAACGAGCCGTCCGGCGCGAACGAGCCGGGAATCGCGTGACGCCGACGTCACGTGATTCCCGGCAAGTTCGCGCCGGACGGCTCGTTCGGCCCAAAAAGAACTTTTGGCCAGCTTGGGGGGGCCTCCTGACCCCCTCAAGCTGGCCAAAAGTTCTTTTTGGGCCGAACGAGCCGTCCGGCGCGAACTTGCCGGGAATCACGTGACGTCGCGTCTGAGTGACGCGGCGCCACGTGATTCCCGGCGAGTTCGCGCCGGACGGCTCGTTCGGCCCAAAAAGAACTTTTGGCCAGCTTGGGGGGGTCAGGAGGCCCCCCCAAGCTGGCCAAAAGTTCTTTTTGGGCCGAACGAGCCGTCCGGCGCGAACGAGCCGGGAATCACGTGACGCCGGCGTCACTCGACGTGCCGCCGACGTCACATGCTTCTCGCCAAGGATTGCAGAAATGGCGTCCTCACTCCTCGCTCCATCACCAGGGAGTTGTGGTAAGTCGGGGGGGGGATTAAGGAGGGTGAGGGGGTTTATATTTTTATTTTGGCTCAACAATCGCGATTTCCCACATATCGAACATATCTATGTTCGATATGTGGGAAATCCGATCGTTTATGTCGAATCAATTTTTTAAGTAAAAAAAAAATATGAGTTGCGTTTTACTAATGCGGTCAATCCGAATGCACACCCCTAATGAGCACTGAGCCTAGGACAACTAGGTTTTATGCACGTAAGTCGCTTTGAAAATTAACTCTGTAATCAGCAAATATCTTTCAGTTGGAAAGTTTCTTTATGTTGCAAATTTGAGTGAGCTAAGCCTTATTTAAATGTATGATCTGTCTATTTTAGTGTGAATTCCCAAATGATTTCACTATCATAAACTGTACTACTAAAAACTGCATGGATTTTGTCTCAAGTCATTTGAGGTCAGATTTACTCATTTATTTTCTCATAGATACAAAATGGGAAAAACCTTGCAGTATGTGTAGCCTTTCATTTTGGTAACCTTAACCAGACAGGCATCATCCTCTGTTTATTCTTTACTAATGTGTATATTCTTCCTGTCTCTGATGCCTATCTGCTCACACTCAGAAATGTTTGGATTATCTGTTCTTTCTCATATTCAATTGATGTGCCCTTGTCTTTCCAACTCTGTCATGCCCACCATCATCCAAAAACACAGCACATTTTTCAACTTCTAGAAAAGGGAAAAATAATTTGTACTTTTATTCTGATTTCCAAAAGAAAATTCATTGAGCTTTTAGAATTTCAAAATGGTATAAATAAAGATGTAGATAAAGGTGAACCAGTTAATATAGTGTACTTGGATTTTCAGAAGGTATCTGACAAAGTCCCTCATGAGAGACTTCTTAGGAAATTAAAAAGTCATTGGATAGGAAGAGTGTCCTATGGTGGATTCTAACTAGTTAAAAGTCAGGAAACAGAGGGTAAGACTAAATGGTCAGTTCTTCAAATGAAGAAAGGTCATTAGTAAAGTACCACAGGGATCTGTACTGGGACCTGTGCTGTGTGTTTAACATATTCTTAAATGATTTGGAAAAAGAAACAACGACTGGGGCTGGATACAGGGTCAGGCTGGGCAGGATACTGAGCAAGGACTAGAGCTGGACACAGGCACAGGCTAGGACAAGGCAAGACAATGGCAAAGCAGGGAATGAATACAAGAAACTGGACTAGATAGGGCAGGACAGGAAAAGGCAGACAAGGACAGAGCTGAACAAGGACTAGGCAAGGAAAACACAGAACAAGGACCACTGAGGCCTGAAGGCAGCGAAACAGAAGGTCCATAGGCCGCTAGACTTAAGGCCTGGAGGCCACAAAGTAAGGAAAGGCCTAAGTAGGCCACAAGCATAGCACAAGGTAAACACAGGCCTGGAGGCCACAAAGCATGGAACCAGGTAAGAGCAGCCAGGTCAGAGAGCCAAGGGTGACTCCATGAAGAGGCACTGAGGTTAAATAGGGCTGGAGCTTGGCTATAGTGCAACCAGCATGTAGGTACTTGCAGAGGTTAGGCTTGCTGAGGACCCCCTGATGGAGGGAAGACTGTACAGCAAGTTGAGGCTTGGCTTGGAGCAGACGTATAACAGGCAAAACCATGACAGTACCACTCCTTTTAAGAATATCTCCTTCTGGATCCCATTTGTCATGGGGGTTAAGTCCAGGAGATCCTTGGATTCTTGGAATTGTAATCGATGAAGTCCATATTTTCATAAAAGACAAAGGTGCTGAACTGGTATTTCTTTGAAATAATGCTCTTGGCCCAGAGTCTCACTGGGGTCATGACATGTCTCAGAGTTTTTCTGGGACTGTGGTCTAGGTGCAACATCTTTCTGAGGCATTGGTTGAAAAGCAGAGATTTGTTGGTCCAGAATCTTGGAGTCAGATTCTCTGAAGTAATGAAGTATTAAGTCAAGTTCCCTGGGGTACAGAGCATAGAATCATGTTCTTTGAGGCTCTGAAGCACTGACTTAATGTCTCCTGGATGCTGAGATACAGGACTATTATCCCTCTGATGTTTGATGATGGCACTGACCTCCCTCAGGCATTGGATGGCTTCAGGTTCTCTGGAACAGAATCGGGTTCTTTGAAGCATGGAAACACTGAATCAAGTGTTCTGGGGCCTTGAAAGGTAGGATCTTAGGGTCCCTGGTGCTGATGCAAAAGATTAATATCTCTAGATGGTTAAGAGACCAGACCAGGATTTCCTTGGTGCCAGGTGTCCATGCTGGCATCTCTGTGAGACTGGATGGTTGGTTCAAAATTTCTTTCAGGTTGTATGGCTGAATTGGAGCCTCTCTTGGGCTGGGATACTGACTCAGAATCTCTCTGAGATAGGATGGCTGGGTCAGGGTCTCTCTAAGGCTAATTCAAGGTCTCTCCAAGGCTGGACTGATGACTTGGTCTCTCCGAGATTGGATTGGTGATGACTCAAAGTCTCTCAGAGCCTGGGCCTCTGTTGCAGACTGTCTAGTGGCTGGGCCTCTGGCACAAAGCATCTTGGTGGCTGGATAGCGGGACTAATACTGCCTGGGAGTTGGGTACCTGGGTCAGATTCTTTATGGCACTGGGCAATTGGAGCAGCATCTCTCTGTTGTGATCAGACTTTTTCTTGCACTTGGTCACTGGGCCATGCTTTCTCTGGCATTGGGTTGATGGGCCAGGCTCTCTCTGGCACAAGCTGGCTGGAATCACATCTCTCTGGTGCTGGATGACTGAAATAGTGTCTCCTTGGATCTAAAACAGCAACCTTCTGACACTGGCTGGAATGCACTGCCTCTTCTGGATCGAATCAGCAGGAATGGGGTTCCTCAGAAGAGATGTTGCTGAATTAAATTTCTCCTGGAGTGGAGTGGGCAGAGTGGACTTCTCCAGAAGCTGAGACAGGGCTATGACTGGTAGAAGGCTATCGGTGCCATTTTGAATACTGGCAGCCGTTGGCCCGAGTGCAGGAGATTGCTCCTGGACACCCGCTGGACTTTTGGAAAGTCTTGTGGGGGTCAGGAGGGTCCCCCAAGACTTGCCAAAAGTCCCTGGTGGTCCAGCGGGGGTCCGGGAGTGATCTCCTGCACTCGGGCCGTCGGCTGCCAGTAATCAAAATGGCGCTGATAGCCTTTGCCCTTACTATGTCACAGGGGCTACCGCTGTCATTGATCGGCCCCTGTCACATGGTAGGAGCACAAGATGGCACCAGCAGCCGACAGAGGGAGGGCAGAAGATGCTCCGGGACACCTACTGGACCACCAGGGAATTTAGGCAAGTCTTGGGGGGGGTCAGGAGGGTGAGGCGGGGTTGTTTAAAATTTGCCATTTCGACGGCCGAATGATTCGGCCGAGATTCATTGTATTCGTGGGAAATCGCGATACGTTTCGCGACACAACGAATACAACGAATCCGGCCATATACGTTGCAGATTCGCGATACGTTGCAAATGAATGCACACCCCTATTGCTTACCTGCACCTGATGACTGCTGAGTTGTCCATGCTAGATTAATCATCTCTCTCTGTTTCACAGCTTCTGCCGTCTGAGACTGGTTGAAGGAGAACTGAAGGATTACTGCAACCACAATTGAATCTGCCTTTCTTAGTAAGACATCTAAATTAGGCTGACAAATTGTACTTGAATTATTTGGGTTTTTTTTCCAAGGAGGCTGTGCAGGGTGTCAAAACAGAAGTTATTTTTACATGTGCTGCTTTTAATTCCCTGTGCCTAGGTTTACTTGGGTCATGATGAGCTGTTTTTGCAAACTGGCAAGTGGTAATTGAATTAGCTACGTTTTTCAAGGAAAGTGTGCTTAGTAATTTTTGAGAGGCAGCTCTAGTGTTGTCAAAATCTACAGTTTGCTTAGCTTGCGCTGTGTGTTTCAAGAAATCTAGGCTCAATGTCCTTATGGCTGGGTGCACTGTAGTTGTCAAGGGAGCTGATGTGACTGCAGCACAAATAGGACAGGCTCTAACTGGAAGCATATACCCAGGGAAATACTGACATTTTCACCAGGTTGGTTTAGGGGAGCCATATCCCAAACACTTAGGGGTAGATTTTCAAACCGCGCGAATTGGCGTACTTTTGCTGGCGCATCAGGCGCAAGCAAAAGTACGCGGGATTTTAGTAGATACGCGCGTAGCCGCTAAAATCCTGGATCGGCGTGCGCAAGGCTATCGATTCTGTATAGCCGGCGCGCGCCGAGCCGCGCAGCCTACCCCCGTTCCCTCCGAGGCCGCTCCGAAATTTGAGCGGCCTCGGAGGGAACTTTCTTTTGCCCTCCCCTCACCTTCCCCTCCCTTCCCCTACCTAACCCACCCGCCCGGCCCTGCCTAAACCCCCCCCCTTACCTTTGTCGGGGGATTTACGCCTCCCGGAGGGAGACGTAAATCCCCGCGCGCCAGCGGGCCGCTAGTGCGCCGGGACGCGACCTGGGGGCGGGTACGGAGGGCGCAGCCACGCCCCCAGACCGCCCCGGGCCGTAACCACGCCCCCGGGCCCGCCCCCAAAACGCTGCCCCCGACACGACCCCCTCGCGAAACCCCGGGACTTACGCGAGTCCCGGGGACTGCGCGCGCCGGTAGGCCTATTGAATATAGGCGCACCGGCGCGCAGGGTCCTGCTCGCCTAAATCCGCCCGGATTTAGGCGGATTTAGGCGAGCAGGGCTCTGAAAATCCGCCCCTCAGTGAATAGTAAAACATTTTTTGCTGGACATTTACTGCACTTCTAAAAAGCTGTGGTCTGAGTGAAATTGTATTATCAGGAAGAAGAATTCTTAACTTGGGATCTAGCTGGGGTTTAGCACAGCTGCTACAGGCATTCGCAGATGCAGGGTTTGTAGCCCAACACAGTTTGAACAATCCCATAATTTAAAGTTAGGAAAATGGCATGCAATGCACTCTAGATAGTGTGAAGGGTTCAAAATTTGGCAGGCAGGACAGACATAATAAAGCACAGAATCAGGACTGTTTTAAGATGCTAGGGCAAGAACACTATGGTGAAAATGATTAGAATCTGTACCTAGTTCTTCATATTGGCAGGGAGCCCTGCCCTCACTCCTGTGGAGGTTCTTTAGCCTTTTCATTCTGTCAAGTGGACACAGGCTGGGTTCCAGGTTTGTTTTCTGCCTTCTCCAACAGGTTGAGGTCTTGGACTCTGGGGAATGATAGGTCTTGGCTTTGATGGCTGAACATCATGGTGAACATCATGGTGGCAAGGCAAGGTAAGCTGCACATGGCTATGCAGACCGGATGAGGCTGGACAGGCTGGATGAGTCAGGACAGGCTGAATGAGACTGGGCATACTGAACAAGGCAGAACAGGCATCAATTGGAACTTAGTTCTAGATACTGGAGTAGGCAGGCAGCAGGATACTTGGCAAGGACTGGGGCTAGATACCGACACAGAATGGGGCAGAATACTGAACAAGGACCTAGGCTGAATATGGGCACAGGCTGGACACAATACTGAGTAGGGATTGAGGATGGACACAGGCATGGGCTGGGGAAGATACTGAACAAGGACTAGGGCTTGACACAAGCACAGGCCGGGACAAGGCAAGGTAATTGCAAGGCAGGAAAGGAATACAAGGAACTGGAATGGAGAGGGTACAACAAAGACCAGAGAAGGGCAGGACTGGACAAGGCAGCCAAGGACAGGGCCACAGAGAACAGACAAGGACAGGCAAAGACAACACAGAACAACGAACTCTGAGGCCTGAATGCAGTGAGACAGAAGAGCCATAGGCTGCTAGGCTGAAGGCCCTGAGCCTACAAGTAAGGAAAGGCCTGAGTAGACCACAAGACAAGGTACATGATAAGAGCAAGCCTGGAGGGCACAAGGCAAGGAAAGGCCTGAATAGGACACAAAACAAGGTATAGCAGGCATGAAGGCCACAAGGCATGGAACAAGGTAAGAGTGGCCAGATCAGAGTACCTTGGGTGACTCCATGAGGAGGTACTGAAGTACTGACAAGGCAGAGTTAAATAGGGCTGGAGCTTGGATGAGGTGTGACCAGCGAGGAGGTAAGGCTATAGGTGAGGCTCTCTGAGGACCTTGGGTACAGGGAAGACTGCGCAGCAGGCTGAACCTTGGCTCAGAGAGACTGAACATCAGGTGAAACTGATATGCGAGTAAACATCTGCATGTTTGTAATGCATGTGAGTAAGTTTACCTGGACTAAGTGAAGGTGTTCCCAGGGGCAGGGTTCAGCAGGGATTTGTATTTATGCACATACTATTTCATTTTTTAAAGTATGCAGGTACATTTCCTTGAAAACATCTGTTCAATAAATGAGTAGGCGGAATTATGTGCAGGTAGATTTGGTGGAATAATTTCCAAAGTGAATTTATGCTCTTAAATTCACTTTGATAATTGTCCATATTTGATTTCAAATGTAGGTGTGCTATTACAAATTACTCCTCCTAGGTAATTCCCTCCCTCCCAGGTTAGTCATCACATTCAACTTATTTCTTCAGTAATAATGGTTGGTTTGTCAATTATTTCAAAATACATTTTGCTGGAAATTCAGCAGATTTTTCAAAAGTTCAGAAAAATCTGACAGATTCCATCAGACTTCTACAAGGTGTAATTGTGTGTGGATAGTTTTGGTGGTATAATTTTCAAAGTGAATATATGTGCGTAAGTTTACTTTGAAAATTGGTGTAACTTACTAGTCTATTTACCAACTTTCTAATGCAGACTGTTACAAAATTAACCCCTAAAATGTTTCAGAAATTTACAGGTGGAAAGCTTGCCAAGTTTGAGGCATAACCTCCAAAACAGCATTAAAGAAGAAAGTTAGAAAAGTATCATTATTTATTTTATTTATTTTGAAATATTTCTAAACCGCTCACATCCAATTGTGTTTGCAGCAGGGTACAATTTAACATACATAAATAAAGGACACAAAAACTAAAAACAACATTCTATCAAAAATATAAAAACAAATAAAAAAATAACTCACTTCCAAAACAACACAATGTCATTGATGGAACCTAAAATGGCCAATTGCCAATCAGAAATTGCTCACTGTTGCTCCTGCTCCATTACTCAAGCTGAAATGCCTGTCTAAAGAAATGTCTTTAAGGCTTGCTTGAATGCCTTTTTCATAGTAATAGTATGTATGTGGACAGGTAATGAATTTGAAGATAATGGGCCTGTGACAGAGAAAGCCCAATCTCGTTTCATCCAAATGAGCCATCTGAGGAGAAGGAACTTCTAATAAGCCCTGCTGAGCACATCTCAGTGCGCATGCAGTCTATAAATGTACTAGATGGAATTAATTCAGGGGGCTGAAAACTCATTAAGAAGCTTATAGACCAACACAGCAATCCTAAAACAAATCCTACAATAACCAGGAAGCTGTTATGCGGGTCGGCCACAGCAAGCGATGACCGGCCCTGGTCACCGATACCTCTGGCAGTCTCGTTGCAGCGGGGAATTCCTGCCGGGTTCTCTAGCTACCGTGGGCAGTGTCGGTCCCACTATCCTCTTCAGCATGCCACAACAGAGATACCCCGCTCATGGCAGCTTTTGGCTGGCTCCCCAGGTGCACGTGTGGGACCCGCTACCCCTATTAAAGGGCCAGTGTCAGGAAAGTGCCCATGGCCCATTCCAATGACGTCAGAACTGGGGCCCTATTTAACCTCGGACCCTTCAACCACCAGACACCTCAGCTACAGGTCGAACTCAATTGAAGCTGCTGATTGCTGTGTTCTTGACTCCATGTTCCTGACTCCGTGTTCCTGACTCCATGTTCCTGATTCTGTGTCTTCCTTGATTGTCTTCTGGCTTCTGACCTTTGGTACGTTCTTCTGACTCTGAGTTCTGTCTCACGTCGTCTGCCCTTGCCCCGGTACATTCTCCAGATTCCACTTGTCTGCCACCTGCCCTGAACTCTGGAACGTCGTCTGGATTTTGCTTGACTGCCGCCTGCCCTGATCTCTGGAACATTGCCCAAACTCTGCTTGATCTCCACCTACCCTATCGTGGACCTCCTGACATTGTCTTCTACTCTTGTCGTGGGATTCCTCTTTATTGGAGACCTGCGCCTAAGTCCAGCTGGACCCAGGGCTCAACCTGCAGGGAATGAGGGTTGGTAGTGGTGCAGGTTCAGTTGGGTCTCTGCACCAACCAGCTCTGCCTGCTGATGACAGGACCTACAGGGTTTCCCCCTGCAGATAGCGTCAACCTCGTCTCAGTCCAAGGTTCCACTCTATAACAGTTTGCTGAGGCCATGGATCCGGCAGATCTCTTCGGAACTCCTGGCCATCCCCGGACTTATGCAAAAGATTCAGCAGCAACAGCAGTGCTTGGAGGTGGTGGCAGCCACCATGGAGCAGCTTAGTGCCCAACTCGATGCCCTATCTGCTTCAGCAAGCCAACTTGATCCTACAACTCCTGGCTCAGAGGGGGCAGTCGCACCGATATGTCTACCAGTACCACCCCTGTATGTGGGGACTCAAACCTTTGTCTGGGATTCTTAAATCAGTGCCTGATGCACTTTTCCTTGCAACCTGCACAGTTCCCCACCAGCACAGTGAAAATCACCTTCATCTCTCTCCAGGATGGCAAGGCATTGGACTGGGCATCTCCACTTTGGGAACGAGGAGATCCCCTGCTCCAGGACATTCAATTATTCCTGCAAGCCTTCAAGCAAGTCTTCGATGAGCCCAGCTGGCTGGCCACGCTTGACTCTGATCTGCTACACCTTCGCCAGGGCTCGCAGCCTTTGAGTATGCCATTGAGTTCCGAACCCTGGCCTCAGAGCTAAATTAACAGGAGGACAGCCTCTGCAGTATATTCCTTGAACGCTTGTTGCCTCACATAAAAGACAAACTGGCAGCAAGGGAGCTGCCTGAGTCTCTTGATGCCCTGATTGACATGGCAGGGAGAATCAATCAGTGTCTCCAGCAGTGGGCCTGGGAACTATGGGCTCCTCGCAGACAGGTGCCCTTGGTCCTAGCCTTCTCTCAGCCTCTACTTTCAACCACACCAATGAAGGTCACCCCAGTATGCGACAAGGAACCCATGCAACTAGGCCGGTCCTATATCTCATTCGAGGAGAGGTTTCACTGCTGGAAACTCGGCCTCTGTTTTTTCTGCGTAAAAGGGCACTTGGTGGATTGCTGCCCACTGAAGCCAGGAAACGGATCAGCCTAAGAGCTGGTGGGGAAACGCTCCTAGGGTGTACAAATGCAGTGCCCAAATTCATGCTCCCAGTTTCCAATGTAAAGGATGACCATGAATTTCCCACGCTAGCATTAGTAGACTCTGGAGCTGGCGGGAACTTTATTACCAGGGCACTAGTAGAAAAACTGGAGCTGATTACGATCACCAGAGGAAGACCGCTGTTTATCTTGTCCATTTATGGAGACCCCCCCACCGGGGCATATTGACTCTATGACTGACCTGCTACTTCTTTGTACGGGATTACTTCAAGTAGAACAAATAACGTTCTACATTCTGAAGAGAGCCGTGCATCCCATAGTGTTGGGGTTACCCTGGCTTCAGCGACACTCTCCTCAGTTCAACTGGAGAACACTCCAACTTACTCATTGGGGTCCCCACTGCTTTGACAACTGCCTCCGGCAAATTCAACCACCAATTGCTATTCCAGTAGCCACGGCCACCGTGACCCTACCACCACAGTACAGGGAATTCGCAGATGTCTTTTCCAAGAACAAAGCAGAAATCCTGCCAGAACATCAGCACTTTGACTGCGCCATTAACCTGCTACCAAGAGAATCCCACCATGGGGTAGTGTATATCCCCTTTTCCTCCTGGAGTCAAAAGGATGGCTATTATGAGCATCTCTTAATGCCATTCAGCCTGTGCAACGCTCCCACAGTGTTTCAGCACATGATGAATGAGATTTTCAGAGACCTCCTGTACTACATTCTCGTCTTCTTGGAGGACTTACGGATCCATCGCCACCATATACACATGGTCTTACAATGCCTACGAGATCACCAGCTGTATGCTAAGCTCAAAAAATACTCCTTTGAGCAAGAGAGCCTACCCTTTCTGGGATATATTGTGTCCAGCTGCGGCTTCAGAATGGATCCTGAAAAGGCAAAATGCATCCAGGAATGGGCTCAACCATCAGGTCTCCAGAGTCTCCAGAGATTCCTAGGCTTAGCAAACTTTTACCAGCAGTTCATTCCTCACTATTCTCAACCCGCTGCCCCGCTGACTGCACTCACCAAGAAGGGTGCGATACCAAGAATTGGTAGGAGGTTGATGCTCCTCCCTGGGCATAGGAGCCTTACTCAGTCAGGTGAAAGACTCCAGAGCACTTCGCCCCTGCTTATTCTTTTCTCGCAAGTTCTCCCCGGCAGAAAGTATTTATGGCCTGGTTTTGAGTGGATATCCTCTATTACCTGTAGGGGAGAACACAGAGAAGAGTTAGATATCCTTTAATATTGGGTAGCGGATTAGTTCTCTAGTAAGGTTGGAGAGGTCCTTCTTTGCCAGTGGTAGTTGCAATACGGTGATAGTGATAAGTGCATTCCTACCTATCTGCCCTTCCTGAAAGCAGTCATGAATTCCTGACTGCGAGAAGATGTAGACATTGTAACCTGACACCAGGAACCTGGTCACAACATCCAAGATGATGCCCTTGGATTGAAGACCACCTGTATATTGAAAGAGTAGAAGCCCTTGCGGTTGAGGTATGTGGTCTAGTTTTCTCCTGAATCCCTTATAGGGACATGAGTTCAATTGATAGTCCCTAAGACAGAAGAGGAGCATGCAAATTGGTAAAACTCAGTTATTGTTTGCTGTTGTTTCTGTCTGTTCCAAGGGAAAGAGATATATTGTGTTTTCCTGAGAATGGCGGCCAGGAACTGATCTATACATATACATGGAGGAATCAGACTAGCTTATTCCAACCACGACCCCTAGAAGTATCTAGAAGGTGCCAGTGGCCAAAACATGCCAGGGCAGTAGTGACCTTCACATATACAAGGTGTGGCCCCTATGGGTGGAAGGGTGTGGGTCCTGATCTCTCTACTGCATAGGTTCAGTATGATTTCTTTGTTGAATCTGAACCTGTGCATGACTTGTTCTTCTGACTGATGTAAAAATTATGCCCTTGTCCTGTAAACTCTCTGTAAGGAGTACCTCCTCCTCTTCCTCCTCTATACTCTCCCCTTCCTTAACCATTGTGACATTACCCATAAGCCCATGAGAGTCAGTTTGAATATGGCTTCACCACCATGGAATCTCATTCCCCTGTATAAATCTGTTTTTTAATTTATTTGATATATATTCTGCCTTTCAGCCACTTCAAAGAAGATTAAATTCAGGTACTGTAGATTATTTCCCTGTCCCCAGAGGGCTCACAACGTAAGGCCCTGATTTATTAAGGCTTTTCTCCCATTTTGTGTCTTAAAAATGAGGTCCTAAGTTTTTACCTGAGGCAATGGAAAGTAAAGAGCAACAATGGAATTTGAAGCCTGGCTTCCCTGGTTCGTAGCCTGCTGATCTAACTACTAGGCTACTCCTCCATTCTGTTCCAGGTACACTCAGTTGTAACATCCCCCCAGTATAGCCAAGTATGAACCAGTTAACCCCCAGTATGGCCCAGTCTGTCCCAGGGACACTCACTAACACCCCCTAATATAGCCCTGTCAGTACCAGGTACACTCTCTCATACCCCCCAGGATACCCCAGTATATCCCAGTAACCCCCCCTATGGCTCAGTCTTTCCCAGGGCACTCACTTCCACCCCCTTAACCTTCTGCCATGTCCATTCGCCTGGAGAAGCCAGGCCGGCAAACATCAAGTGGCAAAACAGTATGAAAGTTTGAAATTGTGTGCGTAAATGAGCAGTTGTAATTTGGATGGTGTTCCACATAAGTCACTTTTAAAATAGCTCATTATGCACATACGTTCAAACCACACCCTGATACACCCCTAAACACCCCTTTTTTCACACATACTTTTATGTTCAAAGACTCATATACACATATTTTTGAGCCCTTTATAAAATATGGATTGCGCCCAGATGCAACACATATGCACATATACACTCTTTCTTGCATGGTAAGATTTTGAAACTTCACCTTTAAGTCTTTTAATTATCAACCCCAGAGTGATTTTCCAAAACGGAGAGAGTCAGTAGCTATGGGCACCTTGAAATTAGAAGTCTTACTGTTCACAGCCTTAATCACTAGGCCCTGCTTTCTACTGGGGTCTTCTCAACTGGGACATTTGGATTTTAGAGTAATATACAGGTAAGTTTTCAGTAAAATGCCTAACTGCACAACAAAACCTGATTTTCAAGCACAAGTTACCTACATAAATTATGTTGGAATATTGGGCTGTTTTGCAGCTAAATGTATGCGCCCAACTTTACCCATGTCAACAGGATGGCATAAGTTCCATGCATTATCAGCGTGCTGGCTGCATGCAGACTATTTGAAATTAAAAAAAATATGAACAATGCTGCAAAAATAGAAAAGGAAAGAAAAGAACCAGAGCAAATTTGATTCACCTGTTTCCAATGCACTTTGTCGTATTAGAAGTTATATACTTCCTAAAAAATATTTTAAAAGCTTTTGGTGTTCAATGGGAATAAAGAACTTCTTTAAACCAAAAAAAAATAATCATACGGGGCACTTATGGTCACTAAATGAGAGTTTTTTTTAGTAAAAGGCTAACATTGCTAATAGAAAATGTTTTTAATTTCTTCCGTATCTGTGATTTGTCTGGTTGGAACAAAGCCACAATCTGGAGACATTTTTGTTTTAAATTATAATGGATGATTTAGTGAAATTACATCTTTGTTAAGTCTCTCTATGGGTCAATTTTTGAACTTGCCTGCCTCAATGAATACCTAAAATTACATACTCAAGATTGTTCAAATCGTAAATTTTTAGAGGCCTCAGGCTTGAAAGCATATCTTACTATAAAAATACCTTGAATAACAGAAACAATATATCCTAATGGCAGAAAGTGACTGAAGAATACCACAATTGTAGTTCTCTGCCTTCCTAAAATTGTCAATGACTTGAGATATGTTTCTTGAACCAAAGGTGAGGTCAAGGGCACTCATCCTGGGGAATGCACTCAGAAACCAAATATTCCTATTAAAAAATTAAAACATGGAACGCAAAGCATGAGCTCAGCAGAATTTAGTAATTAGAGTCCACCGATGTGCTTTGAACTCTCTATCTGGAAAAGGGTGAAAGAAATAAAGAATGAGGACTATACCTAGACAATGCTTAGCAGTTTTATTATGCTGTAGTTTGATGCCAGGATCCTACTGGTGAACAAACACTGAAACTTTAAAAAATATATTATTTGATCCATATTTTTTAAGTTAGTTAGCAGGTTTTCTGGATCCTGTGGCATCCTCTGATCTCTTACCCTCCATACCTGGGAACACTCCAGATTTCACCCACCCAAAAACTTGGAGAATTTGCATTAATTGCAGGTCTCTAGGGAACTACTAAAAAGATCCCAGCCGCTCTGTTTACAACTCAAGCTCCTCCTGTACAGTTAGTTCTGTGTCCTAAGCCAAAGTAGGGGATCTGCTTCTAGTTTTCAGCCCTTTACAGAAGCCTGACAAGAAATGATCTTTTTGGCATTCACAGCTTTGAATCAAGGGACGCCTTCTCTAAATATTGCCCTTTTGCAGTTTTCAAAAAGGACAAGATGATTCAGTTCAGAAGACTTACTACTGGTGTCTGGCCAAGTTTAAGCAAATAGCTTCCAACTTTGCATTCGCTTGCACACCGTTGCAGGTATAAGGTCATTGGAGCATAGCACCATTTATCAGAACATTCATCTGCATGTTTGTTCTTGCAAAAGCAGCCAGCTTCACATTCTACAGCTCTTTACATATCACCTCTTCAGAGCCATTGGTCCTCTGCTGACATTAATGGTAAACTAGATTCTGCCCTGTGCATTTTCCAGTCTGAAGTTTGTCAGGAGGTTGACAAAAATTAAGTGCTTAGATATAATCAGTGCTGTGCTTGCCGCTGTCATTAACAACATAACTACACTCTGCAGTTTCAGGTTTGCTATTCATCAATGGGTAGATTTTAAAAGGTGTGCGCATGCGTCCATGTGCACGCGGTTCCCGGTACGCACACATGGACGCGATCATTTTATAACATGCGCGCATGTTATAAAATGTGATGTCCGTGCACGCATGTGTGCCGAGTTTAACATCCATGCGGACGGCCTGTGATTCGCACACGCAGGGGGGGTATTTTTTAATTTACACGCGGTGATGCAATTTCGTTTTTTCCCAGTTCCATACCAGTTCATGCCAATAAAGGAGCAGACTATGAGGGAACTTCCCTAAACCTAACCCTATCCTTCCTCCCTCTTCCCCTCTCCTCCCTGACTCCTAAACCTTTCCTAACTTTCCCCACATTTTTTATTGTAATACTTACTGCTTCTCCGGAGCAGAAGTATCTTCCACGCGCCAGCCAACTGCCAGCGCATGCTTCCCCGGGACAGCGTCTAATGGCGCTTTCCCAGCCCACTCCCCACCCGCCCCTCTCCGCCCAAACCCCGCCATCCGGCCCACCCCTTTGTTCAGGCCCGGCACTTCAGCGCGTATCAGAAGATAAGCACGTGGCCAGGCCCTTTAGAAAATATGTACATCGCATGCAGGGCCTGGCCACACACGTAACCCCAAACTTCTACGTGCGCAGGGCTTTTAAAATTAGCCCGCAAGTGTCAACATTTGTGTTCTACACAAGCACATCCACAAGCTTTGACAGCCATCATCTAAGTCATGTTTTACTTTTAGGGGTTCGTTCACCCAAACCTAGAAAAATGTGTAGCCAATTTATTTGTCATATAAAAAGCATTCAGTCAGCTTTTTTTTTTTTTTTTTTAAATATTGTTTTCATAGATGCATTAAAGCCCATATGAGCATTCATTAAAATAAGAATATTCATAACATCTGTGCTAGGTTTTATAAATTAATATTGTAACCTTCAGTTTTAGCGGATCATGCTTCATCATAGGTCCATTACTGAGCAATCCTTCTCAGCTTTTTGTAATTTTAAACAAATGAATATATTCAAGAATTCCAGGAAAACAAAATTTAAAAAACTCACATAATTATTAAATCACATTTCTTAGGATATCTAGCCCACATCTAGGAAGAGTGAGAGGATGGTCAGATATACTGATACATTTCTAATTACAACCATTATTTATACAGCCGGCATTTCTACTGATGATTTATTTATCCCTAAGGAATCGCTCTAAATGTAATGGATCAGTAAACACAAACTTATTATTCTGATACATTATCTGACGCTTACAGGGGAATTTCAAATAAAAACTAGCTCCTATATCTAACACTGATTGTTTATGAGACAAGAACTGCTTTCTACGTGCTTGAGTAGCTTGCGAAACGTCAGGAAAGACCTGAATCTTCTGACCACATAATTCTGATCTTTGAATTGAAAATATTTTGAGAAGAATAGGTCTTTCTCTTGTCTTAAAGAAATTAACAACGTTGCTCTTGACGGTATATTTTCCATGGAGTCCTCTAAAAAAGGTAGAAACCCCTGGACTTTCCATAATATCAATTCCTCCTTCCTGTGTCAATAATGTTTTTCCTTTTGGGATATAATACATCTTAGAAAGTAAAGGAATCTGTGTAGAGTCATAGGATAATATCTCAACTACATATTTTTTATATAATTCAAAGGCTGAAATTAACCTAGATCTCGGAAAATTTAACAATCGAAGATTACTTGATCGTAACTCATTTTCTAATAACTCAATTCTATTATGTAGAATGAGATTATCCTTGATGGATGATGCAACGATTGCTGGAATATTACTAACTGTGGGGTTCAAATTTCCAATTATAGTTTCTATTTTATTAGTTCTGTCTTCTAACTCCACAAACTTTTCCCTGGTTTCTTTTTTTTTTTTTTTAATTTATATTTTATTAATTTTCACAATTTTTACAATTTATGAAAACAAAGAAAAAAGTGGCATATGTATTTCTTTTCCATACATAAAGTAAATACAAAAAATACTCTATACATTTCCACAATTACCTATATTTAGGAGGAGACAAAGAATAACTAATGTTTTAGCAACCAAATATCAATTAACAGAAAATACAGAAAGAGAGTATTTAAGTTTCTATGTGGCTACTGTCTCTGATATAGAAGTAGGTTGTTTATCTAATAAGAAATTTTCTAATTGCATTGGGTCCAAAAACCCATATTTTCTTCCATTATAATTCAGCAAACACAAACATGGAAATTTTAAAAAAAAGGTAGCACCTAGTGCCACAACTCTAGGTTTTAATGTAAGGAAAGTTCTCCTCCTAGCCTGAGTGGCCCTAGCCACATCAGGATAGATTTGAACGCAATGTCCACAGAATGGTATGTCTTTAACCGAGAAATATTTTTTAAATAATTTCTCCTTATCCTGTTCGGAAATACAAGATATTATCAGAGTAGCCCTCTTATTTATCAGGTCTTTTTCCCTGGTTTCTACAGAGAAAGTATGGATCTTAGTGACAGAACTAGACAATTTCTTGTCTATTTTAGTTGTCAACCTCCATAAATCCAATAATGAAACACTTTCAGGCTCTACCTCATTTTCTAAACCTTCATCGTTTAAATTGAAAATTATACCTGGGCATTTAACTGTTAAATGAACAGCCAAATTCCCCGCTCCCACATTATTACCCTGTAATTGTATATTTCCATTTGGTACTAACTCCCCCTTAACTTCAACAGGGGGTGCACTTCCCAAAGGGTCTATACCTCTATTAGCCTCAGATGCACCTTCCCTACTGGGCTGTATAGGAGGTTGTAAGGGCCTAGGACTTAAGGATATCCCCGAATGGGAATTTCCTTCTAACACGTCCTCTACATTGGACTCCCCCATATGAATTATGTGGGAGTCCATGAGTCCTGTCATTCTCGGCACTAAGAGGGGGAGCGCAGAGGAAGGCGGTCAGAGAGCTGAGAGGCACCCGTTTAGCTGCAGGAGTGCAGCAAAGAGACTTACCATCTTTTCTCTACAACGTGGTGAAAAGCGAGCCCAGACCGAGTGGGCAGACCCAGGCTGTGACGTCATCAACGGGCGCCACCGGGACATTATAAGATCATGGGCCCTGCGGCGCGCAGCCGCTGGCGCACAGCCGAAGCCACGCGCCAAAGGGGCGCACCCCTGGTAAAAAAAATTTTCCTTGGAATAATAATGGGTAGGAAACGGAAGTCTAAGAATTTTTTTTCAGAAAATGTTTAAATAATTTTTATTTGCATTTAAAAGCAAAGAGTGGTACTTCCCTGATTTTTGGGGAAGTCACAATGATCAGGTTCTTTAGCCTGGATCCTTCAAATATTATGACTTTGTATCACCTGGCATGGTACCATGTTTTGATGCCTGCTTCATGGGCATCTGAATAAGCTCTTTCTGGGCTTCAAAAGTCACTAAGATTGTGACCTGTTACTATAAAAACATACATAATGTTGTTTCCTCTTTCATTCTTATATTGTAGAAACACATAAAAAAAACTGGCAAAAGCCATCCAAATCAAATTCATATGTAAAAATTGAATCACCAGACAAAAGATGATACATATGTACAGTAACGTTCAGAGCAGCCAAGCCTTGTGTTGAACTAAGACATTGTGGCTAAGAGGCAAAACATTTTCCATAATTAGTTTAATACTAAATTTTTGTGTCTGTTTTCAGTTTATGTGTGCCAGAAAAAATATGAATATTGAACTATCAATTATGTAAAGCTCAAAAGAGGCATCTGAGTGTTGTATATATATGCAGTAACTTTTGTACCTAGGTCTAGAATAGGCAGTGTATCTGAACCATGATTGCTAATATAAAGATGCAGTAAGTTAATAATGTACCTTTTGATTTTTTTACACTTTTGGAAATCCATAGCCCATATATTTAAGTAACTGAGAGATGCATATTTCAAAAAGGGATTGCATGCATTTAGAAGGTATGCAGTATACAAGTATAAGTAGCACTGTATAAAAGAAATAACTATTCAGATAAGGAATGGAGACTAGCACAAAGAATATCACACTTTCTATTGTGATCCATGGTGCAATCACACACCGAGTATTGTTTGCAGTTCCTGCCACCCCATCTAAAGAAAGATGTAGTTGAACTAGAAAAGATATAGCAATGGGTTAATAATAAAGATAAAAGAGATGGAACAGCTTCCTTTTGAAGAAAGATTGGGCAGGTTAAGGCTTTTCATTTTAGAGAAGATATAACTGAGAGAGAATATGATAGAGGTTTATAAAATCATGAGTGGGATAATACAGGTAAATAGGGAATGGTTATTTACCGTATCCAATAATACTAAGACAATAAAACACTCCAAAAAAATTAATAGATAACAAATTTAAAACATATAGGAGAGAATGAAATATTTTTCATTCAATGCATAGTCATGTTGTGGAATTTGTTGATGGAGGATGTGGTCAAGGCATTTATCATACCTAGATTTAAAAGAGGTTTAGACAAGTTCCTGGAAGGAAAGTTCATAAACAATTATTTGCAGTGTGCAGGGATAAAAAAAATTCATTTTCATTTTTTAGTTATAGTAGTATTTGGGAGGTTTTCCCCCCAGAAATTTTGGTTCATAGAATGTTTTGTTTGTTTCATTAAAAAAAATAAAATAAAAAATGGCGCCTCCTGTTATATCCCCACCACCCATCCCTTCCCCCTGGAAAAATATCGGGTCCAGGATCCCCCCCCCCCCCCCCCCCCCCCCCCACAGCTCCCACTTACCCAGTCCAGTGAGGATCTGCTGGCAGTGAAGCCTCAGCTTTCCAAAGGCTGAGGCTGCAGTAGGTTGCCGCAACCTCGGCCCTGGCCTACACAGCCTTGGACAAGGCCAGAGACCAGGCCCAGACCTGATACCACAGAACAGTCCGGAGGGCAAGTCCCATCGCTGGGCTCTCAGCCCGGACCCAAGCCCAATACTGGGGCCTGGGCTGGAGGTTGGATCTCGCCACCTGGGCCTCGGCCTAGGCTAGACCCCAGGCCAAGGCCTGATGCTGCAACCTGGCACGGAGGCCAAGTCCTGATGCTGGGGCCTCAGCCTGGACCCAGTCCTCACAATAGAATCTGAACTGGAGCCCAGACCTCGCAGATCCATTGGCACTGTCCTCTTCTTTCTTCTTTAAACTGACGGTGGGTGCTTTTGTTGCACCAGAGTTAATTCTGGTGTATTGACAGCAGGTGGAGCCATTTTGATGTATCACGATACTGTACATCAAAATGGTGCTGTCCACTGGGGTGAATGCGCTGAAGTTAATTAAATCTGGTGCAACCCCAGCGCATGGCATCAGTTTAATGAAGAAAGAAGAAAGAAAAGTACGGCGTCAGCAAAGCTGTGAGATCTGGGCTCCGGGCCTGGACCTGACCCTAATCTGAGGCCTACGGATCAGGACCTGGCCTCCAGCCTGAGGCCAGGCATCAGACCTGGGTCCAAGCTGAGGGCCTGGCATCAAGACCTCTCCTCCGGAGAGGGCTGCAGCATAGGGCAAAAGCCCAGGACCTGGACAAGAATCAGTTATGGACGTTTTTGGACTTTGCCATCCAAGGTCCCAGGAGTTTTGATCAACATACAACAAATTTCAGTAATCTAATTTTGACAGAACCAAGGCCTGAAAAATTGAGCAGAAGTCATCAGTACCCAGATATGGTTCCATCTTTTGGAGGATGCATAATTTATAAAAGGCTCTTTTTATAACTGCCATTATTTTGAGCTGGAGAAATAAATCTAGTTCAAGAAGTACCCGTACATTACACAGTTGACAAGAAGCAAGGATAATCCATTCATCAAAACAGAAGGAACCATCATTTCCATCTTCCCACTATTTAACATCAGCCTGTTTGAAATTATTCAATTCTTAATGGTATGCAAACAATCATCCACCTTTAAAAAGGCAAAATTTACAGTAGATGTGACCAGAACATAAAATTGTATGTCAACATTATATAACCTGTACATCCAAACTGGTTAGAAGGCTACAGATTATCCAATCTGTTTAAAAAAAACAGGGCTGATCAAGCAAAGACTGTGGACTATAGGTTACCAAATTATCCATGGAGCAGGACCAGGGTGTTACGATTCTGCTTGTGGGCCACTGCCTGGAGGTCACCACTGCTGACGCCAGTTCTCCCCTGCCAGCCTGCCATCTCGTTGCAGTCAGGAGGCCATCCACCTCTCTCTCCTGTACTTCGGGCTGTGCTGCCGTGCTTCCTCGTGGCACAGAGGCCACTGATGTCTTCCCTGCTCCGGCGGGGCTGCCGCCATCCTTCCTCTTGGCCTAGAGGCTGCTGACATCATCGTCTTCTTCCGCGGCCAGGAGGCTGCTGCTGACCAAGTCTTCTTCCGTGGCAAGGAGGCCGCCCCAGAGCTCCACTTCATGCGGCTGGGAGCCTCCATCTTCTTCTGCCTTCACGGCGTGAAGCCGCCGACATCTAGGCCTTCCCTCGTGGCACAGACGCTGCCTCCACTCCCCATGGTCCTGCTTCTTCCTAGGCATGCAGCCGCACCTCTTCCCTGCATTTAAAGGGCCCACACTGGGCAGGGCTTTGAGACTCCTGCTGATGACATTCCTAGGCATCTCCTTCTTCAGCCCTATAAAGAGAGCCTTTCTTCAGTCTCTCATTGCCTTTGCAAGGAGTTGGTTAACTCCTGGAGTTCCCTTGGTTCCAGCTCTTTGTTCCAGGAGTCTTCTCTGTTTCCCCTCGCTTCTTCAAGGCACTCCGTTCTTTGTGGGAATTCCCTTGTCTTCATCTGTGGTTCCTGATCCTTTGTCTATACCTTGTTCCTTGTCCTGGTCTCTCGTCGGATCCTGTGTCCTCATCCATCTCCTCTTCAAGATGTTCCTGTCTTCAGATGCTCCTCCCTCTGGATACTCCTAGTTCCGATGCTCCTGCTCCAAAGGTACCTGAGGATCCTTGCTCATTTTCGCAGACGTCCCAGATGTCCTTGTCTCCAGAGGTCCCTGTCGTCTAGTGGTTCCGATGTCCTGATGTTCTGGTGTACCAGATGTCCTTCGTTCCTGTCCTAATCCTGATGTTTCCTTCATCAGCTTTTCACCCAGCTTCCAGGTTCCTTTTGTCCACTCTTCAATTTGCAGTGCAAGTCTCCGATGGACCCTTGCTTTTAATGTTCCTGAATCTAAGTTCCAAGTTCCAAGTCTAGAATCCTGAGTCTTGTATCCTGTCCCCATTCGTCAGAGTCCATGCCTGCTTCCATCCATGCCTAAGACTCTGCCAGAGCCTGCCTCTCCTGAATCTTCGTCGTCCTTGCTTCAACTTCCACTTCTTCGCCTGGAGTTTGCTTCACGTTCAATGTGGTCTGCGACCAGACGTTGTGGCTGTGTAGGGTGCGCTCATCCATACTTTCGCCCGAGTCCTGAATCCTTGCCTGAAACCTTTGTGTAACCTGAATCCTTGTCCGAGTCTTCTGAGTAACCTGAGTCTTTGTTTGAGTCTTTTGAGTAACCTGTATGTCTATCTGAATCCTCTGAGCATCCAGCATCTCCATCCTCGTCTGAGCATCCAGCATCCTTGTCCATGTCTGAGCATCCTGTATCTCCATCCATGTTTGAGCATCATGAACCTTCATCCACGTCTGAATCCTTGCCTGAGTTCCAAGTTTCCTCATCTCGTCCAAGTCTCCAAGTTCCTCGTCTTGTTCCTATTCCAGTACCACCTCTTGTCCTTGACCTCTCGGTGTCCCATTGCATCTGCCGTTCCCAAGCAGAGGTCCAGAAGGGCTATCAAGTGGCCGGAGGGCTACCCCAGAGACCAGCATTGTGATGTTGGGTCTCTTCTGGTGCGATGGGTTCGGCAGGGGTCAGGCTTCCTGGTCTTCTGCCTGTCCACCTGTGCTTGAACACGTCTTGCCTAGGTGCCTCCCTGGAGTCCTCTGGAGTTGTGCCGTGGTCTGGGCACACAAAATCTCCCCAGAATCAGGATCGCTTCCCAGCGTTGCCCCAACACAGACACTTGGGGGGGGTGGGAGGCCGCATCCCACTCCTACCATTTTTCCCTTTCAAATCGCGCCTTGATTGTTTCCTAGGCAGATATTGCCTGCCAGTCTTCGGGACTCAGGTTCTACTCTCCTCTCCCTCTGCAACTCCCACAGCTGTGGAGTTGATGTGCTGCTTCACTTTGGCCTCATCTAAGTCCCACATGGTGCAGCCCTGTCTCTCATTAGCTTTACAGTTGTGCCGCATCTGCTGCTGCTTCGTGCTGTCCTCCTGCTCCAACCATTTAAGTGAGTCCCACACAGACCACGACATGGCCATACTCTAAAGTTGGAAGCCCAATAACATTACTGTTCGACTGTGTTAAGGCTTGCGCAGGAGTCACTTAAACCGACAGGGCAGGAGGACAGCGTGAAGCAGCAGCAGGTGTGGCACAACTTATTATCCTTAGTTTGGAGAGATAGGGCCGCATCACATGGAATTTAGATGAGGTCAAAGTGAAGTGGCATGTCAACTCCACAACTGTAGGAGAGGCAGAGGAGGTGAAGAGTCAAACCTGAACCCTGAAGATAGGCAGGTGATTGGAGCACTGCTAGGTTATCACCACTGTTTGGCCCCTGGCCTTGCCTGACCAGGTTTTTCAGTGTCCGGTTATCCTTGTAACCAGGCACTGTATAACAGGCTGGAAAACCAGGTTGTCCAGTCCAAAACCGGGCAGTTGCTCATCCTAGTGGGTTGTCAGTTTAAGTAGACTGCCATTCAGAAGTTTAATAGCATAATCTTAATTGTGAAGTTCACCCAGAAAGAAAACAGGTGGATCATCTGAAAATGGTACCCAAAATCCCAATCTCCCTTAAACAGGACAGAAGAACTGGGTGATTCACCATATGAAATGCAGCTGAAATATTCAACCGTAAACACCCTTGTGCATCAAACTATTTTGGGTACTGTCACGTGGGTAGCCAGATAGTAAGGCTATTGGGGTTTCCACTTTAAAAGATGTTATGGTAACAGTTTGCACACCCAGAGTGTCTTCACCGGGAAATAAATCAAAATAGATAAATGAGCACTTCTGTAATCAAATTAATGTTTTTATTTTGCTGGTAAATGGATAGATTTTTCAGATTCTTCACTTCTAGAAACAAGTGTAATTACTGAACAAAGTAAACATTACTTTCAATGAGAAATTATTTACTTCTGATTATACAAAACAATTTTGTATATGTGACTCTTACTCTAATTCTTAAACACAATTTAGAATAGAAACTGGTTCCTTTACCAGGATTACTTCTCACCAAGATACTATCAGATAAGTATTTTTCTCTGTTAGTTACTTTTTCATGAGAACAAATGTTGATTTTCAACTTTAATTCAAGAAATCTGATTCTGTGTGTTAACTTTTTATCATTACAGATTCTTCAGAATATTTTATAATTTTCCTTCAGGTAAGAATGAATAGTTTTTGTCTTTAACATTATTTATGTCTTCAGTGACTAACTATGACCTCTTGTCTGTCCATGTGTGTTGCACTAATGCAATTTACCAAATTTGTTATAGTTTGTTGGTGCTCACTTATCTTTATTTTATTTCTGGGTAATAAATTTTGAGAGCACAGCTTGTAAATGCTGGATAAAGCGCACTGACCCAGGAATGATGTGAAGCTTTGTTGGCTTATTATTGAGGAATGGCTTGTGCTGCTTGATGGCGCAGACTTGACCTGGACTACCACTCTTGATCACAAAGTCTCAGGATACAGTGGTTTACCTAACTCAAATCAAATCAATAACGAAGACTGACTTCCTCACACCAACAATCTTCTGCAGTCTACAATGTTGCTAGTGTGTGTCTCGACATCTAATTGAGACTGGAGTTCTTGCTAACAGAAATCAAAAGATCATTTTATCAATCCTGTCTAATTATGTAGACTTTGCGAGAACCTAGGGGCCAAATTTAAAAGCCTGGCATGCACAAATCCCAGAAGATACTCACATGGCAGTGCCATGCGTGCCCTGAGCATATATTCAAAGCAGCCCGGCGACATGCATATCTCCCGTTATAGGCGGAAGTGCAGGGCTTTTAAAAAGAGGCAGGCCGGGGGGAAGGCTGAGGTGAGGTGGGACTGGCCTACCCAGCACCATTAGGCGCTGTCCCTGTGAAGCACGCGTCAGCAGCCAGCCGTCAAGCAGGTAAGATCTAAAACAAAAAAAATGTGGATAGTTAGGTGGGGATTAGGGGTTGAGGAGGAGAGGGGAAAAGGGAGGAAGGATAGGTAGGGGGTTAGGGAAGTCCCTTCCCAGTTTGCTCCTTTATTGGAGGGACTGGGAGGAAACTGGGAATGACCTAATCACGTAGCCGCACATTTATTACAAAATATCCCCCTTGCAAACTCAAGTGGGCAGCCACGCACACATGTGTGCACCTATATAAAATTGGGCAAGAATATTCAAACAGGTATTGGACTTTCTAACATGAGTGCCTCGATGCGTGCATGTGAGAAAATTGGTGCATCCCTTTTAAAATGTACCTTTTATAGAGTAAGAAAAATATTTACTAACTCTCTCTTACAAATTCCACACTTAGGGGTAGATTTTCAAATAACGCGAATAGGCGTACTTTTGCTGGCGCATCAGGCGCAAGCAAAAGTACGCTGGATTTTAGTAGATACGCGCAGAGCCGCGCGTATCTACTAAAAACCTGGATTGGCGCGCGCAAGGCTATCGATTTTGTATAGCTGGCGTGCGCCGAGCCGCGCAGCCTACCCCCGTTCCCTCCGAGGCCGCTCCGAAATTGGAGCGGCCTCGGAGGGAACTTCCTTTTGCCCTCCCCTCACCTTCCCCTCCCTTCCCCTACCTAACCCACCCACCCGGCCCTGTCTAAGCCCCCCCCCCCCCTTATCTTTGTCGGGGGATTTACGCCTCCCAGAGGGAGGCGTAAATCCCCGCGCGCCAGAGGGCCTCTTGCGCGCCGGGACGCGATCTGGGGGCGGGTACGGAGGGCGCGGCCATGCCCCGGACCGCCCCGGGCCGTAGCCACGCCCCGTACCTGCCCCCAAAATGCTGCCGACACGCCCCCTAAACGCCGCGATGACCGGGCCCGCCCCCGACACGCCCCCCTCGGAGAACCCCGGGACTTATGTGAGTCCCGGGGCTCTGCACGCGCCGGTAGGCCTATGTAAAATAGGCTCACCGGCGCGCAGGGCCCTGCTCACCTAAATCCGCCCGGATTTGGGCGGATTTAGGCGAGCAGGGCTCTGAAAATCCGCCCCTTATTTATTTGCCAGTAAAGACAGGAACAAGCTATGGGATTTTTACCTTCAAAATTATTTCAAAGATATTTCCTCTAAGGAAACAGCACAGAATTACCTTTATCTACAGGTTCTGTGATCAACATTGCAACCCCTTTATCTTTAAAAATTTTATTTTTATTCAATGTAAACCGTTTTGACAAAATTTATTTTTATAAAACGGTATATAAATATTTTTAAATAAATAAATAAATAAATACAGGTGAAGTGTATTCAATTTAGTTTTTGGGGCTTTTTGAAATATTTTTTTCTCTAAGATAGTATGTATTTCAGTTACATTAACTCAAAATCAGATCATCAATCATCCACTTTTCTCACATTCAACTAACTAGCAAAGATGACAAATACTCTGTGTCAGCTATAGAGAATTATCCTTAATTTTAACTAATTCCATTTTTCAAATAGGATAATTACATTAAACAGCACTTTCACACACTGTTATACACAAAACTAGATTTCCTAAGGTGTTTGGGTGCTCTTCCATTTAGTCAATGCTCTGTGACAAGAACCTGTGACCTGGTCTCTCCACTTCAGTTTCCAGCTCAACTCTGTCTGAAATTTCACAACATGCTCAGTGAAAATCTTCAGCAGAAATCCCTACTCCTCTGATGCCATTTGTAGGAAATAGTACTTATCTACTTCAGGAAACCTTCTTATTCTCCTAGGAATCTCTTTAAAAACCCTTGGCTTAAGAAAACATCCTTAAAAAGAATTTTTAGAAAGCTCAAAGCATTCTTTTTAGGTAATTCACTTCTTAAATCTTCCTGTACTTTGCCTTAATTTAGTATTGTTACACAGACCTGATCACTTTGCATAAACACTAAGGCCTGGATTCTCTAAGGGTCTAAGGTGGTCTAGCGTTGCTATAGTGTTGCCACAGCATTGTCTATGAGATAGCTTAAGGATTTATTTTTCCTCTCTGAGAGCTGAATAGATCTTATTTTTGACCAATGTTTACATTACCCATTAACATGAATAGAGACACTGCTCAGGGTGGCAAGATGGCGGCATAGCCTGTCGGAGCGGGAGCTACTTCTTGCTCTGAGAAAAGACAATTTCCTCTAACTAAATGCTTGCAAAGCAAAGGGAAAGGTGAGGGTTTACCCTTCCCTACCTTTACCCTTGCCTATTCAGCAAAAAATAGGCCGCTATATGACCTCACCTGCACCTAAAATACCAGGAACCGAGGATCCTGATATGCCGAGCAGCTTGGAAGGGCAACTTGAGCCGACAGAGGAGGCTTCACTGAGTCCCAACCACAGGCCACCTACTGCACAGAGAACGAGCGATGGAAGCCCCGAAGGAACTCTGGAGAGACCATTAGTTCCGGTCCGGAGGTGGGAGCTGTACAAGCTCACGAGGAGGGACAAGGAGCTGAGGCAGCCGGTCCGAGACCAGAGAAGGAAAGTGGAGCTCTGTTTTTGGGAACCCCCCTGGCAGGGGAGAGGAACAAGCTACCGGCGGTGAGTCCTGGGGATCCTTAGCTCGACCTGCCGTGGTCACTCCAGATATATTGTGGGACCTAATGGCTGGTATGGTGACCGATATCAGAGGCCTGAATGAGAAATTAGATATTGTCAGTGCTAGAAACCAGCAAGACATTTTCCACACTCAAAAACAAATAAAAGATTCAGTGGAGAGAATTAAAATTCTTGAGGAGAAAGAGAAAAAGATACAACAATGTAACGCTGTTTTGGTTAAGGACAGAGAGATTTTATCTAGATGGATTGAAACTCTTGAAAATAATGCCAAGAAATTGAATCTGCTAATTTTAAACTTCCACAGAATAGTAGGGAAGTACCTTAAATAACGGTAAAAAGGTTTATGGTGGAAAAGCTTGGCTTTACTGAAGGGGATATTCCAGTTGTTAATCAATGTTATTTTCTTCCAAAAGCTAAAAATTCAAATAATAGGTCTGAAAAGTTGTTTCAAGGGGATCTTACTAATTTTCTAGAAGATTCTGCTTTACAGGTTATTGATTGGGGTACTTTATTAGTAACCTTTTCCAGTCTTATAGACTTAAATAAAACTATGAGAAAATATTTCACTAATTACCCCATCATGTTTCATGATAAAGCAGTTAAGATTTTCCTAGATCTAGCCTTATCCACACAAGGAAGTAATTTCATTAGGTTTCTCTTTCACCCTTCGCTTTCCTTGTAGATGTTTGATAAGGAAGCAGGAGGATCTCTTTATTTTGTATATGCCAGATCAATTGAAAAGTTTTGTGGAACAAAGGAGACGAGCCACTTCTTCCCCTGTATCTAGTTGAAATAGAAAAAAAGTGCAGGAGTGCTATGTTAAGCCTTTACTTTAGTAATAATGAAGTATATCTCCCTAAAAATTTCTGCCTTTACTGGAATTTTCTAAATGGTTGTCTGTAATGTTAAAATGGAAATGGCAAAATGATATGATTGTGTTTAGAATTATTTTCATGTCTATATATTTGTCAAAAATGCCAAGACCATGTATTTCTATTGCAAACTGATGTTTTAGTTTGTATTAAAAAATGATAAATAAAGAATTTAAAAAAAAAAAAAATGAATAGGGAAAATTTGTTAAAAGAAACCAATAAAAACTCCACTCACACAATTTCAAACCACACCAAATTTTCAGGTTAGCTTCTAAATAAAAGTAACAAAGGTCCTCTGTTTTCTCATGACCATAATAGTTATTTTAAACACTTTTAAAGCTAATTATATTTTTAACTGGCATATAAAATATTTTTTGCCCAAACCAAGGGTTAAAATCAGTGGGGCAGATTTTAAAAGGGTTACGCACGTACGTTACATTCGTAACCCTTAAAAAAAACTCATGCACGCGCCGAGCCTATTTTGTAAAAGCTTGGCGGCGCGCGCAAGCCCCGGGACGCGCGTATGTCCCAGGGCTTGCAAAAAGGGGCAGGGCAGGGGTGGTAGAGAGGCTGGGCGGGGCCTGAGCCTCCAGGCACAGCGGCCATTTGCGCTGTGCCCGGGATCGCAGGCCGGCCGTTGGCTGGCGCGCATAAGTTCTTCAACAAAGGTAAGGGGGGGTTCTCGGTAGGGCTGAGGGATGGGTTAGGTAGGGGAAGGGAGGGGAAGGTGCAGGGGGGGTGGAAGGAAAGTTCCCGCCAAGGCCACTCTGATTTCAGAGCGGCCTTGGAGGGAATGGAGGTAGGTTGCGCGGCTCGGCACAAGCGAGTTGCACAATTGTGCACCCCCTTGCCCGCGACGACCCTGGATTTTATAACATGCGTGCAGCTGTGCGCGCATGTTATAAAATTGGGCACAGATTTGTTCGTGCCGGATTGCGCGAACAAATCTGCGCCCGCGCAGAGGTTTTAAAATCTGCCCCAGTGTTTTTATGATCCTATCTGGCAACCACCGCCACCAAACCCCAGTTTCTGAAATGTTTTTACCACTTTTTAATCACAGGAACCCCTGGGGGAAAAGAGTGATATAACTTGATTAAAACCCACATTTGGCTCCAAATTCTAAATGTGATCAAGTCACAAGAGCCCCTAAACCAGACCAACACTGTCAAAATATTCATTTTTAACAAAATTCAAAAGTTTATTTAACTTATTGGTGCCGGGTTCGCGAGGGTGCTAAAACCTATGTGGGAGCCTCTTCTGATGTCCTCCACCAAAAACACCATGATTTGAAATTTGTAAAATCAATTGTTTGGCTTTTATGAAACTTTAAAACTTTTAAATTACCTAAGGCATTTCTTTGGGACAGCCTCTCACTGATGTCATCCCTGACGTCAGCGAGGACCCCTGGGCCTGCACTGCTATAGTGCCGGGGCTCTGATTTCAGCCCCGATGCTATTTCTCCTTTAATTACTGCAGCAACAGCACTGCCCCTGGTTTCTGGCCCCAGCAGCATTGAAGTGTGTGATTTATTTTAAAAAAAACTATTGTGCCACTTTGTGGCTTCTCTTCAGGCCTTCAGGAGCTCCCCACGCTCCCTCAATACCAGCACTGCCTTTCTTCAGGCCGCTGAGAGCTCCCTAGGCTCCTGCGGTCCCCTCCTGCTATCTTCGTGGCTGACCGCCACTTTAACTTTCGTCGCGGCTCACTGCTGCATTGGGGGGTACAATTCCTGGAGCAGCCAGCCTCTTCTTGTTCACAGCTCATCGCCGCTGTCAAAGCCCAATATCAGAACACGTAGGGGTAGATTTTAAAAGGGTACGCCTGATTTTATAAATCGAAGCGGCCTCAGAGGGAACTTCCCTTACCCCCCACCCCACCTTCCCTGCTCCTCCCCTACCTCCCCCGCCCTTTCCCCCCTACCTTTTTTGACTTCTTGTTTTTGTTTCAAAACTTACTTCAGCCTCTGACTCCGCCCCCGCCCCTTTAGTAAAGCCCTGGGACTTACACGCGTCCTGGGGCTTTACACGCGTCACAGGGCCTTTTGAAAATAGGCCCAGTGCGCGTAAACCCTCCGGATTTACGCACGTAACCCTTTGAAAATCCGGCCCGATAGCTTTCAATATTATGCTAACACAAAGATTTAATGCACATGAGGAGTTGTTCATGTTGGCTATAGTCTCAATGACTTCACTTTATGCAAAAAAACCTTGAATTCATTTATTACATGGTGAAAACAGGAAAATGAGGTAGAAAAATGGTCTGGAAATGTTTTGTCCTCTTAAAAACTCCTTTCCTCATTGGTCTTTAAATTCCCTGGTATAACCTTTAAAAGAACAGAAATTGCATTCATTTCCTGACCTCTTTTTATCCTTCAGATTTTCAAAGACAAGTGCTATAGAAAATTTTGCATGCAAAATGTTTAGCCATTATTTAAAAACAGGGGATGGTTGATAAATTTGATACAGTAAAAGAAGTAGGTTTGTGCAAGCTAGATTTATTTTTACACAAGCATATAGAATGTTTTGAAGTGTCAAAACTGCTCCTTTAGGAAGTAATTGGAGCTGTGCTAGTGCCAGAGTGCTTAAATTCAGATATATGCTATTCTAGAGCAGGAGCAAATATACAGTATTTAGGCCAAAGGCTGCCAAGAGAAATAACAAGTATATATGCATTTGGGTGAATAGAAGTTTGTGGATAATATGTCTATGAGTGGTGAAAAACTTCAGAGGATCTTCTTCTCCTATGCTCTCTGAATATATTTTTGTATCATTATGAAAATTTATATTTTGTCAAATATTCAGTTTTTCAGTTTTTTTTTGCACCATTCACCATCTGAAGGCCAAAAAACATGGATGAATCAATCTCTTAACTTAGAAGTCCCTTAATCTTTTATCAACTTGTAAGTAATCTACAAGAAATTCCACTAATGAGGCCTATTTTTGAATGGATACGAATATGCATATCCATGGGCAAAAGTAACTATCCTCTTGGACCCCTTGACATGTACTGAAAATTTGGTTGGATAGTATACCAAAATTAGAAATTAATAGGGACAAACATGCATAGCCATCTCATGAGCCTTCTTCCCTTCAGAAAATAGGCCAAAAATGTCATACTATTTTTTTTAATTAAAAGGAGTGACCTGAAGTGAACCAGTTCCTTAAAACAATATTTTAAGTTGAGTTCATTCAAGTTACCAAAGAGAAATGACCTGCAATCACTTAAACATTTATACTCCATCTAAAATAGCAAATTGCTTATTTTGAGGCACAATTTCACCAATAGGAACAATTAGCAACTTCCAATATAGTGTGGCATAAAATATTACACCGCATGCAACAGTAGCTCTTCAGTGAAGGCATGTCACTACCATATAAAACATAACCAAAATAAAAGTTCCAGTAAGTCTGAGTTTTGCACATATCAGTAGAAGGATTCTGAGCTACAGGAAGTGCCTCTTCGTGGTTTTGGAACCAAAGTCAGGACTTTGCCTGGGATCTTCTCACAAACATACATCATTGTTCATACATTTCCCCAGTGTGCCAGAGGATAGAATGTTTCATTTCCCAATGTCCTTGGCGTTAGCCTTACAACATAAAGTAATCAGACAATTTCAAAAAGATTAAAAAAGAAACAGATGGCACAGCACTGTATCAATTATGCTTTCAATGTATTCAAAGTGAAAAGTTGGGTACATTTTCAAGCAGATTACGTGTACCTGAGGACCAATTTAACCACAATTGGCCAATTAAAAATCCACAACTTTTGTAGATCCCTCTCCTGGGTCACGAAAATGCATAAAAATGATCCGGTGGAGTTTTCTATTCATAGCTTTGCAATGGTGCAGGACAAAAGTCATTAAAGTCAAGGGTTCTTGTGGTACACCACAAAAATGCCACTTCTGACTCCAAATATTGTTTACTTCAAAATAAAACAAAAACAAAAACACATTTCCATGGTCTTGCATTTAAATTGTATTTTCTATTGCCATGGAAATGTGCTCTTCTCCATACAGAAAAGCAGATTCTTCTAAATGCATTAGCTTATTGTCAAAACATTTCCCAGAATCCTTATGTTGTTGCGAAATGCAGTGAAAGTGAGCTTGTGAGTAAGCCGGGTATATGAGTGTGATTTTAAGGAGGCAGCTGGACAGCAGTAAATATACTATGAAGAACAAAACAGAGAAAAACTGGACTATTTTCCTATATTCCGCATAACAAAACTCAGTACATCATTTGAGTGACTGGCTCACTATGCGATTGTATGCTGCACATAACATCCTGTTGGGGCTGAGTTCTCTTGCAAGTTTGAATATGTGTGGCTCTTACAAATGGAATGACAGCCAAAATAAACACTAATGACCAATGTAGAAAACAGATATCAAACTTCCATACGTCCAAATTTTAAGAGGCCCCCACGTGTCTGGGGTTGCGCGCATGGCTGGGCTGTGCGTGCAACGAGCGCATTTTAGAAATGGCCTAGCCATGCTTGTAACCCCTGATAAGTACAGAAGTGCTGGGCCAATGAAAAGGGGTGGCCAGGGGCAGGGTCTGGGCAGGGAGGGGCGGAGGCGGGGCTGACAGGAACAGCAGCCATTAGGCCCTGACCTGGGGAAGCACACCCCAGCAGCCAGCCGGCACGCTCAAGTTATTTCTGCTCCAAAGGAGCAGTAAGTATTAAAACAAAAAAAATCTAATAAGTAGGGGTTAGGGGTCAGGGAGGAGAGGAGAGAAGAGGGAAAAAGGTAGGAAGAGTAGTTAGGTGGCTAGGGAGTGGACTGGAAGGGAATTGGTAAAACCCTATTCCTATCGCCGCATGTTGTTTTAAAAAATCCCCACCCCCATTGCACGCAGAAGAGGCCACCTGCCCGCACATGCATGTGTGGACATTAAAATCCGGTGTGCATGTGCGCCAACATGCGCGCATGTTATAAAATAGCCATGTCCATGTGCACACACCGGAAACCATGCACACATGGACTCACGCGCAGGATTTTGAAAATCGACCTCATAATGAACTGCATAGGGATGTGCAGAGGGACCGCACATGTTACATTCAATATTCGTATTCGTCGGGAGGCAGATATGTTGCATTCGGCAAGGGGGGCCACCGATTCATTCATGCATTCCATTCTTATTCGTTTCCCGGCTAATTGTAATTAACTACAACCCCCCACATTCCTGACCCCCCCCCCCCAAGACTTGCCAAAACTCCCTGGTGGTCCAGCAGGTGTCCGGGAGCCATCTACTACACTCACGCCGTCGGCTGCCGGTATTCAAAATGGCGCCGATAGCCTTTGCCCTTACTATGCCCTTACTATATCGGTGCCATTGGTCGGCCCCTGTCACATGGTAGGAGCACAAGATGGGGCCGGCCGGCCACTGCTCCTACCATGTGAACGGGGCCGACCAATGGCACCGGTAGCCTCTGTGACATAGTAAGGGCAAAGGCTATCGGCGTCATTTTGAATACCGGCAGTCGACAGCGTGAGTGCAGTAGATGGCTCCCAGACCCCCGCTGGACCACCAGGGAGTTTTAGCAAGTCTTGTGGGGGTCAGGAGGGTGGGGTTTTGTTTAAATTTGCTCCTTTAGATGTCCGAATAATTTGATGAAGATTCGTTGTATTCATGGGAATCGCGATACGTTTCACGACGCAACAAATACAACGAATATGGCCCTATACGTTGCGGATTGCCAATATGTTGCAAATGAATGCACACATCTATTAGTACTCTCCTAAATTCCAGCTATCCATCATAGAGACAATCGGGCGGATTTTCAAAGCCCTGCTCACGTAAATCCGCCCGGATTTATGCGAGCAGGGCCTTGCGCGCCGGCGTGCCTATTTTCCATAGGCCGCCGGCGTGCGCAGAACCCCCGGACGCGCGTAGGTCCCGGGGTTTTCGGAAGGGGGCGTGTCGGGGGCGTGTCGGGGGCGGGGCCGAACGACGCTGCATTTTGGGGGCGGGGTGCGGCGTTTTGGGGCGGCCCCGGGGGCGTGGTTTCGGGCCGGGGCGTTCCGGGGGCATGGCCGCGCCCTCCGGAACCGCCCCCGGGTCCGGTCTCGGCGAGCCAGCAGCCCGCTGGCGCGTGTGGATTTACGTCTCCCTCCGGGAGGCGTAAATCCATGGATAAAGGTAGGGGGGGGTTAGATAGGGCCGGGGGGGTGGGTTAGGTAGAGGAAGGGAGTGGAAGGTGAGGGGAGGGCGAAAGAGAGTTCCCTCCGAGGCCGCTCCGATTTTGGAGCGGCCTCGGAGGGAACGGAGGCAGGCTGCGCGGCTTGGCGCGCGCCGGCTGCCCAAAATCGGCAGCCTTGCGCGCGCCGATCCTGGATTTTAGAAGATACGCGCGGCTACGAGCGTATCTTATAAAATCCAGCGTACTTTTGTTTGCGCCTGCTGCGCAAACAAAAGTACGCGATCGCGCAGTTTTTCAAAATCTACCCCAATGAATATGAATACATTTCCATGTCATTCAAGATGTACCCTAATAGACAGTGGCAATTTAAGGTACAATGAATATAGTAGGCTACAAATACTAGCATGATGAGCTTCTACAATGTTAATGTCAAGGTCAAATTCCACAATAAAAACTAATATTCCAAAAGGAAAAAAAAAAAGCAAATGTCATCCAACGATGGACACATAAAATGAGAGGATCTGGCATTGTTTCAGCACTAAGTATCATTTTCTTGGATTTTAGGGTTTAGCAATTTGGGTCATACAAGATGGTAAAGTGGACCCAGGCTGAAGCAGCGGGGTAGGTATTTTTGCTTGAGCTTGAAGAGAATTCCCTACTTTGATCTCCTTTCTGCAAACTCTCCCCTCTCTTCTTCTTGTTGCTGGTAGTTACAGTGCACTCACATATGCATGCCACACCAGGGCAGAATTTAAACTCAAATTTTTATTTTCTGGGATTACCAGCCAACAACAATCTACAAACATGTAGAAAGTAGAACAAGATTCCTGAAAAACTGAGGGCTTGATATTCAAAGATAAGCATTTAAGTAAGGTAGCTGGATAAGACTTATCCAGGTAATTTACAAGGGATGTTCAGCAATATAGCTGGCTATGCCACTGAATATCCCTAATGAAATTGCTAGCTAGCTGAAAAAAGTCTTATCTGGCTAACTTTAGACCTGCTATTTTTGAGAAAGTTTAACTTATCAGGCTAAAATAACTGTCTGAGGGGGTCATTCTCTAATGCTATCACACGCGATAGCTAGCTTGGGGCAGAGTCGGGGCTTGAGGCAGCATCGGGGCGGAGTCGGCCCCGGAAGAGGAGGATTTGGGGTGGCACCAAGGCCAACACTGCGGACACATCGCTGGCGGCAAAAGGTAAGATTCCTTATTGCCGCCAGATTCGCACTGAATAACTACACCTTTTATGGTGTAGTTATTCGGCGCGAAAGCCAGCAGCGATCGCACTGCGGAGGTCTGCGACCTTAGAGAATCCAGGCCTAAGTTTGAACATTATTACTTATGTGGCCTTGTTAGGCAGATAAGTAGCTACTACACATAACTCCCATATCCAGCCCATCACTCATCTGGCTAACTACTTAGACAGATAAGTAGTTATCAGCTAAATGGCGGCCACTGAATGGGACCGGATATTCAACCATCACCTCTTAGCTGGATGTCCTTATTTAACTGGATAAGTAGCACTGAATATTGGCCTCCCAGAGCTCACTAGATTCACAGGCACATACAGATTATAGCTCAATTATACAAGTACCCCAAATTTAGAGCACCATTTAGACAACTGACCCTCTTCCTCTCCTCACTCCTTCAGCCAATCTCCAGGTGAGAAATAGGCTTACATCCCTAAATTACCTCTCACTCATTCAACTGAGTCACAAGTAGGGTATTGGGCTCATATTCATAAATTACCACTCGGGGTCTCTAACTCACCCCACCAGCCTTACCCTGCATCTCAGTATTCTACTCACAAGCATCTGAGTTCCTCTAAATGGAAGTACTCGTATTCTATGGACCACTAGGCATCTCTCCCCTCATGTCCTGTGTCCATTCTACCAGCAGTGCTGAGAATTTCCCTGGTCTCTTCCACACTCTGGTCCTCCTTGGATGCATTCCTCATCTTGGAAGCTCCTTCCTTCTCTATTCTCACCTGTTTCCTGGCCATTTCCTCTTGGGGAGGAAACACCATCCACTTCAGGCCTCAGGTCTCTCTAGCCTCCTCATTATGGAAGCTCCTCTCACTTCCAGATATTGCCTCAGAATTCTAAATTCCTCCAAATTTTACTCAGTTTATATATCCTCCCATAAGCCACTTCTAGAAAGGATCATATTTCAGCTTCCTTAAAGGGGAACTCCCTCTAAAGCCTCTTAATGAACCGCAACTGAAATTTTATTTATTTATTTACTTATTATTATTTTTACTATACCAGCTTTCATGACATGGATCACATCAAACCGGTTTACATTTAACAAAGTGTGCAAGATAAGAGATAACTCAAACAATTGTAACAAGAGCATTGTAAGGAGAGTGACAGTTACAATAAAACAGGGAAATAAATAACTGGTAGTTGGAGGTGAGAAGAGGGGGATTTAACTTACAGCAACTTATTTACAAGGTTACAAGATTGAGTCCGATTAAATGTGATTTGTATAGTAAATGATAGTGTTAACAATGTGAAAGTGAAGGCAGCGAATGACAAAGTTTGTTATTTAAAACCATTTTTAATAGTGTGGTTGAGATGTCGGGTGTAGGTCCCAGTCGGGGCTTGGATAGTGTGGTTACGATGTCTGGTGTAGGTCTCAGTCAGGGATTGGAAAGGCTTTTTTAAAAAGCCAAGTTTTCAGCCTTTTTCTAAATGTTGGAAGTTTTATATAAAAGCACAATAAAACTAAGCCTGCTTCTGTACCTGATACCATTCAGTGGCAGTTCAATAATGCTATAAGCCCAATATTAATTTTTATCTGCAACTCAACTTCCAGGAAACCCATGTCTCCCCCACCTAAAGTTCCTTGAAATACCAGCTTGAGGACGGTCACACATTTTGGTGATCCTATTAGACAAAGACATAGTATGATAAATGCTATACATTACAACCTCGGACAAATTGTTGTGCTGGAGGTGGACCCTTGGCCTGGTGCAGGATTGGTACGGCCCTCTGGTTGGACCCAGAGAGCGCCTACCACTATGAGGCGGCGCACACAAGGAGACAGAGGCTAGCTGGAGCTTCACTAATAGCAATTCGGGGTTTCCAAAGGTTGGGCCCTTGGTTACTCGGATCGCCTGAGCTTAGGTGGACCTCTGAGGGTCTCCTGGAGAGGTAGCGAAGAGGTGTGCCCACCATGAGCAAAGGTGCACGGTTGATGAGGACAGGATGTACTAGACCTGAGCAAGGATCACCGGAGACCTCTGGAAGGAAACAGGAAAAGGAAGTCCTCCGGGCGAGATAGGCAGCGCCTATAGGTCTAGTTTGAGGTAGGCCGTGGGCAGCGCCCGAGCAGGCTGATCTGGTGGTCTCAGGAGTAGCGAATAGAGTATCCGAGTGGAGCGCAAGGGTCAAAGCCAGGGTATCCGTCCGAGGGTGGTCAGCCAAAGCGAGGATCAGTTCTGAGATCAGTCTGAGTGTCAATAGGCAAGCAAAGGTCAGTTCCAGGCAGCGATTAAAGATAGTCAAAGGCAAGCAGTGGTCAGTTCCAGGCAGCGGTCAGATGTGGTCAAGCAAGCAGGGGTCAGGTCCAGGCAGTGGTCAAACATAGTCAGGCAAGCACAAGTCAGTCTGAGAAGGTACTACCAGAGGAGGAACATGGAGCAGGAATCAGCACAGACGCTGGGACCAGGGCCGGAGAGAGCAGGAATTAGGCCCGTGCCAGCTAAGAAAGGTAGGCCCCTATGTAAGGTTCTGATGTGATACTTAATAAGAGAAATCATTTTCTAAATTTCCCAAATAATTTTTATTTATTTAAGAAGGCTTTACAAGCTTTTTTGTTAGCAAATTCTTCAATTACAATTGACATTTTTATTTATACGTTAGAAATAGATATATCTAGCTTTTTTTTTAAATTAAATTTTGCCCAACAAAAGTAGGCCCCTTGAACATTGTAGGCCCTAGCCAAATGGCCATGCTGGCACCCCCTCTCTCCTGGAGTGGCTGGGATACAGAGGATCATGGGAACACAGGAAGTCAGGAGCACTGGAACAACACAGGAATGCAGGAACACTGGAACAGAGACTGGATCAAGGAACGCAGGAACAACAAAGGATCAAGGAATGTAGGACAGCAACTAGCTACACCGGAGTTGTCAACCCGTTTGCCAAGGCGAGGTCCTGGGGACAGGGCCTCGCTTTAAGTAGGAAACTCAATTGTCATCATCCAGGCGCGCCACGGAGGGAGTGTTTGTCGCGGACCCTTTAGAGGGCCGCAGGGTCCACGCGTGGTCCCAGGGCGGCCTGGGAGGTTAAAGGCTCGGAGAAGGCGGAGGATGCCGAGCAGAGCGCCGGGGATGGCAGTGGCTGGTTGCAGCAGTGGGGGACGCCAGGCTGGGGCCTGTCGGAGCGCGGACCAGGTGAGCAGGGCCGTCAGAGGTGGGGCCATGGGACGCGCAACACAAATGGAAAAAAAATGTTTTTACATTCAAACAGGAGATATTCAGTGAAGAATAAAAACATTGGAAGGTCAAGCCACACAGAACATGCAGTAAAAAAGAAAGGTTTGCCACCAGTATTGGCTACCAGAAAGGTATCTTAGGAATATCATATCTGATGATGTCAAGGTCATAAAACATTATGACAAAGCTAGAGCCATATTAGTGCTAGGTTGCACAGGAAGATATAAAACTCTTAGGTTCCATGCTACAGAGTATTCACGCTGAGAGAAGACAGGCATAAGAACCAGGCAGGGCAGTGCTGGGATAATCCCTGAGTGTGGTGCAAGTTGAAGCCAGGTGGGGCTATGCTGGATTGCTGAGCGAGGCTTCTGCAGGCTGGAGGAAGGTAGGGCTGAAGTCAAAGAAGGGAGCTGGAGCTAGAGCTGGAACAAGCTGTTATTTTGACAAGGCTGGAACAAAAGAAGACTGGAACAAGGCAGGGCTGGTACATGGCAGGCAGTAGTGGAGCACTGAACTGGAACAGGTTTTCACAATGAGATGAAGTCAATGCAAGTAAACTATGAGAATTCTCCAACAGAAGTGGAGGCCGATATTCAGAGCTACTTAGCCGGTTAAGCAGGGACTTATTCAGCTAAGTGATTGCCACTGAATATCCGGGAGAAGTCACCACTTAGCTGGATAAGTGATTATTCAGATAATTAGAGAGCTGGATATATTGTGGGCAGGCAATGGGAATTTTGGAGCAGTACTACCTATCTGATTTACTTAGCCAGATCAGTGTTGATAATCAGCGATTTCTACAGAGATATTCAGCAGCATAGCCTTGCTACTGAATATCCCAAGTAAGTTTGCTGAATAAGTTTTATCCATCTAACTTACCTAAACATTTAGGTTTGAATATTGATGCCCTAGTTGCTACAGACATTTCCTGTTTTCCATCATCTCCTTTCACCTGGCCCCTGACCAATCCTCTTGCCTCAGACTTACCTGTTTCAAATGAAAGAACATCCCTAATGTCTTTTCCCACATGTGCACCCATACACATGCGTATTGGCCCACGAGAGGAGATACACTGGAATATTAAATCATGAGTGCACTTGCAGGCGTATGATTTAAAATATGCCTACCGCATGTAAGTATGCTCCTAATTTTGAGAGGTTACTCATTCAAATCGTATCTCCAGTAGGGCTTTGCCGGCTTTAATGTGCGTATGTAAGCACATTTTAAAACATGCTCGTGCGGGGGATATTCCCAGTTTTTCCAACTAGTCCACCAGTTTGCCCAGTCAATATTGAGCTCTTCCATCTGGTTCTTCATTCTGCACACCTCTCCCCCCCCCAGTTTACCCAGACTCCTCACCCTGTTTTGTATACCCTAAAACATGAGATCTACAAACTTGCCTCTCCTCTGGAGCAGCAGTAAGGTTCACGCACTGCGGTCTCCTGTTTTAAAATACGGTTACGTGCGTAAGTGTTGGCCCCCACCCTGGAATGTCTTTTCCCCGCCTGTCCCCCAGCCCTGTTCCACCCTTCTATTTGTGGCTCGTGCAGGGGTATACTATATACATGCGTAAATCACAACTTTTTATAATCTTACTCACATGTGGCCTACATACACGCATAGGCGGGCATTTTTGCGTGAGCAACACTTTTTTTAAAATCGACCTTTTAGTCCGTATCTCCACTGCTATGCCTGCATACACTTGTGTGCAGAGAGCAGGAGCATAGGACGCTGAAGCTGACAGCTCTGCACTCCAATCTATGGCTGTTACAGCAGCAGTAGCAACAGCAGGGAGCCAAGGGAGGAGTTGGTACAGCAGCTGCTAGGTAGCTGGGGCGTGCATGGTAATTCCCAGGTTTACAATATCTTCATTCAGGCCCTTCATAACAGACTGAATAGCAGCCAAAAATCCCCTGTTATGAGAGTAGATATTAGAGAAATTCCAATATTTAGTTAATATCCCTTTCTCAAGGTCCCAACCTCCAGGATTGAATACAGCCTTAAGTTCAAATACATATAAAAAAATGGAGGAAAAATAAAGTTTACAATTGCTGTATTTTTCCATTGAAAATGCAGCAATCTAAGCCTAAGCTGTCTTTTGGTTTTTTTTCTGATTTTATGAATATAGGAAAAGTTATTGATGAATCAAGCCTCATAAGTTTAAAAACTCTTGATTGCACAAGAAAATAGCCTAGAGCATATGTTCTGACAAGTTAAATATGAAACAGTCATAAGAAAGGACAAAAGTGTATTTGAGAAAAAAATTTGCCAGCGAGCAAAAACTAATAATAAACATGGTTTCAAGTACATTCGAGGCAAAAAGCCTGTGAGGGAATCAGCTGAGTCACTAGATAACCAAAGGGGTAAACGGGGTGCTCAGGGATGAGAAGGAAATAGCAGAAAAAAAATGAATACATTTGTTGCCTCAGTTTTTATTGTAGAGGATGTTGGGAACAAACTCACATTGGAAACTTTCTTTGATGGTGATTCTCAGCAACTAAAACAGATCTTTGTGATGGAGGATATAATAGATCAAACTGACTAAAGAATAACAAATCTTCAGGACCGGATGACATGTACTCCAGAGTCGCGAAGGAATTCAAACATGAAAATGTAAACCTGTTACTAGTGTTCTGTAAACTATCATTTAAAACAGTGGACAATACCTGAAAACTTGAGGGTGACCTATGTATATGTAATGCCGAATTTTTTAAATGGTTCCGGGGCGATCCAGGAAACTATAGCCCAGAAAGCCTGATGTCAGTACATGGCAAAATAGTAGAAATTATTCTTAAAAACAAAATTACTGTCCATGTAGATAGGTCTAGCTTAATGGGAACGAATCAACATGAAGAGAAGTCTGCCTTACAAATCGATTAGTTTTTTTTAATGTTTAAATAAACATATATACATATACATATAGATAAACATATAGATAAAGTTGAGCTTGTTAATAATATGTTTTTGGATTTTCATAAGGCATTTATCTAAGTGCCCCATGAAAGACTCTTCAGGAAATAAAAAAATCATAGGATAGGAGGTGTCCTATTATGGATTGTTACTACTTAAAATGCAAGAAACGGCAGAATTAAAATGGTCAGTTATCTATATGGAGAAAGGTCATTAGTGGAGTACCACAGGGGTCTATTTAACATATTCATAAAGGTTCTGGAAGCTCATTCTTCTCTATGTCAAAGATGCCTTATTTGCTTCAAAGACATGTCAAAAAAGAAACCCTATTTTTAGAGAGTGGAAGTCTAGCCAGGATGGGCATTATAATCCTTTGAAAAATATGCTGTGATTTATTAAATGCTTGGACCAACTAACAGTGGAAAATAGGCAGCATTGGCATGGTGGCATTTTTTAAGTAATCTGTGTGGCTTGCAATAAATCATAAACATCAGGAGCTTGGCGACATGGTCTGCTAAAATGGAATAGATCTAAATTTACTCAAGCAATTTCAGCTATCCTGTGTCTACTTCCATTTTGCTAACCCAGCATTAACACAAAGATCAGTTTCTCTCACTTCTAATGCTTTGTGACGGCATTTTTTCTCTAACCTACTATAAAATGCTTAGGTTAAGCTGAATGTGCATTGGTTATCTTTCATCCAAACGTTTGTTTCAAGTTAACAGATATATGCAACTGTACTTTTAGCTTTTGACCGAAGATTTAAAAAAATGTTTAGGTCAATAGCGATTTGTTCAGCGAAGTTCAGGACTTTATCAGACAAACACAGGATTTTGAATTTTCCACTCTTCCAAACAGGTAAGTTTCAGCTGGGTAAGTCATTGCCCAATAAAATTATACCCAGATAAAAAAGAGGGAATCTGGGAGTATAAAGTAAACTTAGCTGGATAGCACCAATATTCAGCATATCACGGATAAGTTTATCTGGGTAAGTCTGGTCATGGTGCAGAGCAAGTCTAAAGTTATTGGGTGCATTTATCTGGATAACTTTACACCTAACTGTATATTTCAGGGATGGCCAACTCTGGTCCTTGAGAACCACAAACAGGCCTAGTTTTCAGGATATCCACAATGAATATGCATGAGATAGATTTGCATGCACTGCCTCCATTGTATGCAGATTTCCCTTGTGCATATTCATTGTGGATATCCTGAAAACATGCCTGTTTGTTGCTCTCAAGGATGGGAGTTGGCCACCCCTGGTCTATATCAAGGATATAGTTGAATAATTTAAAAAAAGCAACAACTGAGCCACAGCCAAATTTCCCCTCCCCCTATCCCAGTTTAAAAAATAAAGATGGTCACCTCTGCCTGAGCCTGCTTCCCTCCCCCCACCTCCTAATCTCTTTAAAATGTTACTGGGTTTAATGGGACTGATCCATTCACTTTCTTTACCTTAAAAATAATATCTCTTTAAATTCCCATCTCCACCTGTGACCCTTATAAGGCTCCTAATTACAGAGTGTGAGGGATAGAGTCTCTTACCTCTTCCCTCTCCTGTAATATATAAGTGTCTGGAGATCTGACAGCTCCTGGCAACATGTATTAATTGATTCCCTTCATTCAGATCTTCACTAATTGGCTCTTCATGGATAGCTGAAGAGCCCAATAAGTGAAGAACTCTGGGAATTGATGCATTACAGGAGTGGGAGGAGGTAAGAAACGCTTCTCCTTCCACTATGGATTTGCAAGCATTTTGAGGGGTCCTGGGTGGGGTTGGTAACTTAACCTGACATTATTCTCAAGATAGAAATAGAGGACAAGATCAATCCCACTTAACCCAGTAAGTTTTTCAAGAGAAGACTCGGCCAATGGTGCCCACTTTTATTTTTTCTAAACATGTCATGAGATGGAAGGGGAAATTTTGCCCTGACTTGGATACATTTTTTTCCCTTATATTCAGTAAGCTGTTGAGTGGTAAAGGTACCTGCGCACACAAGTTATAAAATCGGGTGTACATGTGCGTGCACTGGGTAGCACGCACATGTACACCCACGCGCACCTTTTTAAAATCTTCACCAATGTGTCCTGTTACTACTTATTGATTCAGTATATACATTTGCAGATTCTGCTTACCTTACCTATATGTGTTTACAATTTATCAATCTCAGCTGTCCAATCTAAGTAAAAATTGTTCATAAGACTTTTGAAAAGTGGAAGATAGCTATGGAAAGCTTTCATTAATGATTGTGATTTTCCACCCAGTCCCCACTAGTGTATGCAGATCTATCTCAGTAAAGAATGCAAGGATCGGTGTATTAAAAAAGCCCTTTATTAGAAATGGCCCGACTCTGGCCGAGTTTCGCTCTTTGGTCGAGAGCTACTTCAGGGGCAATGCATGTCAGCAGGGCTTGCTGTGTGTCAGCAGAGCTAATGTCACAAGGATAATACTCCCACTTTATATGCAGTCTTGTTTTCTTTACTCTTTTAATAGTGCAGCAATCTGTGTAAACTGAGTAATACGGTTTACCCATCCCGAGTTGGACTACACAACTACATGGTTCAGTTAAAAGTATAAAAGTGGTTTGCAAAAAACATTTTTAAAATGATATGTTTATAATACAGTTTTCATAAAGTTCATAGAGTAAAACACAACTGAAGCACTTATTTCCAGCAAACTAAACAATGTGTTCTGGAATTCCTTTGGCACTTCCTCATTGTGTTTGTCCATTTCTTTTCATTACCACATTTGCTTTCCAGTTCTTACTTTGGATATCCTTAATATTTGACTTGGGTGTACTTATTGATAACATTCATGTTGATTAAGAATTTGTCTGATTCTATCAGTAACCCAGATGCAAGCCCTAACCACTGTAAGAACCTTTATCAATCTAACCAATGTATTGACCCAAATCCTTCAAAGAAAATCCAGAGCCTCGGCATGTCCCCAGCTTCCCAGAACTCCATGCTGCACAACAGTCTTTGACTAGAAGACCAAGACAGGAGATGCCACCCGCAACCAAAAAGCCACACCAAGGAAAATGGCCATGAAGCCACAGCAGTGCACAAAAAAAACAAACAGCTAAGAAGACATGTAAAATAGGCCTAGCCAGTCTTCTGTTCAGAGTTCCTGTGCCAGCTAGATGGAAGAAGCCTGCTGAGCCCATCCTGACTATAGTGTTCTTGCACCTGTGTGCTGATTGGGATGGGGATAGTCTACTATCTACCTGTGTTGTCCTACTGCCTACTTATAATGCCCTTCTCTAAGCTCTGCCCATACTCCTGACTCCTTGATGAGGTTTCCAGTCACATTCCTGCTGCTTTCTGTTCTCATCTTGTCTAATCTCCTGGTCCTACTGCTGGTGTACCATCTCATCTCATCCTGCTACTGCCTCCATGCTGGTGTCTTGTCTCTTAGGGCTGCTGCCTCCATGTTGCTGTCTCATTTCTTGGTCCTGCTGCCTCCTATGCTATGCTCTTTGGTCCTGGTCCTGCTGCCTCCATGCTGCACTCTCCAGTCCTGGTCCTGCTACCTGCTCTTTGAACTCTATTGCCTTGGCCCCTTTGAATGCACTCTTTCAACATGGACTGTCTGGGCCTTCACTTGCCATCGCCTAGTTATGCTGGGATTAGCTCTAACATTGTAGCTATTGGGTGTTACTTCTGCTTTCTATGTTCTTTGCTGTAATCATGATTTTGCAACAGGAAAAGAATATAATATTGTATGTCATGTTGCCTATTGTAACAATGTTAGTACATGTGTCCACTAAATGTGCTAGTCATTTCAGTTACAATGCCATGTTCTATTTGATATCTTGCCCTTGCAGAATGTGATTAGCAAAGATGTTGATTTGCTTTGATTATGGTGACCACATGTTTTATAATAAAGTAGTCACATACTTTGAAACTTCATTTTTTGGTTGTGTCTTTTCATTGTGTGGTTTTTGTCTTAAGGATTCACTAGGTAAAAGGTTGGGGACCGCATGCTAGAGTGCCATTGGCCCTCGAAACTAGGCACATTTCTCACATTCAAGACTATATGGCCAAGGACAGAACACTGGAAGCTCATTGTATGCTCCTAAGGAAGACAGCAAGCGGAAACCTGGAAACTCTTTACTGTGGAGCTTCACAAGTGGCTTATGTTGCCTTCTCAAGAGAGCAAACTCTTAGCTAACTCTTGGGTGCATGGACATGTATATGAGATGGCCATTATCTAGCTAGTGTTCACATCCATATACTGTCAGGTAGAATAGGTGTAGAAATGCTTGGATAGTGATAATATGGCAATGTCTTCACTCTGGTGATGACCAGTAGGTTGTATAGTTATGCTAATGTCATAGTGCAGTTCTAACTAACCATTGGTTTCTTCCATTGTGATGATCTATCACTTCTGATGAGACCACGGGCCTTCTCTCTGGGTATAGCACCGAATACTGTCATCACATAAGTCTTTAGTCAGTAGTCTACTAGAATAGTACATCTACTTGAAAAGTTCATCGCTAGGGAACAGAAATGTGCAGTCACAGGTTTCAGGCCCAGAGAGTAGATAGTGTACATGTAATTCTTGTGTAATGTTAAGTATAGTGACACTAATCACCACATAAGAGATTACTTAGGGCCCCTTATTTGTGTCCTCACTCCAATTAAAAGATACCCAATATAAAAGCATTTTTAGGTCTGACTGTTTAAAAAAGATGTCATCCACCTGCAGCCTGCTCGAAGACTATGTCAGCTGCTGTGTGACAATCATGGAGGTGTTTAAGACAGAACTTGCCCATTGGCCGAGCTCATACACTGATGAGGCCTGCTATTGCTTGGGACCAGGCAATACTGTCTCCCACCCCTGCACTACCTTGGGTAGTTCATCTGTACATACCTCTTAAATAGGGACAATCCGCACATTGGTCAATAGGAATATTTAATAAGTATGAGTACTGTTACGTGTGCCGTCCGCAGCAGACCCGCAGCAGAGCCCCCTCACCTCTCTTCAGTAACTCCAGCACCTGGTCCCTTGTTTCTGGTGGTGGTAGGCCACCAGCTCCATCCTTGGGCCACCCCTGGTGCCTCTGGCTCAGCTACAGACTCTGGTGTCCCCAATCCAGCTACCACCTCCACGGCTCCATGTCGTACCTCTCTGCATGGCCCATGGAGAAATGCTGCTACTCAGCGCTGTGCCCCTCCCTAGGTGTGCACGCATCACTGAAGCTTAAGTAGGGCCCATGGCGGGAACCGAGCTGCGGTCTTGGATGATGATGTCAGCGGAGCACTGGTATTTAAGCCTAGGCTCCGCTCCCTAGATTTGCCTTTGCAACAGGTCTCCTCGCTGATTGAGTACTCGCCTTCTGAGATTCGTCTCGTTCCTGTGTTCCTGATCCTCGTTGTCTTCAGTTCCTGATTTCCCTGTTCTTCATCTCACCTTTGGTTTACCTTCTAGGATATCAACCTCTGCTTTGCCTGACCACTCTGTTGACTCTGTCCAAGCCCAGAACTCTGCTTTGCCTAACCACGCCGTTGACTCTCTCCAAGCCCGGACCGCTGCTTCACCTGACTACTCCGTTGCCTCTCTCCAGACCCAGACCTCTGCATTGCCTGACTACTCCGCTGCCTCTCTCCAGACCCAGACCTCTGCATTGCTTGACTACTCCGCTGCCTCTCTCCAAGCCCAGACCTCTGCATTGCTTGACTATGTTTGACTCTCTCTGTGATGAGACCTCAGCCTTGCTTGCCACTGCTTCCATTGCCACCAGCCCTGACTCAAACTTGCTCTATGATGCCTCTTCAGCCTACGTCCTGGATTTGGACTATTCAGGCTTCGGCTTGCTCTTGCTCAAGCGCCCCCTATCTGACTTTGGTCCTTTGGCGCCTGAGTCTCCGTGATAGTACCTCGTCCAGTACAAGACTGTACCATCTCTCTACTGCATACGGAGTCCCACCTAAGTCCAGCCGGCCCCAGCACCCAAAGGTTCAACCTGCGGGGAACGAGGGCTGGTATTGGTGAAGCACCAGCTGGCCTCCATACATCAGCCCACTTCACCTGCCGAGGTTGGGGACCCATAGGTCCCTATCTACGGGCTGCATCAACCCCACCTCGGCTGAAGGGTCCACCTCCGGCACAACAAGTACTTGAGATGAAATGTGGGGTTAGAAATTTTAATAAATAAATAATGAGGTCAGTATGGTAATGTGATTCAGTAATAGTGGAATATGTACTGAGATCATGCGGCTATCTATGGCATGAATAAACAGCGATACATTCAAATCGGAACTTGCACTGTGAAGGAAAAGAGTAAAAGCCTAGGAAAACATAGGTGAAAGAATGTATGAATAAGGAAACAGATCAGAGTTCCAAGGATCAGGACAAGCCATCTTAATATTTTATTTCTAAGTTTTCCAAAACGAATTTTATAAAACAATTTGGAAGTAACTAACAAAATAAAACTAGAATAAATACAGCACATGAAAAGAAAATAAACAATCTTCCTCTATTAATTTCACAATACATTCTAAAAAGGAGATCCAAGAGTTTCCACAATAATATGAAAAGCATAAAGGAATAAAAATACAAATCCTAAAATGCAGAAGTAAAAAAAAAACATATTTGGAAAAATATATTACCTGATCAAAATGATCAATTATTCTGAAAATTAGAACTACTAGAAATATTAGGGGGTGCTAGAAGGCATCCTACAAGATGGCAGCCTGAATCTGCTCCAGAGAATCTTGCTAGTTAATTCCTTCCTACACTCTTAAAGCAGGTTTTTCCTGACTGCAAATAGAATATGACTGAGTCCTACTTCTAAGCTAGGAAAACAGAAGGTCCTTCTCAGCAATTGTGTAGAATCAACAGTTTCAGAAACATGCCTCCTTCTCCTGTTAAAGAGGCTGCAATCATTGGCTCTGAGGTTTCTTTGCAGGACATTATGTCAGAACTTCTTCAAGTAAGGACTTGGTAAAGGCAAATTCAGAATCAATGGTTGTGATCAAGACTGAATTGTCGGAGTTCAAGGAACAAGCCTCTGCAATTGAGAAGAGGACATCCATGATTGAATCTACAGTGGAATCACATACTGTAGTTGCTGACATAAATGTATTGTCAATCTGGAAAGATTCTTCAAGGATATGAACAACAGAAATAGACATAATAATATTAGGATACTGGGTACCCCTGAGGACAAAGGTACTGATGTTATCTCTTTTTTTAAATCTCTTCTTATAGAGCTTCTAGATCTCCATTTTCACTTGCCCTTTGAAACTAAGAAGGCATACAGATCCCTATCACACTCTGCTGCTGGAGGGAAGTATTCCACACCTTTTGTGCGTCCACTGCTTCAACACCCTCAAGTACTCGAAATCCTTCAAAAAGTCAAGCTTTGTGCACCACTAAAATATGAAGGGAAATACAGTGAATCGCTGTAAAACATTTCTGGCATTGAGGTCTCAGTTTAAATCCTTGAATGCCTGTTTTGGCCTGTTTCAACCAGCATAGGATGAGAGTCACCATAAATAATGTCACTAAAAGCTTTGATGAGCATTTCAGAACATTGTGCATTTCTTTGTGAAATGACTAATGCTGCAATGGACATAAAATGACATCATGGCTTCTGCTTCCTTCAGGATTCTCTGCTGATTATTTCATGATGCTTGTGCTTTGATAGAGCACTATGGGTTACCATGAAGTGAGTGAATGTTATTGTGTTTAATTTTGATATCTTAAATGTATTTTCATATTCTGTGACCTGTCGCTTTGTGACCTTTTTTTACTGGTTGTTGCACTTTGTTCGAGCTTTTCATTATGTTCTTTGTTACTCATGTAAACCCTTTTTTAGAGAATTGTTCCTCCTAAGGGCAAATAACTAATTTATATCTTCTGGGACTGCTCCGACATTCCACGCTGACTCTTAATTCCTGGGGGGGACGACGGACTCTATTTATGGGGAGAAGTTCTCGCTTATGGCCCAGATGATGAGAAGAGTTCACCAGTGTGTGTGTAGTCATTTGGTGCTTCCCAAGAAGTGAGAGGCTGTAATAACTCAGATAGGACCAGGTCTGGGTGTAAAATAATAGTTTACTGATTGATAATAATAAAGTCCATTATCCAGATGTTTGAGTTTACATCTGACTGATGATACAGGTATAATTTTGGATTATACCTGTATCAACTGGGTAGGTACTGGGTAGGTAGGTGTCCTTAATTCAGACCTCTGGGTAGAGTCCATGGTGATTTTAACTGCACAAACTTTCCCAGTGACTGTGCAGGAATCTTATTGGAGGTGTCTCCAACTTTACTGGAAAAATTCTACCTTTAGTCATCTTCTCCTTGGACACCCAACCTGTCCCAGTCCCTTCGGTAGAAATCCGGATGGGATCTCTTGCTCTTGATCTTCTTCCTTGGTAGTTCTTTCATCCTCTATTTACTGATATTTCTGGGGGACCTTCTTGGGGAAAACCAGTGGGATCAAGCAAGTTTGCATCTCTGCAATCCCTGTGGGGAAGGGGGATCCAAAAATCTCCCCACTCTATCTCAAGTCCAAAAACATACTTCAAAAGACAAACTGGATATCATATCTGCCTTCTCTGTCTCTTGCAGCAGGATCCACCACTGGTGCTTGCCTACCTAGGATTTAGAGTAGGCTCACAGGTTTTTGGTCATCTGGTAAAAGCCCTTTTGCCCTTAAAGGGTATCAGGTTTAAAATCTCTTTGTAACTTATAAAAAGGACCCTCAGGAAGGGAGTGCATTGTGAGGTATCACTTCTAAAATAAACTCCTTTGGGTGAAGTTCCAGCATGTGGAAAAAAATACATCTTGTTCTCTGCCTTCTCTCTAAGTGAAACCCACATGGTATCAAACATGGCTGGGCTAAATAGTCTTCAGGTATCCAATCCAGAACCTCCAGGTGGGAAGGACTGAGGGATATGGATGGATGGCTTCTTAGAAAGTGTGTTCTAAGACAGAGAAGTGCCATCTGGTGGCCAGATGCGGAAGAGGTGCCACACTCATTTTAAAGGTAGACATAAAGTTGTATTTAGTACCCAGAGTTCTTTGCATATATCTTGGTGGGCAGATGTTCCTGGGTCTGCAGGAATTTTGGGGCCCTGTGCTTTCTTTGCAAGTATTGCTAAGAGTTAGTTTGTATTTCTGTACCAGCTTAGTTTGGCTTTACTTTTTAGATATTCTACCAGGCTCGTGGCTGCGGAAACAGAGGTTTTTAATTGTTTCTGCAAACACTCAGACTGGATGCAGAAAACATTAGATGTTTTCTAGGACTGACGCCTTTGATGGGTGGGAGCTGTATATCAATGGACCCTATTCTGATTTTGTGTTTTTGTTTTTTTCTTAGGCTATTCTAGGATGTTATGTCAGCCATAGGTATTTATAGGGGGTTCTATGGGTTGAGTATGTTTCTTGTTTCTTGTTAACTTTTTCTCTTTCACTATTTGTTTAAGCTACCTCAAGTTTTAAAATATGAATCTTTCAGCATAAATGGTCCTTTCTTATGCTTGGATTGGCACTTCTCCATGGCATTTTGTTACCACTGCCCTGTCTGGCTTTTTGATATATGTTTCACCTTGCTGGTATGGGCCATAACAATAAGTTGTTCCTTTCATTAAACGTCAAAGGATTTACGTTTTTATATTTTAAAAAGGTAAAAGAAGATGTTCTCTTACAAAAGACCCATTTGACCTATAGGGATTCATTGAATTTGTCTCTTATGGGTTGGGAGGTTAAAGCGTTTTCTCCTCAGAAAAAGAATGGGGTGGCTATCTTTTTAAAGAATATCTTAGATATTAAAGTTATTTCCCAGTAATCTGATAACATGGGAAGGTGAGTGAAGCTAACAATGGTTGTTCAAAAGAACAAATTAGTGCTGTTTAGTATATATGCCCCCAATGTAAATTTTTCTAATTTCTTTGATGAGTTGGCCACTAGTACCCCAAAAGTTGGTATTATTCCAATTATAATTGGTGGGGATTTTAATCTTCCTCTAGATTTTACTGTAAAATCTGCCAGACTAGTTCCTGGATGATTTTATACCATATGATCTCAGATAGAGGACTAGCTGATCCTTGTCATCTCCAGCACTCTAGAGAGTATGATTGATTACACCTTTTTCTCAGACACACACTCCAGAATAGAGTATTTCAAATACTTTTCTTTTTCTTTTCAGTAGTCTCCTGGGAACTTCAATTATTTATGTGTTTGTTGTACTACTAATCTAGCGGATTCCACAACTATTAATACAAGTAAATTGACTGGGCTGGTTAAAGAGCTTATTGATATGTGGTCTCCTCTCTACCTCTCTTGGTGGGGCAGGGCTGAAATGATAAAAATAATTATAGCACCTATCTGAATTATATCCTTTCCATGCTTTCATTACTCTCCTGAGCTCTCTTTATAGGAAGCTGGCAAGTACTTTAGTTCAGTTTCTCTGGAGATGCAAGACTCCCCATATAGCACTTAAAAAGTTGAAACTATCTAGGGATCTTAGTGGGATGAATGTCCCAGATTTTGCTTTGTATCACAGATCCTACATTCTGAGACAAGGTTCTTTGTGATTCCTTGATGGTCCACCTGCTGACATCCCATTGGACTCCAAATAGAAGAAATGGCTTCTAAAACTATTGCACTGGCATATCTTCCCAAAATGTTCTTCCCCGATATGAATAACTGTAATGTGGTGGTCATATTTGCAATTCAGGATGTTTCACTCTCTTTCCCATATATTGTACTCAAATTATCTCTTCTGTAAGTATACCCCTCTTTGGAACAACACCAAATTTGTTATAAACAAAGAGTCAGTAAGAGGATGCTTCTAGTATGAGGAGGGAATATGGTCTTTAGGTCAAATGTTGGATGATAATAAGTTCAAAACATTCCAGGATATCAATATTTTCCCTGGTTACAGTTCAGGAATTGTATTGATCTTTTGGCTCTGACAGATGCTCTTCCTGTTGTTAAAAATAGGATACTGGGCTAATGGACCTTTGGTCTGACTCAGTATGGCAAATCTTATGTTCTTAAATTCTTATAGGATAAAACTGCAGATCTTTATCTGCTTCACTTTCTCAATCAATATTTTTTGTTGCTTATAGAGCACTGTGGACTCCTGTCAAACTGGCAAAATTCAATGATTCTGGGGGTGGACTCTTCTGGTCTTCTAATAAGCAAGTGGTTTCACTGTCACACTTGTTATATTTCTGCTCCAATTTGTAGTTATACTGAAACAAGGTATGGTTCCTGCATTTTTGCTATCTTGCATTTTTAGGAACCATTATCTCGTACAACCATAATTTGGAAATTATTATGCTGGAAACTCAACTACTAAGGCATGATCAGAGACTTTTGGACTTCATGCTTTCAATTACGGTTAAGCTAATCCTTAATAACTAGAAACACAATTCAGTTTTGGACAGGAACAGGTGGTGGAACATTTTATGCCTCTTTTCCAAGATTGAAATTATAGCTTTGGAAAAGCATAGTCACAGTATCATAAGAAAGAAAATGTGGATTCAAATGCAGTTTTTTCTATCTGATTGTGTTCCTTTTTTTCATATCATTCTCCTTTTAGCTTTTATGTAGAGACTGTGTTATATGCCTTTGTTATACTATTCTTGGTTCTATACTCTACTCCTTTTCTTCTGATGCTGGGATGTTGGTTATTGTACTATGCTCAGTTGCTTTGTTTTTGTTTTCTTGTTGTTTTAATACTATTTTTTCAATAAAAAAATTTGGAAATTAGAAAAATACTCTAAATATTAGACAAAACTGCTCTGGGAACCCACCCGGAGAGCGACACAGGACTGCAAGGCAGGACTCTGGACAAGACAAAAGCCAATCTTCCACCTAGCCATCCCCCTCTTCAGCAAGTTGAACCCTTGGGTTCTGAGGGCCAGTAGGTCTCTGCGGCAGAAGAACATTATGGTAATTATGCGCTGGAACCAGACTAGGCAAGGCAAGGTCGAACAATCACAGCTGAACAGACAAGGTTGGACAGGTGAGGCTGGGCAAGCAAGACTGGGTAAGCAAAGCTTGGCAGGCAAAGCTGGGCAGGTGAGGCTGGGTAGCCACAGATAAAGGCAGGGCAGAAAGCAAGGTTGAAGACAAAGCTTGGACAAGGCAGGCAGGGCTTGGCAGGCTCAACAAGGCACGGTTAGGCTTGAAACTGGGCAGGACCTGGAACTAGACAAGACACTGATTGAGCAATGCAAGGTAAAGTAAGGACAGGACCTGGGTACAGGCAGGATTGGACAGGACACTGAAAGAGACAGGACTGTCAAGACTAACCAAGGACAAGAACAAACAAGGCAGACTAGGGCAGGAGTTAGACAATGCAGACAGGGATAACACTGAACAGAGAACATAAAAGCTCAAAGGCAACAAGGAAGGAGACCTTTAAGGCCATTAGGCAATAGGAAGGCCTGGAGAGGCCACAAAGCAGGATACTAGACAGTAGGCACAAAGGCCTCAAGGCAGGATAGAAGGCACAATAGGCCTGAAGACCTCAAGGCAGGAAAGCCTGAAGGCCACAGAGCAAGAAGGCCCAAAGGCCACAAGGCAGGAAGGCTGTAGAGCAAGACAAGGAACAGAGCCAATAGTGACACCATGTGAATGCAAGGATACATTGGCAAAGCAGGTTTAAATAGGGCAGAGAGGAGGAGCTTGGCAAGGCTAGAGGCTAAGCATGCTGGAAGCCTCTGCTGGTGGAAAGGCATCATTGCAGACAGCAACAGGGTAGGATGAGGCTGTGTAACAGGTGAAATCCTTGCACCAAGGATGGGTTTCCAAGGGCTTGTGCCCAGGATTGTAGAGAGATATCCCATATTTTACCACTGAAAGCATTTAATATGAATCATAATAACCAAAGAGGCAAACAATCATGCTGACAGACCCCAAAAACACTGTCACAGCTCAAGAAAAGAAACTTTTCACAGATGAGAACTTTACACTGAAGGATGCTTATCAAGATCTACCTGTTTGTAGAGCCTGTGCAAATAAAACCAAGGCAGAGGGACAATGCAGTCACTTAAGCTCATAAGCCAAATTCGGGGACCGTCCAAGCCAAGTCCAGAGGTCAGAGTGACCCACCACCCTTGGCATACAGCTTGGAGGGCAGAGACCCTGAGTTCAAGTGATCCACTGGTTTTGGTCCAAGACGTGGCAGGACCCCCCAAAGAAATGGGGAGGGGGAAAAAACCTACAATGCGGCAAAGACCCTCTACCCACCAAGTGATTATGCATGAGCTTATGCATATTTATCAGCTGGAAAGTATAAGACGAGGGGGCAAAGAAGGAGGAACCTGTAGAGTTATCCCAAAGCAGCCAAGCACCCCTGCTATCGAGGATGGAGAAGACTAAGTATGGCCAGAAGACCAGAGAAAGGAGATACCCTGCTTAGGGTCAGAGAGTGACATGGAGTCTGAGATGGTGAGGGGTCAAGAGCAAGCTCCAGACAGCCCAGTAAGTATCAGACCCAGAAGAAAGACTCCTTCCCGGACCACCCACCAGCTCTGCCAGTACCAAACCCAGGAAGCAAGCCTTCTCCCCTGCCCACACTCTCCAGACCTCCAGCCAGCATCTGCTTCAGAGGTGAGCAGAGGGATATCACCTGAGGTTGGGTCCAGGGATAACTAAGGGGTGGATTTATCAAAATGTGGTAAGTACCGCATGTGATAGCAAAAGGGGTGTGTTTTATGCTAATATAGCATTTATCACTAATTATCTGTGTGAAGAGCTAAGTTAGTGCAAACTGTGATACCATTTCAGATTCTGCAATAAGTGCCAGACCTGTTGTATTTTGAGAGAGAGAGAGAAAGAGAGAGAGAGACTGGCCATAATATCATGGCCCATAGGTAGGTATTTGTATCCCTATGGTAGGCCCACCTAGTAACTCGAGGTGGGGTTTAGGTAAGAGTGTAGGGGGTTAGGGGTCACTTTGGCATTCTACGTGACACCTACGAACAGAACAGTGGTCTCTTGTGAAGATTTGCAGGCCTTTGGAGTGAGGAAACTCACTCCAAGATGAGATTTGGGCAAGGTTCTCTCAACCTAGCTTGATGGACTCTCTACCTGGGTATCATCAAGCTAGGTTGAGAGAACATTGCCCAAATCTCATCTTGATAAATGACCCCCTATGTTAGCTATAAGTATTAATATATTAAGCAGGCTAAGGTTTATGGCATGTTTGAAACCACCATGGTACAGAGCTTTCTTTAGAAAAAATTGGTACTTAGTGGCCATGATGTTAGAGATAGGAGTTATCTTCTAAATGCTAAATCCTGCCAAATCTGATAAATAAAAGTCTATTTCTGAAAACACGTTGTCTTTTTCCTGAACTTAGGATTGTGGAGTGAAGTGGGAGGGGACCTAAAAGTGTCCTGTAGCAGACAGGTCCCTGCATCCCTAAACTTACTTCCAGGAGATAAGGGTTAGGATGGCCATCATAGTTGGTGATTAAATCATTGTATATTTGTTTAATTGTTCAATCTGTTTGATGTAATTTTCTGTTCCTTGTTCTGTGTAAACCGAAGTGGTATGCACAAGTGCACGAACTCCGGTATATAAAAGCCTTTAAATAAATAAATAAATAAATAAATAAATAAGAATCCCTAATAGCTACCTAGCTGGACTTGAGGATCACTTGGTAACTTTCCTGCCTGGTGTGAAGGTGGAAAATCTCACGCATCACCTAGATAGGATTTTAGATGGTGCTGGGAAGGAGATGAAGGTCATGGTATAATGTAGATACCAATGACATAGGAAGGTATAGGAGGGAGATTCTGGAAGACAAATTTAGGCTTTTAAGTAGTAATTTAAATCCAGAACCTCCAGAAAAGCATACTCCACATACAGTACCCCAGAGACAGGCAGAGCTCCAGAGTCTCAAAGCATTGATGAACCAATGGTACAGAAAAGAGAACTTTAGATTTGTAAAGAACTGGGGAACATTCTGAAGATGGGCTCCAGCTTTACCAGAGTAGAATGAGGCTACTAGATGCTTTTAAATTAGAACATAGGGCAAATCCAACAGATGCTCTTCAGCACATGGTTTGGAGGATATCTTTGAAAGATACTAACAAAACAGGGAAATTAGAGCATCCTGACAGAGAAGTTCCAATAAAAACAAAAGTAGCCCAAGTTACTTTAAGTAAAAAGCAGACTGAGTTAAAATATTCCAAATTATCTCTGTCAACTGCAAGTAAGGTTGTATATACAAACAAGAAAATATCTTGAAATGTCTGTATGTAAATGCCAGAAGTCTAAGAAATAAAATGGGAGAATTAGAAAGTATAGCACTGTATGAAGAGGTAGATATAATTGGAATCTCAGAAACCTGATAAAAGAAAATAACCAATGGGATAGTGCAATATCAGGGTACAAATTATATTGCAATGATAGGATGGATCAGATTGGTAGGGAGGTGGTGCTATGTTAGGGATGGCATAGAATCAAACAGGATAGAGATCCTGCAGAAAACTAAATGCACTGTGGAACCTATACAGACAGAAATTCCATGTGTGATGAAGAAGAGTATAGTGGGGGTAAACTACTAACCACCTGGCCAGAATGAACAGATGATGAAATGCTAACAGAAATTAGAGAAGCTAACAGATTTGGCATCACACTAATAATGGGAAATTTCAATTACCCTAAAACTGACAGGGTAAATATCACGTCAAGTCAGGCTAGGGAGATAAACTTTCAAGATAAAATAAATGACTACTTCATGGAGCAGCTGGTCCAGATACTGACAAGGGGGGGAGTTACTTTAAACCTAATTCTTAATGGAATGCAGGATTTGACTTAATAACTAAAGAAAGGACATTAAGGAAAACTACTGCTCTGGCATTTAACTTTCGAAAGGGAGACTTTGATGAAATGAGGAAAATAGTTAGAAAAGAAAATAGAAGTTGCTGCTGCAAAGTTTGAGTTTACATCAAGAGTGGACATTGATTAAAAATACCATGTTGGAAGCCTAAAACAGATGAATTCCATGCATTAATAAAGGCCAAAATGGCATGATTAAAAGGTGTAGTGAAAGAGGCTATTATAACAAAAAAATGTCTTTCAAAATATGGAAAAAGGATCCAGATGAAGAAAATAGGAAAAACCATACACATTGGCAAGTTAAATGCAAAACACTGATAAGGCAAGCAAAAAGAATTTGAAAAGAACTTTGCCATAGAAGCAAAAGCTCATAATAAAAAGTTTTTCAAATTCATCTAAAGCAGGATATCTGTGAGGGAGAAAGCAGGATCATAGGATGATTGAAGAGTAAAAGGTGCACTTAGGGAAGACAAGGCCATATCAGAAAGGCTAAATGAAATATTTGCTTTAGTATTTAAGGAGGAGAATGTTGAGGAGATACCATGCCAGAAATAGTATTTAATGGTGATGATTTGGAGGAACTGAAACTAGGGAAAATTGATAAACTAAAGAGTAGTGAATCTGATAGCATACATCCCAAAGTTCTGAAAGAACTCAAAAATGTAGTTGCAGATCTAGTACTAATAATTTGTAACCTATCATTAAAATTGTCTATTGTACCTGAAGACTGAAGAGTAGCCAATGTAACGCCAGTCTTTAAAAAGGACTCCAGGGGTGATCTGAGAAACTATAGACCAGTGAGTATGATGTGAGTGCCAGGAAACATTTTTCTAAAGACCAAAATAACAGAACATAATTTATAGATAGACATGGTTTAATGGACATAACCAATATGAATTTCCCAAACAAAGTCATGCCTCACCAATATGCTTCATTTTTTGAAGGGATTAATAAACAGATAGGTAATAGTGAGCTGGTAGATCTAGTGTATATGGATTTTCAGAAGGTGCTTGCCAAAGTCCCTTTCTCTCCTGAAAAAATGAAAAAGTCATGGGATAGGAGGCAATGTCTTATTAAGGATTGTGAACTGGTTAAAAGATAGGAAATACAGAATATAACTAAAGGATCAGTTTTCTCAAAGAAGGAATAATGGAGTGCTCCAGGGATTGTTTTTTAATATATTTATAAATAATCTGAAAAAGGGAACAATAAGTGAAGTGATCACATTTTCAGATAACACAAAATTATTTTGAGATGTTAAATCACAAGCAGATTATGAGAAATTGCAAGTGACCCTTATGAGACTGGAAAACTGGGCATCCAAATTGCAGATGAAACTTAAATGTGAATAAGTGCAAAGTGATGCACATAAAGAAAATTAATCCAAACTATAGTTATACGATATTATGTTCAATACGAGGAGTCACCACCCAGGAAAAAAAATCTAGGTGTTATCGTGGATAATACTTGTGGCCTGTACTGGCCACTTTTGGAAACAATATACTGGGTTTGATGGACCCTTGGTATCACCCAGTATGGCAGTTCTTATATTCTTATGTACTCTTAAGAAATAAGGAGAAATCCTTATGAGCCACAAATATTTGATTTAAACATGGATACCTGAAGATACACAGAAATGGACTACCCAATTCTAAAACATCTTGACATTTCCAGAAAGCTTTTCCCATCTGAAATGCATGTCAGAAGTAACTTCAAGAAATATTCTTATTTTCTGCCACAAAAATAAATAATCATGTTTCTGCAAAATAATTTTTAAAACTCAATCTGTATCTGGAAATAACACAAAAGAAAAAAAATAGTCTCCTTACCTTCAGTATAATCATTGGGATTTTCTAATTTCTGAATCAATTCAATTTTAACCTCTAATGATTGATATTTGTACCCTCGTCCTTTACCAGTGAATAAATATGCACTTAATGTTGGCAGAGCTTCTTTTGGAACTTTGAAGCTCACTAGGCTTTGCTTTAGATTAATGTGGAAATTTCCAGTAATGGAAGTGTGCATGGGAGTAGAGTGTATAAGTGATAGACATGGTCCATCTCCACCTGAAGAGTCTTTCTGTGAAGTCTATATAGGTGATTCCATGTCCACCATGTAACCTGCCCTTTCCCAGCTTCGCTGGGAAAGGGCAGGTTACATGGTGGACATGGAATGGACATGGTGGACATGGTGGACCATGGTGGACCATGGTGGACCATGGTGGACATGGTGGACATGGTGGACATGGTAACCTGCCCTTTCCCAGCTTCGCTGGGAAAGGGCAGGTTACCATTTTTCCCCACTGAGAGAGAGGGTGATTGCTCTTTCAAATGGTTGGAGTAGATTCCAGGAGGGATCCTGAGAGCAGTGTTTTGGAGGTCTGCCTTCCCCTGGTCAAGGGATATGATCGATTGACCACCAGGTTGTTTTTAACAATTAGGTAGAGTGATAACAGTTAACTGAAGAGAAGAGGATATCAAGAATCTAATCAGGTTTCTGAGGGGCAGAGGCCTGGAAGGAACCAGAAGAGTTCCCATTTTTCCTGCAAATCCTACTTAAGCTGTGTAAAGAACTGTATGGTGTTTCTTTTGTCTACTGAACTGCTTAAGATCTGTTTTTTTCCTGATTTTTGTCATATTTTACTGCCTATATTTTGGTTTAGTAAAATCTATTTTTGTTTTGGTCTGGAGACTATTTGAGAGAAAATGGGTGAGCCCCTTTGGCCTACGAGCAGCAATTCTTCCCACTGGAGAATCCTGATTCCAGGGCTGAAGCAAGTTAATCAGAATGCTGCAGCCTCTGAAGGTGTTCCCTTTCAGTGAGTGCACTGATAAAGGTGGTTACATATATATACCCCCAAATAAAAAAAAACCTCTTCTAGTGGCTTCCTCACCCTGCCACCAAAACAACAAAGGACCTGCGGGCCTCCAGTGGATAGTCCTGGGGGAATTCTGCGCTACCGCAAAGCTCAGAATTTGAGCAGAATCCCTCCCCGTGCAGCCGGGGTCTCCTCCAACTTTTCCATTTTCTGCGCAGAATTGATCCCAGCATGCCACGAGCGGAGCATATCCTGCTCATGGCAAAGATGAAGACTCCAGCATGCCATTAGCAGAGCCTGTCCTGCTCACAGCGAAGATGAAGGACCCGGTGAAAGTGAGTGTATGTGGATGGGTGTGTGTATCTGTGAGTGAGAGAGAGATTACAAGCCAGGGGGGTGAGAGAGCATGTCTAAGTGGGGCAGATGGGGAGCCATCTCATCCCTGGCTTCAGGCAGCATATTGCCTTGAGCCGCCCCTGGTTACACGTATTTAGATGGTTTGGTAATTGATGAGAAGTATTGAGTCACATTCAGTATTGTATTATTGTCAGTATAAGAAATATGTTTGGAGTATACATTGATGTGTTCACATACATCATTTATATATGGTTTTGATACAGATTTATGTGGAAATCAGTGTGGACAGTTTTGACCTGCAGAAGACCATTTCAGAGTGAAACAAGTGACCCTTGTTGGGGTGGCACTATATATATGTTTGCAGAAAAAGAAGGAAATCAATACATAAGAAGATATATGAAGAAGGGTGGTGAATGTGAATAAATATATGAAGGAGATTCATAAGAAGATAGATTTTTTTTAAACTTTTTATTTATGCATTTCCATTTATATAACAGACATTAATCAAAGGAAAACAAGATGAGTACAGATAGGAAGTAATAATTTAAATTTGATAATGCAACAATGCTTCTTTTATCTCAAATTTTCCCCTCTAGCACTCATATATAATATTCAAAATGAAGAAATTCTCATAGAGTTATATGTAATAGAGCAATTACTGAGGATATCCTGGGAGAAATACCTTCTACCAGATGTACAACTGAAATATGAGTTAAACAGGTATCTCATCTATTAGCCTCTAGTTCTACAGTCACCCTCTCTTGGGGGCGTGAATCTAAGAAAGCCCTTAACTGTGATACTTCAAAGAAATACATTTTTGTTGCTGCAATACTATTTCACACTTACAGGGGAATTTTAACAATGTTTTCCCACCTTTCGCTTCTACTTCCACTCTTAAAGTAAGAAACCTTTACCTCCTATCTTGAGATTGTTTGGACAGGTCTGGGTATATCCAAATTCTACCTCCATGGAAAGGGAGCAATCTATTTCTCATATAAGACTTAAAGATAGATTTAAAATAAATATCTTGTTGTATTTGGTGCTTTTGAGTATGTGTGCTTTGGATGCATGGAAATGTATGGACATGTAGGTTATGTCTGAGAGTGATCTCATGCTCTTTTAAAATTATATACATGTTGTATTAGTAATGTTATTCATGAAGCATATTATGTGTAATTCATTTTTTATGTGTTGTCATTATTTTCTATACATTGTGAAAATTATTAAAAGCTTTGAGGAAGATTTTAAAAGCCTGGTGCGCACATCAACTGGGGTTTGCATACACAAGTCAGGCTTGCGAGTGCCAACTAAATTTTAATAGCCATCCAGATGTGCATGTTTCTCCCGCTGTGCAGACATCTCACTTGAGTTCAACAAGGGGTGTAGTGTGGGCATGGACTGAGCAAGGCATGGGCATTTCAGGGCGAGGCCAAGAGATGTGTGCCTACTTACATGTCCTAGCGCGTGACAAGTCCTCTGCTGTGTAACTTCACTTGTGCTATAGAAGAGGTGTATGTTCAAAAATTTTAAAAACTAGCCTTGCTGAGGGGGTTAAAGGAGCTGGAGTAACTGGGGGAAGTGTAGGCTATTAAACCAAGTGGGTTTGCAGGAGCTAGCTCTACACTGGGAGAACTGGTGAATGAACTGGTGAAACTGGTCATGGCAATGACACATGCCCGATTTTAAAAATTCCTCTACTTATGCATCAGAATCCTGAGATGAGTTGCTGGATGTGCATAAACCGAAAATTAGGTGCACATGTATGAGTACTCAGCTATTTTATAACATGTGGATGTGGTGTTAGACTTGGTAGCACCGAGGATGGGCCTGCAGCAGATGCAGGTCTAGGCACAGGCCGGCAATGTACTGCGGATTATGGAAGCAGTGGCCATGAAATGGGTCACCAGTTACTCGGGCTATGCAGGGGCGTACACATACCTTCTACAATTTTGGGCCCTGTATACACCTCACGTGCCGGTAACCGGAAGCAGCAGCAGTGCAAACTGATGGCATCAAGTCAAGCATGGTGACCCATCTATCTCAAGATCGTGGCAGAGCGACGATCACACAGGAGGACTCTCCGGGTCTGTGGAAGCGCCAGCTGAGCCAGCGGCGCAGGCTGCAGTGGACCTTGAACTGCCAGAAACAGCAGGCGCCGCAGTCAGCTGTGGAACTGAAGCATCAGCGAGGGGATAGACATATCCAGGGTGGGTGAGGGCATGGAACATAGGAGTGAAGATCAAAGGGGGTCGTCTAACATAGTGACTGTAGTGCAGGAGGAGAAAAGGAAGCGCGGTTGGAATTGGAGCCGCTAGGGCCGGCTCCAATTCCAGCAGTTTGACTCATCAGACTCAGAATTAGCCTCTGATGAGGGCACTCCCAAGCCTTCAGAGGATGCGGCTGAGGCAAGCAGGGGGCCCCCTGTGCTGACTACTTAAGTCACAGTTGTGGGAGAGCATTCCCAGGGCCTTGCATAGGAAAATCAAGAAACGCATTTATGTCAACATTTTTAGCCTAATGGAGGGGAGGAGGAAAAAATGAGATAGAAAAGAGGATAAGGGCTGGAAGGAGGCAAGCAGCCCTGATATTAAGGTACCGAGGAGCATAGTTTACTGGACCAGGACTTTTCTCAGAATGATCAGCATAGTAAGCCAGAACAATTCTGCGCAGTACAGGCCAATGTTGAATTATGCTGATACTATTCTCGAGTCATACAAGGAATATGAATATGAAAAGTGGGCGCTTCCATGACAAGATAGAAGAAAATCGATTCATGTCTTGGGGCATGCAGGACATGGGCTGTGGCTTAGGCAGATGAAGAGTAAAGTGACCGATGCAGGTGCGCAGAGAATGGCGGCGCAAAATTCTAGCAATTCGGTTGGGGCATCATCCGCACCTGCAAATAGTAAGGTTTGCTGGTGCTTTAATAAATCTGCTTGCAATTTTCAGGATTACAGGTTCAAACATGCCTGTTCCATTTGCATGAGTTCTCACCCGGTAGCAAGATGCACTAAGAGGCTTAATGTGGGGAGTTATGCAAAAGCCAAATAGGGATACCTTATATTCAAAGGCACCAACTCCTATCCAACTTTGCAATATGCTAGCTTGGCTCGACCGTTATCCCAGTGGGGTGCAGCTGACAAGATCATAGAAGGGTTTTGATTCAGATTTAGAATTCCTTTCCGGGTATAATTCCCAAGAGTTCAGTGCGCAATGCGGTAGTGCAGCACATGGGTGTAATACAACAAAAGATCAATGATGAGATAGCCCTAGGTAGGATAGCCAGCCCCTTCACTGACCCACCCTTTGCGGAGATGATATTTTCTCCCCTGGTGGTGGTGCTAAAAAAAGGAGCCTGGAAAATTTAGACTCATCCAAAACGTGTACCCACCCAGGAACAGTAAACGACCATCTGCCATGGGATGAGTGTTCAGTACAATATGTATCCTTCAACAGTGTTGTGTCATTGTTGAGGAGTTGTGGGGCCAGCCGCATAAATTTATCAGCGTATCGGCACACATGAAGAAGGATTTGACCATATGGATCAATTTTCTAAGCGAATTCAATGGGGTATCTATGTGGCTGGAACTCCTGATCTCCAAACGTGACTTAGATATTTACTCAGACGCATCAGGCGGCTGGTGATTCGGGGTATATTGTCAGGGTGTGTGGTATGCTGAACCTTGGCTGGCAGCTTGGAGAGACAGGGGATTGATGAGGAACATAACGATCCTCAAATTGTTTCCCATATTGCTAGTGATAGTTGCATGGGCATGAAGGCTGGTTAACAAGAAAATAATCTTCTGCTATGACAACTGGGCAGAGGTTGAGGTCATCAATAGCATTCCACCAAATGCCCAAGGATTGCAGAATTATGTAGGGAAATAGTTCTGCAGTATTTGAGTTTCACCATAACCATTAGGGCATAACATGTTCCTGGTGTAAGCAACAGGGTGGCTGATGTGCTTTTGCGTGCTAAATGGGATTCATTTTGCATGCAGATTCCAAATGCAGAAGTGGAGGCTACAGTGTTCCAGGTGTGCCTATGGAGCATTAGGATGTGACCACCAGAGACCTATTACGAGGAGCATTAGCCCCGGCAACATGGGCCACCTATTCCCAGGAATATGATCGTGTGCAGGAATTTTTTAAGGGACACGGATGGGTGCAGGGTCCGGTACCAGCTAATCTAATGATCCAATATGTAGCAAGAGGGTGTCCAGGAGAGCAGTGTAAGGCCCAGGGGTGAGGGGACCCATCCAGGGCTTTAATGGTGAAGAAGATGCTAACAGAGTGCGGTTGGAAGGCAGGTAAAAGGAGGGATTCAAGAAAGCCCATCATGCATGAGTTACTCATACCCTTGTGGAATGCCCTACCAGCGGGGTGCAGTTACAATTTCAAGATGTGCCTCTTCAAGGCGGCTTTCTCATTGGCCTTTATCGGAGCAATGAGGATGAGCGAGTTAGTAGCCAAATCCAAAACCAATGGCGGTCACAATGGCATGCTAATGTGGAATGTCCAAATCAGGGATGGGGCAGTGCTCATACTAATACACCATTCAAAAGCTGACCAGGAGAGGAGGGCTGCCCCACTATGCTTGAGGATGGTCAATTTTCAAGTCACTTGCCCATTAATTAGGTTGGATCTATATAGCATACAGATCGACCAGGGAGCTCCATTTGCTGGTGCATCTGATGGGGTGCTGCTCACTAGATATCAGTTTTCTGCAGTGTTCAAATGGGCGCTAGCTCTCTTGGATCTGAACCCAGGGGATTTTGGCACTCATTCATCCAGAATTGGTGCAGTGACCAGTGCTGCTAGGTTTAAACGTAGAGACAATTCAGAGAATAGGTAGATGGAAGTTGTCCGCGGTTAATTTGTACATTTGAACAAGGCCGGATGGTAACTAATGATGCCATTAATTTGTGTTGCAAGTACACCCAGCAGGCGAAGGACCATCTGGATTGTGGGACACCCCTTTATTCACTGGACAACCTGGAGGGCATGTGAGCTACCATATGGGGTTCATTTGGGACTGGCATCATCTTGGGTCCACGTTGAATGGATTGGTCACTGCAGCATGCTGTGGGAGCAGTTGTTGCCACTGTTGAGGCTTCACAGAGCAGGGTCTGCACAGCCGCAGGTTATAATTATTCACTTGGGCGGGAATGATCGTGGGAGATTGTCCCATAGGCAGCTACTGAAAACAATAAGAGAAGACTTTAAGGAGTTTGCTAAGTTATTCAAGCCTAGTTGCCTGGTATAGTCCGATATCATACCATGCAGGAAATTGGGTGACTCCAAGATGTGGAACAGGGGGCGCAGGAAGCTGAACAGGCAGGTGGGCACATGCTTATAGGGTTTAGAAGGGCATCAAATTCAGCATGGTTGGGCCAACGTTCAATGCGGGGGGGGGGGGGGGGGGCTCTACAGACAGGATCTCATACATCTGTCAGACATAGGGCAGGATTTATTCAACAATTCTTTGCAGGAGGCATTGGAGGAAATCTTTCTATTAGGGGATCCTATGGCTGCTGCGAGGTGGGGGGGTATGAGACAAGTTAACAACTGCCTCATGCTGGTGGCAGTATTACCCAAGCTGGGGGCAGGGGGACTTTGTGATGTCGGACCTGCTGCCCGGGCAGGCCAATTGCTCTACTATGTCCTGCCAAGGACGGTGGTAAAAGGGGGGGCCATTGGGGCATGACGGTCCCGGAGATGTGTCCCCCTTGCTCGAATGTGGGGGGGTGGGGGGTGTCGGATACACCATGGCTGTCTTGCTCAAGTGTGGCGAACACCGGATAGGGGGGGCAGCGCGGTGATACCGCACGTGGACTCAGCGGCTCAGGTATTGTAAGTATTATTATTTTATCCATATTCAGTAAAGCTGTGGCCTTTGTTTCACTGCAACCAATTGTGTCTGTCTTACTTAGGGATGGATTCCATTAACTTAGTGGGGGGTTACTGGGGGTCAGGGTCGGGGGCAGTTTGGAGGGGAGATGGGGGAGATGTCAGGGCAGGGGAACATCATGGCTGCCTATGTTAATCTTCCTTCTTCCTTCATTTCTGGCTTGCTTTTCCTTTCAAGTAGCCATCTTTATTTATTTATTTAGACATTTATATACAGTTGTTCCATGTAAAGATTGCAACAGTTTACAAAAGTGACATTCATAGCTATAGGTCAACAAATAATGACGGGTTACAGAGGTCATATTCATTAACAGACGTTAACATCTATCAATCGAACTGTTCCAATACATTTGACTAAAGATCTAAAACATATTCGAGAAGTATAGAAAATAAAATAATATGACAAATTTCACATTTTATTCAGTAGGTTGTATTAATTCTTATATTCTCTCGTTAAATTTATTCTTCATACTTCAATTAGTATCTCTTCTCCTTCTTTTTATTGTAGCTCTCTACATTCTGATGTTTTAAGTTAGGTTATGTGCATTTCTGAATAGCCAAGTTTTTAACTCACATTTAAATCTATTTCTATCTGGTATCAAATGTAGCATCTCAGGTAGGGAATTCCATAGCTTTGGACCCGCTATGGAAAACACACAATCTCTTATTTGCATCAGGTATGTGCTCCATATTGTGGGAATACTCAATAGTCCTTTAGTTTGAGATCTTAGTGTTCGCTGAGGTGTGTATGGTTGTATTGCCACACCTATCATACTAGTGATACTGGAATGAATTAATTTGAATATTAGCATTAATACTTTAAAATGGATTTGGGCTTGGACTGGCAGCCAGTGCAGTGAGATCAATGAGGGTGTAATGTGATCACATTTCCTAGTTCCTAACAAAATTCTTGCTAAGGCATTTTGTAATAATTGTAACGGTTTTAATAGACATGCGGGAAGACTGAGTAATAAGGAGTTATAGTAGTCTAGGTCTGAGAAAATTAGAGTTTGCAATACAGTACGGAAGTCCTCAAAAGTTAATAAAGATTTCAACAGATGTAATATATGCAACTTGGTGTAACCTGTAGTAACTAATTTATTGATATGCTTTTTCATCATAAGGTTCTCATCTAGCTGGATACCTATATCCCATATTTGATTTGAGTGAGTAACTTGGAAATTACCCAGGTCTAGAGCCAGTTGTTTAACTATTGTAGAGTTTCTACTTAACCAAATGATTTCAATCTTTTTAGGGTTTAATGTTAGTTTAAGTTGTGTTGGTTCCTGCTGTATTGCTTTCATATAGGTTGAGAGTGTCAAAACTTCTTTTTAGCTATATAGTTCCATCTGCTTCAACTCCTCTTCTAGCTAAGGTTATACAGGGCTAGTCTGGGCAGAGCAGGCCTGGCTGGAGCCCTGACTCTTTCCCTTCTGGGGCTCCTTCCCACAAATGCCCTTTTCTCTTCAAAAATGTGTTTTTTTGTTTCTTCTCTAATATTATTTCTCCATGAGTGCTATGACCTTGCCTGCTGTTGTAGTTGTTTCGGTTTATCCAGGTTTGTCTACCTGGTCTGATTTTTACCACTGTGAAGTATGTAAGTCCCATCACAGTGGGCTTAAAAACAATTACTCAATAACGTTTGTTTGAACAACCTTTAAGTACTCAGCGAGTTAAGCATCACCTATAGTTTCAATTTTGCTTTAGAACTTTCAGCACTGCTCTGGAATTTGGACAGGCAGGCTGCAGTGCATCATGTGTGAACAGTCAGAAGTGATTGATGTCAGAAAGACAGCTGCTTTCTCAGAGACTGATGACATCCAAAAATGATTGAGAGTTATGTGTGCACCTAAACCAAAATGAAATATGTATTAGGAATTAACAACACAGAAACATAGACTATGATGGCAATGATGACTGCAAACCCTTTTAGCCTGTCCATTATCCTTTCCTCAGTTTTTTTTTGGTTTTTTTTTTAACCCCAGCATAAAATATATGCATCAGGAATACCCACATAGCTTGCACCTGATATTTTGTGTGGGCAGCTAAGAGGGGTAAAATAGTGCATGTATCTTTGCGAATCAATTGAAAATGTATTTTAAAAGCATGAGAAGTTAATTAGAAAGCACACAAACACACCGGTACTTTCGGGATGGTACATTCAAGAATGGCAACGCGCTCACTTAAGGATCTAATCTGCTTCATATTTAAAGGACAGACCACATGTCAATCAAAATACAAACGCAGCGTTATAAAGGGGAAACCAACTGGTTTCTTAAAATGCAATAACATCAAAAAATGAAAACACAAATCATATTCATGAAAGACTGACCCATCAGTTTCTCTATTCAAAACCTATGCAAAGTAATAGATCCATTTCTGTTCCTTTCATAGTAACAATGAATCATAGTCACCGAAAAGAACAGAAATGGATCCATTACTTTAAGATTTGGGGGGGAAAAACAAAAATATAAAAGAAACATTTTTTTTGGGGGGGGGGTGATATGAATAAAATAATTTTTTGAAAATTAATATAGAGATTTTATGGTAAATGATTTGATTTATTGGTGCTTTCATGTTGATACTGCCTGAAGCCCATGGCAGGAAAGAGACAGTGGATTAAATCTTTGCACCTTTTTGCTCTGATACCATATTTATCTATTAAATCAAATGTATGGACTTCCATTCTCTGATACCATTTTTCTCTACACAAATAAAAAAAAATAAAAATAAAATAGAAATATAGAATAAAAATAAAATGAAAGTTTAAAAGACAATATCTATATCTATTGATTTTGAATGTTCTGCACCTCTGCCCTGTTATATTTGATTCATATTGGGGAGGTATTGCTCTTTTGTATTTAGAGTTCTGCAGGTTTAAATCCCAGGGCCTTTTAGCATGGAAAGTTATTCCCTCCCCCCTCCCACTCTGTCTAGACCTCTTTAGGATTCCCCCCACCCTTATACCTCTTCTCCTGCCTGAAAAGGCTTCAATTCAGAACCCTCCCCAAAGTAGGCAACCAATCTGTGCCCTGCCCCTCAAATAAGGCATCCCACCAGAGCCCTACCCCCCCTGCCTGATGAAACCAAATGCCTCCAGGCATTTATTTATGTATTTATTTCATATAATTTTTACCTGGCGCATAAAGGCCATGCAAAGTGATGTACAATTTAGAGAATTAAAATAAGAATACAGTACAAAAATACATTTTTAAAAAGTCACAATATCAGTCAAACAAACACAAATGAGGAACTCTGCAAACTATACACTACAAGCCAGCAAAGCTACATCAGTATTCCTCACATCTTTCATGCCATCAGGAGATCCAACACTCCAGTGCTGGCCCCCCTGAAATCCTTGCTGGCAGAAGGGAAGCCACTATTTTCTGGCACTGATGCACACTTCCAAATGGTCCTGCCTAGTGGCCTTTTCAATGTATTGAGTGAAGCTAGGGAAGTATATCAATGAAGGTAAGCAGCAGAGCTGTGGTGATGTGCCTTCTTTTCTGCTGGCCAAGAATTCCTGGGCTTCAGAAAGGATGAAATGTTGCTCAAGGAGATGGGAATAATTGGAGAGGGGTGCCAGGACCTCACCCTTTGGAATGTTGGGATGTAGGCGAGGGATTGGAAGACTCTAATCTCTATCTTTTGCTACTAAGAGTGGGAGGGAGATATGGGGAGATTGGGGCTGAAGAGTTTGCAGAGCCTATTTTGGCGAGAGACCTCAAGAGCAGGACCTTCTTCCCCACCTCTGATTTCGGAGTGGCCTCAGAGGGAATGGGGAAAGCCATCGGGGCTCCCCTAGGACTTGGCGCATGCAAGGTCACTAGTGTGCACCCCCTTGCACACGCCGACCCTGGATTGTATAACATGCGCGCGCGGCTGCGCGCACAAATGTACCCCGCGTGCGTAGGTTTAAAAATACGGCCCATTCTTCTTATCTCCCTGTTGTTCAACTGTGCCAAAGCAACTTTTGACAAGTCCTGCCTCCATTCTGGATCACTCTTCAAAATCCAAATAGTTTTATAGAAGTCTTTCTCTGGCACTGAGTACTCCCACCACTCCAGCCCACTCAGTTAAAACCAGAAGATGACTACTACCTGGCAAACCATCGATCACACAGGAATTTTCTGCTCCCTCTTAGCACAGCATTGCTAATGAAAGCTCCAGCATATATCCCCTAAATGACTACTATCCTACAGATCCCATAAGTCAAGGATCTCTGTTGCTTGCATTCTGACTTGTTACCCAAGAAAGTTAAAATTGTAAAGTACCGTATTTTCTTTTCACGGCATGAGCTGGTTTTGAAGCTTTTTCTTTCCCTTATCCTCTATGGATTGGTGGCTCTCACTCATCTCTTAGTCACATCCTAGAGCCAACTCCTATAACTCTTTCTCTCCAAAACTCTATAGGCACAACTGTATTGGGCAGAGTGGGTGGTCCTTTTCTGCTGACATTTTCTATCTTTCTATATTTCTGTCTCATGTACACTCCCACTCAGGGGAGCACTGGACTATGCCATCCTATCCTTTTGCCTCTACGTGGATTTAATTCCTATTAGTAAGATAATGAGGCTATGGGCTTACACATGTCTAAGAATACAGATCAATAATAAATAAAATCAACAAAATCCATTTTCAGCACCTAAGATCTTGGTAAATAATGGCAATATGCCAGCAATCAGCTATTGCACAAAATTATTGTATTCTGATGGTATTCTAATATGTTTTAACACTTTTATTTATAAAACCAAAAAGCAATAATGATATACATATGTAATGCAGTTAATTTAAGAAAAGATAATGGAAAACCAGAAAATAACAGCACCATAGATTTATGAAGACCAATGTTCTATAAGTCAGCTATCACTTTCACAACTGTTGCATTAAAAGGGGCTGTTAGCATGCACAGTCTAGTTTACTCACATTAACAATGCTTTCAATGTGTGTTAATTAGCTCGAGAGTTTTAACACAAAACATATGTTAATAAGATAATGAGATGTAAAACTATGCAAACAAGTCATTACCTATTAGTGCATAGAAACCTAGCAGGCATTAAAACTTGACAAAGTGAAAACAGATCTATTAATGCAAAAAACTTAAGGACACCACAAAGAGATGCAGTTACATTTTTGTGATAACATTCACATTAATGCACTAAATTTTATTCTAGTTAATTAATGCAAACTCATTTGCATATCATTAACATGGGCATTTAGAGTAGCTAATTAATACTTGCTAATGGCAGATATTAATGTATCTAGTACACTAGCCTCAGGGATTGCAGACTTTTTCCATTGAACTCTGTCAGTTGGTGACCCATTATCAAAGCCCTTTTTTTTTTTATAATTGGAAGAAAATGACTATTTCTAGACACACTCAGTGATCATTGAGTAAGTGGAAAAAGTATGGGGAATAATATTTGTATTAATAGATAGAAATGCGTTTGCATAGCGCATTTATGTTTGCATTTCTCATGTTTAATATACAGTTAGCAAACAAAAGAGTCTCCATTAACCCAAAAAAAAGGTTTATAAATATACTGACAATGTAAAACATTTCTTCTCTTTTTGATCACTGTAAGGCATGCAGGTGTGTGAGAGAAGGAAATAGGAAAACAGAGACTGTGAATATTTATTTACTGGTTTGTCCTAGAAATGTCTTCTGTCACTATGCAGGAGTGAGCTCTCTGGCTGAGCACCTTACATACATAAAGGTGGATTTTCAAAGGGGTTCCATGCCTAAAAATGGCATGTATGCATGTATATGCCATTTTATAATGTTAAGAGTATTTGCAAATTTGCAGTCTTGCATATAAATTTTACCAGGGATAAAAGAGGTGTATTGTGTATTATTGGTCTGGAGGGATATCTGTTGTGCCGGGAGGTGAACCCTTGGCCTGGTGCAGGATTGGTAGGCTACCTGGTCGGACCCAGAGAGCGCCTGCCACCAGGAGGTGGAGCACAGGAGGAGACAGAGGCTAGCTGGAGCTTCACCAATAGCAACCCGGGGTTCCCTCAGGTTGAGCCCTTGGTTACCCGGGCCGCCTGGTCTTAGGTGGGTCTCACAGGATCTACGAGAGATAAAGTTCAGGGGTGTGCCCACAACAAACAAGGATGGGAGGTTGATGTTCAGGTCAGGAAATCCAGGAGCCAGAGAAGGCCAGAACAGAGACTCTGAATGAAGAGCGAGGATCAAGGTCAGAATCAAGGATAGCGTGGTCAGCCAAAGCAGGGGTCAATACCAGTAGTAGTCCGAGGATGGTCAGTCAGGCAAAGGTCAGGTTTCAGGCGGTGGTCAGTCATGGTCAGTGATCAGGCAGAGGTCAGTTCCAGGCAGCGTGCAGACGTGGTCAATGAACAAGCAGCGGTCAGTTCCGGGCAGTGTTCAGATGTGGTCGAGGAAACAGGCAAAGGGCAAATCCAGGCAGCGATCAAATGTAGTCAAAGTAACAGGCAGAGGTCAGTACCGAGAAGACAGTCCAAATACTACTACCTGGGGAGACGAAGGAACAGGAGGATGCTGGAACAGGAGGACGCTGGAACAGGACACTGGAACAGGCGACTGGAACAAGACACTGGAACAGGAGACTGGAACAAGACACTGGAACAGGAAGGCAAACTAGCTATCACAACATGATTGACCCGATTGCCAAGGAAAGGAAGTGGAGTCAGACCACTTCCTTTGAAGCAGCATTCAATCAGGGCGCGCCGCAGAGCTGGGTTCTACCCCTGGCCCTTTAAGAAGCTGGACGGTCTGCACGTGCGCACCTAGGGGCGGGGCTGATGCCACGGAGGACGCTGAGCCATGCCGTGAGACCTAGTCCAGAGCGGGCGCGCAGGGGGACCGGAGACGCCATGAGCTGGAAGTGGCCGTGGAGGGGACGTGCCCGGAGCTGGTGGAAGGTGTAACAAGGTGAGCAGGCCCGGCCGCAGAGTGTACGCAGCTGGGAAGCACAACGATATCTGGATGAACTGTGAGGAGTTCAGGCTGAAGAACCAGAAGAGTTTTGATGATGGAGAAGGACTGAGCAAACTGGTGGAGTAATAGGTAAAGCAGATAATTTCAATTACACATGCATGTTTTAAAATATAGTTAACCGTATTCAATAAGCCAGAGAGTGGACAACTTATCTGGCTAAAGTTAGCTTAATAAGTTGTCCTATATATTCAGCTGACTAAATGTCCTGCTGAATAAACTTGCTATAAATTATCAAGCCTTGTGTGGCTAGATAACTTGGTACTTATGCAGATATCGTCAAAAGATATCCAGGTAAGTAGTGTTATTGTTTTAAAAAAAAAAGATGTAAAAGGGCCTATAGCCTGATCCCCTCCATCCTGCACAAAATTTCATATGAACCTATCGAGCTACACATTCCCCACCCCTAAACCTCCCTTAATGTGTAACAAAGGTCTCAGGGCTCGCAGTTTGGTGGGCCCTCCACCCCATTCCCCTATTCCTTACAATAATAAGGAGGAGAATTAGCCTAGTGGTTAGAACAGTGGACTGTGAACCAGGAGACCAGGGTTCGAGTCCTGCTGTCGCTCCTTGTGACCTTGGGCAAGTCACTTTACCTGCCATTGCCTCAGGTACAAAAAACTTAGATTGTAAGCCCTCTGGGGATAGAGAAATATATAGTACCTGAATGTAAACTGGTGAGATATCTCAATTGAGATTGAATGTCGTTATATTAAAAAAATAAAATAAATAAATAATAGAATGCCGCTGAGATGTTACCTGTGACAGGCCCTATGGACCAACATGTTGTTCGGAACCTGGAAGTCAGCTCTGATGCTAAGTCCTTGGAAGGCAGTGCGTGTGGTGAGCCAACGCTGTCCGTTCCAGACCTGGAGTCATCGTTATCGCTGGAGCCATGTCAGGCCCCTCCCCTATTCTTTACAATAATAGAAATCATGTGGGTTGCACCCTCCCCCAACAACCCACCCATCCACAAGGTTCTCAACTGCTACCACCCAATAACAAATTATCAAGCTAGGTATATAGTTCCCTGCTTCTGATAATGCGGTACTGGGGGGTAGTCCATGGAGGGGGGCTTCTGAGAACCTTGGGTTAACTAACTGAAGATTTGTGCACTTCTCCAGCTAAATTCTAGCCGGCTAATAAGTTAGCCGGCTAGAATTTAGCCAGGATACATTAGGGTCATTCTGGGGGTGTAAGTGGGAGGAGTTGTGTTAGCCAACTAAGTTATCCAACTAGCTCCCATATTCAGAGTTAGCAGTCTGGTCGGGCCAAAGAACTGCCCAAAAGTAGCCAGCTAACTTTAGGATATCAGGTTATATTCCACAATGCGGCTATGCTATTGAATATGCCTCCAAATGATCACTGGTGCTCAGGTGGGCATCTACCCAGACATTAGAGACGTTATCCCCATCTCTCGTGGGTTCCATTACTATCTGTTTGAGCAGAAACTCTTGAAGGACATCCACTATCTTTCTACTTCTTGTAGATTCTGCTTAAAGGATACTCCAATCCATATCCAGCAGATTACAATCTCCAATGTGCAACACTTCTCCTTTCTTTCTCACCCTTTGCATGGCTTTGATCAAATCTCTGTCCAGTTCTTCTGTTTCAGACAGAGGTCTGTAGATCACACCAGTAAAAGTGAAAGTCCCATCTCCTTTTTTTTTTAGCACAGTCCATAATGCTGCTTCTTTAGCCCACATCCCTTACGATTCAGTTGTTTGGATATTGTTTTTAACATAACCCCCTTTTCTGTCCACTCTGTCCTTCCTAAACCAGTTATATAGCCTGGCATGGCCTTATCCCATCATGAGAAGCCATGAACCATGTCTGTGTAACAACAACAATGTCCAAGTCCGCCTCCACTATTAGGACCTGCAAGTCTGGGATTTTATTGCCCAGACTACGAGCATTTGTGGTCTTAGCTTTCCAGCTGCTCTTGCTCGTCACCTTTTCTGCTTTTTTGAACTGATTGATTTTGTTACTCACGCTTCCCACTTCCTGTATTTTTTTGGGATGACCTGCTAATTTCTATGGCTACCTCCTGTCACTTCCACTCTCTAGTTTAAATGCCTTATATGATCTGAATTTCTCACTTAGCATTTTCTTTTCTGCCACAGACAAATGTAGGCCATCCCTACCATATAACATTTTACTGCTCCATACTGCTTCTTTTTTGATTTCTAGCTCTCCCTAGATTTTAGAATTTCCTTGGTTCAATACCCCTTGCTGTGTAACTGATTATACACCACACCCACAAGTCAGGTAGGTACAGCCCTGTATTTCTCTTAAATACAGGACATTTGGAATAATAACTAGCAAAGGAAAGGGAGAGAGGTGCATGAAGGGGGTATAAGAGTGAAGGAAGGCAGAGTGGTGTGAGAGGGAGGAAAGGGAGTGCACTTCACATACACTTCACTTACATATATGCATACACACACATGCACACATCCCTATACCTCAAGGAGCAGATGACCAGGATAGGGTTCCCTGGGGCATGACACAGTTGCCAACGTCTGAGAAATCTAGATAGATTATTACTGAGAACCATAATAACATAGCAAATGATGGCAGATGAAAACCTAAAAGGACTATCAAGTGTGTCCAGTAGTGATTTTATGCACATTTACCCTGAGTAGATTTCATTTCCAATTTCCAATTCCCAATCTCTCTGTGTCTCCTGTAGGGTTTATTTATTTATTTATTTATTTATTTATTTGTTTGTTTGTTTAATTACGAGTTTTTATATACCGTCATTAAGTTATTTACCATCATAACGGTTTACAATAGTGCACCAATATCAACGAGAGTATGGATCATAATTTACATAGCTGGTGCCAGTAGTATTCGGTAACAAACAATATAGACTAATATAATTTATTATAAGGATTATGCATATGAAGAAAATCAATTGGGGGATTGTATGTTTTATAGCAATATATCCTGTTGGTTTGACTACAGTTAAAATTAGTGGTGAGCTAATTTCCAGTAGCAACTGGAATTTGTAAGCTTGGTGCTACATGTCCGCTTATTCTTGTTTACATGCTTGCATCACTCTCTTTGTTGAAGGCTAGTTTGAAAAGCCAGGTTTTGAGTTGTGTTTTGAAAAATTTATGGTTACTCTGAAGTCTAATTTCAAGGGGCATGGAGTTCCATAAAATGGGGCCGACTAGAGACAGTGCACGTTCTCTGACTTGGGTAAGTCTTGCTTTTTTCACAGATGGAATGGTTAAAAGTGCTCTGTTTGCTGATCTTAAATTTCTGTGTGGAACGTGAACGAAGTGCTGTGTTCAGCCATTCTGCTTTTTCATCATGGATAAGGGTTGCAATTGCTTCTGCATGTTACAGGTTACTCCATGTCATCCAAGAAGTACAATGCAGCCATATCACTGCTGCCCTGGGTGGCAACCGTTGGTCATTATCATTGCCTTGCCACTAGAGATCTTCTGTATTTATCCCATGTTTTGAGAACCCTGTCCCCTGCCTCTTGCTTTCTCTTTCTTAGCATTTCCAATAAAAGAAAGGGCCAGACATGATGTGTCTCTCTCTCCAACTCCCAGTAAATTCTGAGGGCGTTCCCTCTGGCAGTGTGCTATGTGGTTTGGAGACACATGGTTATAAATGCTAAGATTAACCACAATTCAGGAAGCCTCACACACAAATGAAGCTTCGCTAGCACCTGCTATTTTTATTGGGCTTGGTAAAACTCAAAACTTTATCACCTCCCTAGGAACAGTTGTTATTCTTTTATTACTTTCTGGTACTATTGATATTCTGGAAATGGGAAGGTGAAATAGATAATTTTGTATAAATAGGATGAGTGTGTGTGAGGGAACATAATGATTAGCTGAAAGTCACTGTAAAAGACTGGTGATTCCTTTCTGCTTGAATGCAGTGTGTCATATAAATGTTCCAGGTCTCATTCCCTCTTATCCTGTTATGTAAATTTTTACACAATGACTTATGAATTCTTCTATTAAGTGACTTAGTATCACTAATTGTGTATATTTTATATATTTTTACATGCTTAAAATAATATGGAGGTAATTTTCCAAAGGATTTATCTCTTTTGGGGGCAGGTTGCTTCTCCCTCTGGCTCCTCTCTACTTTGGGAAGCACATAGAAATAGAAAACCTAATTAGACTGGCTTCTCTCTTTATTTAGGAAGCAGGGGAGGAGTCCTCAGGAAGGCTAAGGGCTAAGGGTAAAGACAGATGACTCTTCTCATCCCTGATCTCTCCCTATTTCAGCCAACCTTGCTAATCCTGGAGACTTCTCTCATGAGTCAGGAGGGTAGGGAGGAAGAAGCAGATAGGCCTTAGCTCACTTCTTTGGCAGATTGTCCCTTATATCTGGCTTCCCTCTCTGTGCCATACAGCCCTGATATCCCCAGCTCTTGCTTTTTTTTCTGAGAGATCATGAACAAAGAAACAGATGCCCTTGATCATTCTGGACTCCTCTTTGCTTGAGCAGTCAGGTGGGGCAGGGCAGAAGAGGCAGAGGGCAGGCTATTTTCTATAGCACTAGTAGCCAGCTAGTGTTAGCTGTCTTGCAACCCCAGGTTGAGGTCTGCTGGGCTAGAGGATAAAATTAATGTACTTTTGCAAAGAAAATAGCTAGTAGAGCAGCTGCTATGGTGTGCAGTTTTTAAAAGAATCTACAGAAATACAGATACAAACAAAAGTAAACAAATTCAGACTTGCTAAGCCTCTCCCTTACTGGCTCAGGCCAGAAGGCATGTTATTTCTATCAACATAGCTCCCAAGAAGAAAATTACAGATCCAGAATGTCATTATATCATAAAGGGTTAAGGGAAATATTATATAACATTGGTTGTCATCGCATTTTCACAAACACTCCAGTCACTCACTCTGGTTAAGACACAGTATGAAACAATGCTCCAATTTTAAACATGAACAGTATATATTTACTGTGCACTTCTTATGTGCAGCATTAGTAATGAGGGGATCTATTTGGAATGCACAACATTGAGTACTCTTCCTAAAATAACCATTAAAAAAACCAAGAAATCTCATATTTGATCCCTGTGTCTTGCATCAGTAGTTATGGGACAGGCAAAAATATCATCCCATCCTCATTTTGTCTCTGTTCCAACTAAGCAGGAAAACGGACCAATGGAGAGAGGGGTGTATGTGGGGGAAGGGGTTCATTCAGCTTGTATCCTTGCATTGGTTCTTGAAAATTTGCCTACAGTGTTCCTTATGCGTGCACACACACGCACACCCTCATCATGTACCACAAAATGGAGGACGGAGACAATGGGCAATGGAATCTGATGAACAGGAAGGGCATTATTACTAAAACCTGCTGATGAATAAACAGTGAATTTCCTTGAATCCAGTTTATACTCTATCTCCCCAAGATCCAAAAGAAAAAAATCCTACAGATTTTCTCTGTAAAATTCCACTGTGATCTGTAGATGTTGCTTGATTCACATCTAATTTAGAATTATTTGCATATGCTTCTTAGTTAGAAATCAAGAACTACCACCTTAGGCAGAAAGAACAAAACTCTCCCTCTCACACAAAAGCAAATTGCCGGGTAACAACAGTGGAGACTGGACATAGCTATTCAATAAAGCAAGATAAAGAGGCATAATAAGCCTGTCTGGGAAAGGGGGAGGGTGAAGAGGGGGAGTCAATCTAAGAAAACTGTGGTGACCATCAATAGGACAGAAAAAAGTAAAGCAAAACTGCTAAAACCTTGTCATCAAGAAACAATTTTCTAGAAGTGCTGTGCTTGTTTTTTGGGGGTTTTTTTGCAATGTTTTATTTATATCTATATATGTTTGTATATATATATATATATATATATATATATATATATAAAGTCATTTTTTATTATTATATAGTTGTGGAAAGAGGCTTACATATATATAATCATTCAATACCTCAGTAAAACTTGTTAATTTTGGAACAACTCAAACTGTTTGGATGTATCTTTGTTTCTGAGTCACAGAAGAGGATCCCAAGCCCTAAGGGCCATAAAGCAAGTCCTCACTCCTGTGGGAGGAAACCCTGGGAGTCAGATGCACCCTTTATCCTGATAAATTGTGGAAGGGGGATTACGTATATATGGGAGCTGTGGGGCCATCATATTTTATTTATTCATTTATTTGTCAAACTTTAACTCACCTCAAAGTGGATTGAAAGCAATAATGCATAAATATAGTGATGCAGTCAACATTCTGATAATATGAATATTATCATACAATACAAATCAAAATAATAAAAATCATCAGTATAAAATATGCCAAATGTAAACCTCACTGGTGTAAGAAAAATATAAACAGAAAGAATGAGCAAAAATCCTAAATATCCTGGAGGTAATTTTCAAGAGTTACTTGCATAAAAGTAGCATATATCATAGTAATTTTGAAAATTCCATTTATGCATGTAAATTCTTTTGAAAATTATCTCCTATATCTTACATAATCAAAATGTGGATAAATAACTATGTCTTTAATTTCTTTCTAAGGACTAAGAGGGCTATTTTCCAAGCTGTGTTATGGGCTTTTCACATGCAAAAAGCACCCAGCTGATAACTATACCTCTTTCATTTGGGGGGAAGGGGGGAGAAAGAGAGAGAGAGAGAGACTAGCCATAAGGCCCTTCTAAGTAGTTAGGTATTTATACATCTATATGAGGCCCACCTAGTTACTCGAGGTGAGGTTTAGGTATTAATGTAAGGGTTAGGGACCACTTTGACATTCAGAGTGAGACATACGAACAGAACAGTGCACTCTTGTGATGATTTGATGTCCTTCAGAGTGAGGAAACTCACCCAAAGATGAGACTTGTACAATGTTCTCTCAACCTAGCTTGATGTTTCCCAGGTAGAGAGTCCATCAAGCTAGGATCCATATCAAGCACACACAATTTATTTATAAGTCTTCTGTGAGGAACTGTGTCAAAGGCCTTCCTGAAATCCAAGTACACTACATCTAGCATGTTCATATTCGTCTGGCAAGTTTTACTTCTGGTAAAACCATGCAATCTATTGAATTCCAAAAATTGCACTATCCTCTGTTTTAGCAGCGATTCCATTAGTTTTCTCACCCAGAGGTCAGACTAACTGGCCTATATTTCCAGCCTCATCCTTACTTCCACTTTTATGAATAAGAACTACATCTGCCCTGGAACTACTCCAGACTAGAGAAGCTTTGAAAAATTCAGCCAGCAGAGCTGCCAGGACATCTCTAAACTCCCTTAGTACCCTTGGATGTATCCCATCCAGCCCCATTGCCTTATCTACTTTAAATTTAATTTGCTCCTCAGAAACACACTGTTCTGAAAACTGATTGAGGTTTACCACATTTCCAATCTTATTTGTGTTTGTTTTATGTGGTCCTGCTGCAGGCATTTCTACAGCAAACAGAAATATTTGTTAAGCAAGTTTGCTTTTCTATCATCAGCCTCTACATATTCCTCCCCTTCACCTTTGAGTTTCACAATGCCACTTTTGCACTTCCTTCTATCACTAGCATATCTAAAAAAAAGTCTTGCCCCTCCATTTTACCATATTTGCTACTTTTTCTTTTTTTTTAATTTTCGCATTCCTGACTACTTTCCAAGCTTCTCTTAATTTGTCCAGATATTATCACCTGTCTTCTTTTTTCTGCGATCTCTTGTAGTTTATGAATGCTAACATTTTCTCTCTTACCTTTTAGAAAACCATAACAGTCTATTTTTCCTCTTCCCATCATTTACATTCCTAACAAAAAGATCAGTGGCCCTTATGATATCTTCTTTTAGTTTTGCCCACTGCCCTTCTACTTCCCTTATATTTTCTCATCCAGTTAATGACTCCTTGAGGTACTCCCCCATTTTGAGAAAGTTAGTTTTCCTAAAGTCTAAGACCATCACCTTAAATGAACCTCCATCTCTTGCATCCTAATATTTAACTACATTGTAGTGGATGATCATCTGGTGATCACTGGTTCCCAGATGATCATCCACTTCAACTTCAAAAATACTGTCCCCGTTGGTGTTGCGCTGCGGATGGAAGGGAGTGCTACCCCAGCACGGGACAAGGAATGTGAGCCCTAGCAGTGAGACGTCCCTGCTGGCAAAACTGAAGATCCTGACCCTCTACCAAACCTGCATGCTTCCATGAGGCCACCAATGCAATGGTGGTCTTTGAATGGACCTCCGACCATTCCAAGCCCTTTCGGACTAGCCACTAGGTAGCGGCTTGAAGCGGCAGGTCAGACAGAGGTCATGGCCAGATGGAGACGTGGAACAAGATGTTGCAAAACAGATAAAGACATCAGGCATGGCAAGGCAGATGAAGACTCAGGCTTTGAGGTAGACAAAGACTTGGACATCGAAGTAGACAAAGACTTGGGCACTGAAGTAGACAAAGACTTGGGCACTGAAGTAGATGAAGACTCAGTCATTGAAGTAGACGAAGACTTGGACGCTGAAGTAGACAAAGACTCAGTCATTGAAGAAGACGAAGACGGGCACTGAAGTAGACGAAGACTCAGTCAATGAAGTAGACGAAGACTTGGACGCTGAAGTAGACAAAGACTCAGTCATTGAAATAGGATGCTGGAACAATAGGATCCTGGAACAGAAGTACGCTGTACAAGGCAAGGTAAAACAAGATAGGGCAAGGTTAAGAAACCTATAGTTAAAAAGTCCGGAACCTCCAAGTGGGAAAGTCCCTCTAGCACCATACTCTGCCCCACTGGGCTACCGTAGTCACAGACCACATGAGTAGGCATCAAGCTAGGACATCAAATGCAAGGCAGATATCGGACATCAAGAACAAGGTAAGTCAGACAAGGGAAGAGATGACTTCATAGCACCGTCAGAGGGAAGACCCATCAATGCCTCACACGCCCCAGCGGAGTGGTCAGGCCATAGGGAATGGGTCCAAACAGAGCTGAGGACATCTGGACAAGGTACCAGGAATGGGAGAACATCAGGACATCAGGAACAGATGAATATCAAGATATCGAGAATGGATGGACGTCAGGACATCAGGAAAAGATAGACATCAGGGTGTCAGCAACGAATAGACACCAGGACATCAGGAACAGATAGATGTCAGGGTGTCAGCAACGAATAGATGCCAGGACATCAGGAACGGATAGATGTCAGGACATCAGGAACAGATAGATGTCAGGACATCAGGACATCAGGAATGGAAGGACATCAGGACATCAAGAACAGATGGATGTCAGGCCATCAAGACATAAGGAATGGATAGACGTCAGGAACAGATGGACATCAGGCTGTCAAGAGATCAGGAGCGGAAGGACGTCAGAACATCAGGAACAGATGGATGACAGGACGTCAGAAGCTGATGGACGTCAGAACAGGAATGAAACCAATGGATATCAGGACATCAAGGATAGACGGACAACTGGACATCAGGAACATTGAAGACACGGGATCCCACATGGAACAGAGTGCCTAGGAGGAGAAGCAGACAAGGAGTCCTAAGGAGGACTTACTCCTTGCAAAGGCAAGGAAGGACTGACCTGAGGGGCCTTTTGTAGGCTGAAGAGGCGGATCTGGGAAGTGACATCATCCAGGTTCCACTCCCTCACTGGCCCTACAAGAAGGGCAGAGGGAGGTGGCCCCGCCCCTTAGGAAAGGCAGGAAGAGGAAGTCTGTAGGACCCTGGACAGCAGCCCTGCAGACGCTTACACTGAGGAGGAGCTGAAGCTGGGCCGTGCAGGCCCTGACATGGGAGGCAGCTTTCCTTCCACACAGGAAGGACTGAAGGCGGCTCCAGCCACAGGAAGATCCAGGGAATCTCCCTATACCAACTTGGTGAGACGGGTCCCCTCTGCCAAGGGTCCCTGGACTGCTACCTCTGGATCACCTCACTACTGCCACCTCTGGTGGTATACTACAAGCTGTATAATAAAAGATCTAATTCTGTGTTTGTGCATCCCGAGTCTAGCCCAGTACTGTGGCTCCCCACGGGGCTCCTCCCTGTGGGCGTGTCATCTGCCACAGTACCCAGGAATCCACCCAAATACCGCTAAACCATAACAGGCTGGCATTGACGGCAGCCTCCAGGCCGCGAAGAAGGGACCAAAGTCTGCAGCTCCCAGCTGTGGTGAACACCGGGGACGGCTCCATGCCGTGAAGAATTCAGGCATCAGCAGGGATGACATCCCTGCCATCCAAGGACCCCGGCAGCGGCGTCTATGGCCTTCTGCCACAAGGGAGGTCCTCGGCGTGGCTCCTGCTGCATGGGAAAGGCCTGGCACGGCTTCTGCTGTGCTGGTAAGATGGCGGCCTCCTGTTGCTGCAGGAACCTCGGCATGCCTCCTGCCGTGCTGGGAGAACCATGTCAGGCTCTGGCAAGAAAATAAGAGACCTCCTGGTTTAATTACTTGACTTTCCAAATCCAAGCTCAAGGCAAGTTACAAATTCAGATACATTTTGTAACTTCCTGCCCAAGAGAGTTTACAATCTAAGTACCTGATTCACTTAAGGTTTTTTTCCCATAGACACAAAATGAGAGACAAGCCCTAATGAATATGGCCCTAAGTTAGTACCTGAAGTAAAGGATGGTGAAATGACTTGTCCAAGGACACAAGAAGCATCAGTAAAGATGATATGGCAATGGTCCGCAGAGCGGGGTACACCGATGAGGGTTTCTCAGTAGAGATGATATGGTAATGGTCCGCAAGCGGCGTACTCACAGTAGAAGTAGTGGTGGTTCCAGAGGCAGCCCCAGGGAACGAGGCAGGCAGCAGTCCTAGGCACAAGGCCCTCCGAGGAGCGGATAGCCAGAGACGAGGAAAGGGCCTCTGAGGAGCGGGTACCCGGGACGACTCACGCCAAGGAAGCAGGAGCTGGAACGGGTAGTCCGTAGTGAGCGAAGCGGATTCAGCAATGAGGGAACTCGTTGCCAAGTCGCAAGCAGACAGGGCCAGCCGGCTTAAGAGTCCAGGATGAATGATGTCATCGGGGGGGGGGGGGAACACTCCCAAAGTTCCCGCCATGACATGCATTAGACTGGCCCAAGAGCGTGTGTACCTAAGGAACTCTGAGGGCAAGATGGTGGTCGGCAGCATGCACGCCATCCAGGGAGGCCCGGGAACAGAGGCAGGCATGCCGGCGATTGCGGGCGAAGGCCGCAAGTCTACCCAACAAAGTCAATGCAGTGAAGCAAGAGGTGAGCAACAGCGGTCACAGCTGTCTGCGACCGACAGGTGTAACAGTACCCTCCTTCTTAGGGCCCTCACCCCGGGGGTTTGGGCTTTCTTGGGTAAGAAGCATGGAACTGCTTGATCAGTACTTTGTCAAGGATATTAACTACAGGCTCCCAGCTGTTCTCTTCCAGACCAAATCCTTCCCAAGATATCAAATATTCCCATCACTTCTCGTGCTTCCTCACGTCCAGGATGTCCTGTACCTGATACCAGAGGTTGGGGCTCAGGTGGTTTCTTGGAGAACTCGGACAAGATGAGAGGTTTTAATAGTGAGATGTGGAACATAAGAACATAAGAAATTGCCATGCTCGGTCAGACAAGGGTCCCTCAAGCCCAGCATCCTGTTTCCAACAGAGGCAAAACCAGGCCACAAGAACCTGGCAATTACCCAAACATATAGCCACAGATTTCATTGTGGACCTACCTACTTCCAGTGGCAACAACACCATTTGTTTTACCGTGAACTGATTTTCAAAGATGGCTCACTTTGTGGCATTACCTGGTCTTCCTTCAGCCCCGGAATTAGCAAAATTATTCATTCGCCACATCTTTCACCTCCACAGACTCCCGAGACATATACTTATGAATCTTGAGCGATGTGGGTAGGCGGAGACTGTAAGTGACTGGACCTAGCCGGGAAAATACCGAAAAAGGCCCGATGTATCTGGGAGTGAAGCAAGCTGAAGGCAGTTTCAAGCGAGTAAAGCAAATGCTGAGCCACACATTGTCTCCAGGGTTAAACTGTGGAGCTGCCCGATGATGCGCATCGTAGAACTTCTTTGACTTCTGGGCAGCTTGCTGTAGAAGTTGTTTGGTGTGCTCCCAAAGTTGATGTAACTCTTGTGCAGAAGCCTGCACCACTGGAGAAGACACAGACAGAGGTAGTGGAAGAGGAGGCAGAGGCTGGCGTCCATATATTACCTGGAAGAGTGATGACCCGATAGATGCAGATTGGTGGGAGTTTAAGGCGAACTCGGCCCAGGGTAGCAAGTCTGACCAGTCATTCTGCCGAGAGTTCACATACAGCTGAAGAAATTGTTTCAGGGTTCGGTTCATCCTCTCTGTCTGACCATTGGCCTACGGGTGATAGGCTGATGTGAGGTCCAAGGCAATATCAAATTTTTTACATAGTGACCTCCAAAACCTGGCCGTAAATTGAACACCTCGATCAGAGAGTATATGTCTCGGGAGTCCGTGGAAGCGAAAGATGTGGTGAATGAATAATTTTGCTAATTCCGGGGCTGAAGGAAGACCAGGTAATGTCACAAAGTGAGCCATCTTTGAAAATTGGTTCACAGTAAACCAAACGGTGTTGTTGCCACTGGAAGTAGGTAGGTCCACAATGAAATCTGTGGCTATGTGTGTCCATGGCTCACTAGGTGCAAGAAGAGGATGTAGGAGACCCCAAGGACGGCCCGCTGGTGGCTTCTGATGAGCGCAAGTAGGACATGATTCCACATATGCTTGAGTGTCTTTCTTCATGGTTGGCCACCAATAGAATCTCTGGAGAGTAGAAAGAGTTCTAGCTTGTCCAGGGAGACCTGTCAGCAAGGAATCATGCACCCAGCGGAGGATTTTCCTTCGAAGTGGTTGGGGAACCACCATCTTCCCTGATGGCACCGTGTGTGTGGTGGAGAGGAGAAATTTAGTTGGATCAATAATGTGCTGTGGAATATCCGGAACGTCTTCTGTGGTAAAAAAACGAGAAAGTGCATCGGTTCAAGCGTTCTTATTGGCTGGCCAGTATCGTAGTAGGAAATTGAACCGAGTAAAAAAGAGAGACCAGCAGGCCTGCCTATGATTAAGGCGTTGAGCATTGTGCAGGTACTTGAGGTTCTTGTGGTCAGTATATACCATGATCTGGTGCTGCGTTCCCTTGAGCCAGGGACGCCACTCCTCAAAGGCCAGTTTAATCGCCAGCAATTCCTTGTCCCCAATTCCATAATTATGCTCAGCCAGGGAGAAGCATCGGGAGAAGAAAGTGCACGGGTGCAAGGTGTGATTGGCTGAATGCTGGCTGAACACCACACCAACACCAATGTTTGAGGCGTCTACTTCGACGATGAAGGGTCATCGGGAATCGGGATGACGCAAGCATGGTTCTCGTAGGAACGCCTCCTTGAACTCCTGGAAGGCGGTCACGGCCTCAGGTGACCACTGAGAGGGGTTGGCTCTCTTACGAGTCATGGCTGTGAATGGAGCAGTCAGTGTGGAATAATGATGGATGAACGACCTGTAGTAGTTCGTAAAACCAAGAAATCTACGGAGTGCTTTAAGGCCGTTGGTTGAGGCCAATCCCGAATACTCTTGATCTTTTATGGATCCATCTGGAAACCCTGGCTCGAGACCACATAGCCTAGAAAAGAGCAGACTCCTGGTTGAAAGAACATTTCTCCAGCTTGGCATATAGCTGGTTGTCCCTTAGGCGTTGTAGGACGTTGGCGACGTCCTGGTGATGGTTCTGGAGGTCTTGTGAAACTACCAGGATGTCGTCCAGATAGACCACGATGCAACTCTAGAGCATGTCTCTGAAGATCTCGTTCATCATATTCTGAAACACCGCTGGAGCATTGCAGAGGCCAAACGGCATTATCAGGTATTCAAAATGGCCATCATGAGTGTTAAATGTGGTTTTCCATTCATCACCCTGGCATATCTTGACCAAATTGTAAGCTCCTCTGAGGTCCAATTTGGTAAATATCTTGGCCCCCTGGAGCCTGTCAAAACATTCAGAGATTAATGGCAAGGGGTAAAGGTCCTTCTGGGTAATCTCGTTTAAGCCATGGTAATCTATGCATGGCCGGAGGGAGCCGTCCTTTTTCCCCACAAAAAAGAATCCTGCTCCAGCGGGAGATCTGGAAGACCGAATGTAGCCTTTTGTCAAATTTTCTTGTATATATTCAGACATGGCCTTTGTCTCTGTTAGCGAAAGTGGGTAGACCCTTCCTCGGGGAGGCTCAGTGTTAGGCAATAAGTTTATAGCACAATCAAATGAGTGGTGAGGCGGTAGGGTGTCCACAGCTTTCTTCGAAAACACATCCGCGAAAGAGGAGTACTGCAGTGGGAGGCCCGGAAGGGATGTCATAGTAGCTAGGCAAGATATCGGGGATACGACCTCCAAGCACTTTTTATGGCAGGAGTTGCCCCATTGAGACAATTGTAGAGTGCCCCAATCGAATTGCGGAGTGTGTAGTTTTACCCTTGGCAGAACAAGGACCACAGGGTGTATAGCCTTGTCCAGTACCAGGAAGGAAATGGTTTCCGTGTGTAGAGTTCCAGTGCGGAGTCAGATGGGGACCATGGAGAAAGTAACTTCGCCTGGTAATGGTTCGCCATGAATGGAGGAGATCAGTAATGGTGTTGGCGTATGGATGGTGGGAATCCGAAGGTGTTCTATAATTTGTCTTAGGATAAAATTTCCACCGGCCCCGGAGTCCACCAATTCCAGGGTGTGAAATTCCTGGGCGTCAGAATTAATTGTGACAGGCATGACGTCAGGCCTAGGAAAAGGTGACGTCAGGCCTAGGAGAAGTCCTCCAGCAGAACCTAAGCCTAGGAGTTTCCCGGACAGAGTGGACAGGAGGGTACCGCATGACCCAGTTGACCACAATACATGCAAAGACCAGATCTTTGACGACGACGCTTCTCCTTTGAAGATAGATGACTATGGCCCATTTGCATCAGTTCCTCTTCCTCGGTGCTTTGTGTAGTAGCGGTCTGAGGGGACGATGTCAGGCGAATGTGTGGAGCACCTGAAGTCATCCTCTTGGATCCTCTAGCCTCGTGCGAATGCTCACTAAGACGGCGGTCAATGCGACCGGTGAGGTCTATAAGAGAATCCAACGCCTCAGGGAGTTTGCGTGCTGCTAATTCGACCTTCGAGGAATATAGCACGCAGGCAGCCCAGGTCCCAGTGCAATTCAGACGAGAGAGTCCTAAAGTCGATGACATATTCGGTCAGAGATCTGGAACCTTGTTGCAGATGCAGGAGCATAGACCCTGAGATGGCCTTTCAGCCTGGGTCCTCGAATACAGAGCGAAATAGGGCGAGGAAGCCCAGCAGGTCGTGGAGGATCAGATCCATCTGCTCCCAAAGGGGTGATGCCCAGGCCAACCCTTTTCCGTCCAGAAGGGATAAAATGTATGTTGTCTTGGAAACTACGTCATGAATGAATACGAGTTTGACGCCATTTTGTAAGTTTTCTATATATATACTCTTAAAGTCATAGGTAAAACTATCGGGGAAAGTTCTGGACGTTAAGAATGCAGAGGCAGTGACTGAGAGCAAGGCTAATTTGGATGTGAAGACCCCCTGAAGCAGAGAACAATCGAAACATGGCCATGTCGGGGTGATGTTCGGACTGGACATTTAAGCTAAGTGATTGATATCAAAATGCTCTCTTTTCATGTGAAACAATAAGAGAAGATCTATCTGGCCCCGGGGACTTTCATGACTTTTTAAATAAATTGAAAAAAACATTTCATAAAAATTGTTACTCCGAAGTGAGTCTGGAAAATAAAAAATAATAAAGTGGACCAGAGGTCTATACAGTTTGTGATTATGGCAAACTAAGGTAATGAAGGTCCTACAAACTTTACCTATTTAAAAGAAAAATGTTGTTCTACTGAGGTTAAAGTTTTGTGTGAATGTCTTGGATACTACATCAGGGAAAAATGCAGGTTGTAAGGAAAAGTGCATGTTGTATTGGTTCAAGAAGTCCCTACACAACAAGGGGTCACCTGTGAAATGACGGGGTGCTGGCAAGGGCACTGTAAGCCAAAATGGTGATGCATGTGAAGCCGGGCTTGGCTTGGCAGGCATCGAGGCAGAGTCCAGGTGATTGCTCAATTAATTTATGGTGTTAGCCAAAGTCTCCAGCATCTTTTGCTGCTCTGTAATTCGCTGGGCCAGGCCAGGGATGGCCTGCAGCACCGAGACCTGTGCCGGGTCCATGGACTTGGCAATCTGTTAGGTTTTGTGGGTATGTGGGCCTGGGCCCTGGGCCGAGGTGAGAGATGGTACTGCCCACGGGGAGGAGCCCCGTGAGCCTCACCATTGGGCAGCAAGGTCTCAGCTGCTGGGTGCATAGAAGAGCAGATACTGGAGAGGGAGCAAAGAGAGAGTGAGCTGGAAGGACAGAAGGAGCTAGAGAAGATGGCCCCAGAGCGTCAGTGCAGGGCGCTGATGTCAGATACAGTTCGGAAGTCCTTGAGTTTCAATAGAGAAGTAGAGTGACACTGCCCGCGGAGCGGGGAGTGTATCAGGAAAGTCACACAGACACAGAGGTGTCACGGGTCTGTGAAGTGGAGTATACCCAAGGAGGATTCCTCTATAGAGATGGTACGGCAATGGTCCGCAGAGTGGGGTACACCAATGAGGGTTCCTCAGTAGAGATGATATGGCAATGGTCTCACAGTAGAAGTAGTGGTGGTTCCAGAGGCAGCCCCAGGGAAAGGGGCAGGCAGCGGTCCTAGGCACAAGACCCTCCAAGGAGCGGATAGCCAAAGACGAGGAAAAGGCCCCCGAGGAGCAGGTACCCGGGACGTCTCACACCGAGGAAGCAGGAGCTAGAATGGGTAGTCCGTAGTGAGCGAAGCAGATTCAGCAATGAGGGAACTCGTTGCCAAGTCGTAGGCAGACAGGGCCAGCCGGCTTAAGAGTCCACGATGAATGACATCATCCGGGGGAGGGGGGAACGCCCCTGAGGTTCCCGCCATGATGTGCATAAGTCTGGCCAGAGAGCACGCGCCTAAGAAACTCCGAGGGCAAGATGGCAGTCGGCAGCGTCCACGCCATCCAGGGAGGCCCGGGAACAGAGGCAGGCAGGCCAGCGATAGCGGGCGGAGGCCGCAAGTCTACCCAAAGAAGTCAGTGCAGTGAGGCAAGAGGTGAGCAACAGCGGTCGCAGCCGTCTGTGACCGACAGGCGTAACATGAGGCATCTAATGGGTGCGAATGGCCCCACTCTGTCCTTCATCCTGGTTTGCAGCACCTCAAGGTGAGGTTTTTGGGACCAAAATAGGCCCTCTTTTCATGCTCTTGACCTGTGGCAGCATCTCACCTAACTCAGGTAGCAGCAGCCCATTCATTTTCTCCCTAGCTAAACTTTCTTCTATCCCTCTGGAGAACCCCCTGGGATACATAGAAACATAGACGTGATGGCAGAAAACGACATAATGGCCCATCCAGTCTGCCCAGCAAGCTCCCATAGTTATCAGTTTTCCATACTTATCAGTTACTCAGACTGCCAAGGTCAGGGCTCATGTTGGTTACTGTTTGAGTCCAATTTCCTTTCCCCCCTGCTGTTGAAGCAGAGATAATTTCTCAGACCCCTGTGGGATGTGAACCACTGCTAGTATATTGTATATAGGATGCTATATGTAACTCTCAATGTAAAACCTTCTGTATGTAACCTTCTGCAATTAACTTTTTGACGGGTGTTTTAATAAGAACATAAGAAATTGCCATGCTGGGTCAGACCAAGGGTCCATCAAGCCCAGCATCTTGTTTCCAACAGAGGCCAAACCAGGCCACAAGAACCTGGCAATTACCCAAACACTAAGAAGATCCCATGCTACTGATGCAATTAAGAGCAGTGCCTATTCCCTAAGTAAAATTGATTAATAGCCATTAATGGACTTCTCCTCCAAGAACTTATCCAAACCTTTTTTGAACCCAGCTACACTAACTGCACTAACCACATCCTCTGGCAACAAATTCCAGAGCTTTATTGTGCATTGAGTGAAAAAGAATTTTCTCCGATTAGTCTTAAATGTGCTACTTGCTAACTTCATGGAATGCCCCCTAGTCCTTCTATTATTCGAAAGTGTAAATAACCGAGTCACATCTACTCGTTCAAGACCTCTCATGATCTTAAAGACCTCTATCATATCCCCCCTCAGCCGACTCTTCTCCAAGCTGAACAGCCCTAACTTCTTCAGCCTTTCCTCATAGGGGAGCTGTTCCATCCCCTTTATCATTTTGGTTGCCCTTCTCTGTACCTTCTCCATCTCAACTATATCTTTTTTGAGATGTGGCGACCAGAATTGTACACAATATTCAAGGTGTGCTCTCACCATGGAACAATATAGAGGCATTATGACATTTTCCATTTTATTAACCATACCCTTCCTAAAGTAATAATTCCTAACATTCCTAACATAGTTTGTGAGTCCTTAAGATTCATGATTCAGTAACTCAGGTATGTTGGCACACTTTGAAGTCTGGTCCTAGTTGATGTTCTAGTCCAGTTTACTGACAACACTCCTTTATACTACTAACATAAGCTTTAAAAACTCAACAGAATAATCTAAATTACTCAGTTCACATATTTTCTTCTAGTGGTGATGGTAATTTTCATTCCGGTGCGCAGCACACTTTGGTGCGTGTGTTTCGGGGCGCCTAAATATACGGCCATTTTATAACTTGCGCATGTTAGCTGTGTAAATTTCCACACCACTGAATATACAACTAACTAGCTGCGCTATACAGCAGCTGACTATGGACTTCCTAATTATTGCCAGACAGACCCAGCTGCTAGTTTAATTCTATCATTGCAGGTCAGTCTAAATAGCTGCCATTATTAGGGGAAGATTTTAAAAGCTCTATGCGCGTAAATCCAGCTGAATTTACACATGTAGGGGGGTTAGGCGTGCCGAGACTATTTTGCATAGGCCCAGCAATGCGCGCAAAACCCCGGGACGCGCGTATGTCCCGGGGCTTGAAAAAAGGTGTGGGGGCGGGGCCAGAGGCCTCTGTAGGGTTGCTAGGCTGGGAGATCGCACGCCGGCACTTGGCTGGCGCACGCAACCTACACCTGCCAGAGGCAGGCGCAACTTGTAAAATAAAGGTTAGGGCTGGTTTTTAGGTAGGGCTGGGGGGCGGGTTAGGGAGGGGAAGGTGAGGGGGGCGAAAGGAAAGTTTCCTCCGAGGCACTCTGATTTCGGAGCGGCCTCAGAGGGAACGTGGAAAGCCATCGGGGCTCCCCTAGGGCTTGGTGTGCACTCCCTTGTGTGCGCAGACCCCGGATTTTATAACATGCGTGCGGCTGCATGCACATGTTGTAAAATCGGGCGTACGTCTTAAAATCCGGCCCTCAGTGTAGCTGTTGCCTGAACATCAGTCTCCTGGATCCCCTACACCACATGCCAGACAGATTCCAGCTCCATGAGCACCTGTGTTTCCACCAGGACTTTCATTTATTACTGTACTTGCAGCTTGCAATATAGAAACAGCTGCTAGTTAATTCTGTCATCTCAGCTTGATAGATAGTTTGGGCTCTGTGGAATCTGCATTTCTACTAGGACTTTTCACATTTAATTTTAATTTAATTCTGGATTTCTATTCAGCCTTTCATGGCTAGCCACGCACTTCAATGCAGATTACATTAAAGTAAAGGTAAGATTTACATGCTAATTTATAGTAATGTAGAAAAGGTAATTAAGTTCTAGTGAATAGAACAAAAACAAGGAAAGTTAAAACTTGACAAGTTGCTTCACTCGAGATGGCTATTTTCATGGTTAAGCTGAAGTTCTATGGTTCAGAGCCCATAGAAGCATCTGAAGTCTGTTGGCCTGCGACATAACATGAACCATCATGGGGTGAATTGTTTAATCAATGGCTCAGCTGCCTGAAGAGCCAGGTTTTCAGTTACCAAGTATCACTGGTGTCTCTCAATGAGGAAGTGAATTCCACAGATCAGATGCCACATCCATGAGGGCTCTGCATCTTGTGGTCTTAAATCAGATGGCCCTGAGGAACAGCCACAACACTCGTTGCTGATTCATCCAAATATGGCACTTTAAACATATACCACTCGATAATGCATCTGCAATCTCTTCATTTTTTTGCTACTAAAAATCCTCTATGCTTATCCCATGCCCTCTTAAAGTCTGTTACTGTCTTAGCCTCCACCACCTACTTGCTGGTGCAGGACAGGCATGCCATACATGCATCACCTTTTCCATGAAATGATATTTCCTGATGTTGTCCCTGACTTTACCCCTCAGATCCTCATATCATGACTCCTTGTTCTAGAATTTCCCTTCCATTGGAATAGTCTGACCTCCTATGCATCATTAAAATCTTTTAGGTATTTAAATGTCTCTATCATATCTTCCATGACTCTTCTCTTCTCTAGGATATACACATTTAAATGATTAGGTCTCATCTCATAGGGCTTTTTTTGGTAGCACTTCTCTGAATTCTGTATTCTTCCAGAGGACAGAATACTCTGTTTTTTTCTTCTTTTCATGCTTCTCTCTTTGCACTCTAGCATCCTGGCTTCCACTGCCTTGTTTCACTGTCTCACTATTTTTGAATCATTGGATATGTGTTGCAGATTTTAGCATAATATGCAAAAAGGCAAGGGTTTTCTTCTAACCCCTTTGTAATATTACTCACAAGGGACCAGCTCCAGGACCAATCCCTTAGGGACTCAACTTTTCACCTTTCCATCCCTCAACCAGTTTCTAATCCATTCCATCACCTTATGTTTCACCCCTAGACTGTTTACTTTATTTATGAGCCTCTGCTGTGGGACAGTATCAAAGGTTTTATTGAAATCCAAGTACACCATATCCAGTGTACACTCCTGATCTAGTTTTCTGGTCACCTAATAGAAGAAATCGATCAGGTCCATCTGATGCAATTTTCCTCTGGTAAAACCTAGGCTGCTATGGCTCCTGCAACCCACCAGATTCAAGACTACTGTATTCTATCCTTCAGAAGACTCTCCATTAATTTTCCTCAGCAATGAGGTTTCCCCAAATATCAGTCTGTAATTTCCAACTTCCTTATTACCAATTTTATAATGACAGTTTATATTCACCCATCACAGTCACATGAAACACTCCCATATCTAAAGTTATAATGGAGAGGTCATCAGAGGACCCACCAGAACCTCTCTAAACACCCTTAGTATCCTAGGATGCACCCCTTATAATCCCATCACTTTGCTTTCAGTTTTTCTAGTTCTGTAAATGTAGTGCCATCTGTTCCAATATCATAGACGCCCTTGCCAGCAATCACAATCAGCAGTCCTTCTCCAATCCCTTTTTCAATGAATCGCAACCAGAAATATTTATTTAGAATTTCTGTTTTTTATTGTCCCCCTCCAGGGCTGGTGCTTCCATTAGGCAAACTAGGTGGTTGCCTAGAATGCCAGAATTTATGGGGCAGCAAATTCCTACCAGCAGAAGGCCAGAGGGGGAAAGCCAATACTGGCAAAGAATGGAGTGTTGTGCTGGAGCTGCCACCAATAGGTAATAAGTTGGGGATAGGGGGATGCATGACTGAAGGATTGCTAGGGTGACAAATATTCTTGCACCAGCCCTGTCTTCCAAACACATTTCTCCTTATGTGCTCTCAGTCTTGCCGCTCCACTTCTAATCTTTCTGCTTTCATTTCCATACTTGGAAAAAGTCTTGTCACCTTGATTTACCTCTTTAGCTCTTTTCTTCCACTCATGCCTTTGCCATCCTGACTACTTTCCCTGCCTCTTTCAGCTTTAATAGGTATTTTTCCCTGTGCTTCTCTTTCTGAGATAACTTGTATGTTTAAAATGCTTATCTTTTTGCCCTTACATTTTCATCTACCTCCTTTGAAAAATGTTTCAGTCTGTTTTTCCTCTTACTTATTTTTAACATTGTCAATATCAATATTTGTTGCTATTTCTATTGCTATCATTAGTTTAGCCCACTGTTCTTCCACTTTGGGTATCTCATCACACTCTGACAGTGCCTTTTTAAGGTACTTCACAATTTTTCCAAAGTTGGTCATTTGAACTGCAGGACTTTGACCTTTCTGTGGCTTTTGTCCATTTGGGATGTCACATCAAGCCATACCATCGGATGATCACTAGTAATCAGGTAGGAGCTTTCTCCATCCATAAATACCAGATCCGGTATCGCCCCTTCCCTCGTGGGTTTCATTACCATTTGTCTGAGAAAAGATCCTTCATGAGAATCCAGGATTTCTCTCTACTTCTAATATAATAAATGGATACAGATAAAAACCAATTGGCCTATCCAATCTGACCAGTTATCCTATGCTGGGCTTCTATCTTTTTAGCAATGAGCATATCAATTCCCATTCTTAATTTGATTCTAGTTCTCCCAATGTCTTTTTTAACCAATCTCTCAATCCTGTTCCTACTACTTGCTCCCTTTATCTGTCCCAAGTGTCTGTCTGATCACTTACTAGTAAGTTTTCCCCATTTTGACCAGCACTAGGAACTTGTAGGGTTTTTTTAGACCATCCCTAAAAGTTTCCTTCTCCCAAGGCTGGGACTGGTCAGCTTAGTCCTATGTATTGGGACTGAGCATGTGTAAAAGGCAAGAGGTTGTTGGAGTTGAGTAGAAGTTGGAAAGAGCAGTTGTCCCTTGCTAGGCCTCCCCGGCCTGGAGAAGAAAAGGGAAAGGAAAGATTGACTTTTTGGAAGAGAGATTTTTTTCTTGGTACTGTTTTTTGAGACTTCATCTCACTTAAGGAAGGAAACCCCCTGCCTGGGGGGAAAGAGAATCTGGGTGTGTTGCATAGTTGATGTGGGGTGGTTTCTGCATCTGCCTGTTGAAGTTTTTTTGAGAGAAGAACTTTTGTTGTATTTTCGGAATTCTGGGGACTTTGCCATCCATGTCCAAAGCTGAAGACTATCAAAGAGATTGAGACCTGGGCATTTTGCCAGGAGCCCACTTTCAGTCGCCCAGGAATGTGGGTCTTTCAAAAGTTCCTACTGATAGGGATGACTAGCTCAGAGAACATCAGCAGAGAACAGGCACTGTGATTCTTTGTGTGTTACTTTCAGGAAGATTCATGGACTTTGCTTTCTCTGAATTAGACTGTAAAGTTTATTTGACCATCTCCAGTGTCCTACCTGTCTTTACCCTGAAGGAAGGTACCATCCCTGGGAGCCAAAGGACAGTGAGTACTAACTGTGAGAGGATAAGGAGACTGAAAATGGGTCTCCCTTTCCCTTGCAAGCTTTGGGTCCCTCCCCCATTGAGAGACTCCATATCCCAAGGTTGAAAGGACTGGTGCCCAGGAACTGGGACTTAGCCCCAGTACTGAGTGTGTCCCCTGCACCAATTTGGCCCAAATGCCACAGTAGGGGGCTACATAAGCATGTTACTCCAACACCCTTGCCCCCTCCCATGTTTTACCTCAAAGTTTTGTAATAGTCAAAACAGCCATCAAAACAGCTGACCAGTCCCATGATAAAAGTGTTCACTGCTTGGGAGGAGTACAGGTATGTGACAGTCCCAGGATAAAGGTGATGATTGTAATGGTGTGTGGGGGGGGGGGGGGGGGGGAGAGGACAGCGGCAGAGGTCAGCTCTATAACAGTCACAGAATAAAGGTGATCCCTTTTCCCTCACGCATATTAGAAGAGATTTTGGGGTCCTGCTGACAACTGAATCAGACACCAGGGTAGACTCTCAGTGAACCAATTACATAAATGTAATTACCTGCAACCAAGGCATAGTTTCAGCACAAGTGTGTACTGGGCAAAGGTAGATCTTGCTGATCTGATTAGAATGAGTACATTTACAGTATTTGTACTATTTGCCTTTATTTTCATTTATTTTCCAAGTCCAAACTCTTGTTTTATTGTGCTCTTTTTCACAGAAATTTTCCTAAGACAAAAGGGGTCCTTTATTCCTTACTTAATATCCTGCTAGGCCAAAGTCTCTATTACCCTTTGTATGATAAGTGTATTGACTGCCACTGAGAAAGCTTTGTTCACTCATGGGCCGTGCAATTTCCAAATAGGTTCCAGCAAAGAAAGCATAGTAGACCTGGAAATGTATATAAAATTGTTCTATCTGACACTGTCAGATTGCAATTTGGCACTACCTGAAATATTTAATAATAGCCTTTCATAGCTCAAGCCAAAAGGTATCCGGGCCATTGCCCAACATAAACAAGATTAAAACCTAAGCTCTCCTAATCTTGTTGTGAATAAATTATAGATGATTTACAAATATTTCCTAATAAGACATTCTAGTAAACAGGCCGAAAGTTCATGATACCGTATTATAGATGTCTGCAATTTGAGGGCATTGAACCAGAGCTGTTTGCCTTTGAAAATTAGTAGCCGCATAGGCTGTGCGCTAAAAAATTCATCTACTTTGTACCTCTTATTTGTGTGGGTGCCTGAGCAGGGACAAAATAGCATGCGTACAGTTAAAAATCACCTGTATGTGCATTATTTTACTCCTGCAGCCTAACTGCATGCACAGAAATGCCTCTTTTTAATGTTGTTAAAGGTGCGGGCTATGGATCCCGTAGGTACTTTAGCCACATTTGAGGGCAGCAGTTTCAGTCACCCCATCTTTCCCCACTTAAATGCCTTTGATAATTGCCCTCCCAGTTACAAAAATATCTAGAATATTTTAAGAGACTAATTTCATAATAATGTAGAAAATGTGAATAAAGAACAAGAACATCTTTAACAAGGATATCAGAAAGAGAAATGATGAAAAGAATGTTTAGTAAATATTGGCAAAGGCTCATTTTGTTAATTAAAGAAATTTGTAGCCTAAACTGGCAAATGAAATGTGCTGTATGTAAAGCTGTGATTGATGCACCATGTTAGGATGATACCATTCTAAACGATATAATGAAAATATATTTACAAACAAATATAAAAAACAAAATGATTTCAGTGAATTTCCATTTACAAAATACAGCAAAGCCAGCAACAAGGTTTCAGACTGGGAATAAATAATGTTACACACCCAAAACAGCCACATTAAAGAACAAAATGTACAGATTAGACTGCACGTCTCACAGACTGACATCTCCGGGGTATGTTCAGACCTGCCCCTATAGAAACTATTTTCATGAATGTGCATCTGATTCTCATTTTCTTTTGTTTGTCTTTTGTCCTTGCATTTTCTATGTGGTCCCAGTATTTATTTTTAGTGTTAGTACACAAAGATTTTGTCTTGCCTTTATCATGTTGCACAGCTGTTTCAACAATACAGATTTTGCATTTGTGTGCTCTTTGAAAACTATGGGGTCCATTTTCAGCCGCTGTGAGGCTCAGCTAGTTAGCCAGATAAACTCAACAGCATATACCCGACTATCTTAAATCTAGCCAGTTATGTCTAACTGTTTAACTGTGGGACAGTCCTACATCCCGACCAGAATTAGCGTTATGCGGCTAGAATTAAGCTGCATACAGCTTTCAGTATTGCTATATATCAACCACTATATTTTTCCCAGAAATGGAAAGATAGTGGGCTGGCTGATGAAGTCATTATAACCATCCATTTACTTTTGCAATTAGTCCATTCTAATACTTGCATTTTAGGTCATTTTTAATACTTGATCAAGGCAAGAGACAGAAACATCAGTGGAAAATGCAATACTGGCCCTTTAAAAGTAGCTTTTGCCTGTGAAACTTTAATTGTTCATTAAAATTAGAGGAAGCCTGTGTTAATATTTTTGGAGTGTTACTTTATGATAGAATAAAAAAAGTAGATCTGTTCCTGGATGTTACCCAATTGTTTTCAAGCAAAAAAAAAATGTAATTTGTTATGTAATGGCACTTCCAGGTATGTTAAGCCCTGGGTGAACCCCTAGTTTCGCCAGAACAATATAGGACAGAGAAAGTGGGGAGGTACCATTCAAATGCAGCCCCTCCCTTTCAGGGTGCTGGAATGGTCACCCCCTTTAGGAGGATTTCTAAGCAGTTCTCTCCTGGGAGCTCTGGGGGCTCTGTGAGTTACTTTTGGAAGTTATTGGAGGTAGTTGGAGCTTAGGCCTGAATTAGATTGTTGGGCCTTTACTTAGGACTCAAGCAAACCCTGCTTGAAGTCTGTGAGATGGGTCTGCCCTACTTATCCACTCCCTAGTAGGTAGGATCTGTATCCCAAGTTGATTTTTGGGCTTTTGGGGAAAGACTTTTTAATTTATAAGAAGCCTGGTGGAAACTCTGCACACTGCCTGGGGAGAGCCTCTCTCTGGGAGTCCCAGGTTTTTTAAAATCTGCCCTCCTGTACCCTCGAAGAGAAAGTGGGAATGGTGGTGACCCACTGCTGGGACCTTCTGGTGTTTTACCTCAGTTTTTTGTAGAAGAAGAATTTGGTTGGAAGATCTGGGAAGTAGTATGTGCTGCCCCTCTTCCTACCCATTGGAAGGAACATCTGAAGCTGTTTGTTCCTAAGTGGATCCCTCCCATCAGGAATTTGTGAGAGAGAGAAAGAGAATAAGGAAGATCAACTAATTGGGGTAATTTTCAAAAGGATTTGCATATGTAAATGTAACTACTTTGTAGCAATTTTCAAAAGTCATTTACCCATGTAAAGTGCACTTACATGGGGTAAATCCTAAGGACAATACAATGGCATATATTGTAGCAATTTTCAAAAGCTCACTTACACGGGTAAAGTGCATTTTCATGTGTAAACCCCAGTTTTAAGTGTGTAAATGCTTTTAAAAATCAAGCCCACTGAGAGTAAGAACCCACTGAGTTCTGGAATCTTCCTTCCCTGGGAGAGAGAGAATTGGACTCCCTGTGAAGAGACTGTGGTCTACCCTTTTTACCAGTGCTGGAAGGGGTTTTTTTCCTGCCTTCCCAAGGATCCGCTGTCCTCCTGGGAACTTCATTTTTCCATGCCCTGGAGAATGGATGTTTCCCTGACCCTGGTATAAGAGGCCCATGGACAGATCAGAGGGGGAAGAGACTGTAAACAAAGAGAAATTCTGTGGCGCTGAGGATCAAGTGTCATATTTCAACCTATTACCCATCATTTTTGAACACTAAAGTCAAGCCTCCAGTGTATTTCATTGGCATTTATAGCACACAGAATTAATGAGAGACATCCCTTCCAGGGGACAAGGAGACAGAGTGTGTAGAAAAGTCACCGGGCACTGAAAGGAGGCTCCTTTGCCCCCCACCAACAAAGAATCAAAACTCCGGGGAGACAGTAAAAGAGCTAGCCTGGAGTGGATCCAGCCCCAAAGAGACATTAAAGCAGGGCTTCCCAAACCTGTCCTGGGGACCCCACAGCCAGTCGGGTTTTCAGGATATTCACAATGAATATGCATGAGATAAATTTGCATATACTGAGTCTCGTGGTATGCAAATGTATCTCATGCATATTCATTGTGGATATCCTGACAGCCTGACTGGCTGTGGGGTCCCCAGGACAGGTTTGGGAAGCCTTGCATTAAAGCCTTTTATGGCCCCATCGGAGTGCAGTAAGCTCCCAGGAATGGGGTTACAATCAAAATGTATCCCAATGGAAAGACTAGGAGCTCATCAGTTTCAGCAGCACTGAAATCAAGTTATACCAGAATGGAGCAGGAGTAAATATATATCTGTGTTTGAGGGTTCTGGGAATTCATTAAGGAAGGCCTATGTATTTGGGTGAATAGGTGTTGTTGGTAGGTCTGTGGAAAGCATTAATGGAGCATCTTTAGTAGTTCCTCCTCCTGCTTTCCCTGAATATCCCTCAATGTCTTTGTCTGAGCATCATTTTTGAGGTTCACCATTATGTGACCTCTCCTTTTATAACAATTATCATTTGGCTGAGCCCAAATGTTTCGTCCTGTTTGTACTCCAGAGACCATAATGAACATATGTCCTATAAAAGAGACTACTAGCATTTGGGATCCATGTAAAGTGTGTTAACACTAACACAGACATATGCATTAATAAGCACAGTTTTATCATGCCTTACTGCTACATTATTGAACATGTTTTCGTACATTAGTCCTCATTATTGCCTTTTATTTATTTATTTATTTATTGCAACTTATATTCAACCGTATCAATTATTCAAAATGGATTATATATTTTACATAAATATCATGTCAAAACTTAATAAAATATAATTTCAAATAATACAATATAAAAATGAAACATTAATGTGGGCTTAGGTTTCAGTAAAAGTTATTATGATGATCCACATAACATGCAAATACATGCAAAGTAATACATGAATAATTAATGGAGATTAGTGCAAATCACGTTGGCCTCTTGGCTTTGACCAGTTGTGGTAGATGCAGGAATAGTTCAGTATGAAGTCAGCCAGTGTCGTTTTGAATTTGGCACTACTAGGCAGTGAACCCAAAAGGTGAATTATATGTGCAAGTCCAGAGCAATAATTCACCTTGTAGGTGTTGAGATGCAACACACATTAAAAGGTGTATCATGGTGCACTGATCAAACATTAACAATTCTTATACATCTTTATGCATCATATGACCATCATATATTTGTGGAGATGCTACATATACTCATTGTTAGAGTATAGCTAGTCTGATATAGACTATGTCCATGGTATAATCATAGCTCATATGCAAGCATTTTTTTAAATTTTTTGTTTTGCAAGTAAAATCCACTTATCTTGCAAATACACTGCTTCAATCTAAGTGCCGCCTAACATTATTCCAGTGTTTTGTAGTTATGGGGCCAAGCACTTCCTGCTCTTGTCAGCATCTCTTTGTTTGTGATTTGAATTTTATTGTGAATGTTTTTGCTGTAAACCACTATGGTCATTTGGTGTTGGCGGTATAGAAATTTTTAAAATAAATAAATGTTTGAACACATTTTTATGTACGTTGCTACTCAACACCATACAAGGTGAATTATTGCTGTGGATTTTGAATTTGGCAGCAGCACAAGACAAGAGAGAGCAAAATTGTGTCATGGCTTCTTTTATTCTAGAAATGCTATTGGAATGGGTAAGCCTGGAGAGGATTTCTGGGAAGGCAGAGCTTCTGGAGCTGTGGGGTCTGCATTAGGGAGTAGGGAATTTTCAGCAAGGATATGATATTGATTCTGGGACAGGGTCTTAGCCCAGAGCTGATGGGATTTTCACTTAAGGAAGATTTTGACCTGGGTTGAGAGGACTTCACTCAGAAAACGGTCTTCTCTTGTGGAAGATCTTGACCAAGAAATGATGGGATCTTTATTTTTGGAAGATCTTGTCACTGGGTGAAGGGGTCTTAACCACAGGTCAGAGGGAACTCCACACAGATGGGATCTTCACTAAGGAGGAGGGATACATCAGGGTTTGGCATTCCCTTAATTTGGATGTCACAAAGGGAGATCATATTGAGACATGGTAGCCTCTTCATGTGGACTCAAGGAGTGGGATGCAGGGGTAGAACTGGCCATATCAGCATCTTCTTAACCTGTTAAGGCTAAAACTTAGCTACACCTCAACAGCTATAGTTAAATGTTTGTGATCCCAGCAGGTTGGTATAAATCACATTGCTTCTAATGATTTGTGCTTTCATTATTTATGCATGCATTTCATGTTAAGCAGCTCATTTTAGTAATTTAAAGAAAAATCAAGTACCACAGCTATAAATTAATAGATTTAAAAAAACAATAAGCATTAAACATCAGTGAAACAATCAAAAGAACATTAGCCTCTCAATAGGCCAAAGTTTGCCTTTCAGTAAAGTATAAAACCCTCAGGTGGTGTCTTCTCCAAAAGCCTTTATAAATAGCCATGTTTTTAAATCTTTCTTAAAAGTCTGATACTTCGATTATAGTCTCAGCTCGATAGGAAGAGAGTTCCATAATCTGGGCCCAGCTGATATTGCTCTCTCTCTAACTTTGGATAGATGAGCTGATTTAACTGATGGAATTGTTAATAAACACTTATTTGCCAAACATACATTTCGCTGCAGGGTACAAATCCTTAAAGAAGCATTCAACCATTCAGGGTTCACATTATTGATAGATTTGTGTAATAAGCAGCAAACTTTGTAATCTATTCTATCTTTTATAGGTAACCAATGTAATTCTTTCAAAATAGGAGTAATATGATGCCTGGAAAGGCATCTTAAATAATCTTTCTTCAAGCCCATCCCCCCTTAAAGGGCATGTACCTACTATTATTAGTAGTCCCCCTATTATTATAGTCCCTTATCTCCACCATTTCATCTCTCAGTTCTGCAGCACAAATCTCAAATCCCCCCATAGAAGCCTGCTTAAACAGGAAAGATCTTTGCAAACTACATGAGCCCTGCAGTAGCAGAATTCTCTGCCTTCTCATTAACTCCTGGAAAGCTGGAAGCCTCCAGAAACCTCCAGCAAACAACTTGGTGAACCTAGTCAGGGTTACACGGATTATTACAACTTAAAAAAAATAATAATATCATATGGTACATTATAGGAAATGATAGATCACGTGACAGATGTTCAATAGCAAGGACTATATAAAGTTGAAAGAATTAACATATGAAAAATATGACACGAGATGGGTGGCACCTTAAGAGAAAATATATCTCCTATATACAGCTTAATATATATCTTATGTACAGCACTTTAATAAGAAAAACATATATCCAATGTACAGATGACATAAGAGTAAAACTCAGTGAGGAAAATTTTGCAAAGATTTAATAAATAATCTTGTAACATTTGTTTGTAAGGATTGTTTCTATGTCTGCATACTTTTTAAAGCAGTTTTGCTTGCCAAATAAGCTCTTATTTTTCAACAGTGCTGTCTTAAAAGGTTTACTGGATTTTCCACTTGGTTTGCTTTTCCATGATCCCTGACCCCAGATCATATGTTCATGTCTATAAATCAGAACCATGATATAAGTACAGTTTTCACACAGCAATGTAGGAGAATACTCAGTTTAGTCATCCATAGGTTTAATTCAATCCCAGTTTCAGTGAACCTGTAGAAACCTTAATATGCTTGCTGACAATGTTGATGTCTCCAACATCTAGAAAGCTCTGTAGGTAACAGAATATGAGTAGTCCGGCTATACTGTTGCCATAACAGAATAGAATCAATGGATGAAAAAGATAAAAATATAATTTTAGTAATTATATTGAAAGTAATAGAAAACAAATCTCGGAATATACTAATGCCTCTCTATCTCTCCATAGTGCAGTCACACCTTGGGGCGGATTTTAAGAGCCCTGCTCGCCTAAATCCGCCCAAATCCGGGCAGATTTAGGCGAGCAGGGCCCTGCGCGCCGGTGCGCCTATGTTCAATAGGCCTACCGGCGCGCGCAGACCCCGGGACTCACGTAAGTCCCAGGGTTTGGCGAGGGGGGCGTGTCGGGGGCGTGTCGGGGGGCGGGCCCGGTCGGTGCGGCGTTTTGGGGGCGTGTCGGCAGCGTTTTAGGGGCGGGCCCGGGGGCGTGGTTATGGCCCGGGGCGGTCCGGGGGCGTGGCCGCACCCTCCGTACCCGCCCCCAGGTCACGTCCCGCCGTGCTAGCGGCCCGCTGGCGCGCGGGGATTTACGTCTCCCTCCGGGAGGCGTAAATCCCCCGACAAAGGTAAGGGGGGGGTTTAGACAGGGCCGGGCAGGTGGGTTAGGTAGGGGAAGGGAGGGGAAGGTGAGGGGAGGGCAAAAGAAAGTTCCCTCCGAGGCCGCTCCGATTTCGGAGCGGCCTCGGAGGGAACGGGGGTAGGCTGCGCGGCTCGGCACGCGCCGGCTATACAGAATCGATAGCCTTGCGCGCGCCGATCCAGGATTTTAGCGGATACGCGCGACTACGCGCGTATCTACTAAAATCCCGCGTACTTTTGCTGGCGCCTGATGCGCCAGCAAAAGTACGCCAATTCGCGCTGTTTGTAAATCTACCCCCTTGAGTATTGCACCTTAAAAATAATATAGAAGAACTAAAAAAAGTACACAAAAAGGGCAGCAAAAATGATTACCAGAATGGATCAGCTCCCTTTTTAAAAAAGGCTAAATAGGTTATCGCTCACCAGCATGGAGCAAAGACTACTTAGATGAGATATGATAGAAGGTTATAAAATAATATGTGGTATGGAACAGGTTCATAGGGAATGGTTACACTATCACATAATACTAGCACTAGGAGACACTCCCTGAAACTAAGCATTAGCAGATTTAAAACAAAATTAAAAATGAATATTTTCAGTCAGCGCATAATTAAACTATAAAACTTATTGCCAGAAAATGTGGTCAAGGCTAGGAGGATAACAGTTTTAAAAAGGTTTGTACAAGTTTCTGAAGGGACATTCTCTCTCTCTCTCTCTCTCTCTCACTCTCTCTCTTTTGCCCCTACTCCCTCTCGCCCACTCCATCCGCCAGATACTTTCTTCCTCTATCAAGTCCTTCTCGGCATTTTCCCCACTTTCCCCTCCCTTCATCCACTCTCTCCCCTCTTTCGCTCCCTGCAGGCAGCCTGTTCCCTTTCTCTCCCCTCACTCCAGGCATTCTCTCTACCCCTCCCTCCCAATATTCTTCCCCATTTTCTCTACTTTCATCTATTCTCTCCCTCTCTCTCCCTCTCTTCCTCCAAGCATTCTCTTTTTTCCTCCTCCGCCCTTGCTCAGTGTGAGATGAGATTTGTACAATGTACTCTTGCCATAGCTTGATGCACTCTCTACCTAGCTGCTATCAAGCTAGTATATTATACAACTCTCTCTCATGTTTATGTTCCATTCCTCAGGCCAAATCACATCAAACCTTCAATGATGTGTACTGTGCTGTTCATACATCTGACTGTGCATGTAAAAATCTTTCCAAACCATAGACCACCACCAAAACCTCACCTCAAGTTACTAGATAACCATCCTACAGTGGTACAAATAGTTGACTAGTATGTGTGTCACCCACCCAGAGGCTCTCTCTCTCTCTCTCTCTCTTTCTCTCTCTCTCTCCTGCCCAAAACGGGATTTGCAATATTTATCACAAACCCTGTTTTAGCCATAACGCCAGCAAAAAAGGTGTTATTTCTGGTGTTATAACATGCATTATGTTATTGCACACAATGTTAAACACCCCTCATTTTCATAAACTCCTCCATTTTGACTAAAATGTAAATATTTGCATACACATCTCACAATGTGATAAATAACGCATGAATTATTGTGTTATTATGGGCATTAGGGCACTAATGCCATAATAAGGCCATAATGTGATGAATTACCCTGTTAGGACCTGATTTTAAAAAGCATTTAAATGCTTAAAATTGGGTTTTGTTTATGTAAATGCACTTTACCCATATAAGTTGGGTTTTGAAAATTGCTACAATATTTCCCATTAAATTGTCCATAGGATATTCATGTGTAAGTTCAATTTATGCACATAAATGGCTTTTTAAAATTACTATGATAGTATGTTACATCCTTTTAAAATTACCTTCTTAGATTGATAGCTTTCCAGGGATAGGGAAATACCTTCAGTACCTAAAAGTAATTCAATTTGAAGTTCCAAAAAGCGGAATCTAAAATGAAACAAATAAATAAATAAATAAATAGAAAAATGCTTTACTAACATCCAAAATATACCTTGTATAGGTGGAATAGTAGCATGATCCATGGCATTTGGGACAGGTTGCTCTGGTCCAGGTTTTTCCCCACATTGCAAACTCTAAGGAGAAACAATGGAACTGATCCTAAAGTTCCTGAGCAAATGAATCCAGTTGCTATCCAAAAAATACAGTATACCACTAGTCAAAAGAGTATATACACATGTATGCCTGGTACACATACTTATGCTAGCAATAAATATTTACTATATATTAACTATCTATTTACTATCTATTTACAATCTATTTCAATTATGTACATGTGCAATATTTAATTGCATATACTCCACCCCTGATTACATGCAAATACGTTCAATTTACACGTGTATGTGGGAATAAATACTGGCTCCCAGTGCATGTCTTCCTGCTTATACCATGTCTCAAAGGAGTGGAGGACTTGTGGGGAACCCAACTTCCTACCTCATAAGGTGCACCTTCCTATCTATCAGGTCATGAAGCTCCAGCATCTCTTGTAGGCCCATGGTCCAGGAGAGTGGACTTATATAGGAAGGCAATACTGTGAGAGAAGATCTGCCATCAGCTCAACACAGTCTATTATAATAACCCCAGTGTGAAAGACATAAGCTACAAGTAGCGGGAACACCAACATATCATCAAGAGGAAGCAAACCAGGATGAGAGCTGAGAGGCTTGCCAGCCAGGTCATCATCACCGCAGTAGAACGAATGGTGCTAAGCAACATTTTAGATGCAGCTGTGGGAGGGGTTGGCCATTTAGAAACTTCCCAACTTAAACACCAGATAGGTGAGCATTGTATATAGGAAAGACAGATAAAGTTTGTGTATGGCATGAATTGTTATATATATTGTACCATTTTTTGATATACATGGTCCTCATTCAGTAAAGGTCCAGGGTATTTGAGTACACAAGGAGAGCCAACAAGCACCCTCGGCCTCCTGGCTTCCTAGGATTTCTGGACCAGGTGAAAAGCTTAGTATTGTATTTGCCATTTGTAAGCACTGAAACATTTCCAGATTGGAAATTAATGTCTAACTAGGTACCTTCTCTGTATAGTGCTGCCTTTATGACTATATACATCAGAAACTACAAGACTCCACTGAGAGGAGAAGATCACTTTGCTGGTGGCTGAAAGGAATCAGCAAGTTTTGCTTGGGAAATTTTTTTTTTTATTGGGGAGAAGTAAACTATTGGGGGTATATTATTTAGAGTGTTTGTGTGTTTGTGCTTTTAATAGTCAGTAAGGCAGCTAATAAACAGAAGTTAGTGTGTTTGTATTTCCCAACCACTCACCCACCCACCCCTAGTTCATCCTTTAATTTAGAAGCAGGTGCCACTTTCACACTAAAAAAAAAAAAAGAACACAACCTTTTAACTTCACTTCACGAATTCCCCACACCTTATTGAGAGTTTGATCATTCCCTTGTAGGCCACTACCAGACATATAGGGGTTCATTTTCAAAAACAGCGTGCGCGTGTACTTTTGTTTGTGCACCACGCGCGAACAAAAGTACACTGAATTTTATAAGATATGCGCGTAGCTGCGCGTATCTTATAAAATCCGGGGTCGGCGTGCGCAAGGGGTTGCACAAATGTGCAACCCCTTGCGCCGAGCCCGGCGCGCGCTGCCTGTTCCCTCCACCTCCCTCACCTTCCCCTCCCTTCCCCTACCTAACCCCCCCGGCCCTATCTAAACCCTCCCTACCTTTCAGATCGATACTCTAAGGCCGCGGTAGAAACAGTGCGGCAGTGTCAGGCGCACCCTCGTTCCCCGCACGCACAGTTCTCTTCACCTACCGCTCGAAACTCTCTTCAAATTGCATGCAAATGCATGCCGCGGCTGCAAAGCCTTAGGCAAGCGTTAGGCCCGCGCAACCCATTTTACTGTATAGAGCGCCTATACAGTATCCTGGGTTCGCGGGCCTAATGCTTCATGGCCACGCTGGTATCTGTCATTTCAAATGACATTTGAAATGACAGGTACCAGGAAGTGGACAGTTATGTTCCACGATGCTCAGCAAACTTTCCCCCAGCCCCCGCTTACCTGCCCTGGCCCCGTCCGGTCTCCGGTGCAGCCCCAGTCCTGTCCCCTCTTCCCGAAGCAAAAAAAAAAAACGAAAAAGTAGCAAGGCTCGGGCCTGCTACGGTAGTCCCTTCTCCCTTCTCCTCTCCTCCCGATTTCGGCGCTCAAGGCGGCCGGGTGGGCGTGCATTCATCCAGGCAGAGGGAGCCGGTGGCGAAGGCGGCCTCCGGCTCCCTCTGCCTGGATGAATGCAAGGCCCCCGCCGGCAGTGAATGAATGCCCGTGCGATTTCGGCGCTCAAGGCGGCCGGGTGGGCGTGCGTTCATCCAGGCAGAGGGAGCCGGCGGCGAAAGTGGCCTCCGGAGGCCGCTTTCGCCGCCGGCTCCCTCTGCCTGGCCCCTGCTGGCAGTGAATGAATGCCCGTGCGATTTCGGCGCTCAAGGCGTGACGTCACGACGCTTGACGTCATGGTATGTGACTGCCTTGAGCGCCGAAATCGCACGGGCATTCATTCACTGCCGGCGGGGGCCGTGCATTCATCCAGGCAGAGGGAGCCGGAGGCCGCTTTCGCCGCCAGCTCCCTCTGCCTGGATGAATGCACGCCCACCCGGCCGCCTTGAGCGCCGAAATCGCAATGGCATTCATTCACTGCCGGCGGGGGCCGTGCATTCATCCAGGCAGAGGGAGCCGGAGGCCGCTTTCACCGCCGGCTCCCTCTGCCTGGATGAATGCAAGCCCACCCGGCCGCCTTGAGCGCCGAAATCTGGAGGAGAGGAGAAGGGAGAAGGGACTACCGTAGCAGGCCCGAGCCTTGCTACTTTTTCGGTTTCTTTTTTTTGCTTCGGGAGGAGGGGACAGGACTGGAGCTGCACCGGAGACCGGACGGGGCCTTGAGCGCCAAAATCGCACGGGCATTCATTCACTGCCGGTGGGGGCCGTGCATTCATCCAGGCAGAGGGAGCCGGAGGCCGCTTTCGCCGCCGGCTCCCTCTGCCTGGATGAATGCACGCCCACCCGACCGCCTTGAGCGCCGAAATCGCACGGGCATTCATTCACTGCCGGCGGGGGCCATGCATTCATCCAGGCAGAGGGAGCCGGTGGCCGCTTTCGCCGCCGGCTCCCTCTGCCTGGATGAATGCATGCCCACCCGGCCGCGGCCTGGATCGAACACGCGCCCACCCGCCCACCGGCTCCCACCACCGCCTGGATCCAACGCGCCCCCACCTGCTCGCCGGCTCCCGCCGCCGCCGCCTGGATGAACGGGCGTCCATCCGCCCGCCGGCTCCCGCCGCCGCCTCGATGACCGCACGCCTGGGGGATTCGGAAAGTGACAGGTATTTATACATATATATAAACAACTTACGCTGCAATGTTTTTTACACTTTACGGTTTTACCCCCATTTTTTACACATTATTCCCGTTTTAATTTTCGAACACCACACTAACAGCACACTAACACCAAGTAGAGGGTAGGCGGTAAACTAACAGGTTAAGGACACGGCAAAATAGCGGGTTACAAAGGAGATAATCTGAGCGCGCGTCACAGTATCGGAGGGGAATAGCTAATTCCTTCATTATACAGCTAATTCATTCATTTACATATCATATACATGCTGCGTGCGGAAAGGGTTATGCGTCTGTTTTAAGAAGCGCTAAGGACGCGTGAAACTGGAGACTGTATCGCTGGATCGCCTTACGCGTCCGAATTGTGCGCTCCCAGCACGTTACAGACGGGAAATCTTCAACCGCACGTTACAGTATCGACCTGTTTGTCAGCAGATTTACACCTACCCTAGGCAGGTGTAAATCTGCGCGCGCCAGCGGGCTGCTGGCGCGCCATCAACCGACCTGGGAGCTGGTCTAGAGGCCTCGGCCACGCCCCCGGGCTAGTGCCACGCCCCGGACCCACCCCGACCCACCCCCTGACACCTGGATACGCCCCCAGACATGCCCCCTCCCGCCTCTTTTACGAAGCCCCGGGACTTATGCGCGCACCGGCACGTGAGTGCCCTGCGCGCGTAAATCCGGCCAGATTTACATGTGCAGGGCTTTTAAAATCCGGCCCCCTGTGAATTCACTAATACATTTAAAGGACACTAATAAGACACATTCTTACTCCCATAGCAACCTAAAACTTAACTGGGAACTGAACAACTTTGAGATGAAGGCAGCAGTCCAGTAGCAAGAGGGGGCCTGCCAGTCTTTTACATCAAGTGTCACATGTATGATTTTTTACACGCTGCTGAGAATTTGTATGTGTGCATCCGATGCAAAGAGCTCCTGTCTCTCAGAGAACAAGTCCGATCTCTGGGGGCTAGAGTGGCAGACCTGGAGGAGTTGACGCAGACAGGGAGGTATATAGACAAGACATTCAGGGACATAGTAGCCAAGTCCCAACTTCAGACAGGCAGCCATGGTGCTGCCTTGGAGGAAGAAGGTCTCCTGATCGGAGAGCATCAACCTGGTGCAGCAGGAAAGGATCCTGTAGCAAGGACCTGCTCTCCAGGTGGTGCATTATCCTTTCGCACTGAGGATGTGTCTCCAAGGGCTACTGCCCAGGAGGGAAGGGTTAGGTTGGCGTCATAGTTGGTGATTCAATTATTAGAAATGTAGACAGCTGGGTGGCTGGTGGGCATGAGGATTGCATAGTAACATGCCTACCTGGTGCAAAGGTGGCGGACCTCACGCGTCACCTAGATAGGATTTTAGACAGTGCTGGGGGAGGAGACGGCTGTCGTGGTACATGTGGGCACCAACGGCATAGGAAAATATGGGAGGGAGGTTCTGGAAGTGAAATTTAGGCTCTTACATAGAAAGCTTAAATCCAGAAACCTCCAGGGTAGCATTCTCTGAAATGTTCCCTGTTCCACGCACAGGTCCCCAGAGGCAGGCAGAGCTCTGGAGTCTCAATGCGTGGATGAGACGATGGTGCAAGGAAGAGGGATTCCATTTTGTAAGGAACTAGGGAACCTTTTGGGGAAGGTGGAGTCTTTTCCAAAGGGAAGGGCTCCATCTTAACCAGGGTGGAACCAGACTGCTGGCACTAACCTTTAAAAAGGAGATAGAGCAGCTTTTAAACTAGAACAAAGGGCAAAGCCGACAGCAGCATATGGTTCGGAGGGAGGTTTCTTCAAAGGATACTAATGATGCATTAGAATTAGGGCATCCCAACAGTGAAGTTCCAATAATAAGAAAAGTAGACCAAGTGCCTGTAACTAAAAACTCACCTGAGCTAAAAAATTCTAATTTATCCCAATCAATTAAAAAGCAGAATGAAAATACAAACAAAAAGCAAACTTTGAAGTGTTTGTATACTAATGCCAGCAATCTAAGAAGTAAGATGGGAGAATTAGAATATATAACAGTAAATGATGACATAGACTTAATTGGCATCTCAGAGACATGGTAGAAGGAGGATAATCAATGGGACAGTGCTATACCGGGGTACAAATTATATCACAATGACAGAGAGTAGCATCCGGGAGGTGGTGTGGCACTTTATGTCTGGGATGGCATAGAGTACAACAGAATAAACATCCTGCATGAGACTAAATGGAAAATTGAATCTTTATGGGTAGAATTCCCTTGTGTGTTGGGGAAGAGTATAGTGTTAGAAGTATACTGTCATCCACCTGCCAAGATGGTGAGACAGACACTGAAATGCTAAGAGAAATTAGGGAAGCTAAACAAATTGGTAGTGCGGTAATAATGGGAGATTTCAATTACCCCAATATTGACTGGGTAAATGTTTCATTGGGACATGCTAGAGAGTTAAAATTCCTGGAAGGAATAAATGACAGTTTTACGGAGCAATTGGTTCAGGAACCGATGAGTGAAGGAGCAATTTTAGATCTAATTCTTAATGAAGCACAGGATTTGGTCAGAGAGGTGGTGGGGCTGCTTGGCAATAGTGATCATAATATGATCAAATTTGAATTAATGACTGGGAAGGGGGACACTAAGAAAATCCATGGCTCTAGAGCTAAACCTTCAAAAGGAAAACTTTGATAAAATGAGAAAAATAGTTAGAAAAAAACTGAAAGGAGCAGCTACAAAGGCAAAAGTGTGCAAGAGGCGTGGACATTGTTAAAAAATACCATCCTAGAAGCACAGTCCAGATGTATCCCACACATTAAAAAAGGTGGAAGGAAGGCAAAACGATTATCAGCATGGTTAAAAGGTGAGGTGAAAGAGGTTATTTTAGCCAAAAGATCTTCATTCAAAAATTGGAAGAAGGATCCAGCAGAAGAAAATAGGATAAAGCATAAGTGTTGGCAAGTTCAATGTAAGACACTGATAAGACAGGCTAAGAGAGAATTTGAAAAGAAGTTGGCCGTAGAGGCAAAATCTCACAGTGAAACCTTTTTAAAATATATCCGAAGCAGAAAGCCTGCAAGGGAGTCAGTTGGACCGTTAGATGATCGAGGGGTTAAAGGGGCACTTAGTGAAGATAAGGCCATCGCGGAAAGATGAAACGATTTATTTGATCCAGTGTTTACTGAAGAGGATGTTGGAGAGATACCTGTTCCGGAGAAAGTTTTCATGGGTAATGATTCAGATGGACTGAACGAAATCAAGGTGAACCTAGAAGATGTGGTAGGCCTGACTGAAAAACTGAAGAGTAGTAAATCACCTGGACCAAATGGTATACACCCCAGGGTTCTGAAGGAACTAAAAAATGACATTTCAGATCTATTAGTAAAAATTTGTAACCTATCATTAAAATCATCCATTGAATCTGAAGACTGGAGGGTAGCTTATGTAGCCCCAATATTTAAAAAGGGCTCCAGAGGTGATCCAGGAAACTACAGACCAGTTAGCCTGACTTCAGTGCCATGAAAAATAGTGGAAAGTGTTCTAAAGATCAAAATCACAGAGCATATAAACATGATTTAATGGGACACAGCCAACATTGCTTTACCCAAGGCAAATCTTGCCTCACAAATCTGCTTCACTTTTTTGAAGGGGTTAATAAACATGTAGATAAATATGAACCAGTAGATATGGTGTATTTGGATTTTCAGAAGGCATTTGACAAAGTCCCTCATGACAGGCTTCTAAGAAAACAAAAGGTAATGGGATAGAAGGAGATGTCCTTTTGTGGATTGCAAACTGGTTAAAAGAGAGGAACCAGAGAATAGGATTAAATGATATGATTTTACTGTGGAAAAAGGTAACAGCGGTTCCTTAGGGATCTGTACTTGGACCGGAGCTTTTTAATATATTTAATAAATGATCTGGAAAGAGGTACAATGATTGAGGTGATTAAAATGACACAAAATTATTTAAAGTAGATAAATCACAAGTGGATAGTGATAAATTGCAGGGTGACCTTGCGAGACTGGAAGATTGGGCATCCATATGGCAGATAAAATATAATGTGGACAAGTGCAAGGTGATGCATATAGGGAAAAATAATCCATGCTGTAGCTATACAATATTAGATTCCATTTTAGGAGCTACCACACAGGAAAATGATCTGTGCATTATAGTTGCTATTACATTGAAATTGTCAGCTCAGTGTGCAAACAGAATGTTAGGAATTATTAGGAAGGGAATGGCAAATAAAATGGAGGATGTCATAATGCCTCTGTATTACTCAATGGTTGGCTCCTGGCTACTACAAGGGGAGCTGGAATTCCTCTATCTCCTCCCCCCCTCCATTGCACTCTCTGTCTCCTCTTCCTCCTCCACCAATTCTCGCTCCTTCTCCATTAATTAACTCTCTCCCTACTTATTCAGGCTTTCAGGTTATGCTATTCTTTGTCTAATCCTCCTGTTTCTGATCCTCTATGTCTTCTTCACACTCCAGATGCCACTGCTTCTCCTCTTCTTGCTTCTTAGATGGGCCAACCCCTGGCTCAATGTTGAAGGAACTTTCTGAATAAGAGGAAAAAACCTGAACTGAATCTGTGCTTCCTGAACATTGAATTTTGTGTCTAAAGCTTCTTAATGAAGTTGCCTCCACTACTGTTTAGGCCCTGTCATTAGAATATGAACATACTTCGGGTCTGATAACCTGTTTAGCAGAGGTAGGCTTCCAATGATAGGATTCCTCTATGTGCACCTATCATACACTGCCTTATCCAATACCAGTCTGTGTTTGCAAAGATGCAGTGATTCTGCACATGCTTTACAAAACTGTGTGTGCACAAGGAAGCTTGTACAATGCATATTCCAGCAATCCCCCATACTTACCCATCTATCACATAAATGTAACAGATAGCAATCAACATAGGGAAACACAAGGAGGACATGTAAAGATCTGAAAAGAGGTACATAGGAGGAATCAATAGTTAATAGTTATTAGAGAGTAGTAGAGGAATAGGCAGCAGTATGACTTCAATAGATGGATTAAGCAGTGATGGCGAACTCCAGTCCTCGAGTGCCACAAACAGGCAGTTTTTCAGGATATCCACAATGAATATGCATGAGATAGATTGACATATGATGGAGGCAGTGCATGCAAATCTTTCTCATGCATATTCAATGTAGATATCCTGAAAATCTGGCCTGCTTTTGACACTTGAGGACTGGAGTTAGCCATCACTGGATTAGGGAGTCATGTTCAAATGAAAGATACAACAGTGCTCTTGCATTTGGAATGGCTAGATCCTAGTGCAATGGAAGAGAGTCACTTAGGGAATCAAGAATTAGAAGATAATAAGGCCTCATGAGAAAGATTTTGGAGAACCCTAAATTTTAAGAAAGGTGCAGCCAGGGCAGTGTATTTAGTGTTGAATTTCCATGTCATCTTTAAACATGTTGTTTAAAGATGACATGTTCTGCAATGAAAATCTGTACTCTTCAATGCAGTCATGTCTTTTTCTATGTAGACGTTTTAATTCTTGCCATAGGGCATTGGCATGTATAGCTTCCCTGGAAATATGCCTTCCCATGTACATTACTGCATATCAAAAATGGTAGCGCATAGAAATGAAAATATTCCCTATTACCATCAGACTTTGGTACATATAGTAACAGGCTTCTGTAACATGGGGACACTTACGCTCTGCAGCCTGGAGTCCAATACAAATTCCCTGCCGGAGGGTCGGCTCCAGCTGTTTGAGCTGATAGAACTTGGACTTCAGTTCTTCAGTGTCCCTGCAGTAGGAGGATTGCCTGGTGGAAACACAATGTGATAGGAGTAGTAAACAACTGTCTGTGTCTATTAGGGATGTGCAGAGCAAAATTTTATGTTCATATTTTTTATGTCCGAAACGGGGGCCCACTTGCGGCCAATATGGACATAAAAAAAATCCAATGAGTTGGGTATATGTACATATGTGCAAAAAAAAAATTTAAACCCCCTCACCCTCCTTAATCCCCCCCCCAGACTTACCACAACTCCCTGGTGATCGAGCGAGGAGTGAGGACGTCATTTCTGCAATCCTTGGCGAGAAGCATGTGACGTCGGTGGCACGTCGAGTGCACCAGGGAGTTGCGACGTCACGTGATTCCCGGCAAGGATTGCAGAAATGACGTCCTCACTCCTCCTGACCCCCCCAAGCTGGCCAAAAGTTCTTTTTGGGCCGAACGAGCCGTCCGGCGCGAACGAGCCGGGAATCACGTGACGCCGGCGTCACTCGACGTGCCGCCGACGTCACATGCTTCTCGCCAAGGATTGCAGAAATGGCGTCCTCACTCCTCGCTCGATCACCAGGGAGTTGTGGTAAGTCTGGGGGGGGGATTAAGGAGGGTGAGGGGGTTTAAATTTTTATTTGGCTCAACAATCGCGATTTCCCACATATCGAACATATCTATGTTCGATATGTGGGAAATCCGATCGTTTATGTCGAATCAATTTTTTAAGTAAAAAAAAAATATGAGTTGCGTTTTACTAATGCGGTCAATCCGAATGCACACCCCTAGTGTCTATACAGAACAATATATAGACTTCCCATCCAATTCCAACTATCACTTCACCATGGATCTGTTCTTGCTGCAGCTCACCTGTATTTGCTGATTCCACTGGGAACATATCCTCCACCTCTCCTCTCCTCCAAGTAACCTCCTGGAAACAAAGAGCAGTAGCAAAGTAGTTAGGCCATTTGGCCAGCAGCGAGTAAGAAAGCAGGGTATTTGCTGTTCTGGGGCTTAGAAAGAAAAGGCAGTCTGTGCTGTGGTTGGGGCTGGGAGGGGGGCAATTCATAGGAGCCTCCAAAGAATTGTAATGGGCATCAGCTAGTAATAAACAATAATACTAAAATATTCCAGTTAAACAGAATGGCTGGTAATGTAGGTGTGTGTTGTGGGGAGGGGCACTGTGGTTCTCTCTTCCTTGTTAAAAAAAAAAAAAAAAAAAGAAGAACCCAAGAACAATATGTGTATGATTATTAAACAGATGGTAATTTGCAGAAAATTTGAAACTTGTGAGCAATCATCAAAGCTTTAGCCTAGCTACTGTATCACAGATCCTTCCAGGACTCCAGTCTTCTTCCGAAATGTCTAAATTCATTTTGGGGCTTTTAGATCACTTTAGTAAAAATTACATTTACAGGCATTCTCTCAGCCAAATGGTGGCCTCAGCCATTCAGGAGACCCTTTTCCTTGAATTTGTATAGTTAACTATATTTACACAGAACAATATGTGTGCATATATTGGAAAGGATACATGGTAGCTGTAGCTGGCATTGATCCCTGATGTTTGTCACTATTATTCATGAGTGAAAGATCTTCTAATTCAACCCCTTTATAAAACATCATAAAACAGAATAATCCTGCAGCTACAAATATAATTTGTACAAAATAGTACGCTCTGTAATCTTGTACATTTATGTTTAAACAGTTTTATTAGATTTTATGCAACCTTAATAATACAACACTGAGGAGGGCTGGGTTCTGCGCCCTCCTCAGAACAGAATCACAATAGATACAAACAATGAAACACACCCACCCCCAGTTCCACACCATGCAAAGGAAGTCACCATCAGTCAGGGCAAGAGTTCCACCCAGGTAACACACAAAACAGCAGGATTAATCATTAACTACAAGACTGCATGCACGATGTGGGAGAGATTGAAGATAATTCTGCCACATCATCAGAAAACGCCTTCGGCAGCGAGGAGAAGTTCGGGAAGCCAGTGACTCCATGGACATCATTTTATGGAAACAGTTTCTCCAGGCCTAAAAGATCGGGCTATCAGGCGACCGCCAGACAGAAAGGATCACTTTTTTCCCCTCAAGACATGCTTCACGTAAAAGCATATGCGACCGAGGATCTCGTATCCGAATTGGTGAAATACACCCAAATAACAGCCAGAGAGGGGTAACTGGAAAAACGGCATCTATCAAATCAGCCATGTAATCTGCTACTTTGCGCCAAAAACGTTGTATAGAGGGGCAAGTCTAGAATACATGGGACAAAGTCCCAGGAACCTGCCCACAACGGGGGCAGCCAGCTGGTGATATTATAGTTAATTGAAAGGCCACTTTTGGCGACACATAGGCCCGACTGAGAAACATAAACTGTAACTCTCTATAGTACATATTGACTGAGATCCTGGAAATTCGCCGAAAGCATGTCTTCAAAATATTTTGAGTAAGGACAAAATCACCATCCCTGTTCCAGCGGGTTTCCAAAATTGAACACATATCCACCTCAGTGCACTTTAATCTTGTACATTTAAAGTTTGAAGGAACCAACAAAAGCAGAAGATAGGTTCCAAATATGAAAATGGGAGATCATAAATTAAAGTATATGTCTTCTCTATAAATAAAACTGATAAATTTTGAGTTTATTTTTGTGAAGCAATATTTATGATCTATATTAAAAAAAAAAAAAAAAGACATTGCCCACTTGTGTCATCCATGTTGTTATTAGCATATACTTTCTATTATCTCTTGTTTCTCACTTTTACCTTCAGATTTTTTCCTTCAGGACTGTTGACAGTACACATTTGAACATTTTACGTATATAGTCTTAGGTATTTCCTTGTTTTGTTTTGTTTTTTTTGCTTTTTGCAGTTTTCCTCTCTTGTTTTCTGTATAGTTGTCCTATTTTTGTTTCATTTTCCTATGTTTTATATGGACAACACTAGCATATATCATTCCAAGGAATTAACTTGTTCTCATGAATAATGTTACGTAAAATTTATATAATGCAATAATGAAGTCCTACAATTACACTCCTCTGTCATGGTGCTGTGTACTCTAAGTGTTAGCTGAAGATTGGACTTGATCACACAGCAAATTAGATACATGATTATACAGCTGTCTGCAATGGGGCTAGAAAACTGTTTTGGCAGCAGCTAATCCCAGCTGTGTATGGCACAATTCTAACCAATGTATAATCACAGAGCTTTGTTAACTCTTTCACAAGATTAAGAACATAAGAACTTGCCATACTGGGTCAGGCTGAGGGTCCATCAAGCCCAGTATCCTGTTTCCAACAGTAGCCGATCCAGGTCACACGTACCTGGCAAGTACCCAAACAGTTAATAGATCCCATGCTGCCATCGCACAGTGATAAGTAGTGGCTAATAGGGATGTGAATCGTTTTAGGACGATTAAAATTATCGTCCGATAATTTTAATATCGTCTTAAACCGTTATGGAACACAATACAATACAGATTCTAACGATTTATCGTTATAAATCGTTAGAATCGTGAGCCGGCACACTAAAACCCCCTAAAACCCACCCCCGACCCTTTAAATTAAATCCCCCACCCTCCCGAACCCCCCCCAAATAACTTAAATAACCTGCGGGTCCAGCGGCGGTCCGGAACGGCAGCGGTCCGGAACGGGCTCCTGCTCTGAATCTTGTCGTCTTCAGCCGGCGCCATTTTCCAAAATGGCGCTGAAAAATGGCGGCGGCCATAGACGAAAAAGATTGGACGGCAGGAGGTCCTTCCGGACCCCCGCTGGACTTTTTGCAAGTCTCGTGGGGGTCAGGAGGCCCCCCACAAGCTGGTCAAAAGTTCCTGGAGGTCCAGCGGGGGTCAGGGAGCGATTTCCCGCCGCGAATCGTTTTCGTACGGAAAATGGCGCCGGCAGGAGATCGACTGCAGGAGGTCGTTCAGCGAGGCGCCGGAACCCTCGCTGAACGACCTCCTGCAGTCGATCTCCTGCCGGCGCCATTTTCCGTACGAAAACGATTCGCGGCGGGAAATCGCTCCCTGACCCCCGCTGGACCTCCAGGAACTTTTGGCCAGCTTGTGGGGGGCCTCCTGACCCCCACGAGACTTGCCAAAAGTCCAGCGGGGGTCCGGAAGGACCTCCTGCCGTCCAATCTTTTTCGTCTATGGCCGCCGCCATTTTTCGGCGCCATTTTGGAAAATGGCGCCGGCTGAAGACGACAAGATTCAGAGCAGGAGCCCGTTCCGGACCGCTGCCGTTCCGGACCGCCGCTGGACCCGCAGGTTATTTAAGTTATTTGGGGGGGGTTCGGGAGGGTGGGGGATTTAATTTAAAGGGTCGGGGGTGGGTTTTAGGGGGTTTTAATGTGCCGGTTTTTCGATTTTTCGATTTTTCCGATTTTTCACGATTTTTAACGATTTTTCACGATATTTTACCCCCCCCAAACGGCAACAATACGATTCCCTCCCCCTCCCAGCCGAAATCGATCGTTAAGACGATCGAGGACACGATTCACATCCCTGGTGGCTAATTCTTAAGTCTACTTGGTTAATAACAGTTAATTGAGTTCTCCTCTAGGAATTTGTCCAAACCTTTTTTAAATCCAGCTACACTAACTGCCATAACCACTGCTGGCAATGAATTCTAGATCTTAATTGTACATTGATTGAGAAAGAATTTTCTCTGATTTGTTTTGAATGTACTATATACTAACTGATTTACAATTACCCATTCTATTCCACCAATGATTTTACAGACCGTTATCATATCCTCCTCAAATATCTCTTCTCCAAGCTGAACAGACCCAAACTCTTTCACCTTTCCTCATAGGGGATCTGTTCCATCTCCTTTATCATTTTGGTCACCTTTCTCTGTACCTTTTCCAATGCAACTATATCTTTTTTGAGATGCAGAACCAGAACTTCACACAGTACTCTAATTATGGTCTAACCATGGAGCGATGTAGAGGCATTATGACATTCAATGTTTTATTCTCCATTCCTTTCCTAATAATTCTTAACATTCTGTATGCTTTTTTGACCATCACCACACACTGAATAGAGGATATCAAAGTATTATCCATCCACTATGATGGATAATACTTTGTTTTCCTGGGTAATAACTCTTAATATGAAACCTAACATTTTCAGAAGGTTTTTGACAAAGCCTCCCATAAGAGACAATTAAGAAAATTAAAAAGCCATAGGATAAGAGGCAATGTCCTTTTGCAGATTGCAAATTGGATAAAAGATCAGAAACAGAGAGTAGGATTAAATAGTTTCCTCGGTGGAAAAGGTAAATAGTGGAGTGCCTCGAGGATCTGTACTTGGACCAGTTCTTGTTAATATATTTATAAATGATCTGGAAAAGAGAACGATATGTGAAGTGATCACATTTGCAGATGACACAAAATTATTTAGAGTTGTTAAATCACAAGCAGATTGTGATAAATTGCAGGAGGACCTTGCAAGACTGGAAGATTGGGTATCTAAATGGCAGATGAAATTTAATGTAGATAAGTGTAAATTGATGCATATAGGGAAAAGTAATCTACGTTGTAGTTAAGTTCCTTATTAGGAGTTACCACCCAGGAAAAAGATCTAGGCATCACAGTGGATAATACATTGAACTCATTGGCTCAATGTGCTATAATGGTCAAAAAAGCAAATAGAATGTTAGTAATTATTAGGAAAGGAATGATGATGAGTTTAAACAGAGAATATCATAATACCTTTGTAGTGCTCCATGGTGAGACCACATCTTGAGTGCTGTGTGAAATTCCGGTCACCGCATCTTAAAAAAGATATAGTTGCACTGGAAAAGGTGCAGAGAAGGATCACCAAAATTATAAAGGAAATAGAACAGCTCACCTATGAGGAAAATCTAAAGAGGTTATTAGGGCTGTTCAACTTGAAGGAAAGACAGCTAAGGAGGATCTGATAGAAGGTCTATAAATCATGAACAGACTAGGACGGGTAAATGCAAATTGGTTATTTACTCTTTCAGATAATACAAAGACTAGGGGGCTTTCCAGGAAGTTAGCAAGTAGCACATTTAAAACAAATCACTCTTTTTCACTCAATGCACAATAAGATCTGGAATTTGTTGCCAGAGAATGTGGTTATGGCATTTAACATAGTTGGGTTTAAAAAACGTTTGGACATGTTCCTGGAGAAGACCATAAACTGCTATTATTCAAATTGATTTAGGGAATAGTCACTGCTTATTATTGGCATTAGTAGCATGGGCTTTATTTACTGTTTGAGTATTTGCCAGGTACTTGTAGTCTGGATTGGCCACTGTTGGAAACAGGATGCTGGGCTTGATGGACCCTTGGTCTGACCCAGTATGGCAACCTCTTATGTTGTTAGCATCGTGTAACTACTGTATGGATTACTTTTCACTATGTGCATCATTTTGCACTTGTCCACATTAAATTTCATCTGCTATTTAAATGCCCAATCTTCCAGTCTCACAAGATCCTCCTGCAATTATTCACAATCTACTTGTGATTTAAATATTTGGAATAATTTTGTATTGCCTGAAAATTTGTAACTTCACATTGTGAATCCTGCACCCACTTTTGACCGTATTTGAGGAAGGCAGTTTGTAGCCAGATTAATTACTGGGACAAACAGAGATTTAGGGCCTCATTTTCTAAAGTATCGCAGGCCTGCGATACTTTAGGTAATGGGGGGCAGGCCTGTGCTAGCCGGCAGCGATCGCACCGTTGCCGTGCGATCGCTGCCAGTTTCGCACCCAATAGCGCCACCATAGGAGGTGTAGCTATTGGGAGCGAAATAGGCAGCGAAAAGGCACTTACGTTTCGCTGTGCGCGCCGTCGTCGCGGAGTCGGCCCCGGTGACGCCCCGACACCTCCTCTTCCGAGGCCAACTCCGCCCCATTTTGGTATCGCACGCGAAATGTCCCTTTTCGCGTGCGAAACGTCCCTTACCGCGTGCGATACGTTTGGAAAATAAAGCCCTTACCCAGGTAAACAGTTTTGAAAATTGCCTTTATAATGTGCAAAAAAAAAAAAACCAGAGGGAAAACACTTGCATACTTCTGCCAGCAACACTATCAGAGGACACTGCAAGCCATCCCCCCCCCCCTCCTCCCAAAATACCATCACCACTCTTTCCAGCTGCTCTTGCTGTCAATTATCTGAAAATCAGTGCAGTAAATATTAAATAAAACTAATTAGGAGTTGCTTTCATATGTCCACTTCAGAATTCATCACAAACATAAGACAAAAAAAATATTTCATGCAATATTGGCCTGATGAGATAGAGGAATGTGTTCAATACAAAATAATGCAAAAGTGTGGTTAGGATCTATGTGGGTTCATTTAAATCTGCACAATCACACCTAGTTTTCATCCGTCTAAAATATGATGTGTCTGGACATGGAATCCCCATGGCATGTCCCATTATGGTGAGCTGGTTTCAAGGAACACATGAATGCCTCTTAGTTTATAAACTCCTTTAAAAAGAACATTCTGGGAGATCATGCATGTGAAAATCTTTCAAGTGTGAGGTACACATGTCAGCAACTGATTTAGCTGTTCTTTATGAGCCAGAGCCAAAAGGTCATCCATTTCACTATAAACCAGAACTGGTATAAGTTGCCACAGAAGTGACATGCGCAGGGTTGGAGAGGGAGGAAAGAAGTGCCCCTCCAGGCCTGGGGCTGGCAAGGGTTAATTATCTGAATCATTTGTGGATTGGTGGAGGCAGCACAGACTGCTCAAGGCTATAAAGGAGGCAAAAATGTAAAAAAAAAAAAAAAAAATCCCTGGTAGTTTCCCAAAAAGGCCTTGGTTTCTAAAACACGTTTGTCATAGATGTTATGGACCAAATACACTATATTTTTTTTATTTCCCCCCATGGACAAAAAAATGAGAAAAACCCTGTAGTCTATTAAGGTCTTATCTAAAAAGGAAATTTCCCAATTCTATACCTATGGAAAACAAACTGCTATTGAATAAGACCCCAGAGCAGGGCATCCCAAACTGTGGGTCGCGACCTCAAATGGGGTTGAAAAGCCTCCATCTGGGGTCAGGAACGCCTCAAATGGCAGCGCTTTTTAGGCACCAACAGCAGCATTAGTAGTGGAAACTAGAGTTGTGCATCGGGTTTAAATTTCATGTCGGGCTTTGTTTCGGGCCCCCCCCCCCCCCGGGGCGGGAATTTCATTTTTCCCTCAGTTCGGGGGTTTTTTTTCAGGGGCCCCAATTAGAAACATAGAAACATAGAAACATAGAAATGACGGCAGAAGAAGACCAAATGGCCCATCTAGTCTGCCCAGCAAGCTTCACACATATTTTCTCTCATACTTATCTGTTTCTCTTAGCTCTTGGTTCTATTTCCCTTCCATCCCCACCTTTAATGTAGAGAGCAGTGATGGAGCTGCATCCAAGTGAAATATCTAGCTTGATTAGTTTGGGGTAGTAGCCGCCGCAATAAGCAAGCTGCACCCATGCTTATTTGTTTTACCCAGACTATGTTATTAGCCCTTATTGGTTGTTTTTCTTCTCCCCTGCCGTTGAAGCAGGGAGCTATGCTGGATATGCGTGACGTATAAGTCTTCTCCCATGCCGTTGAAGCAGAGAGCCATGCTGGATGTGCATCGAAAGTGAAGTATCAGGCCCATTTGGTTTGGGGTAGTAACCGCCGTAACAAGCCAGCTACTCCCCGCTTTGTGAGTGCGAACCCTCTTTTCTTCTCCCCTGCCGTTGAATCAGAGAACTATGCTGTATATGCATTGAAAGTGAAGTATCAGGCTTATTTGATTTGGGGTAGTAACCGCCGTAACAAGCCAGCTACTCCCCTCTTTGTGAGTGTGAATCCTTTTTTCCACATTTCCTCTTGCTGTTGAAGCTTAGAGCGATGTTGGAGTCAAGCCTGTGTATGTTTATTTAATAAGGGTATTGACTCCAGGCAGTAGCCATCATTCTGGCGAGTCACCCACTCTTCATTGGCAGCCTCTTGACTTTATGGATCCACAGTGTTTATCCCATGCCCCTTTGAAGTCCTTCACAGTTCTGGTCTTCACCACATCCTCCGGAAGGGCATTCCAGGCATCCACCACCCTCTCCGTGAAGAAATACTTCCTGACATTGGTTCTGAATCTTCCTCCCTGGAGCTTCAAATCGTGACCCCTGGTTCTGCTGATTTTTTCCTTAGGAAAAGGTTTGTCGTTGTCTTTTGATCATTAACACCTTTCAAGTATCTGAAAGTCTGTATCATATCACCTCTGCTCCTCCTTTCCTCCAGGGTGTACATATTTAGATTCTTCAATCTCTCCTCGTACGTCATCCGATGAAGATCCTCCACCTTCCTGGTCGCCCTTCTCTGTACCGCCTCGGGTTAGCGCCTCGGGTTAGCGCTCGCTAACTCCCAATAGTGCGATCTATCAGGGAGTTAGTGGGCGCTAATTCCCGTTAGCGCACACTAACCCAAAAATGAATTTTTTCCGAAATTTCGGAAAAAATTAAATCGTTTTTCGGTTCTCCCGAACCATTCCGAATTAGGCAATTTCAACGAAATTGCCTAATTCGGGGAAAAACGATTGCACATCCCTGGTGGAAGCCAGCATGGGGCCTGTGAGCCAGATTACACTCACAGGCCATGCAGTGGTACTGCCCTTGCATGAGTTTCTGTGGTAACAAGAAACCCTGCATGAGGAGGGATCGGGGCCACTGCAGTGTGCTGGCACTGGCTCACAGGCCCATGTGCTGACCTTCATTACTAATTAAATTTGCTAATTAGGTTGTCCTGCGTGGTCATGTACGTTTTTCAAATGCTAAAATGGGGACACCGTCTAAATGTTTGGAAAGCCCTGCCCTATTGTACTAAAAAGATGTTCCCATTCTGTGTCTATGAGGAAAATGCTTGGCACAGTTGGCCCTGAATGTGTTAAATAGGACATTAAATACTTACTTTCAGTGTTTTACTGTGAAAAAATGCCACACCATAACGCTACCTGAAAGGCAGCTTCCTGGCAGACTGCAGAGAGGGCTTGGCACAAGAGGAGCGAGTGGCTTGATTTATGCCTGCTTTGATAAGCTTTCCATGTTGTAGGAATGTTCTAATAAGACTCTTCACAGTATTGAGGGAGTCTCTGGAAACAAAAACAAGAACAAGCTGATTCGCTTGCTGCTGTTTATAAGATTACTTCAAGGTATCACTGGAGCTGTGCTGACATGGCACACGACCCTTCCTTTTTAATTAATTCTTTGCTGTGCTTCAGCAAAAGAGCAGCATCCTTGAGAACGTGCCACTCTGTAAATGACTTTTTGTCTTCTTTTAGCTATCTACCCCCTAGATTCATCAAATTGCTGTAATATTGCAGGCCTAATGCCTGCGATAAGGAAAAAGAGCATGTTTAGGATAATTTTAGAGTTACTGCTTGCAGTAAAAATTTCTGCCCTGCAATATATGTGAGAGAGAGAGAGAGACTCTCTATAAGGACTTCATAGTAGTCAAGTATTTATATCGCTATAGGAGGGGCAGTTAATAGCTTGAGGTGAGGTGTTGATGGTGGTTTAGGGTTTATGGGCCAGTTTTTCATGCAGAGTGAGAAGTACAAACAGCACAGTACACCTCAGTGAAGATTTGACATCATTTGGAGTGAGGAAAGTATGACAAAGATGACATTGTGTGCTATGTTCTCTCACCCTAGCTTGATGGACTCTATAACAGGGTACCATCAAGCTAGGGCAAGATAACATAGTACAAAATTTCATCTTTGCGAGACTTTCCTCACTCCAAATGATGTCAAATCTTCACCGAGGTGTACTGTGCTGTTCGAACATCTCACACACAGGCCGATACAGAAAAACCCGTGGGAGAGCCGGCGAGCGCCCGCTCTCCTGGGCGCGCGATTCAGAAAAAAAAAATATGTAAATGAGGGTCCGCAGTTAAAGGAGGCGCTAGGCGCATCCTTAGCGTCTCCTTTTTGACAGAAGCGGTGGCTGTCAGCGGGTTTGACAGCCAACGCTCAATTTTACTGGCGACGGTTCTCAAACCCGATGACAGCCACGGGTTCGGAAAACGGATGCCAGCAAAACTGAGCGTCCGTCTTCCAATCCGCGGGCTGCGGACAGATTAAAATTTTTTTTTTTTTTAATTTTAAATTTTTTTTTATTTTTGCGGCCTCAGACTTAATATCCTTATGATACTTTCTGTATCGCGTGAAAATGACTAATAGGCCCATCAACATGCATTTGCATGTTGAGGGCGCTATTAGTTCCGAGGGGCTTGGCCACGCATTTTCCACACACTATTACCCCGTACTGTATAAGGGGTAAAAATAGCGCGTCGAAAACGTGCGGCCAAACGCGGGCTAACAGTGCGCTCATTCTAAGAGCACTTTACTGCATCGGCCCATATGAATGAAAACCTGGCCACTAAACCACCACCAACACCTCACCTCGAGCTTTTAGTTGCCCCTCTTATAGGTGCATACTGTGAAGGCCGCCCCAGAGGTGCACTCTTTCTCTCTCTCTCTCTCCCAGAAATGGCCAAAATACAATTCAAAAAATGTATTTTGAATTGGGTTACGGCCGTTTTGGTCATATCGCACAGCTTAACACCAGGAAAAAAGATGTAGTTATTTCCAGCATTAAAACCATGCAATATTGCCCCTCATTTTCATAACTCCTGCCCAAACTCCTCCCTAATCCCACCCCTTCCCAAAATTTGCATTTGCACCATGCACTATTGCTATTATCACATGCGTAATAGCGTTAAAGCATTTTGATGAATGACCCTGTATGTTTACATAAGATATGCCACACTGGGTCCATCAAGCCCAGTATCCTGTTTCCAACAGTAGCCAATCCAAGTCACAAGTACCTGGCAAGTATCCAAACATTAAATACATCTCAAGCTACTATTGCTTATTAATTAATAGCAGTTTATGGATTTTTTAGATGGATACAGTCTATGCAGTGTGTTCGGCCTTTATTTCCCATGTCAGCTTGTACTTGCTTGTAAGTTATCTGGCTAAGTAGCACAGCCCCAATCCATCACAAGTTATCTGGCTAGCCAGATGGCTGGATAAGTGACTTATTCAACCATCAAGCAGCCACTGAATATAACTCGATATTCAGTGTCTCCTAGATAGCCGGATAGGTCCTACCTATCTGACTATATGGCATTTGAATATAGGGCTCCCGAATTTTTGTTAATTTGGTCTGGTATTATTTATCCTTTTCAGTGGTTGAGGTACTTTTAAAGCCCTTCCCAAGATTTTGTGGCTAGGGTGTTAAGTCCAATATAAGTGTTATAAACTAAAGTCTCATATCTCATACCTTTATCCTGATGTACAGAAATTGCTTCATACTTCATGTCCATTCTCCTCACAGTCCTTGATGGTCAGGGCCGGCGCATCCCAATAGGTAAACTAGGCAGTTGCCTAGGGCGCCAGTCATTAGGGGGCGGTAAAGAACAGCCATGTGGGGCCATGAGCGGAGCCATCCCACTCATGGCTAAGAGGAGTGTAGACTTGATGGGCCGCAACTACCTCACTGTCTCAGTAACAGAGCAAGGCAAACAAGCCACATGCAAAAAGCACAAAAATGGAACCATATTAGCATGCATGTTGGCAGGAAAATGTCTTCACAAAAATGCCATCCTTCTTATCTTCGTAGATCTTTCAGCTACCTTCAATACAGTCAGTCACCAGCAACTGATCTGACAAGTGACATTTGAATCGAAGGCACGGCCCTAAAATGGTTTGAATCATTCCTATCTAACAGAATCCAATCTGTCGCATGGGCTAGCAAAACATCTAAACCTAGAGATCTTGCCTCAGGGCTTGGCCCTCTCCCTGATCCTTTTCAGAATTTATATCCATTCTATTTGTGACTTATCCAATCTTTTAACACTGAATGCCACCTTTTTGCTGATGACATCTAACTATACATCAACATGGGGCCTAACCAAACTGCATCCATTGCAAACCTCAATGATTTTCTTATAACAGTAGCCCAAAGGCTTAGCAACCATAAACACATGATAAAACCCTACAAATTGGAACACCTCTGGCTCAGCAGACAGGTTTATCCCTTTTGTTCATTGCCCTCCCTGTCAGATACCTTGTTAAAGCCTAACTAGTCTGTTAAAGTCTAGGGGTTCATCTCAAACAAAGAAAGGGGGCCTGTTCTCAGTGTGTGTATATGTAGGAATGGAGTGTGTGTGTGTGTGTGTGTGTGTGTGTGTGTGTGTGTGTGAGAGAGAGAGAGAGAGAGAGAAAAAGAGAATGAGTGCCTGCCTGGGGATCTGTCTGTGTGTGAGAGAGAGAATGAGTGCCTGCCTGTGGGTCTGTGTGTGTATGTGTTCCTGTGTGTGAGAGAATGGGTGCTTGCCTCTGGGTTGACCTGCGTGTGTGTGAGAGAATGGGTGCCTGCCTGGGAGTTGATCTGTGTGTGTAAGAGAATGGGTACCTGCCTGGGCCTGTGTGTACATGAGGGAATCTGGGGAAGTAAGAGCTTTTGTTTGCATGGGGGAGGGGAAAGAGACTTGGAGCCTGTGTATGAGAGTGTGTGGGTATGTATAAGAAAATGTATGTATGTGTGTATATGTAAGAGAGAATGAACATGTGAGTCATGTGTGTGTGTGTGTGGATGAGAGAGGATAAAGTTTGGTTGGCTCCTTAGCCCCCTAATCCTTGTCATTCTCAATGTGCCTGGAAATCAAGTTCCCAGGTATGGACAGCAGGGGCTCTTTTTTTATCCTCATTAGTTTTAATTATTGGGTAGTATTTGATATGTGTGCTGTTTTGAAATATTTTATGGGTGCTAGGGAAATTTTTAAAAATTATATGACTTTAATAGATGTTGTTCTATTTGTCAGTAGTTTTGAAATATTTATGCTTTTATTACTATACTATACTATACCCCCCTGTTTCCTGTAAATAGATCCTCCCTTCCTTTCCCTATTATATATGTGTTTGATCCTTTTTTACTTATTCCCCTTCATAAGTTAAGTTCTAATGTTGTCCTGTTATTACCTGTTCTGTTCCTTGTTACAATTGGTTCCAATTTCTTTGTAAAGCTCGGTTAGCTATAATTTTGTTTTAATGTAAACCGATGAGATGTTCCCAACGTTCATCGGTATATAAATCCTCTAAATCCTCTAAATAGTATGATTCTACTTATTATAATTGATGCTTTACGTTTCTTGATGTTATTGTTTTATGAGGAATGGTGGTTCTGTTTTTCCATTGTTACACTGTAGACAAGAGTCTGGCTTCTTGGAGTTTCCATTTCAGTTTTTGTTTGCTTATTGCTAGTTCTAATTTGTGATCCTTTGTTCTGTATTTGGTGAGGATCTGTCTCTGCTCTGTGCGTATGTCCAAGGTGAGATATTTTGCTATCATGTAGTGTCTGTGTAGGGATCCATAGCAATTGGGTTTGTTTGTTTTGTTTCCCCAGTAGGTGGTGTATTAGTATTCTGGGATTCAGTGTAATATTTACAGTGCTGCTTTTTCATAGGCAGGGTTCTTGTTTGAGTTCTTGATGTTACTACTGTTATGTTATAGGTTTGCTGCATAGATTTTGAGTGTCTTTTTTGTAGGGTTTTGTATTAATTCACAATGTGTCTGGCAGTGGAAGGAGTTTCTGCTGCTATTACTGTGAGATGACTGTCTGAATGTGGCATGGTATCTGCCTCTCTTTGGAGCTGATGCAATATGCCGAGCCATGGATGAAACGAGAATCTTTGTCGGTGTTATGTGTGCCGCCCACAGCAGCCCCGCGGTGCAGTCCTCTCACCTCTTCAGACGGACTCCAGCTGCTGGCTGGTATCTGCCCCTAGGTGTTTGCTGTAGGTATGCGATTCCACCAGGTTGAAGAAGATAGTGCAGGCACCGAGGCAGGGAGAGCAGGCCCTCGAGGAGCGAGTACCTGTTCCCTGTAAGGCACCTGAAATAAAGCAGAGGGCCCCCGAGGAGCGGGTACCCAGGTTAGCAGTTACCCTGAAGGGCAGAGAGAGAGCTTCCAGAGGCAGCACAAAAGCGGCAGAATAGCGTAGACAGGAATGGATTTGAGACCTTGCTAACTCAACGAGCTAGCAAATTAGAATAGGTTATATAACCAGATGGAGTGGCATCAGCAAGGGGGGACACCCCCGAGGTTTGCGTCAAGGTTGGAATAAAGACATGGGTGACGCGCACGCACGCACCCTAGTAGGTACCTGGGAGAAGCATGGTGGGAGGCTGCATCATAGCCGATCCAGGGACGCTGGAGAGGTCGGCTTGTAGATGTGGCTGTAAACATCTTTCCTAGGTAAGCGGGAGGAGCCGTTAACAAGCTGAGGCAAATGGGGCGAAGCCGTCTAGCACCAATGGACGCAGTATTGTGCACCATAAATTTGGAAAAAGTTATCACCACCTCTATGAATTGAGCCTTGCTGCTTTACTTTTAGTAAAAAAGCTAAGCCAAGTCTTTTCAGCTAGGTCTTCCCTGCAGAGAGTCCATGCCCCCTGACCTAATTCCCTGTATTCCGATTAAGGAAGTTATGTACTCTGCTGTGAATTTGATCACCATTGTAAGCTGTTTCAATTGCATTTGTTTGATTTAAACTGGCTCCCAATAAAATTTAGGATTGAACACAAAATTATATCCATACTACATAAAATAATATATGAAAAACAAACAAACTGGCTTAGTCCATCCATAAAACTGCATGCTCCAAACAGAAACCTCAGATCAGCATATAAAGGACTATTAAAGATCCCACCTTCTCGATCCAAACAACTCACCTCAACTCAAAAGAGAGCAATTTCACTTGGAAGCCCCAAACTCTGGAACACCCTCCCAATAGAATACAAGAAAACTTAAAAACTTTCAAAAAAAAGAGCTAAAAACATGGATGTTTACCAAAGCCTACCAACTCACCCATTGACTGAAAACTCCGCTCCCATCATATAACACTAGGAAAACAGATGGACCCAAGAAACTTATGATTATTTCTCAGTTCTGTAATATATTTTGATTAATCTACAAACCTAGTTCAGAAATGATATCTTCTATGTTAGTAACCATATGAACCGTTTTGGAAACACTGTTAAACATCGTAACTTTGTAAACCGTTGTGATGGCAAAACCGAACGACGGTATATAAAATTCGATAAATAAATAAATTGATTGCAATCCACCTTGAAGCCAGTCTTGGTAAAAGTCAAAATGTCAAATGTCTATAAATAAAATAAAAAATAAAATAAATAACTTGTTCTTTCTGTGACCATAATTGACTCCAGTTGTGGACCACTCCATACCACTTATATTATCACATAACCCTCTGGGCAGCATAATGTATACATTGCCTTTGTCAATAAATTTCTTGACATTTAGGTAAAACATCATAATACTGTAGAAGCTCTTTTCTTTACCAGGTACCTGGTATGCATGAGAGTGGTTGAAAATGCATGCAGTGCTCTGTGTGCCTAAAGGTAAACCCAGCCATGTAATGGAGTTGTTCCATGCCAGTAGGAAGCTCACCTGCTTGCAGTACAGACTGTTCTCTTCCTGTTTGATCCTGTGTATAAAATTTTAGTACTGTACAGTTGCACCATCTCTTCCTTGCCACCTATGCTGGCCTAGGATGCACAAAGCATGCCCTCTGGCATTCTGGGAATAACTTCTGTAACACCAAGTACAAGCTGCCATTCCTGCTCTACCTGCACCTTTACAAAAAAGTGAATTCATTACATTTGCTACATTTCAAGAGGGATCATGTAGAAGAAACTTTAGTAAGGAAAAGTTGTGTCACCCATCCTGAAAATATTATTTAGTCTAGTTATGCTAAAATACTTTATTGTTCAGAAGCTTTATTTACTTAAAAAAAGAGAAGATTCGTTGCAGAATGCATCATAGACATCTGTTAACCATTGCTATTTTCCTAATGACAACAGGGTTTATGCAAAATTAAGGCACCCTAAATCCTGACTTGTCATATTTCTTGAAACTAGGCAAAATAAGAGTTTCTTAGTTGGGCGACTGGGTAACAATGTTTCACTTGCAATATTTTTACTCCTCAACTTCTACTTCAGCTTCCACATATTATCAGTGAAGAATGACCTAGATCCACATACTTGTCCAAAATCAAAAAGGATTCTGGGTAACAGTGACAAATACAATTCTATCATTCTAAGGCATCTGTATAAACTTTGGGCCAATGAAAGTCTTGGTGGTGCTGGTATCTGCTTTGCTAGTATACATGAACTAAGTAAAAACTACTGCACTTTGAAATTTTTATTGGAAAACAATTTTTAAATGTGTCTGTGGCAAACTTGGAGGCTAATAGGTTATTTCCTCCAGGGATCTTAGAGTACAAGTTTGAGCAGAGGAAGGTTAACTAACGCTGTGATAGTGCAGGATACAAGTTTTTTTTAAATAAATAAGTAGCTTATTTAAAGTCATGTGGTAAGGGGCAAAGAAAAGAATCAGACTTGAGTCTCCAGATTTCAGACCTCTGTACTCTAATTATGAACTTGCAATGCCAGCTTTGGTACTTTGCAAACTACTAGATGACAACAAAAACATGAAACTGGTATTACAGGTGAACTCTCAAAATGAAACAAAAGATAATTGTAAAACTTGCATGTCTGGAGCACTCCTTTATACTCCTCACTTATGAGGGGAAATTAAAACATGAGGATATTTCCAAAATCACCCATTACCCATATATGTAGCTTCTGTTCACTGAAAAAAAACATAGGAGGTCTGTCAGACTGCAAAATATTGAAGTTTTCAGCAACTATGGACAAGAAAGGAGTGGTGGCAAATCAGCTATACAGATAACATAAATCAGTCCCTTAATGCTGAGCATCAAATCTGATGGATAGTTGGAGGCACATGGTTACAATTTTTAATTACTGCTATTCACACTGAGCTATGGATCCTGATGATTTCTTGTCATGCACTGCCAGTGAAGTGACAATCCAAATTTGTATCAACTCCATTAAAAATATCCAAGGGTACTAGAAGAATTTAATCTAGAAAGAGTAATTATAGCTTTCCTTAATGTTAACAGTTTAACTTCGCTTTACTCTTATCAGCCCTTCCCCCTAACTTTTAAAAGAAAAATCAATGATAGATCCTGGGAGCAGAGGGAAGAGGCAATATTTTTTAAGCTGCTAGAATCTGGGTTTGCCATCCCACCCAAATCAACCAGAAGAGGCTGATCCAGTCCTGGTTTTTTTCCCTATTGCATGCATTTTTCTTAGGGAATTCAAAACTACAGCTCCATTTGTGCAATGAGGTAAAACCAGGACAGGATCAGACTCTTCAGGTTGAGCTGAGTGCACTTTTAACACTAACAGTATCATTAATTTTTTTATGAATCACTAAATGATGCATCATCCAGAACATGAGGATGGAAATGTTCCAAGTGTTTTACACAGGTAAACACATTTACCCACAAAAAATTCAAGAAAATGCATATAAGTTAAAAGTGATGCACTTAGGGAAGAGTAACCCAAATTATAGATACACAATGCAAGCTTCCACATTAGAAGTCACCATTCAGGAAAAAGATCTAGTTGTCATCATTGATAATACATTGAAATCTTCTGCGCAGTGTGCAGCAGCAGCCAAGAAACCAAGTTGCATGCTAGGAATAATTAGGAAAGGAATTATTTGGAAAGGATTGGAAAATAAAACAAAGAATATCATAATGCCTCTGTATCACTCCATGGTGCAACCTTGAGGGCAGTTCTTAACATTATAGCAGAATTAGAAAAGATACAGAGAAGGGCAAAATGACAAAGGAGATGAAACAATTCCCCTATGAGGAAAGAGGTTAGGACTCTTCAGTCTAGCGGAGAGACAGCTGAGGGGAGACATGCTAGAGGTCTATAAAATAATGAGTGACGTGCAATGAGTAAACGTTAATCAGTTGTTTACTCTTTCAAACAGTAAAAAGACCATGGGACACACAATGAAGTTACTAGGTGATACATTTAAAACCAATAAGAAAAAATATTTTTTTACTCAATGCATAATTAAGCTCTGGAATTAGTTCCTAGAGATGTGGTGAAAGCTGTTAGTGTAGCTGCATTTAAAAAAGGTTTGGACAAGTTCCTGGAGGAAAAATCCCTAAACCATTATTAAGGTGGAGTTGTAGAAATCTATGGAATCTATGCCTTGCGACCCTGCCAGGTACTTGTGACCTGCACTGGCCACTGTTGGAAACAGGATACTGGGCTTAATGGACCTTTGGTCTAAATCAATATGGCAAATATTATGTACTTATGGGTATTCCCAGGGGCAAGAGGTGGTGAAAGTACACACAGAGAATTTATTTTCAAATCTTTGCAAGCAATCTTCCCTGCAGGCCCAAACCACACAACCAGCAGGTACAAGGTTCATATGCATTTTTGTGCCCTTGAACATTGTTGACTGGATGTTGAAAGGGAAACTCTACTGGGAATTTCCCTTTGAAAATGGTCTTGTAGACCAGGAATACAAAATACCCATGTACCTGCAACCTCCATGGGAAACAAAACATTGGTCTCTATTGGGTGGTATCCCTCACAACTTGATGGTAAATGATCCTATAACATATTCAAAAGTCAAAACTGAACTCGAACCCCAGGCTTTCCCTGACATCAGGAGCAGATCCACCGATCCGCAATTCCTGCAGCTGTATATTTCTGGAATCACCACTTCTACAGTAGACTTTTCATGCATCAATTCAATGGGCGTTTTTCTTTTAAAAAAAAAAAAAGGCAGTTTCAATTGATTCAACAAGCTCACACATTTTTTGAGGGTTTATTAAATTTGTTTACAAATGTCTTTTTTTAAGTTCACACTCTTCAACCCATAATGCCACTAGGCCATTTTTGCTGCCTCTTTTATTTACCTACTTGCACTCTGTATGAAAGTCATGAAACAGAACAGGAGACTGTGCAGGAAACTAAAATGTTTCCCCTTTCCGGCCATTCTCCATCCTCCTATATCTTTTCTTTTGAAGGCAAAATGGAACCCAAAAATGGAAGAGAAATGTTTATATACTGCACAATTTAGTCTGTATTTAATCAGTCAACTATATTTTGTGGTCCTTGCAAACCAAACAGGACCAACTAGTAAAGTTTTATAACTGCAATAAGATGCCTGAGGTGTGGTTTTATATGGTGAGATAACAACACACACATGGTATCATCACACAACTGTTATATAGCTTAATCAGCAAACTACCCATATTGTTACACCCAATCAGCTCAGCTTCATTGCACGAAGAGCAATTGTCAAGTGTATAGGATTAGTGTGCATGAAAAGAAGTAACTGATAGGTTTAGTCATCATCATAAAATTTCCTTCTGAGCAAAAATAAAAAGTGGCAGAACACTAGTGTGCTCATAACCCCACTGGGTTCTCCTTGACTTCAGGGTACCACTCAGGGTCTTCCTTTAAGATACCACCGAATGGGATCTTTCTGAATTTGAAAAGGATTTGCCAGGTGACACCTAATGTGTCTTTCTTATTTTACTGGTCTTCTGGGGCTGCATGAATTGATGCTGACCTACCTCTCACTTCCAGGAGAAATTGGCAGGTGTCATAAGTGGATTGGGGACTTCTGGCTCATATATATTATTTACAATAATCAAATAGAAAGTGATCACACAAGGGGTCAGTGTAACTCACAGCCAATACAAATAGCAACCTGTTACAAAATTGCAGTAACACCATAACTCACATGAAAAGTATCAAGCTCGGGTGTCAGCAGGCTGAACATGTGATACTTCACTGGGTCCCTGTATTCCTCAATCATTCACCTATTAAGTTTTAAAAGTTTGTTACTGCAGTTAAAAATGAAAATATGTCATACTTCAAGTGGATAGAGCAGAAACTGACATCAATAAATGGTAACAATACACCAGTAACAAAACCTTACCATTAACCTGACATCAGCTGATATTTCATAAAACAATACTGCTTCAGGGGTTAATTGAAGTTATACTCAGCTTAGAAACGGTGTTCAAACACTGACAACTTACACAACTCCAATTTCCAGAGGCCATCTTGTGCAGAACTAAATGGTCATCAGGTGACGCCTCTGAAGTCATCCACAGAAACAAGCATCAAATTGGATTGGTTGAAGATGGATCTGAATAAAATATTAAATAACATAACAGCAACAGCAACAGTGAAAAGCAAAACTCTAGAATATCAGAGTAAAACAGATATCATAAAAAACATAGCAGTCCACATTAGCATTCAATTCCATCGAGGAGACCATCTGAAGCTGGTGAATCCAGAACTGTTCTCTCTATAAACGTCGCATAGAGACCACGCCAACTGGGAGATCCTTTTAAGAGTATCATAAAATTAATTGAAGGGATCTGAATGAGGTCTGAATTTAAAGATATATCACAGGCCAAACATTTACCATCGGGCTGATGGCAGCCACTGTGGTGCACTGAGGGTGTTTGTGCATTAAAGTTGTAGGCTATTCCCGCATGTGTAAATGCGGCAGTAACACTGATTGTACAAGTCATGGTATGATTTATGTCATTTTCTGCCCATATGATCTGGCATATGTTGGGAAAACAACTCATAAAGTGGCCACAAGAATGGCTGAACATCAGAGTTGCCTAAAGAAGCAACGAGTCAAAGCCCGCTGGCTCTACACTGTATGCAGCTTCAACATCTTTTTGAAGATTTGAGGTTTCCAGTGATTGATCTCACTCTTCTTTCATGCTTAGAAGAATTTCAACCTTGGCCCCCTCCCCCTCCCCCCCATACTATACCTCTCCTTTGGGATTTTGCAGCCTAAACGCATAACTCTGCATGTTTAACATTAAATCTTAGCTGCCAGACCGTAGACTATTCTTTGAGCTTTGCTAGATCCTTCCTCATGTTTTCCACAAAACCCTGGCAGTCTATCCTGATACAGATTTTGATATAATTGGTAAAAAGACAAACCTTTCCTGGCAATGCTTCTGTAATGTCGCTTATGAAATTGTTCAAAAGAACCTGGCCCAGGACTGATCCCTGAGACTCACCACTAGCAACTCCTCTCTCCTCCGAGTGAACTCAGTTTACCACTATTCTTTGTCGCCTCCCACTCAACCAGTTTCTAACTTTAGGGCCCATCCCAAGGTTGCTCAATTTATTTATAACTCACTTATGCAGAACCATGTCATAAGAACATAAGATATGCCATACTGGTTCAGAGCAAGAATACGTTAAGCCCAGTATCCTTTCTCCAACAGTGGCCAATTCAAGTCACAAGTACCTGACAAGTACCCAAACATTAAATAGGTCCCATGCTGCTAATGCCGGCAAGAAGCAGTAGCTATTCTCCATTGATTAATAGCAGTTTATGGATTTCTCCTCCAGGAAATTAACCAAACCTTTTTTAAACCCAGCTACACTAGCTGCCTTAACCACATCCTTTGGCAATGAATTCCAGAGCTTAATTGTGCATTGAGTGAAAAAGATTTGTTTTAAATGCGCTACTTGCTAACTTCATGGCGTGCCCCCTTGTCCTTGTATTATCCAAAAGAATAATCATTTCACATTTACCTGTTCAAATCTTTTCATGATTTTGTAGACCTCTATCATATCCCCCCTCAGCTGTCTCTTCAGCCCTAACCTCTTTCACCTTTCCTCATAGGGGAGCCGTTTCATGCCCTTTGATGCAGCTCCAGCACTGCTCTCTACATCAATGGTGGGGGTGGAAGGAAATTAGAACCAAAAAGTTACCAATAAGGGCCCTGACCTCAGCGGTCAGAGTAACAGATAAGTATGAGAAAAATAAGTGTGAAAGCTTGCTGGGCAGACTGGATGGGCCATTTGGTCTTCTTCTGCCGTCATTTCTATGTTCCTATGGTTGCTTTTCTCTGTACTTTCTACAGTGCAAATATATCTTTTTTGATATGCGGCGACCAGAATTACACACAGCATTCAAGGTGTGGTCTAACTACTGAGCGATACAGAGGCATTATGATATCTTCCGTTTTATTTGTTATTCCCTTCCTGATAAGTCCTAACATTCTGTTTGCTTTTTTGACTGTCACAGCAGACTGAGCCGACAATTTCAATGTAATATCAACTATGACACCCACATCTTTTTCCTGGGTGGTAGCTCCTAAAATGGAACCTAACATCGTGTAACTACAGCATGGGATGTTTTTCCCTCTATGCATCACCTTGCACTTGTCCACATTATATTTTATCTGCAATATGGATGCCCAATTTTCCAGTCTCACAAGGTCATCCTGCAATGTATCACAATCTACTTGTGATTTATCTACTCTGAATAATTTTGTGTCACCTGCAAATTTGATCAGCTCACTTATCGTACCTCTTTCCAGATCATTTATTAAATATATTAAAAAGCACTGGTCCAAGTACAGATGCCTGAGGCACTCCATTGTTTACCTTTTTCTACTTTGAAAACAGATCATTTAATCCTACTCTCTGTTTCTTGTCTTTTAACCAGTTTGCAATCCACAAAAGACATCTCCTCCTATCCCATGTCAAAAGTCTTACTGAAATCCAAGTACACTACATCTATAATGCTCTCCCTGATCCAACTCTTTGGTCACCCAATCAAAGAAATTGATCATATTTGTGTTGAACTCATAAACCCTTGGACCAAAATGGAGTTGGTGCAACCGGCAGGGAGGAGCCCTGCAGATCCCCACCATCTGCAGGCAGAGTTGGATGAGGAAGAAGCCCAACTGGAGCTTCACCTTTAGCAGCCCAAGTTCCCCTCGGTTTGAGCCTTTGAGTGCCAGGGCTAGCAGGTCTAAGATGGAGGCCTCTGCAGATGATCAGAAGGTCCATTGAGGTCGCTGGGCTGGTGTAGATATAGTAGAGGTAAATCTAGAAGCAGGCCGAGTTCAGTGGCAGGCTGCATTCAGGAATATCCAGGAGACAGAGTGAGGTCAATACCAGGTAGCCATCCAAAAAGAAGGTGGCACAGATAGGCAGGGCAGGAAGGCAAGGAGCAAGACAGATGAGGAGAAGAATAACTGAAGACAAAGACAGGGAACTGGAACTGCAGAAGAGGAACACAGAACAACCCATATTTCTGAGCAATAGAGACCTGTTGCCGAGACAAGTTGAGGCTGTAGCATTGCCCTCTTATAGCGCCTAGGCTAACATCATCAATAGGGACCGAAAGTTTCCTGTCGTGGTCACTTTAAATTCTGGCCAGAGGTGCAGTTGTGGATATTTTTGTCCTGGTCAGGTACCACTCCATCCATTCTAGTTACTGGGCAGGGGCATCCTCCAAGAGGAGAAAAGAGAATGAAAAATAAAATAATACATATAGGGGGTAATTTTCAAAAGGAGTTACATGCGTAAATGTAGCTACTATTGTAGCAATTTTCAAAAGCCATTTACTCAAGTAAAGTGCACTTATGTGAGTAAATCCTATAGACAAGTCAATGGCATATATTGTAGCAATTTTCAAAAACCCACTTACTCAAGTAAAGTGAATTTACTCCAGTAAATCTGGTTTTTACTCGAGTAAATGCTTTTTAAAATCAGGCCCATAATCTCCACACAATATCTTTAATGTCCAAGGAGGAACAAAAATCAGAGTCCAGTAATGGTGTTCAAAATAAAAGTTTATGTAGGGAACCTTTGGTTTCCCTAACTAGAAGAAGTGTACCAATTGATGTGAGAGGTTTGGGTTTTGCTTCCCCATATGGTATGTTCTAGCTGTTTATCATCCCAAAGCACCATCTATCCTTGTGGTTTTTTTTAGTTTAGCTTTTGTTTGGATTGGTTGTGGATTTTTAGTTACTCTTTCAAGCAGACAGGAACTTGCTGCCTCTTGCTGGGTAATTTTTCTTTAATTTATAGAAAAGGAGTAAGGACGTTTTCCCATTTAGGGGTGAGCTAACCGTTGACTCATCTATCCAGCCTTTCTTTGGACTCTTTTAAGCCATTTTTGAGAATTCTTTGTTGCAGTGAATTGGGGCATCCCTGAATTCAAGGTTGAATTTGGGATAAGAAAGACCTGCAATGTGCTATTTCTCCTTTAGAGAAAAGACCTGACAGTGATTGATACAGAGGAAGTATATTTTGAAGTAACTGGGTTTTTTTTTTAACTATCTCTTCTGTTTGGAGACAACAAAATTTTATTCCCTCTTTCTGCTTCTTTCTTGATTTTTCCCCTTTTTGGGTTTAAAGACTATTTTGTTCCACTTGGAGCTGATGGCCCTTGGTACTCAGGACTCAGCAATCAAACCACTGAGAAAGTGGAGTCTATCATTCTGAAGAAAACAGAGGTGTGGAGGAATTCATCTGAAGGAGGGGTTCCCATTAAATGACACTAACGGAAGGATGCAAATGTTACACGTGCCATCCATGGCAGACCCAAGGCACGGCCCCCTCACCTTCTTACAAGGACTCCAGCTTCTGGTTCCTCCTTGATAGCGGCGGTGGGCCGCCAGCTCTGACCTTGGGCCTCTCCCAGTGCTTCCGGCTTCGCCATAGTCCCCAGCGTTTCAGGTCAGGATACCATTGCTCGTCGGGCCTCTCCATGTGGTCCGCAGAGAGACATCTCTACCCGCGCCGTGCCCCTCCCTAGGCGCGCACGCGCATCGCTGATTCTTATGAAGGGCCCGCGGTGGGAACCTGGCCGCAGCCCCGGATGATGACATCAAACTCTTCTTTGTATTTGTCTTTGGTTAACATCCAATCGATTAGTAAAAAGATCCCGGTCGTTCTGGATTATCTTAAGGATCAGAAACCTGATATTTGTGGTATTACGGAGACGTGGTTAAGGTCTTCCGATACAGTACTTATTAATCAGCTACCCCATGCAGACTATGATATTTTTTCTTGCCCGAGGGTAGATAAAAAAGGAGGGGGCCTACTATTATTAGTGAATAAAACCTACCATTTGTCCCAACTAAAAATTAATATAGCGGCATGATATGAAGTTGCACTATTTAAATCTAGCCTATTACAAATCTGCCTGGTATATACACCTCCGGGCTTATTAGAGCATAATAGTTCTCCCCTTATAGAACTGTTTTCATCTATGATTGATACTAAGATTCCTACAATTATTATGGGGGATTTTAATTTACACGTGGACTTGTGGCCACGTTCGGCCAATTGTGAGATTTTCTTAAATACACTAGAAGCATTAGGTTTCACTCAGATTATTAATACTCCTACGCATAAAGCGGGCCATACTTTGGATTTGGTGTTTTTAAATGACGCCCTGAAGGTCAATATAGTACCTAGTAGTCTACCAGTACCATGGTCGGACCACTATTTAGTTACTGCCGGTCTTTCCCTAAAAAGGCCTCAGATTGAGACGCTGCCAGATGATAAAATAGAAATTGAAGTTAAAAAGGCCTGTAATAGTGAGGATCTTATTGCCAACTTCCCGGAAGCTGTGTTATCTCTAGATAGATCGAATACTTTGGACGCAGTTAAATCTTGGAACTTAACTATGCTGGAGTTAGCAAATAAACTATGTCCCCTTGTAAAAAAATCGATTCCCCTTCAAGGTAAATACAGAGCCCCATGGTTCTCCTCTTATCTAAAAGAGCTAAAAAGAGGACTGAGGAAAGTGGAAAGAATTTGGCGGAAACACCGAGACGAAGTGTCACAAGTAAACTATAGAATGGCCTTACATAACTATAGAGAAGCAATTAACACGGCCAAACGCAATTTTTATTCGGATAGGATACATAAATTTCAGTTTAATCCTAGGATTTTGTTTCAATATGTATCAGAACTGACCAATATTAGAGGCAATGTAGCTAACTGGGGGAATAACTTAAAAAACAAGAGCAATGAATTTGCCGCCTTTTTCAAGGAAAAAATTCAAATCGTATTAAAAAATCTCAATACACAGACCTTACAAAATATTGTTCTACCTAGTAATCCATCTGTGAATTGGTCAACATTTGATTCCATTTCATCGCTAGAAATAGCGAATTTAATAAAAAAAATGACACCGGCTAATCACTCCATGGACAAAATGCCGATCAATCACTTGAAGGTAGTGCGAGATATTAGAGCCAAACCACTAGCTGATATTGTCAATCTATCACTAGAAGAAGGCACATTTCCTGACAGTCTGAAATGTGCAATGGTGAAACCTATTTTGAAGAAAACTAATCTGGATCCAGAAATCTTGACAAACTATAGACCAATTTCAATTCTTCCATTCGTGGCCAAATTGATTGAAAAAGTGGTCAACCGACAGTTAATGGACCACCTAGAAGAACATCAGCTGCTTTTCCCGGCCCAATATGGTTTTCGGAAAGCTCAGAATACAGAGACCCTGCTAATCTCACTACTTGATACCGTACAAAAAGGTTTCGACCAGAATACCTCCTATCTGTTGATTCTGTTGGATATATCAGCGGCGTTTGACACCATCAATCATGAAGTACTTATTTCTAGATTGAGCGAAGTGGGTCTTCAAGACAAAACATTAGATTGGTTTAAATCGTTTCTGGCCAATAGATCATACGTTGTTAAATTGGGAACAGCTGAATCCGAGGTAATTGATCTTCATACTAGGGATGTGAATCGTTTTCCATATCGTCTTAACGATAGAAATCGTGTGGCAGGGCAAGAAAATCGTCTTAGGCACGATTTTTTAGTTAAAAAATCGTTAAAAATCGTTTTTTCCGATTAGTGCGCACTAACTCGAGTTAGTGCGCACTAACGGGAGTTAGTGCGCACTAACTGGGAGTTAGTGCGCACTAACTGAAAATGATACAATTTGACACTTTTCAGGTCAGTTAAGGTCAGTTTAGGAATGAATATGTATTCCTATTGGCTGCCCTCTTATTTATTCATGTTACCAAGTTTCCTACTGACAGTATATGGGGGATGGGAAATGGAAACAGTTGGTAGCTTGACAAAACAAGTAATGTGATCAGTCAATGTGACTAGAACTTGTGCCCTAACCCTGATACCAGGGGTATTGTGATCTTCCTGCACACAGTGCCCTATCCCTATTAATACCAGGAGTGTTGTGATCTTCCTGCACACAGTGCCCTATCCCTAATACCAGGGGTGTTGTGATCTTCCTGCACACAGTGCCCTATTCCTGATACTGGGGGTGTTGTGATCTTCCTGCACACAGTGCCCTATTCCTGATACCGGGGGTGTTGTGATCTTCTTGCACACATCCCGGTATCAGGGATAGGGCACTGCATGCAGGAAGATCACAACACTCCTGGTATTAATAGGGATAGGGCACTGCATGCAGGAAGATCACAACACTCCTGGTATTAATAGGGATAGGGCACTGCATGCAGGAAGATCACAACACCCCTGGTATCAGGGATAGGGCACTGTGTGCAGGAAGATCACAATACCCCGGAGGAGTGAGGGTCAGGCAGCTCCCCCCTGTCTGTGAAGCCAGCCTCTCACTAGTAATGCAGGGAGGGAGCTGTCTCAGACTTCACCATCCTCCCCCCCCCCCCCTCACCCACACACCATTCACTAGCTGGGACATGGGGGAAGTCAGGAGTGAGGGTCAGGCAGCTCCCCCCTGTCTGTGAAGCCAGCCTCTCACTAGTAATGCAGGGAGGGAGCTGTCTCAGACTTCACCATCCTCCCCCCCCCCCTCACCCACACACCATTCACTAGCTGGGACATGGGGGAAGTCAGGAGTGAGGGTCAGGCAGCTCCCCCCTGTCTGTGAAGCCAGCCTCTCACTAGTAATGCAGGGAGGGAGCTGTCTCAGACTTCACCATCCTCCCCCCCCCCCTCACCCACACACCATTCACTAGCTGGGACATGGGGGAAGTCAGGAGTGAGGGTCAGGCAGCTCCCCCCTGTCTGTGAAGCCAGCCTCTCACTAGTAATGCAGGGAGGGAGCTGTCTCAGACTTCACCATCCTCCCCCCCCCCCCCCCCACCCACACACCATTCACCAGCTGGGACATGGGGGAAGTCAGGAGTGAGGGTCAGGCAGCTCCCCCCTGTCTGTGAAGCCAGCCTCTCACTAGTAATGCAGGGAGGGAGCTGTCTCAGACTTCACCATCCACCCCCCCCCCCCTCACCCACACACCATTCACTAGCTGGGACATGGGGGAAGTCAGGAGTGAGGGTCAGGCAGCTCCCCCCTGTCTGTGAAGCCAGCCTCTCACTAGTAATGCAGGGAGGGAGCTGTCTCAGACTTCACCATCCCCCCCCCCCCTCACCCACACACCATTCACTAGCTGGGACATGGGGGAAGTCAGGAGTGAGGGTCAGGCAGCTCCCCCCTGTCTGTGAAGCCAGCCTCTCACTAGTAATGCAGGGAGGGAGCTGTCTCAGACTTCACCATCCTCCCCCCCCCCTCACCCACACACCATTCACTAGCTGGGACATGGGGGAAGTCAGGAGTGAGGGTCAGGCAGCTCCCCCCTGTCTGTGAAGCCAGCCTCTCACTAGTAATGCAGGGAGGGAGCTGTCTCAGACTGGTATCAGGGTTAGGGCACTGTGTGCAGGAAGATCACAACACTCCTGGTATTAATAGGGATAGGGCACTGTAAGAGATGACTGTAGTAGATTGAATAAAGATCTGATGTTTCTGCTCTCCTCACACCAAACAAAAACAACACACAAGCAGAGAAGCCCTTCTTACAAAGCTGAGCTAGTGAGTTAAGTAGGAGGAAAAGTAAACATACTTGTGCCAGTGTGGCTACTTAAAAAATACACTTACCAACAATCAATTACATATATTTGAACTGTGTACAGTTCCAGCCAGGACCACCTTTCTAAAATGCACAGTGATTGGCAAATTCAACATGCACTAGCATTTCAGGTGCCTGCTAACAAAAATAATAAACAAACAAGTTCTAGTCACGTGAGTGCTGATCATTACATTACTTTTTTTGTCAAGCTTCCAACTGTTTCCATTTCACATCCCCCCAACCATTACCTCAGTATTAGCCTTGGTAACATCAATAGATAAGAGCACAGCCAGCCAATAGGAATACATACATACATATTCATTCCTAAGTGACCTTTACTGACCTGGGAAGTGTGAACACTTTGTTTCATTTTCTGTTGGTGTTCGTTAGTTTCCAGTTCCATTTCCCATCCCCCCAACCATCACCTCAGTGGTAACCTTGGTAACATCAATAGATAAGAGGGCAGCCAGCCAATAGGAACACATATTCATTCCTAACTGACCTTCAGTGACCTGGAAAGTGTTTATTTGTATCATTTTCAGTTAGTGCGCACTAAATCGAGTTAGTGCGCACTAACGGGGAGTTAGTGCGCACTAACTCGAGTTAGTGCGCACTAACACGATTTAACGATTTTTAACGATAAATCGTTAGAATTTCTATTGTATCGTGTTCTATAACGATTTAAGACGATATAAACATTATCGGACGATAATTTTAATCGTTGAAAAACGATTCACATCCCTACTTCATACTGGAGTCCCTCAGGGTTCTTCCCTCTCACCAACTTTATTTAATATTTATATGGCCCCATTATGTAGATTCTTAGCGGGTCTGGGGCTGGTACACTACGTTTTTGCGGACGATATCCAGATATTGATACCCATAAAAGATTCTTTGTCAGCTACATTGAAACTCTGGGATGTCTATTATCAATCAATAAACCAACTTCTTACGCATATGTCATTAGCGCTAAACAATTCAAAAACCGAAATACTCTTTATCGGTAACAAGGTAACAGAGAAAGTAGAAAAGGACATCCTTAACTGTCTCCCTTTATATAAAATTCAATCTGAGGTAAGAGATCTAGGGTGTATGCTAGATTCTGAGCTTAAAATGAAATCTTCTGTGAAGGCTATCCTAAAAGACGGTTTTCACAAATTAAGAGTGTTAAGGAGATTAAAACCACTATTGCACTCAAATGATTTCCGGATTGTAGTCCAGGCATTAATTCTACCCAAGTTAGATTATTGTAATGCCCTATGGTTGGGTTTGCCCTCATCGACTATCCGTCCGCTGCAATTGTTGCAGAATGCCGCTGCACGGCTAATATCTGACACAAAAAAATTTGATCATGTTTCCCCAGTTCTGATGGGTTTACATTGGTTGCCGGTTCAGTTCCGTATACAATACAAGTGCCTAACTTTAATACATAAAGCAATATATGGCACGAATTCGGAATGGCTGAATGCCTCCTTACGTATCCATGTCCCATCACGAAATTTGAGGTCCCTTGGGCAGGCCTTGTTGACCATTCCATCGCCCAAGCTGGCTCACCTTAGTTCAGTGAGAGAGAGGTCCTTATCTTTAGCAGGGCCAAAAATGTGGAATTCCTTACCCGCTGAGATTCGGACAGAGGAGGACATTAACAGCTTTAGGAAGCAGATAAAAACCTGGCTATTCGAACAGGCTTTTAGCCTGAATAGTTGACCCCGTTTTCCATAGTAGTACAGAGACACTAGGAGCGGAGGGAGAGGAGAGTCTAAGAGGGAAGGAGGGGAGATGGGTGGGTGGAGGGGAGGAGGGTAGATGGATGGGTGGAGGGAAGGGGGGTACCTGGGAAGATGTGGCAGAATTGTTGGGATTTGAAAGGGTTTAGTTTAATATATTTTTAGTCAGCTAGCTTTTGGTTTTAATGTATTTTAGTCATGTACCATGTTTGGTTTATAGTATATATGTGTTTGAACGTTGCTACTGCAACTTCAATCAATGTAAACCGCCTTGAAATGAACTTGAAAGCCGGTATATAAGATTGAATAAATAAATAAAATAAATAAATTTAAGCTCAGGCCTCATTCCATGGCGTTGCCTTTGCAACAGGTCTCCTTGCTACTCGAATACTCGTTGCTGCTAGAGATTTGTCTCTACTCTTCATTCCCGATCCTCATTGTTCCTGGTTCCTGTTCTCTTTGTTCCCGCCCTGCTGATGTTTTGGATTGATTGCCCGGACTTCGACTTCGCTTTGCCTGACTATGCTACAGCCTATCTCCAGACTCAGACCTCTGCTACGCCCGACTACACTACAGCCTATCTCCAGACCCTGTCCATTGCTTTGACTGACCAATGCTATTGACTTCTCCGTGATTAGATCATTGCTTCGATTGACCAAAGTTATTGACTTCTCCGTGATCAGATCAGCATCGCTTTCCATGACCTTCACATTGCCGCAGGCCCTGATCCAAGCCTGTCATTTGACGCCTCTCCAAGCCTACTCCCTGCACGTGGACTTATTAGGCTTCGGCCTACCTTTGCTTGAGCGCCCTCAGTCAGCCTCTGTTCCATTGGCGCCTGAGTTCCAGTACCTTATCCAGTCTGGAGTAGGACTACGCCAACCATCGCCTGCTGTCTCTGGGCTGAACCAACCTCTCTTGCCAATCAACCTTGAGGCCCACCTAAGTCCTGCCGGCCCCGGCACCCAAAGGCTCAACCAGTGGGGAATGAGGGCTCCACCTCCAACACAACAGCAAAGTAAAAGTAACAAGAACTTTGTTGCTGCTATGTGGAGTATCTTTTCCAACAATGGGACAACGGTGTCTTATATCAACCGACAGAGTGATATTAGACACAGGCGGTGGTTCAGGAAGCTGAAGAGCTGATCCACTGGGCAGAGCAACATCTGGCATTGTTAGTGGCTTCTCACATAGCTGGGTCCGACCATGTGCAGGTGGATTTCCTCAGCCGTCAGAAACTGTATCCAGGGAATGGGAGCTGTAGGACAAGGCAATGGTTCTCATCAGTGCCAGATGGGGCAAACCCTGCATGGACTTAATGGCAACTTAGTGAAATGCCAAGGGGGTCCACTTCTTCAGTTGCAGAAGAGAGCACAGAGCAGAGGGAGTTGACACCTTGGTTCTTCCTTGGCCAAGGGACTTTCTGCCATATGTATTTTCGCCATGGTCACTAGTGGGCAAGATTTTGAGGCGCGTGGAGGTCCACCCAGGAGATATGATTCTGGTTATGCCGGAGTGGCCTCGAAGACCTTGGTTTGCTGAACTGGTCAATCTTGCAATAGATGGCACATTAAGGCTCTCTCATCTGTCAAACCTTCTGCATCTAGGCCCCATAGTTTCAGATCAGGCGGCTTGCTTCTATCTTGCGGCTTGGCTTCTGAGAGGAAGTGCTTAAGGGACAAATGTTACTCAGAGGATATTATATCTACACTTTTGCAAGCTAGGAAGTCTTCCACCTCCTTAGCCTGTGTGAGGGTCTGGAAGGAGTTTGAGGATTGGAGCACGGAACAAGGTGTTATTCCTATGCGAGCTTCTATAGCGGATATCCTTACTGTCTTGCAAAGAGGTTTGGTGAAGTGGTAAGGTGCATGGGACAACTCTGGCTGCATGTCTGGATGTGGTGCATTTTCTCCATGGGGTGAAGCATTTGTGTCCTCCAGTTCAGAAACTGTGTCTCTTCAGGAGCCTTAATTTAGTTCTGAAAGGCATGTGTGTGACATCATTTGAGCCTCTGAACCGGGCTACCATAAAGGATCTTACGTTGAAGATCATTTTCTTGGTGTCGATTTGTTCCACTAGAAGGATTTCAGAGCTTCAAGCTTTATCATGTAGAGATCCTTTCATACGAATTACAGATTTAGTGGTTTCTTTTTGCTGAAAGGGGTGTCGTCTTTTCACTTAAGTCAGTCAGTGGAGCTCCCAGTTTTTTCATTTTTGGAGGTTTCAGTGCCTCATGCAAGGGAGTTGTGGCTTTTAGATGTCAAGCTCGCTTTATTGCGATATCTGAACATTACAAACAGCTTTCTCGTGCCAGATCACCTTTTTGTGCCGTGGAGGGGTGCAAAAAAGGGGCATAAGATGACAAAGGCCTCTATTGCATGCTGGTTGAAGGAGGCCATTGGCTCGGCATATATCTGTCAGGGGCATCAGGTCCCGGTGGGCTTAAGGGCTCATTCTACTCATTCCCAGGTGACCTCCTGGCCGAATGTCAGCAAGTGTCACCACAAGAGATTTGTAGAGCGACTACTTGGACGTCTTTACACACTTTCGCTAGGCATTATCGTTTGTATGTTCAGGCCCCAGAAGCCAGGGAGTTTGGGGATTGTGTGATTCAAGTGGGACTTTCACAGTCCCACCCCAGTTAGGGAAATTTTGGTACATCCCAGGAGTCTGGACTGATCTGGGTACGTACAGGGAAAGGAAAATTTGTTCTTACCTACTAATTTTCATTCCTGAGTACCACGGATCAGTCCAGAGTCCCGCCCAGTGGATAGGGGGAGTTAAGGAGAGTCTGCACGACATGTTCTTGTAATTAATCTGAAGAATGGAACAGGTTTTGCTTAGTCCTTCACGTTTTATTATGGGATCAGTCTTGCTCTGTTGTAAGTTTCCACTTCCCACTGCTCATTTAGGGGATATTGATTCATGTTTGTTATTCTACTATCTTGGCTTTGATACAGGTCAATACTGAGGGACTGCAGGTGGCACACTAGGTTATATGCCAGTTCAGTAAAACTTTCTCTGTCTCCGTCTGCTGGAGGGGAGGCAAAACCCAGGAGTCTGAATTGATCTGAGGTACTACAGGAACAAATATTAGCAGGTAAGAACCAATTTTCCTTTTTCAACCCTCAGTTACTACATGGAGCAGGGCTTCCCAAACTTGTCCTGGTTATCCCACAGTCAGTTGGTGATTCAGAAAATTCACAATGAATATACATGAGCTAAATATGCAAAAACTGGGTCTCAAGCATAGGCAGATTTAAATCATGCCTATTCATTGTGGATAGCCTGAAAATCCAACCAAACTTTCTGTTATCTGGGCAGGTTTGGGAAGCCCTGGCTTAAAGACAAGTGGACTATGAAGCTGAGGAGGCATTTTTCTTGGAACCAGGTAATTGCTTAGTGATATCAGCTAAGTACTGGTGTTATCAGCCAAAGAAAGAACAGATTATTTGTTTCCTGTTTCTACTGTGCAGCAAATAAGCCTGTAATAACAAGAGCATGTGACTGGTGAGCTGATCAGACATGCACGTGCAGAAAAAAAAGGAGACTGCAAAAATGTAACAGTGGACAGAGCCAAAGATCCCTACAGCTGGCAAGTATGTGTCGGGGGAGGGGGCAAGGGGATTTACACTATGAGAGAATCTTCTTTGGTTCAAAGATCTCAGTCATTTACGCAGCTCAGGAATTTTGCAGAATTGAGGCCATACTACACAAAGGCAGAAGAGAGATAGAATTAACGTAAAAGAAAAACGTATCTCAAACATATCAGGTTAAAATAAAGGCTTATTCTGCATAAAACTAGATCTAAATGAAACTAGCACACAGCAGGGCCATGGTTTTCACATAGAACAATCAGTGCCTGACAGAAGCTCAAATATACATGAGTAACAGGCAGACATTTGCCAGCAGTTTCCTAAATGCATTATATAAGATGGCATTTTGTCAGGGGCTGTTTGATTCATCTGCATTCATTCGTGTTGATATTTGCCATGCTCTGGAATGCATTCACTGTTTACTTTGTTTTGTAACATTATTTGGCAGTCCTCGGAAGACATTTTTGGGAATATTTGACGAGAAGAGTTCACTTCATCAGAGAAGCCCTTGAATGGTTATATATATTGCCTCAATGAATAAGTTTGTCTATAAGGTGCCACCAACCTCTATGACAATTTTGCTACCACAAACCAACACAGCCAGCCACCCCTCTGGAAGTATTGGCAAGCAAATCTTGTACAAAAGGATTTCTAGGACTATTGCCCCAAAGGGTTACATTTAAGGACCATGCACTGCTTTTGGGTACTTGGGAAGAGCAGCAAGTTTTGTGGGGATGTTGCAATAATCCAGAAAGGAGAAAATAGCTGCTTGGGGAGAGTTAGGGACGTATGTGAAACAAGTACAGGAGATAAAAGCAACATATAAAATATCTCACCTTATGTGTATAAAATGTCATATAATTGGAGAATGCATGGACCACTTATAATGTTCAGAGTATCCTTGGAAGAAAGAGCAAGACCAAAGAAATGTTTAGTGTCCTTGACTAACATAGCGCAACAAAGACATACAATTATCATTAGCATTTGGGCCATGCAATGGGTGATCATTCAGGGTCCTAAGGCAGTGCAGCTCAAATATGTAATAATAATAATAATAATGTTTAGTGCAATGTAAAATAATAATAATAGCATTTTTATTAAAAAGGTCTAGCATAAAAGTTCATCCTAGGCCTGAGTAAGTCTGGTACCAGCACTGCTGCTCCATACCTAATCCTGATAAGGACTCACAGTTTTCTCTTTCGACAGCTGTCTGTGGGTGAGGCTACCACAATGTTTCTTCTGCAAACAAAGGGGCTGAGGCATAGCTAGGGTTGCCGTGTCTCCTACAGAGCTGAAGCAGGCTGGTCCTGGCTTTGCCCCATTGCAAGCATTGAGTTAAAGTTCGGATTTCCCTACATTTCCGTATATGCAATGAGGCAAACCCAGGTCTTCGGGTTGACCTGGGTTGACCTGGGTGAGATGGCAACCCTAATCTGATCCTGGGTACTTTGTTTACTTTGTTTTTGCACAAAGTGGCAGTGATACCATATCTTGAAGCTTGCAGTCTTTGGCATGGCACTTTTCTTGTGGATATGCATTTTTAAGTTTTAACTGATACAGGCTGGAAATCATGTCATTAGAGCAGCAAGTATATAAGACGGTTTCTCCATAATGTTGACCCATATATGGTAGCACTGAGTCTTCTGAAGAGGAATGAGCAAATATCAACTTCTTTAGCACAGTGCACTGCTGGTGCACATCTCAAACATAGATTATTTCCTTTCAGTATAAATTCTGGCATAGGATCATAACTCACAGGAGTTCATAGGCCTGCAGAGCATTTTTATAGTGTGTTTTATGGGAGAGGTTCATGAATATCAGCATTTACCAATTCACCAAAAACTTTTAAAAAAATGTATTATGTTTTTGCCTTGAATGCTTTCATTCATTGTTTCACATTTTTGTGGTTTACAGTGTTTCTTGAGCAGTACATAACTAAAATTAAATCATTGACTGCTTTTCATGCCTGCAGTAGCATCAGTACAATGCAATGTGCCATTGGTTCATTGTTCTATAATTTGCCATAAATATGTATGGGCTGGGGTGGGAGTTTCAAATTATTTTATATGTTTATAACCGCTGCAGTCCAGGTAGGGGTGTGTGGAGTTTTCTCCTTTTAATATTTTTTAAAGGTTCTGCATTTCTGTCTTTGCTTTCTCTTTTGCATTTTGTTTCTTCCAGTGATGTGTACCCATTTTCTTTTTGTTTTCCAATATTAGGCTATGCTCTGGGCACTGAGGGAGGTGAAGTACAAGAGAATCTTATCAGCAAGTTGGATTTCTAGAAGAGGGCCAGAGCACAGCCATGGATGATAATTCATGCAGAGGAGACTATAGAGAAAACCAAGAAAAATGCATTTAAATGAGCACACTTTTCCTGCAAAAGAAGTTGTAAGATTAGAATAGGCGTGAAAAGAATATAGGCATTTAAGTTCTTATACTACGTAATTGTGATTTATGATACTCATTTATATAAACTGAGTTAACATTAAAGCTTTCTTTGCCTGAGTTCTGGCCTTCAAATTAGCTTCAGCAGCAGAGGCATTCATTGACAAATTACAAGTACCACAATTCAATTACCACCTTCCTCTTTGATTTAAACATTTCATTTTCCATGGGATCAGACCAGTAATTGAGAGGGACTTCTGCTACTAGAAAGATAACTTTATTGAAGATGCAATAAATATAGTACCTGTGTGCCAGGGAAAATGCTTAAGGCCTAATTTATAAAGAACTTTCTAACATTCTTTTCCAACGGGAAACCTTTAGTATATCTAGATATATAACTTTTATTGAAATCCAAGTTTGTCACTTGGCCATCATTCACACTACCATCTGCACTATAGCAGTATTACAGAGAAGGGAGACATGGGTGGAGAAGCTTTGTAATGAGCCACATCCCGCTTAGGGGTCTTATTGGTAAGAACATAAGAACATGCTATACTGGGTCAGACCAAGGGTCCATCAAGCCCAGCATCCTGCTTCCAATAGTGGCCAATCCAGACCATTAGAACCTGGCAGTTCCCACAAACTAAGTCTATTCCATGGTACTGTTGCTAGTAATAGCAGTGGCTATTTTCTAAGTCAACTTAATTAATAGCAGGTAATGGACTTCTCCTCCAAGAACTTATCCAATCCTTTTTTAAACACAGCTACACTAACTGCACTAACCACATCCTCTGGCAACAAATTCCAGAGTTTAATTGTGCATTGAGTGAAAAAGAACTTTCTCTGATTAGTTTTAAATGTACCGCATGCTAACTTCATGGAGTGCCCCCTAATCTTTCTATTATCCGAAAGAGTAAATAACTGGTTCACATTAACCCGTTCTAGACCTCTCATGATTTTAAACACCTCTATCATATCCCCCCCTCAGCCGTCTCTTCTGCAAGCTGAAAAGTCCTAACCTCTTTAGTCTTTCCTCATAGGGGAACTGTTACATTCCCTTTATCATTTTTTCGCCCTTCTCTGTACCTGCTCCATCGCAACTATATCTTTTTTTGAGATGCGGCGACCAGAATTGTACACAGTATTCAAGGTGCGGTCTCACCATGGAGCGATACAGAGGCATTATGACATTTTCCGTTTTATTCACCATTCCCTTTCTAATAATTCCCAACATTCTGTTTGCTTTTTTGACTGCCGCAGCACACTGCACCGACGATTTCAATGTGTTGTCCACTATGACGCCTAGATCTCTTTCTTGGGTGGTAGCTCCTAATATTGGATCTAACATTGTGTAACTATAGCATGGGTTGTTTTTCCCTATATGCATCACCTTGCCCTTATCCCCATTAAATTTCATCTGCCATTTGGATGCCCAATTTTCCAGTCTCACAAGGTCTTCCTGCAATTTATCACAATCTGCTTGTGATTTAACTACTCTGAATAATTTTGTATCATCTGCAAATTTGATTTCCTCACTTGTCATATTTCTTTCCAGATCATTTATAAATATATTGAAAAGTATGGGTCCCAATACAGATCCCTGAGGCACTCCACTGCCCACTCCCTTCCACTGAGAAAATTGTCCATTTAAAATCTTTCGGGGGGCCTGCCTGTTTTGTTGAGAGGGGGCTGCCGTTAACCTGCCCAGCTGATTTGAGGGAGAGAGAAAGAACTGCCTGCACCTGCGGGGCTCCCGTGACATCATCAGCTGAGGACCGCGAGTTGAAAAGCCCGCGGAGTGAAGGTGAGAGCGGGGCCTGCCTGTTTTGTTGAGAGGGGGCTGCCGTTAACCTGCCCAGCTGATTTGAGGGAGAGAGAAAGAACTGCCTGCACCTGCGGGGCTCCCGTGACATCATCAGCTGAGGACCGCGAGTTGAAAAGCCCGCGGAGTGAAGGTGAGAGCGGGGCCTGCCTGTTTTGTTGAGAGGGGGCTGCCGTTAACCTGCCCAGCTGATTTGAGGGAGAGAGAAAGAACTGCCTGCACCTGCGGGGCTCCCGTGACATCATCAGCTGAGGACCGCGAGTTGAAAAGCCCGCGGAGTGAAGGTGAGAGCGGGGCCTGCCTGTTTTGTTGAGAGGGGGCTGCCGTTAACCTGCCCAGCTGATTTGAGGGAGAGAGAAAGAACTGCCTGCACCTGCGGGGCTCCCGTGACATCATCAGCTGAGGACCGCGAGTTGAAAAGCCTGCGTCGTAGCGGCGCGTAGTAGCCGCCGGCGCGTCGCCTAAGCCACGCGCGCCGAAGGGGCGTGCGCGGCTTAGATCGGCTTTGATCGCCTTTGTCGTTTTGGAGTTCGGAGTTTGGATAATCTATGGGGTGGAAAAGGAAGGCGAAACTCGTGACCTCATCTCCGGCTCCACAGGTATTTGGCCCGATGGACTCTCATGTTTCCAGGTTCAATATGCCACAGGAGGACTCGAATAGAGACACTTCGGATGTCTCTTTAAGTCCTGGCATGGGACCGACCCCTCCACAGCCCATAGGAAGAAGATCAGGAGTTGAAGACAGCGCAAAAGTAAGTGGCGTTGAAAGTATTCTTCAGTCACCGAACATTGCGACACCTCCCTGCTCAGAGATAGAAGCAGGTGGAGGGGCTTTAACTATCAGAATAGATAGTCTACGAACTGCTGTCGTGGACGAATCTAAAATTACCATGGGAGATCTGTGGAGGATGCTGTTGAAAGTGGACTCAAATGTTTCCCTAATGAATTCCTCCCTTTCAGCTGTTGTTAATGGGAATAAAGTTGCTATTCAGGAACATGAGAAGAAACTGGGGGATGTAGAAAAATCAGTGGGAAATATTAATTTGGAATTACAAAAAGCTAAATTAATGGAAAATTTACATACATCTGATAACGTAATGATACATAATGAGTTGGAAAATCTAGAGAATATGTTTAGGATTAAAAATCTTCGTTTTGTAAACTTTCCTATTACAAGATTGTTAGCACCTTATGAGATGTTACAAAAATATCTAAAGGAAAATTTAGCATGTGAAGAAGTCCCATTAATATCAAAAATTTATTATTTCCCAACCCCAACCAGTGAAATTAATGGTAGAGATGTGGACAACACCTTGGGTGTTTCCACCTTTCTGGAAGAATCCATTGATATAATATCTAAGAGAGCAACATTATTTGTTTCTTTTGTACAAGAAAGGGATAAAGAAGCTATATTAGCAAAATTCTTTAAAAATAAAGATATTCTATTCTGTGGACAGAAGGTTTTTATATTTCCTGATGTCTCCAAGCCTACCCAGGCTAGGAGGAAGCAATTTTTACTCCTGAAAAGTAAAACCTTGGAATTAGGTGCAACTTTTTATCTGAAATATCCGAGCAAGTGTTTTATCAATTTTCAGGGGAAAAAATATATATTTACAGAACCTTCTCATCTCCAAACTTTTTTGAGGGATAAAAGTGAGATTAATTTGGGAACACCTGAATCAGTAGTAGTACAGTCCAATAATATAGATTTGACAACCCCCTCTCCTTGAAGTTATATTCGATAAAAGATATGTATAGTATCAGGCCTCCAATCATTATAGTTTTCAATGTGAAAGAAAGGAAATGGTTAATAATGTATGTAACTTTTATTGCTTCTCACATTGAATTGCCTATGTAATGCACAGAAATGTGATATTGATTTATAAATTGAGAAATGTTTAATAAAGAGTAAATTACAAAAAAATCTTTCTGTTTCCTGTCTTTTAGCCAGTTTGTAATCCACAAAAGGACATCACCACCTATCCCATGACTTTTTACTTTTCCTAGAAGCCTCTCATGAGGAACTTTGTCAAACACCTTCTGAAAATCCAAATATACTACATCTACCGGTTTACCTTTATCTACATGTTTATTAACTCCTTCAGAAAAGTGAAGCAGATTTGTGAGGCAAGACTTGCCTTGGGTAAAGCCATGCTGACTTTGTTCCATTGAACCATGTCTTTCTATATGTTCTTTTGTTATTTTGATATTTAGAACACTTTCCACTATTTTTCCTGGCACTGAAGGCAGGCTAACTGGTCTGTAGTTTCCCAGATCACCCCTGGAGCCCTTTTTAAATATTCTAGTTACATAAGTCACCCTCCAGTCTTCAGGTACAATGGATGATTTTAATGATAGGTTACAAATTATTACTAATAGGTCTGAAATTTCATTTTGAGTTCCTTCAGAACCCTGGGGTGTATATCATCTGGTCAAGGTGATTTACTACTCTTCAGTTTGTCAGTCAGGCCTACCACATCTTTTAGGTTCACCATGATTTGGTTCAGTCCATCAGAAGGATCCATCTGAAGAAAATAGGATAAAACATAAGCATTGTCAAGGTAAGTGTAAAACATTGATAAGACAGGCGAAGAGAGAATTTGAAATGAAGTTGGCCATAGAGGCAAAAACTCATAATAAAAACTTTTTTAAATATATCCAAAGCAAGAAACCTGTGAGGGAGTCGGTTGGACCATTAGATGACAGAAGGGTTAAAGGGGCTCTTAGGGAAGATAAGGCCATTGCAGAAAGACTAAATGAATTCTTTGCCTCTGTGTTTACTAATGAGGATGTTGGGGAGATACCAGTTCCGGAGATGGTTTTCAGGGGTGATGAGTCAGATGAACTGAACAAAATCACTGTGAACCTGGAAGATGTAGTAGGCCAGATTGACAAACTAAAGAGTAGCAAATCACCTGGACCAGATGGTATGCATCCTAGGGTTCTGAAGGAACTCAAAAATGAAATTTCTGATCTATTAGTAAAAATTTGTAACCTATCATTAAAATCATCCATTGTACCTGAAGACTGGAGGGTGGCCAATGTAACCCCAATATTTAAAAAAGGATCCAGGGGCGATCCAGGTAACTATAGACCAGTGAGCCTGACTTCAGTGCCGGGAAAAATAGTAGAAACTATTCTCAAGATCAAAATCGTAGAGCATATAGAAAGACATGATTTAATGGAACACAGTCAACATGGATTTACCCAAGGGAAGTCTTGCCTAACAAATCTGCTTCATTTTTTTGAAGGGGTTAATAAACATGTGGATAAAGGTGAACCAGTTGATGTAGTGTATTTGGATTTTCAGAAGGCATTTGACAAAGTCCCTCATGAGAGGCTTCTAAGAAAACTAAAAAGTCATGGGATAGGAGGCGATGCCCTTTCGTGGATTACAAACTGGTTATAAGACAGGAAGCAGAGAGTAGGATTAAATGGTCAATTTTCTCAGTGGAAAAGGGTAAACAGTGGAGTGCCTCAGGGCTCTGTACTTGGACCGGTGCTTTTCAATATATATATAAATGATCTGGAAAGGAATACGACGAGTGAGGTTATCAAATTTGCGGATGATACAAAATTATTCAGAGTAGTAAAATCACAAGCAGACTGTGATACATTACAGGAGGACCTTGCAAGACTGGAAGATTGGGCATCCAAATGGCAGATGAAATTTAATGTGGACAAGTGCAAGGTGTTGCATATAGGGAAAAATAACCCTTGCTGTAGTTACACGATGTTAGATTCCATATTAGGAGCTACCACCCAGGAAAAAGATCTAGGCATCATAGTGGATAATACTTTAAAATCGTCAGCTCAGTGTGCTGCAGCAGTCAAAAAAGCAAACAGAATGTTAAGAATTATTAGGAAGGGAATGGTTAATAGAACGGAAAATGTCATAATGCCTCTGTATCGCTCTATGGTGAGACTGCACCTTGAATACTGTGTACAATTCTGGTCGCCGCATTTCAAAAAAGATATAGTTGCGATGGAGAAGGTACAGAGAAGGGCAACCAAAATGATAAAGGGGATGGAACAGCTCCCCTTTGAGGAAAGGCTGAAGAGGTTAGGGCTGTTCAGCTTGGAGAAGAGATGGCTGAGGGGGGATATGATAGAGGTCTTTAAGATCATGAGAGGTTTTGAAAGAGTAGATGTGACTCAGTTATTTACACTTTCGAATAATAGAAGGAACAGGGGGTATTCCATGAAGTTAGCAAGTAACACATTTAAGACTAATCGGAGAAAATTCTTTTTTCACTCAACGCACAATAAAGCTCTGGAATTTGTTACCAGAGGATGTGGCTAGTGCAGTTAGTGTAGCTGGGTTCAAAAAAGGTTTGGATAAGTTCTTGGAGGAGAAGTCCATTATTGGCTATTAATCAATTTTACTTAGGGAATAGCCACTGCTATTAATTGCATCAGTAGCATGGGATCTTCTTAGTGTTTGGGTAATTGCCAGGTTCTTGTGGCCTGGTTTTGGCTTCTGTTGGAAACAGGATGCTGGGCTTGATGGACCCTTGGTCTGACCCAGCAAGGCAATTTCTTATGTTCTTAATCATTACCCATGAAAACCTTCTCTGATTTGGATATCTCCCCAACATCCTCTTCCGTAAACACTGAAGAAAAAAAATCATTTAATCTTTCCGCGATGGCCTTATCTTCTCTAATTGCCCCTTTAACCCCTCGATCATCTAACTGTCCAACTGACTCCCTCACAGGCTTTCTGCTTTGGATATATTTTTAAAAGGTTTTACTGTGAGTTTTTGCCTCTATGGCCAACTTCTTTTCAAATTCTCTCTTAACCTGTCTTATCAATGACTTACATTTAACTTGCCAATGCTTATGCATTAACCTATTTTATTCTGTTGGATCCTTCTTCCAATTTTTGAATGAAGATCTTTCGGCTAAAATAGCTTCTTTCACCTCCCCTTTTAACCATGCCGGTAATCATTTTGCCTTCTTTCCACCTTTTTTAATGTGTGGAATACAGCTGGACTATGCTTCTAGGTTGGTATTTTTTTAACAATGACCATGATTCTTGCACACTTTTTATCTTTGTACCTGCTCCTTTCAGTTTTTTTCTAACTATTTTTCTCATTTTATCAAAGTTTCCCTTTTGAAAGTTTAGCACGAGAGCCGTGGATTTTCTTACTGTCCCCCTGTTTCCGACGCTGCTCGATTTCCTCACTCTGCCCTCGTTACCTCTGTGGTGACTCCCTCCAGGTCTGATGGATGGTTAGCTGCCGCAGCGTCTTCTTGCAGTCTCCCTCCGGTGTCCACGGACTGGCTCGATGCTGTGGATCCGCCATGTTGCCTGATGATGTAGGGCACGCTCGCGCGCGCGCACGCTCCGATTGATGTACCAGCAAGGGCTCAAACCTCGGGGACGTCCCCCTGAGATGACGTCATCCGCTTCCAATATAAAAGGTCTCAGTATTCGCTAAGAAATCGAGTTAGCAAGGGGATTGCTTCAGCTTTTCTCCCAAGCTACTCTGCCTCCTCGGACTTACCAGGGGTACCCGCTCCTCGGGGGCCTCGCTCTCTTTTCTTTATTTCAGATTGCAGATAGGAACCGGTACTCGCTCCTCGAGGGCCAATGTTCCTGAACACTCTGAAGATTCTCTACTGCCTGGAAGCTATCGCAGATACAGACATTTGTGAGTTACCATCGCTCTCTCAGAGCTTTCCCTGGAACCAGGTACTTGCTCCTCGAGGGCCTAACCCTTTCCAGCTACTGAGCTTCCTTAAGACCTTATGTGAATTTTGTCAACCAGTTCTGGCTCTGAACACAGCATACCCTGTCTACTCACTATCTATAGTTTCTCTACAGCTCATCAACCCTGGGATCGCTGTTCCAGTACCTGAGGGGACGACAGCCCTGCCGGGCATATCAGCTCACTACTGCCACCTCTGGTGGTTCTACTAACCTGTCTAATACAAGAATTATCTGTCTCTGTCTCCATACCCAAGCCTAGCTGGTGGTCCCTCTCAGGATATCCTCCTGGGGGCGCAGTCATCTGCCATTCGCCCAAGGATCCGCCTATCTACATTCCTCTACAGCTGAGTGCCCTCTCCAAGCACTCCGCTGGTAACAGATTGTTACTCCTTCCCCATCAGGAGTCTTCAGCAACAGATTCATATCAGATTGCTACTCCGTAGTCTAATACCTAACAGTTTACTACTCCCTCTACAGGGGCTGATCATAACAGATTGCTAACTCCTCCCTTCTTGAGGAGTAGAGCATAACAGATCGCTAACTCCTCCCTCCTCGGGAGCTGATTCATAACAGATTGCTAACTCCTCCCTTCACAGGAGCCGATTTATAACAGATTGCTAACTCCTCCCTCTTCAGGCGCTGATTCATAACAGATTGCTAACGCCAGTGGATCCGGTTTTAAATTGGAGAAGCAGTTCTCCTGGGAATCCAGCTTAAGGTATGGGATGTCAGTAACCCCATGGACCCAGCACACCTCTCCACCTTGCAGGCTATACCGGGCCTGGCTCAATGCATCTCATAACAGCAAGAAACCTTGGAGAAATTTACTGCAGCATTCCATCAGCTTCACACACTGAAGATACATGGCACAGCTTCTACCCAAGAAGGTTAGTCACAGGAGGTAACTTTAAAAACTGCTGTTCCACTGGCTGCTCCTATTCGCTTCTCAGGAGAACTCCAGAAGACTCGGGGCTTTTTGAAACAGTGCAGCATGCATTTCACCTTACAGCCTTCATTGTTTCCCATGGGCCTCTCTAAAACCACCTACATCCTGTCATTCTTGGATGGGAGAGGCTTGTTGTGGGCATCTACCTTGTGGGAACGCAAGGACCCTATTTTGCAGGACATAGAAGGATTTTTGGACTTCTTTAAATCCATTTTTTATGACCCTGCTCGTATGTCTGTTGCCGGGTTTGCTTTAGTAGACTTGAAGCAAGGCAACAGATCATTGGCTGAATTTGCCATAGAATTCAAGACTCTTGCAGCAGAACTTCACTGGGACCCCAGATGTCTCAAGACTCTCTTCTGCAGAGGACTGGATAAACGCTTGAAAGATGCGCTGGCCGCTCGCCAGACACAAGACTCGCTGGAAGAATTGATAGCCTTAGCTACTTGGATTGATTGTCAGCTCCAAGACAAGGTGAAAGAACTCTGGCCTAAGGTGTTAACTGGGTTGAAACAGGCCAGTACCCCTGCACCTCGGATAGGTCCAGCAATTCCTGCTGATAAAGATGAACCGATGCAACTTGGTCATGGTCACTTGACCTCAAAGGAGAGAAGATTTCGGAAGAAACATGGCCTGTGCATGTACTGTGGTCAGCCCGGCCATGATGTCTCTACATGCCAGGAAACGGACGGGCCTAAGTCCCGTGAGAGGACTGTTCTTGGGCCATACTGTGTTATCTCCTCCGCTCTCTCGTTCAGTCTCTGTGACCTCTGAACCAGCAATGGTTCAGAACCCTGCCCTGTTGGACTCAGGGGCAGGAGGCAACCTTATTCTCAGATGTCTTATGGAAGACTTGAGGAGTTCATTCATCAAATTAGAAGATCCATTATTGCATCACAACGAAGTGGGCTTTGGATGTTCCTTAATGACGTCCACAGCCGTTTTACTCCTGGCTGCTGATATTCATAACGGTTGCTATGTTCACCATGGCTAAATGGCGCTCTACATCTTTACCGTCTTCACGGACTATAACTTAGAGATATCTGCTACGCTTGTTTCACTCGGAAGTTGTGTCTGAAGTACTACAGCACAATTAGATTCGAAGAAGATATCTCTAGCTACCAGCCTGTTTGATTTGCTGGTGCTGCCACCATCTCTCTTCCAGCAATTATACAGAAGAGTTATCCAGAAGTGGGTTTTGGACATACCCCAACATTGCCACTTCTGTTGAAGTTTCTGTGACGTCCATAGCAGCTAAGATTGCTGCTGAATTCAACACCTCATCCAGTTACTTTACTGAAGAGGCTACCCTTAGAAGTGCGGTTGGACGTACCCCAACATCGCCACTTCCACTGAAGGTTCAGTGACGTCATAGCAGCTGAGCTATTGCTGAGAAATTCAACACCTCATTCCATTACTTACTGAAGAGTTACCTTTAGAAGTGGGGTTGGACGTACCCCAACATCGCCACTTCCGTTGAAGTCACAGTGGCATCTATAACAGTTAGCTACTGCTGCTAAATGCTACCATCTCTCATCCAGCATCATCTACTGGAAAGTCATCTTTAGAAGTGGAGTTTGGACATTCTTCAACATCACCACTTCCACTGAATTCCTCAGTAGCGTCCACAGCAGCTCTACCCATTGCTGCTGATATCATCAATAATAGTCTGAAAGATTCTTCCATATCTCAAGATCCATCTGTCACCTTTGCAGAAGACGAATTAGAATCATGATTAAAGAGACTCTGGATGTTCGCAACAGAGGCAAGACTTTTGAATACCTTTGATTTGGGAAGGCTTCGGCCCCGATTTGATCACTTGGGAGCCTCAGACCAATATCTTGGATAAAGAGATGCTTCATCAGTTTCAACTCGCGCATCCTTTGAAACCTAAGCCTGGTACCCGAAGAGGAGATCACCCTTTGAAGGGGGTACTGTTGTGTCCGTTGCTGCTCGACGCCCTCACTCCGCCCTCTTTACCTCTGTGGCGACTCCCTCCATGTCTGATGGACGGTTAACTACCACAGCATCTTCTTGCCATCTCACTCTGGCGTCCCCAGACCGGCTCGAAGCTGCGGATCCGCCATGTTGCCTGATGACTTAGGGTGCGCGCGCACTCTGATTGATGTACCAGCAAGGGCGTGAACCTCGAGGGCGTTCCCCTGAGATGACGTCATCCGCTTCCAATATAAAAGGTCTTAGTATTCACTAACGAATCAAGTTAGCAAGGGGATTGCTTCAGCTTTTCTCCCAAGCTACTCTGCCTCCTCGGACTTACCAGGGGTACCCGCTCCTCGGGGGCCTCGCTCTCTTTTCTTTATTTCAGATAGCAGATAGGAATCGGTACTCACTCCTCGAGGGCCCATGTTCCTGAACACTCTGAAGATTCTCTACTGCCTGGAAGCTATCGCAGATACAGACTTTTGTGAGTTACCATCGCTCTAAGAGCTTTCCCTAGAACCAGGTACTCGCTCCTCGAGGGCCTAACCCTTTCCAGCTACTGAGCTTCCTTAAGACCTTATGTGAGTTTTGTCATCCAGTTCTGGCTATGAACACAGCATACCCTGTCTACTCACTATCTATAGTTTCTCTATAGCTCAGCAACCCTTGGATCGCTGTTCCAGTACCTGAGGGACTTTAGCCCTGCCGGGCATATCAGCTCACTACTGCCAACTCTGGTGATTCTACTAACCTGTCTAATAAAAGAATTATCTGTGTCTGTCTCCATACCCAAGCCTAGCCGCTGGTCCCTCTCAGGATATCCTCCTGGGGGCGCAGTCATCTGCCATCGGCCCAAGGATCTACCTATCTACATTCCTCTACAGCTGAGTGCCCTCTCCAAGCACTCCGCTGGTACAGATTGCTACTCCTTCCCCATCAGGAGTCTTCAGCAACAGATTCATATCAGATTGTTACTCCGTAGTCTAATACCTAGCAAACTGTTTACTACTCCCTCCACAGGAGCTGATTCATAACAGATTGCTAACTCCTCCCTCTTCAGGAGCCGATTCATAACACCCCCTTCCAGTCATTAATTCAAATTTGATCATATTATGATCACTATTGCCAAGCGGCCCCACCACCATTACCTCTCTCACCAAATCCTGTGCTCCACTGAGAATTAGATCTAAAATTTCTCCCTCTCTTGTCGGTTCCTGAACCAATTGCTCCATAAAGCTGTCATTTATTCCATCCAGGAACTTTATCTCTCTAACATGACCCGATGATACATTTACCCAGTCAATATTGGGGTAATTGAAATCTCCCATTATTACTGCAGTACCAATTTGTTTAGCTTCTCTAATTTCTCTTAGCATTTCACTGTCCGTCTCATCATCTTGACCAGGTGGATGGTAGTATACTTCTATCACTATAATCTTCCCCAACACACAAGGGATTTCTACCCATAAAGATTCAATTGTACATTTAGTCTCATGCAGGATGTTTATCCTGTTGGAGTCTATGTCATCCCGGACATAAAGCGCCACACAGCCTCCTGGGTGCTCCTCTCTGTTATTGCGATATAATTTGTACCCCGGTATAACACTTTCCCATTGGTTATCCTCCTTCCACCATGTCTCTGAGATACCAATAAGTCTATGTCATCATTCACTGCTAAAAACTACCAATAAGCACCAAATTAACTTTAGAAGGATTTCTAAACGCTATTAAGAAACCACCAATTGAATCCTTCGTGATCAATTTATCAAATCAATATGTAAATTGCTGATCTCAATTGAGTAAAGCAATTTGATGGGTGACCCATCAAGACTATCAGATAAGTCGGGATGTTGAATGAGCTTAGTTTTTAAGCCTTCAGATATAACTCCTTATGCCTAGCGAGGTTGTTTACAAGCGCTTGAAATATCCATCTATACCCTTTGTTGGGATCATTACAATTTTGCCGGGACATTCACATTTCAGTTCATTATTGATAGAGTGATTTCTCTCACCATTATTAACAAGGACAATTTTTTAAAAATACACTTTTGAAAGATTTTCACTTGGTGTTCATCACATTGGTCCACGAATAATAGTGGATGGAGGAGGTCTGTTTATGATTATAATCACAATCATATTACCCCTGTGGGGATCTATGATAATCATACAAGAAACGTTCCTCTCTTTCCTAAACATTTTTTTTGAAAAACATATTAGTTAATAGCCGTTCAAATTGCTTTACTCAATTGAGATCAGGAATTTACATATTGATTTGATAAATTGATCACGAAGGATTCTATTGGTGGTTTCTTAATATCATTCACTGCTATACATTCTAATTCTCCCATCTTACTTCTTAGACTTCTGGCATTAGCATACAAACATTTCAGAGTTTGTTTTATGTTTGTATTTTCATTCTGCTTTTTAATTGATAGGGATAAATTAGAATTTTTTAGCTCAGGTGAGTTTTTAGTTACAGGCACTTGGACTACATTTCTTATTAATAGAACCTCACCATCGGGATGCCCTAATTCTAATGCATCATTAGTATCCTTTGAAGATACCTCCCTCTGAACCATGCGCTGCTGAGCGACTGTCGGTTTTCCCCTTTGTTCTAGTTTAAAAGCTGCTCTATCTCCTTTTTAAAGGTTAGCGCCAGCAGTCTGGTTCCACCCTGGTTAAGGTGGAGCCCATCCCTTCGGAAGAGACTCCCCCTTCCCCAAAAGGTTCCCCAGATCCTTACAAAACTGAATCCCTCTTTCTTGCACCATCGTCTATCCACGCATTGAGACTCCGGAGCTCTGCCTGCTTCTAGGGACCTGCGCGTGGAACAGGGAGCATTTCAGAGAATGCTACCCTTGAGGTTCTGGATTCAAGCTTTGTACCTAAGAGCCTAAATTTGACTTCCAAAACCTCCCTCCCACATTTTCCTATGTCATTGGTGCCCACATATACCACGACAGCCGGCTCCTCCCCAGCACTGTCTAAAATCCTATCTAGGTGACACATGAGGTCTTCCACCTTCGTACCAGGTAGGCATGTTACCAGGCAATCCTCACGCCCACTAGCCACTCAGCTGTCTACATTCCTAATAATCAAATCACCAGCTATGATGGCCGACCTATCCCTTCCCTCCTGGGCAGTAGGCCTTGGAGACACATCCTTGGTGCGAAAGGACAATGCACCACCTGGAGAGTAGGTCCTTGCTACAGGATCCTTTCCTGCTGCACCAGGTTGATGCTCTCTGATCATGAGACTTTCTTCCTGGCTGCCAGTCTGAAGTTGGGATTTGGCTAATATGTCCCTGAAGGTCTCATCTATATACCTCTCTGCCTGCCTCAGCTCCTCTAGGTCTATAGTAGTGCTGTGGTTCTAATCATGTACCCCAATTTTGAACTTCACAGTTGTCTATTTGTCCACCCTCTCTTCTCCTTGCCCCCATGTGATTGGGGCTATCCATTGAAAACCTGGCTTTTAATGCCCATTCAACATCCAACAACACCAGCAGAAGAAGGGTATAAAGCTCTACAGCGAGCCAGGTCGGTCATAGAGCATACCTGCCATTTTGAAGACCCCTTCAGATCTGTGGACAAAATGGGAGGGATCTTACTATATACTGCTGACAAGATCTGTCACATTTTTACTGCCTGCTAGGTTCTCCACAACATAGCTACATGACGAGGAACATCTGCACCAGAGCAGGAGAGCAGAGTTGACAATAATACAGAGACTGACTCAGAGACAGATGCACCAAGCTTCCAGACACAGCTGCTACCCTGTTTCAAAGGAATAGATTGATTCAATAAGTTTTTAGATGAAAAGGTAACAATTTATTTACAGTGTAAGGGAATATAAAAAGTAAAGAGACAGGCAAGATTTCGGGTGCCTATCATTCTTTTTATCCACGCTCCCATTCCCTCCCGCAAAGTCCCTCAATTTCTCTGTGTGCTCCTTCTCAGTGGTGTGGTGCTTCCCTCAGAAGGCTCTTCTGCCCATCTGTATACCTTAAGAGGTGGAAGGGACTGGTTCCATGACACTGCCCCCATTTGTTTTGGCAGGCTAAGCACTAAGCAGCAGGGTGAGAGACTGGGCACAGCTGAATATGTGTTGCAAAAACAGCAGCAATAGGAGGAAGCTGCTATGTAAAGGGCTGAAGAACAGAAGCAATGTTGGCCAATTGTTCCATCTGCCGTGCCAGTGCTGCCATCTGCCGCTTCATCGTCGCCATCTGCTGCACCTGCGCTGCCCTCGTGCTCTCCACAGTGTCCACAGTTTGACATGGATGCTAACATTTGTTGTTCTGCTGACCTTAGTCAGGTCCTCTTCCTTCCCCTCATGCAGCAGTGGTAGCAAGACATTTCCTGTCTTCACATTACCTTCTTCCTGTAATCTTGGAGCTTGGGGCACAGGAGGCTCATCTGCTGTGATGAGCTGTTAGGGAGCTTCCATAAAAGAAATCAACTATAAAGTTGCACTCACTTGGTAGCACCATGGGAAGAAGGAAAGACTAGCTTAGTATTGGAAAGCAGCCCAAGTAATGCCTATGTTTATGGGAGAGTAATGCATTAACCGGTGAATATAAAGAGGACAGGACAGGATATATATAAGAATACCAGATGCATGCATAAGGGAAGTTATAGCACTGATTGTACTGCATTGCAATAGCCACAACATTGAGCAGTAGCTTTTCGTTATATGTTCCAAACTCAAGTTGGCCTAAATAAGCACCAAGGGCGGGGAAAGGCAATTTGCTGCCTGAGACACTTTCCCATCCCACTTTACCCAGTGATGGATTTAGGGTTTTGGCGCTCCTAGGCTCCACTGGTACTGTCGCCCCTTATCACCCCCTCCCTCCCAGAGGTTGAACAGCAGGGAGCAGAAGGTCTAAGGCGCAGTCCCCTAATTTCCTGTGTCAGCTCAGGGGTAGATTCTGGTGTGACAAAAATTCAGAAGCAAATTGGCAAATATTTCCATCTATTATATTACATAATAAAACTAAAGTAATTTTACACTATGATTAGTATAATTTTATACTATTTTTATTGGGGGAAGAAAAGAGATCTCAAATTTCAGTACAGGGAGGAGACAGGGATAGAAACATAGAAACATAGAAATGACGGCAGAAGAAGACCAAATGGCCCATCCAGTCTGCCCAGCAAGCTTCACACATATTTTTTCTCATACTTATCTGTTTCTCTTAGCTCTTTGGTTCTATTTCCCTTCCACCCCCACCATTAATGTAGAGACCAGTGATGGAGCTGCATCCAAGGGAAATATCTAGCTTGATAGTAACCGCCGCAATAAGCAAGCTACACCCATGCTTATTTGTTTTACCCAGACTGTGTTATTCAGCCCTTATTGGTTGTTTTTCTTCTCCCCTGCCGTTGAAGCAGGGAGCTATGCTGGATATGCGTGAAGTATCAGTTTTTCTTCTCCCCTGCCGTTGAAGCAGATGGGATGGGAGATAGGGGATGGGAGGGGAAGGGAGGGGAATCAGTAATGGGATGAGGAGTAAGGGGGAGGAATGTGAAAAGGAAAGCGGACTAGGAAAGGGAAATATGGAAGAGGGAGATTAGGAATCTGTGATAGTAAGAGGAGAGAGAGAGAGGAAGGATCTTGGATTGAGGAAGGGGGTGAAGGTGTAGGAAGGCTTGGGGTTGTGGGTTTCAGGATCTGGAGAGAAGGGAGAGGTAGGAAGGAAGGGAGGGAGGTTTCAGGATCTGGGGGAGAGAATCCAAGATCAAGGAAGGGAGGATTTGAATTGCAGTGGGTGGGGAGGGAAGGAGGAAGGGGCCCCTACCATGCTCCTGTCCTGTTCCTCCTTCAGTCCCCTCTCTAACATCCCACCCAATATGACATACACACACACACACACACACATACACACACACACACACACAATCTCTTCTCCCCCTAGCAAATCCCCCTCTCATCCCCTAGCCTTCAATGTTCTATATTCAGCCGCTCCTGGTGTGACCCCCTGTCCATCTGGGATCACCTTCTCAGCTTCGGGGAACCTGGGGGAATTCACCCAAAGTGAGAAAATCACTCTCAGCTGGGTTGTGGGCCAGGGGCAGATAAACTGCAGGGCCAAACTGAGCTGAGGACACTTACACAAACACTTCCACAAATTCACTGTCCACCTCAGATGGTGTATGCCAACAAAATATCATTTATTTAAATAAACTGTTCAATCAGTCTAAAAATTGTAGAAATCACACTTCCAGAAAAAATCAGCAGTTTCCCTCTCAATCCTTTTCAAAGAGTTCGGAATAAAGTCAAATCACAGTTTTATGTACAAATCTTCACCCTTAGACTAGGCCCGATTTCCTTGATTTCCACAACAATTTAAATCCAGTTTTTTATACACAACTTTTAGAATGGCTGCAAGGATACTCACTCCCTCTTTTGTAGATGAAATGTGGCTCCTCAACCCTGCTCAGAGGATCCAATCAGGCACAGTCTGCCTTCTTGTCCTGAAGGCCCTCCTTACAGTTCCTTTATTCTCTCTGTAACTCCATTATTAAATTATTCCGTTGTCTTTTCTCTTTACTCAGACTTTCTAAGATTCCTGTGGGCCAACTCTAGTCCTTGTGAGCAACAAACAGGTCAGGTTTTCGGGATATTCACAGTGAATATACATGACAGAGATTTTCACGCAAATGAGGCATTGTATGCAAATCTATCTCATGCATATTCATTATGGCGATTCTGAAAATCTGGCCTGTTTGAGGCTCTTGAGAACCAGAGTTGATTACCTCTATACTAGCAAAATACTTTACCTCAGTCACACATAACAGAACACAGACAAACACTCACCAAATACAGAATAAAGAGATCATAAATTATAAATAGAAACATGTAGACAAAAACTGAACTGGAAGCTGCAACAAGGCAGATTGTATACAGTACAGCAATGGAAAAACATAAATACCATTCCTTAAAATAATAAAATCAAAGAATATAAAGCATCAATTGTAATAGTGAAAACATACTAATACAAAGAATAAATATTTCAAAATGACTGATGAATAGAATAACAGCCAATAATTTAAAACATAAAAATCAAAATATTACCAAACATCCAAAAAAATTTCCATATAGCAGACATCAAAAAACACCCAATAATTAAAACTAATAAGGATTTCAAAAAATCCCCACTTTCCATACCTGGGAACTTTTGATTTCCAGTTATCCTGAGATTGCCGATGATTAGTACAGGGGAAAGGGAGGAAAACTTTCTCCTCACATATATACACACTCTCTCTCACACACACACACACACACACACATATGCTCTTTCACAAACAGATTCTCTCACACATGTTCTTTCACACACACACAGATGCTCATACATGTGCTTTCACACATACACAGATGCTCTCACAAATACTCTTTCACACACACACACACACACACACACACATATGCTCTCATTCATGCTTTCACACACACAGAGATGCTCATATATGATCTTTCACAAATGCACAGATGCACAGATATTTCACACATATACATGCTCTTTCACACACAAATGTTCTCACACACGCTCTTTCACGCAGAGATGCTCACATATGCCAGAGATGCTCATATGTGCTCTTACATACATTCAGATGCTCACATATGCTCTTACACAGATGCTCATACATGCTCTTTCACATACACACACACACAGATGCTCTCACATGTTATTTTATACTCACACAGATTCTCACGCATCATCTTTCATACACAGATGCTCTCATATGCTCTTACATAGATGCTTTCACCCATGCTCTTTCACACATGCTCTCACAGATATTCTTACACACACACACACACACACACACACACATGCTCTTACACATGCTCTTTCACACACACCTCATGCTCTCTCATATATAAACATACTCTCTCAACCATACATACTCTTACTTACACACATGCTCTCTAACAAACACACATACACTCTGCCTCTATCTCTCTTACACGAGCAGGCAGCCGCTGGGCCTTCCTTCTTTGGCCGTTGGCAGGTTGGGCCCGCTCAACAGCAGTAGTACCTCTTCTCACCTTCAGCACTATGGGCATTGCAGCTGTACCTCTTCTCGCCTTTAGCCCTATGGGACTGTGTCACTTCAGGGCTCTTCTTCCATCCCACAGGGGGTGTGAATCCAAACAAGCGCATCAATTTCACTGCACCACGCAGAGTTCCTCTTCCAACCCACAGGAGTTAGGAACCTCGCGAGCCTGACATTTCGCTGCACCGTCGTGGGCATGTCATTAAATATGTGGTTGGTGGCATGGTGAGGCGGCCACCAGAGAAGCATTTTGGGGTCACTTTTTGCCACACAAAAATGTCACTGCCTGAAGCAGCCGCCTTGCTTTGCCTCGTTGTAGAACTGCCCCTGTCTAGCACATATAATTTAACAGCAATGACATGGTGCCTTTCATACTGTGAGACAGGTCAGTTGTCAGCATATTGTCTCCTAATAAAGCAGGCTATCTTGAGTAAAGACATCATACTTCCCATGCTCATCTTACATTCTAAACATGTGACCTGCGGGTTTGTTGCGGTTTGAGTGGGGTAGGCTTTACAATTAGTACTACTCATAAATTAAGGACATAAGAATAAAGACGTAGCAGGTATCACAGGCTTGGGCCATAGCATCCCAGCCCCCTGGACTCATATGTGCAATGCATACCTAGTTATCTATGAGCACAATAAGTTAATAAAAGACATTGATGAACATAAAATAAACATTTACTTTGGGATCTGCCAACCCTCACGATGCCCACTCCAGCAAGCCTATGGCAACATCACCCATGCTCCCCAGTACTTGCTCCTGTGTGATTGGGAGGAGGAGGTGGGCAGTCTGTTTCTTCTTGGCCTCCCTGCAGAGCGACTTCCATCTGGCCTTGAGATTCTCACCTCCCTGTTCAGGCAGAGGTCTGCATTCATCTGATGGCAGATGACATACGTGCTGTGAACCCCAAAGAGCATGCTTTCAAGCTCCTGAATTAATCTCACCACCCTGGCTCTCTGGTGAGCTAAAATTGGCCTTCCTCATACCTCCACCCTTTGCAGCCATGATACCAACCTCCAAGGGACACACTGACTTGAAGCAAGTTAAGTTTTAAACATGAATCTCATTCTTTATGAAGCCTTGACCAGGTAAATGATTGCCACTTAGCCGGATCATTTTTATTCAGTAGAAAACTGAAATTGTGATTCCCACAGACGCAGCCGAAGTACTTAACAGGTTATATTTAGACATATCTGGATAAGTATTTTAAATGGCTATTTTTTGAATATTATATTGCACATATGCAGTAAACGAAAGAGAGGGCCTTGTGAGAACAGATGCCAGAATTTAATCACTTTGCTGATCATGTAGTTTCACATTTTGTAAAATACTTGGGATGTGATCTAGCTCTTTCAAGTGATGGTGCATGAGTGACAATAGATGGAAGACCTTAGGCAGGATAGGGTTGCCAACTCACTCCAGTTGACATAGTCCTGATTTTACTCCATTGTATGTATGAAGTTGTAATTCTGATTACCCCATTGATACCCTTAGACAATCAAAACTGCAACTCCATGCATGCAACAGGGCAAAACCAGGACTGGATCAACCTGTTCGGTCAACCTGGAGTGAGTTGGAAATGCTAAGGCAGGATGAGGGTGAAAGCCTTCTATTTTGTAGACCCCTATGCAAATTCCCAAACCAGGTGTGTCCACAGATTTCAATAGGCACATCTCTCACATTAAACCAATGAAGAAGGAAGTTAGGTATCAGATGTTAGAAACATAAGCCTAAGAGGAAATCAGAACTGCTCAGGTAACACAATTTAAGGTTATATGCTGCTGCTGCTGCCAATGCAAAGGCTTTTAGTATGCTTGTTGGTATAATTTTCACCCCTACCACACTGAATATAAAAATAAAATAAATAAGGTAAAACTAATCTGTAGGGCTATAATGCAATAAGAGGAGGCAAAATCATTTTCATTTTTATGTTATTCTCCCTGGGAATTTTTCAGTTTTTTTTATAATAAAAACAGGAGAAAATCATTGGGGACAAAAGGAATCAAAATGTGATTGGTTAAACAGCCTTTATATAACCAGCAAATGGCAGAAAATTGGTAGAAAACGTAGACTCCTTTTCTTCCTGACGATTTTCTCCTGTTTTTGTTATAATAAACACTTATAAATTCCAGGGAAAAAAATAAAAACTGAAAACAAAGGACCCTAAATAACAGACAAAAAGTGAAGTGACAGCCTTTCTCTGTCTCTTTCTTCAGACCTTGCAGCTGATTTGAGCTCCATGACCAAAGTCTTTAGTATGCTAAACATGGTTGACAAGAACATGATCAGTGCAAGTGCTTTGGTTTGCGTTAATATTTCAGGAGGCTGCTGAAATCTAAAACTGTGTAGTCTTTGCAGCCTATTCCTGCCTAAAGGCTTTACATCTTTGTGTGATTGCTACTGCTTTTCCTACTGCTTTTGGGTTGTCTTTTGTAGCGCAAATACATTACTGCTGCCTATTTGGTGAGGTTTGACTACATCTAGTGTAGATCCATTATGTACTCACTTTGAAGGGGTAACCTGTTGACTTCTACTTATGGGCATCATAGAATTTCACACAGTCAATGTGGAAAACTGTTGACTGAGAAACCTCTCTACCTTCTTCTAAGACAGAGCATAGGCCTGGTTGGTGGCATACAGGAGTTCTTGCTGCAAAGGCTATAGAATTGCAAGCCCCTTACAGAAACAAAGGCAGCTTTGCTTTTTACTCCATAATGTGGCACCACATATAATGAGGTCAATATGAAAGTTGCTGGTAGCTTAAAATGCACATTTGACTGGCTTGTTGAGTGCCTATAAGTGGCTTAAATATTGTTATGAACAGAGCTGCTTGTAGCCATCCAGTAACTGTGTATGTTTACAGAAAATGCTGTAAATGTTTGCTTTGGGATACTTGACGCACACTTAAGAAAGCTTAAATATATATCATATACTTGGGTGCCTGTAAGTCATTTTTCTAAGATGCTGCAAGTTCTCTATTTCAGTGTCCCATTGACATGGCACTCTGCTCTGCATCATTGCTTTTAGTTCCATAGAACATAAGAACATAAGATATGCCACACTGGGTCACACCAAGGGTCCATCAAGCCCAGTATCCTGTTTCCAAGTCAAAAGTACCTGGCAAGTACTCAAACATTAAATACATCTCAAGCTACTATTGCTTATTAATTGATAGCAGTTTATGGATTTTTTAGATGGATACAGCCTGTGCAGTGTGTTTGGCCTTTATTTCCCATGTCAGCTTGTACTTGCTTGTACGTTATCTGGCTAAGTAGCACAGCCCCAATCCATCACAAGTTATCTGGCTAGCCAGATGGCTGGATAAGTGACTTATTCAGCCATCAAGCAGCCACTGAATATAACTCGATATTCAGTGTCTCCTAGATAGCCGGATAGGTCCTACCTATCCGACTATCTGGTATTTGAATCCTGAATTTTTGTTAATTTGGTCTGGTATTATTTATCCTTTTCAGTGGTTGAGGTACTTTTAAAGCCCCTCCCAAGATTTTGTGGCTAGGATCTTAAGTCCAATTTAAGTGTTATAAACTAAAGTCTCATATCTCATACCTTTATCCTGATGTACAGAAATTGCTTCATACTTCATGTCCATTCTCCTCACAGTCCTTGATGGTCAGGGCCGGCGCATCCCAATAGGTGAACTAGGCAGTTGCCTAGGGTGCCAGTCATTAGGGGGCGGTAAAGAACAGTCATGTGGGGCCATGAGCGAAGCCATCCCATTCATGGCTGAGAGGAGTATAGAGTCCATCCAGCTCATGGCCAAGAGGAGTAGAAACTTGGCAGGTCACGAGCAACACCTCTGTTTGTGTTTGTGTGTGTGTGTGTGTGTGTGTGAGAGAGAGAGAGGGGTTGTGTATGTATGAGAGAACAATGGTGTTAGTGAGAGAGAGGGAGGGAGCCTATGTAAGGGTGCGTGTGTGAATGAGTCAAGGAACCTAAGTGTGTGTAAGAGAGGGGGGTCTGTCTGAGAAAATGAGGTTGGGGCTGGAGCCAGGGCCTAGACCGGGGGAGCGGAGGGGGGCAGGAAGCAAGGCAGAAGGTTCGCCTAGGGTGCCTTGCACCGGCACTGTTGATGGTACCTCACCTAAATATCTAGATGAAATCAGAGTGGTTAACATCAGATGGCTGCCACTGAACTCCTCTATCTGCTGACTCCTATTCCCTCCCCAGGAATGAATGAAAATTCATTCCTTTGCAGGACTTCCAATAGTTCACTAGGTCTCTTGGAGCAGGCATAGAGACATCCTGCACCCCACCCCTGAAAATGACTTACTCAAAATCCACACTACAAAATGGTAGATCCGGGTTTTAGTTTGGGGACGCCACAATTGCAATCTCCCACAATGGACAGCTAAAACCCAACCACACTACTACCTCTATTCCTTCCTGTTATCATGGGACAATCCTCTTGGTAGAGACCCAGTAGGGTTCTTTATAATAGTTATCCAGCTAACTGCTCCACAGGGAAAAACAACAGTGCTCCGTTGTCCCCTTGCTGCAATTCTGAGATACAGTTATCACCAGTCCAGTTATTCTCTGTTGTCCTTTTATTTTTTTTGTCCCTGGGTTATCCCATACCTCTCTGCCCAGGTAAGGTCTTGGGGGCAGGGACACAAATCAGGCAGTCCGGCCACAAATACAAACAAAAAATGCACTTTGAAATGTCTGTATGCCAATGCCAGAAGTCTAAGAAGTAAGATGGGAGAGTTAGAGTGTATAGCAGTGAATGATGAGATAGACATAATTGGCATCTCAGAGGTGGAAGGAGGATAACCAATGAGACAGTGCTATATTAGGGTACAAATTATACCGCAATGATAGGGACGATCAACTTCATGAGGGTGTAGCATCTTATATCTGGGAGAGTATAGAGTCCAACAGGACTAAATGCTCAGTAGAATCTATATGGGTAGAAATTCCATGTGTATTGATAAGAGTACAGTGATAGGAGTATGCTATCATCCATCTGGCCAAAATAATTAGACAGATGATAAAATACTAAGAGAAATCAGGGAAGCTAACCAATTTGGCAGTGCAGTAATAATGGGAGATTTCAATTACCCCAATATTGACTGGGTAAATGTAACATCAGGACATGCTAAAGACATAAAATTCCTGGATGGAATAAATGACTGCTTCATGGAGCAATTGGTTCAGGAATCAATGAGAGAGGGAGCTATTTTAGATTTAATTCTTAGTGGAACGCAGGATTTGGTGAGAGAGGTAACGGTGGTGGGGCCACTTGGCAACAGTGATCATAACATGATCAAATTTGAACTAATGACTGGAAGGGGACAATGTGTAACTCTACAGCTCTAACACTAAATTTTCAAAAAGGAAACTTCGATAAAATGAGGAAAATAGAAAAAAACTGAAAGGTGCGGCTGCAAAGGTTAAAAGTGTGCAAGAGGCTTGGACATTGTTTAAAAATACAATCTTGGAAGCAATTTGTACTGCTGGACTGCTTATTTTTGCCTTCAGTAAAATGAATTTTGTTTGAACCCAACTCATGGTATAGTGACTGTTTTTCAAAAAAGTAAGCATGATCCTGATCCAGAGCTGCAGCCAGGATTTTACTCAAACTTTACAACATCTGAATATTGACCATTTCAAGGAGTGCCCTGAAAAAAAAGGGATTCCATTTGTAAGTTGTGCTGTCCTTTCACATCAGAATAAGAGGACTTTGTGGGATTAAGCTCAGCAACCTAGACAGCATCTTCTCTGGATAATATTTAAGTTAGTCCAATAACTGGTATCACAACCTGTGCAGGACACAAGAAATTAAAAAGGCTGACTTTGCCCGTTCCTGCTAGTCATGGAAAAAAGTCACAAATTTAGTAAAAGGACCCAGTATTCCATTGCATTATTGCATTGGTTAGAGTTATACTTTATGATTATTTACTTCTGTAATATATAAAAGTATGATTAAATGTTTGACAGTCATATATCAGCCGTACACTGCAAAATGTCACCTATTAAAAATATTTCACACTAAGGGCTGGTATTTTTGCTGGCTTGGCAGTCTGCTCATGTGCAGCACCCTGAAGGAAGAAGAACAAAAACCAGAACCCAGTATCCATTAACAAAGGCAATCAGAGTTTCTTGCCCTTCCCTCATCTAGCCGCCTGCCTCCAAAGTCCAGAAGTAATTTAACAAATCATATAAATACAACAGCTAATCTTGTTGTGGTATAAAGGCAAGATGGCAGCTTTATTACAGTGTTTACTACAAAACCCACAATGTGTACCTGAGCCAAACCAATTATTGTACTTCAAGCCCAGCCCTCTCTGCAGAATTTCTCATCCATGTAACTTTCCTGAAGGCTCATCCTGCTATACTGCCATTGATCTGTTGTGCCAGCTAATGATTACATGCCATACTCTCTCCCCTACCCCTATCTCTGCTTTGCCCACCCCTGTACTACAAGATCAGTAATTGGGGCCCACCTTGGCCAAACCATCCCACTCTAGGAGAAGTGGTCCAAAGATGGGTGGGGCCTCTGTTTTCCTACAACACCTTCCTCAGGGGTTCTCAACCCAGTCCTCTGGGAATACCTAGCCAGTTAAGTTTTTAGGATATCCACAATAAATATGCATAGGATAGATTTGCATGCACTCCCTCCATTGTATGCAAATCTATCTCAAGCATATTCATTGTGGATATTCTGGAAACCTGACTGACTCGGTGTGACCTGAGAACTAGGCTAAAAACACTGACCTACCGTACCATTAGTTTAGGCATCCCACCACAGCCTGGAAGCAATGCAGCCCTTGACTTTTGACCCCCACTTAACTGCTGTCCTGCTTCCTAAGCCAGCCCCAGCATGGTTTTTTAATCATTTCCTCCAAAGTGTTGCTTAATAGGTTATCCCAATCACCAGGCAAGAGGAACTCATTTTCTTTGAATAGACATAGACAAGTAGATGCTGATGATGACCAATCACACCTACATTTTGACCTGCTACCTCATGTGAGTAACCCACAGCTCCCATTTCATCTTGGACTCATCCATCTGTGTGACCTGCACACCAGGCTTGAACTGAAGAGGAACTGTAGGGCAATGATTCCCCTTGCTAATAGGAAGAAAAAATTAGTAACCCTTATTAAGGAAGGTAAGGAATAAGCTTCTGTTTCAGCATTAGTGGGCTCCACCACCAATGTTTTTGAACCATAAAAGGAGCTACTGCTACTATAACATTTCTTTTTTTTTTTAAATTTTATTTTTATTGAATTTTCAACAAATGATTACATTTATTCAATGTCTCCAGAAAATACAGAAAGGAGAAAAGAAGAAATAGAAAAAAAACAATATTGTGACTTAACTATTGGTGTTTCTACACACCAAAGAAATTAAATATACCTTTACCCTTTCAAATATCATAGGCAACATGGGGAGATCCAGGATGTTTAAGAAGCAGATAACAAGAAATAAACAATATCATAAGTCATGACATAATACCCCCATTTCTATATTACTTTTATCACTTAACCTCTCCTGGAGACAAAACTTAAGAGTGGGTATCCAGATATTCCCGTAGATGTGATGGATCTGTGAAAATATATTTACTATTCTGAAAAAGAAGTATGCATTTACAGGGAAAACGTAAATTAAACTTTGCCCCTCTATTAACCACTTCATTTCTCATAGAAAGAAATTTTTTTCTCTTCTCCTGGGTTGTTCTCACAATGTCCGGGAAAACTCGGACTTGCTGACCATGAAATAACTGATCCAAATTACGAAAAAAAAGTCTCAATACAGAATCTCTATCTGAAATATGTAAAAACGTCACTACTAAAGTTGCTCTGGATATAATAGGGGTTTCAGTGGATTGTTCCAACAACTCCGTTAAATTCAAGGACGAAGTTTCCCTTGTTGCTTGTAGCCCATTATTATCTTTTCCTTCCTGATCTTTAGAGGCTAGTAGATAAAATACTCTTGAAACTGGTGGTATATCAGTCTCTTGAAACTTCAAAATCTTTAAGAAATAGTTCTTCAACATTTCTTTAGGTGGTATAATTCGAGATTTAGGGAAATTCACGAATCTCAAGTTTGGTCTTCTGATTATATTCTCTAGTACCTCCATTTTGTTCGATTGTATACTTTCAGACTTAATCAGATTAATTTGAATCTCTTTAATCTTCACAATTTCTTGTTCCATGTGACTTGTCTTATTTTCAATAATTTGTACTTTATTTGTCTGTTCTTTTAACATTATAGAAATAGATTTGATAGTTTTATCCATTCCTAATAACAACTTCCACACCTCCGCTAAAGTTATTTTTCCAGACACATTCATCATCTCGCTCATATCTGGTATTACCACTCCTACCTCCAGGGAGTCTCCTTCACCCGCTTCTGCTCTCATCTCCGGCTGATCCTCTGCTCCTATACCCCTGGAGCCCTGCTCTGGGCTCTCCGAGTCGGCGTACAATTTATCACCGGCTCTCTGGGTCGGCAGAGTCTGCGGAGTGACTGGGTCAGCTGGACTCCCAAACATTCCCTCCAATCTTTTAGGAGGTCCTTGCGGCGGGGTAGGAGTGCTAGGTGCTCCCGGGCTGAGGGATATTTCCTCTGCCTTAGCGGTCGACGTCTGCTTCTCGTCGTTGCCGCCAGCGGCTCCTCCCTCCGGTCTCTGAGAAACGGGTCTAGCAAAAACCTCCTCAATCCGCGGCTGCCGGTCATTAGAAGTCGGCGTGGAGGTAAGATTTTCTCAAATACGTGCCTTTCTTTTAGTGTGTGGCATCGCAGCAGGAAATTAAATATAGGAAAAGGTTGAAAAGAGTTCTGAAAGGCTTTATCCACGGAGCTGAAGTTTCTGCGTGTGCTTATGTCGGCGCCATCTTGGATCCTACTATAACATTTCTATAGTGTGATTAGGCATATGCAGTGCTATACAGATACACTCAACATATATTTCTTACTTTCTGGAGCTCACAATCTAGTTGGGTCACATAGACAAGACACTCAAAAAGGCTTGTAAAGAGATGGGGAGCTGGCCATCCTTGGCCTTTTGAAATAAAAGCCCAGACTATGATTTTGTTGGTTGTATGATCAGGGCTGGTGCAAGGGTATTAGGCATCCTAGGAAAACATTCTGCCTCATGCTTGCTCCCCCCTCCCAGTCAATGCTCCCCCCCCCCCCCCCCCCCGGTTGCATTGTACACCGGTCTTGGCCCAACTCCTACCTCATTCATGGCCTGCTAAATCTCTAATCCTCTTTGCCGCAAGTGGGATAGGCTCCGCTCATGGCCCCACACAGCTGCTCTTCAATGCCCCCTAATGGCCAGTGCGATAGGCGACTGCCTAGTTCGCCTAATAGGTCTAGCTGGCCCTGTGTGTGATAAACAGGAAACCTAGTTAGGCAACTACACATTAACCTGTTTTTAATCTCTATCACAAACAAGTTTCTTATTCTGGTTTAGAGAGGAATTATTATAATTTATTTCTCCCATTAAAAAAGGTGAAACACATCTGTGGGTTAAAATATCTAAAGATTTACTTCAGAAGCATTACAACAGCTACCTCTATATATCCCCTTCTATATATATGTGCCTTCTATATATCCCCTTCAGATTCTCCCTATTTTGATTGTGATATTTTACAACCATCCAATCTGAAATTGCAACCTTCCAAACAAAAGATCATTCTATAAGGCAGTGTTTCCAATCCCTCTCCTGGAGGTACAGCTACCCAGTCAGGTTTTTCAGGATATCCATAATGAATATGCATGAGACAGAGTTGCATACATTGGAGACTCAGGGTATGCAAATCTGTCTCATGCATATTCATTGTGGCAATCCTGAAAACCAAGCAGGATAAGTGTGCCGCCAGGAGAAGGTTGGGAAACATTGCCATAAAGGGACCAAAGTGCATGTACAGAAATGGAATTAGCAGCCTTATAATCAAAAGATCTAGGCACCTAACTTTAAGAGTTATTTGCCTAGATTTGCTTCAATAAAATTCATCCCCACCTTAAAAGTAGCTGGGCCAAAGGTAGAACAAGGATAAGGGAATGAAGTTAGGTGCTCAGCACTTATTACTAACACTGGGCATCTAACTTTGGCATCTTAAGTTAGGAATGGCCATAGCTGGCCCAACTATAAGTACCTCAGTTTAAGAGTTCTAGGCCTGCATTCGTCAAAATGCTATACATTTTGCATGGATAACACCCATGATAAGGAAAAGAGGTATGGTTAGGCTAATTTTGGAGTTACCACATCATGCATAGGTATTTTATCACAACATGCAATACATTTATCACACCTATGATATTTTCATGAGAGAAAGAGAGAGACTCTCATATAAGTCAACTATTTATATCACTATAGGAGGGCCAGCGAGTAACTCAAGGTGGGGCTTTGGTGGTGGTCTAGGGTTTTGGGACCAGTTTTACATGCACAGAGAAAGGTACAAACAGCACAGTACACATCAGTGAAGATTTGATGTGATTTTCAGTGAGGAAAGGCACACAAAGATGAGATTTCTACATTGCTCTCTTGCCCTAGCTTGATAGTGCCCTAGTAGAGAATGGCTCAACCTAGGACGAGAGAACATTGTAGAAATCTCATCTTTGTGTACCTTTCCTCACTCCAAATCACATCAAATCTTCACTGATGTGTACTCTGGTGTTCATATGTCTCACTGTGCATATAAAACTAGCCCCAAAATCCTAGACCACCATCAAAACCTCACCTTGAGTTACTAACTGGCTGTCCTATGGTGGTATAAATAGTTGACTACTATGTGTGCCACCCTAAAGCCCCCCTCTCTCTCTCTCTCTCTCCCCCCCCCCCCCTCCAAAAATGCCTGAAACAGAATTCACAATGAATAAATATAATTATTTCCAGCATTAAAAGTGTGCAATAATGTGTGTTATGCTAACACACACAGCATTAATGCCCCTCATTTTCATAAACTCCTCCCCTTCGACTAAATTTGTATTCACATCACACGATGCGATAAATAAATGTCATAACACATTTTGATGAATGACCCTGCTAAAGTTAAAGTTAGGTTTAAGGCATTCTTAGATTGGCTGAATATAGGCCCCTAACTTATGGACCTGCATTGAGGCACTCAGCATGCTGTAAATATCAGGACAGAGATTTCATTTCCAACCAAGAGAACAAATACATATTTTTGGACAAGAAACCTTAATTTGTTATCTTAGAAAAACAAAGGAGCAGCTACGATAGTGCCTAGGCTTTTTTAAGAGTCCTCCTGGGGGCTCTTAAATATATGTAAAAGCCTAAGCTATAGGTATGCATGGAAAAATGTTTTGTTTTTCATTTTTCTTGTTTGTTTACTTTATTGTTTCATTTTAGTGTGCATTATACTTTTTAGCATGCACTGAAATGAATTAGTGTGTATTCAATATATTAGTACCTGCAAAATGTTTAGAGTGCACTACAAATTTTAGCATATGAAACATGAAACAAACAACAGCACATCTCTAGCCTAGACCTTTATACCCTCAAAAGCAAACAAAGGGATCAATTTCCTGTGCAGATTTAGTTTCAGCTCAAGTCAGGACCAAAGTGTCATTGATTATGCCATTACAGACCTAGACATTAAAAAGATAAATGCCCTAGTACAAACCCCCAATCAAACCTATCAGACCACAGACAAATTATCCAATCAAAGCAAAGAGCAGTACCCAGTGCCCCACCTCAAAATCTTCACAAACTTTCTCCAAAGTACATATGGAGACAGTAAAGGTTTTAAAAGCCCAAAGAACCTTAGAACAAAGCCAAGAAAATACTTTCCTGATTAAAAATTACAGCCAAACCTCACAGGACTCTGCCCAAACGTTGAGAGAATTAATACAACATTCTGCAGAACATCAAGAGAATTTCTAACTACAAAACCAGGAATCAGAAACCTGATTCATCAAAATGATTCACTTTGTCCCTTATTTATTTGTTTGTTTCTTAAAACTTATTGGCCAATATACCAAAAAGTACTCTAAGGGGCCAAGTGCTTTAGCACTCACTTTCCCACATTTTAAATGCAAAATTAATCCTGATATTTAATAGGGGTTTTTTGTGTGGATAAAACATGCACTAGGACTAGCATGTCAACACGCATATTGCAGGGAAATGGGCTTATGAGCCATTACCCTGCAATGCAGGGAAGCATGCTAAAGGAAGCACTACTTTGCCCACATAATTTTACTCTGGAAAATGTAGCTCCTGTGTCAGAAGTGAAGTTATAAGTCCCTCAAAACTTATTTATCAGTACCCCATGCTCAGGAAAGAAATTAAACTCATGCATCACCCCCCAAAAAAGCTGATTTTATTTTATGCATAGTTCCTCTACAGTCCTCAGCAGGCCCAAGACAAATCTTTTTAGTTTAGCGGAATGCTTGACAGCTAGGCTTACTTCTCCTTTAGAGCCAAGAGGGAGGTTGGCAGGCAGGACAGACCAATATGTATATTTGTAACACCCTCTTGACTGCTTACCTGGGTCCGGGATTGGCCTGGTGGGAGCCACCCTAGGGAGACTCCGTCGGTCCTTACGTTCTTGGTGCCTGGTGCCTCCACCTGGGGAAGAAGGTGTTAGTGGATGGGATTTCCCTTCCTTCATCCCAGGAAACAAATGGGACTGTGAACAAGGCTGGCAGTATGTACAAATATATACCGGTTTATTAAATTATATAAGTATATACATTTCTACATGACTATGTACATCACTAATAGGATGTCAAACAGCGTACATATCTACTCGTGGTTAACAGTCTCAGGCCACACAACTATATAAACCTCAAATCAAACAAAATCATAAACCTATAGAATTTAAATACAGAACACCTTTTAATACCGAAAAACTAAACGACAAACTGGAAGAAAAACTAACTGATATTGACTACAACAACTGTAGTTCTGCCACAGAAACATGGTTAGAAACAACCAAAAAAATAGCTGATGAAATAAACCCCATCAAATCAATACAGGAAAAAGAAGCAAGACAAAAAAACCCCTGGCACAATGTAAAAGTAAAAGATGCAAAAAGGACTCTCAGATCAATGGAAAAAAGATGGAGAAAACACAAAACTACCGATAACCTAACCAAATACAGAAAACAGCTAGCTCTTTACAAACATTTAATACTCAATGCTAAGAAAGAATATTTCAGCAATAAAATAGAAAAGTTTGCGAACAATCCAAGAACACTATTCTCAATAGTTTTGAACCTAACCAGTGACAAGCAAGAATCACCACAAAACCTACCAGAAGCAAAATGTAATGGGATTGCCAAATTTTTCAGTGACAAAATTACTAAATTAAGAGACAAACTTCCAAACGCTGCCAACCAAGAAATCAAAATGCAAAAAAGAGATGTCAACCAATGGACATCATTCACTGAGATATCTGAAATGGAAGTGGGACAAATGCTAAAAAATGTAAACCCCGCCCCACACAAAATTGACGCAATACCAACTATTGAACTTAAGAAATCAGCTAACACAGTCAACCATACACTGACTAAAATCATAAACCTATCCCTTGAAGAAGGAACAATGCCAGATATACTGAAAGGAGCAATAATAAAACCAATCATTAAGAAAAAAAAACAGTGATCCCCTTATCCTGAACAACTACAGGCCAGTATCAAATCTTCCCTTATTAGCTAAACTAATTGAGAAAACAGTACAGAAACAGCTAGCTGAACACCTAGATGACAATAACATACTGTATCCATCGCAACATGGATTTTGAAAACACTACAGCATTGAGACATTGCTCCTCTCTCTAACAGATAACATTCTAAGAGGCTTTGATAGCGGTAAACACTATATTCTAATAATGCTCGACCTATCGGCAGCCTTCGACACAGTTATCCACAAAATACTACTAAATAGACTAGAAGAAATCGGACTACAAGGCAAAACATTAAACTGGTTCAGCTCATATCTAAAAAACAGGTTTTTCCAAGTTCAGATCAATAACACATTATCAGAAAAAATCAACCTCAAAACAGGGGTTCCGCAAGGCTTGCCAATAATCCCTGGGGGTCCAGCAGGGGTCCGGGAGCGATTTCGTTTTCGGCTGCCAGTAACCAAAATGGCGCCGATAGCCTTTGCCCATACTATGTCACAGAGGCTTTCGGCGCCATTGGTCAGCTCCTGTCACATGATAGGAGCACAAGATGGCGCCGATAGCCATGTGACAGGGGCTGACCAATAGCGCCGAAAGCCCCTGTGACATGGTAGTTCGGGCTATTCAGCACCATTTTGAGGCGCAGGGCTTGCACTACACCGAGCACGGAGGGCAAATGGAAGCCGGGACCCCGCTGGACCACCAGGGATCTACGTAAGTCTTAGGGAGGGATCGGGATCAGGGGGGGGGGGGGTGTATTATAGCTAATTTAAATGTTTGGGGTGGTTTTTTATTTAAAAAAAAAAATTTGTGCCCCTCTCCCCAGGCAAACCCGAAAACCGAATTTTCCCCGAAATTCGGGGAAAATGCATTTCGGGTTTCGTGGACAACGAAACAGCAACGAAGTAGGAAATTTCGTTCAATTTCCTACTTCGTGTGAAAAACGATACACATCTCTAATCTTTACCACCCTCAATCCTATCATTATTCTTGGGGGCTTCTTGGATTTACCTCTTATAAGTTTCCATCCCCGGAAACTGTATTACTAAGACCCCCATCATGTGCCTGCTGGTTAGGTGTACAGTCTCTCCAATGTGACTCCCAGCTGAACCTCATATGTCCCCCACCTAACTCTCCTTCTGAATCCTCACTATCATATCCACTATGTCTGTCCAGTGGATACTCAGGGGCCCCTACAAGTTCCTGATGGGGACTCCTGTCAAACTCCCAATGAGCTTGTGTCTCAGGTCTTACTGTTCCCTTTCTTCTGGATCGGGGTGGAGAGGATTCAGGTATAGACTGGGGTTACTTTTGGGGAAATACCAGCTGTCAAATGGGCAGAAGATGGTTTCTGTGTACCATTTTTACTGGTCCTTCTCCCCATTCTGGCCTTACCCGGTAAACAAGCAGGTTATTCAGTTTTTCCTCAAAAACATACGGCTCGATACAGTAAGGCCGCGGTAAAAACAGTGCGGCAGTGTCAGGCGCACCCTTCCTCCCCGCACGCACAGTTCTCTTCACTAACTCCCCGATACTCTCCTCTAATCGCATGCAAATGCATGCCGCGGCTGTGAAGCGTTAGGGAAGGGTTATGCCCGCGCAACCCATTTTACTGTATAGGCGCTGTAACAGCGCCTATACAGTAACCTGGGTGCGCTGGTACCTGTCATTTCAAATGACATTTGAAATGACAGGCACCAGGAAGTGTAAAAAAGTGTAAAAAGTGTAAAAAACAAAAAACCTGTGTGTTATATAAAAAAATAAAACAATTTTAAATACCTGTCGGAGGGCCGTGGGTCCAGGCGGCCGGTGGGCGGCGGGCAGCCATCAGCGGCATCCGGTAGTCCCTTCTCCCTTCCTCCCTCCCTCCCCTGCCTGGATGAGCGCCAAAATCGCACGGGCGGGTCAGCAGCGGGGGGGGGGGGCGGCAGCGGGGGGGCGGCAGCAGGATCCGGGAGCGGCGGGTAGGCAGCAGCGGGGTCCGGGGGGGCAGCGGCAGCGGGGTCCGGGGGGGCAGCGGCAGCAGGATCCAGGGGTGGCAGCGAGATCCAGGGAGCGAGTAGCGGCAACGTGTTCGATCGGGCAGGCAGGTAGGTGGCAAAATAAAGATGGCCGCCTGCACGGGAAAATCGTGCAATTGGCCGCTGAAGACGTGACGTCACACACCGTGACGCCAAACGTCGTGACGTCACGTCTTCTGCGGCCAATTGCACGATTTTCCCGTGCAGGCGGCCATCTTTATTTTGCCACCTACCTGCCTGCCCGATCGAACACGCTGCTGCTACTCGCTCCCCGGATCTCGCTGCCGCCCCTGGATCCTGCTGCTGCTGCCCCCCCGGACCCCGCTGCTGCCTACCCGCCGCTCCCGGATCCTGCTGCCGCCCCCCCGCTGCCGACCCGCCCGTGCAATTTTGGCGCTCATCCAGGCAGGGGAGGGAGGGAGGAAGGGAGAAGGGACTACCGGATGCCGCTGATGGCTGCCCGCCGCCCACCGGCCGCCTGGACCCACGGCCCTCCGACAGGTATTTAAAATTGTTTTATTTTTTATATAACACACAGGTTTTTTGTTTTTAACACTTTTTACACTTTTTACACTTACCATAGCAGGCCCGAGCCTTGCTACTTTTTCGTTTGTTTTTTTTTTGCTTCGGGAGGAGGGGACCGGACGGGGCTGCAGGAGACCGGACGGGACCAGGGCGGGTAAGCAATGTTTTTACACTACACTACACTACACTAACTCCTACTAGGGGGAGGCGGTAAACTAGCAGGTTAAGGCCGCGGCAGAACAGCGGGTTACGGAGGAGATAATATCAGCGCCCGTTACAGTATCGCAGGGGAATAGCTAATTCCTTCATTATACAGCTTTTTCGTTCATTTACATGCTGGGTGCGGAAAGGGTTTAGGAAAGGGTTTAGGAAGCGCTAAGGACGCGTGAAACTGGAGACTGTATCGCTGGATGGCCTTACTCGTCTGTATTGTGCGCTCCCAGCACGTTACAGACCGGGAATCTTTAACTCAACGTTACTGTATCGACCTGTTAAGGAGTAGACCTCCATCTTTTAGCAATTTTATGTCTCCAAGTCAGCCCCCCATTCTCTAAGAGTACTCTGTCCCTTGCTGTCAAGTTATTCTCCCTCACCTTCTGATCATATCGGTGCTTGTTTCTCTGGCTCAGTTTGTAGGCAGACTCCACAGCCAACCTGGAGGCTGCCCCCAACTGTTCCTTTAGCCTCTTCACATAGCTTTGAGGCAATGACCCATTTACTGAAACCCCAAAACACATATAAATTGGTAACCAGGCCTCCTGCCCAAACATCATAAAATAGGGTGAAAACCCTGTAATGTCATTATATGTGCAGTTTTAAGTATGCAACAAATAGCTTACATATTGGCTCCAGTTCCTCTTTTAAGCCTGCTTCAATATTCCAAACATGTTTGGGAGTGTCCTGTTAAACTTCTCAGGCTGGGGGTCACCCTGGGGATGATAAGGAGAGGTGTGTGACTTCCTAACCCCAGTTACCTGCAACATCTCTTTAATGAGTTTGCTTTCAAAATCCCTCTCCTGGTCAGAGTGTAATCAGGCTATAAGTCCATAGTTCACAAAGAATTTCTCCCATAATACTCGGGCAACAGTCTCTGCTCTCTGATCCATGGTGAGGTATGCCTGTGCATACCTGATGAAATGGTCTGTCACAACCAGAATGTTCTCATTATGCTGGAGTCCATTTCTAAAGTCAAGAAGTCTGCACACACAGAGTCCTTAGGACCTTGACTTGTAATGTTTGCCATCTCTGCTGCTCTGTGTGGTAGGGTCTTTTTTACACAACTAGTACATAGTCTACAATGTTTTTCAATGTCTTGTGCTTGTTTAGGCCAATAGAACCTCTCCCTCACCAGTTGTAGGACCCTCTCTACCCCCATATGCCTCATGATATCATGGGGAGACTGTAGCACAGTTCTGTAGAAATTTTGTGGGAAACACAGTTGTTAGGGATGACCTGAATTGGTATCTCCTTTCTCTGTACAGTACTTGATTCCGTAGAATCAGTGTAAATTGCATGGGAAAGGGGAGACAGACACAGGAGATCAGTAGAAAAATTAAAGAGCATTTCTCTTTATGATATTTGTATATTTTTCTGTCAATAAGCAGAGCTGAATTAGCCATGATCTGTGGGTGACATCATCCAGCGGTATCGAACGGATTCATCTCTCCAGGCTGGTGGAGCTTTGAGCTCTGCTGAGCATGTGCGGGAACTCCTGCAAGGTTGTTGCCTGAGAGGCCTCCTGAGTCCATTTTGTCCGAGCACATAGTGGATATGTATAGAGAAGGGCTACCAAAACGATAAGGGGAATGGAACAGCTCCCCTATGAGGAAAGACTAAAGAGGTTAGTACTTTTCAGCTTGGAGAAGAGATGGCTGAGGGGGGATATGATAGAGATGTTTAAAATTATGAGAGGTCTAGAACGGGTAGATGTGAATCGGTTATTTACTCTTTCGGACAGTAGAAAGACTAGGGGGCACTCCATGAAGTTAGCATGGGGCACATTTAAAACTAATCGGAGAAAGTTCTTTTTTACTCAACACACAATTAAACTCTGGAATTTGTTGCCAGAGGATGTGGTTAGTGCAGTTAGTATAGCGGTGTTTAAAAAAGGATTGGATAAGTTCTTGGAGGAAAAGTCCATTACCTGCTATTAAGTTCACTCTCTGATTAGCAACTGAGTGTCTGGGTGGCTCTGATGGACTGCTTGCGCTCCCAGATTTCTCTCCTTTTCACTGAGCACATCACCAATTAAAGGATCAGTTTATTGTGCTTGTCTAATGTCCTGCAAAGTCAATTTTGGCATGTTAGTGGAGACCAGAGACACAACATCACGGCAGGGGGAATGCTATTAGGGGGGGATCACCATGTTGTCTGCAGCACGACATAAGTTCTCAGTATCATCTTTACTCCCACTCCGCACCTGATTACACACTGCTGCCACTCCAGTCTTTGTACCAACCCTACTGGGTAGTGTCACTCCTGTAGGGCCGCTGGGACAGTGCATCTGCATCCCTGTTTCCACTTCCAGATCAGTACTGCAAATTGAATTTGTAAAGGGATAATGCTGCCAACCACTGGTGCCCAGTTGCATCCAATTTTCAGTTGTTAAAACAGAAGTCAGAGGAATATTGTCTGTTTTCACCTTAAACTCAACCCCATATAGGTAATCTCTGAATTTATCAACAACCACCCACTTAAGGGCTAAGAACTCTAGTTTATGAGCTGGGTACTTTTACATAGACCTCAGCTTGTATAGGCCACAGATTTAGTCCTGGATGTGGCTGATATAAAACTGCCCCTAAGCCCTCAAGGCTTAGGGGCAGTTCATAGGGTTTGCCTGGGTCAGCAAAAGCAAGTACTGGTGCATTACACAGACAATGTATGGTCCTTCTAAAGGCAACCTCACATTAAGAACATAAGAACATGCCATACTGGGTCAGACCAAGGGTCCATCAAGCCCAGCATCCTGTTTCCAACAGTGGCCAGGCCATAAGAACCTGGCAAGTACCCAAAAACTAAATCTATTCCATGTTAAAGTTGCTAGTAATAGTGGTGGTTATTTTCTAAGTCAACTTAATTAATAGCAGGTAATGGACTTCTCCTCCAAGAACTTACCAATCCTTTTATAAACACAGCTACACTAACTGCACTAATCACATCCTCTGGCAAAAAATTCCAGAGTTTAATTGTGCGTGGAATGAAAAAGAACTTTCTCCGATTAGTTTTAAATGTGCCACATGCTAACTTCATTGAGTGCCCCCTAGTCTTTCTATTATCCGAAAGAGTAAATAACTGGTTCACATTAGCCCATTCTAGACCTCTCATGATTTTAAACACCTCTATCATATCCCCCTTCAGCCATCTCTTCTCCAAGCTGAAAAGTCCTAACCTCTTTAGTCTTTCCTCATAGGGGAGCTGTTCCATTCCCTTTATCATTTTGGTAGCCCTTCTCTGTACCTTCTCCATCGCAATTATATCTTTTTTGAGATGCGGCGACCAGAATTGTATACAGTATTCAAGGTGCGGTCTCACCATGGAGTGATACAGAGGCATTATGACATTTTCCGTTTTATTCACCATTCCCTTTCTAATAATTCCCAACATTCTGTTTGCTTTTTTGACTGCCGCAGCACACTGAACCGACGATTTCAATGTGTTATCCACTATGACGCCTAGATCTCTTTCTTGGGTGGTAGCACCTAATATGGAACCTAACATTGTGTAACTATAGCATGGGTTATTTTTCCATATATGCATCACCTTGCACTTATCCACATTAAATTTCATCTGCCATTTCAATGCCCAGTTTTCCAGTCTTACAAGGTCTTCCTGCAATTTATCACAGTCTGCTTGTGATTTAACTACTCTGAACAATTTTGTATCATCTGCAAACTTGATTACCTCATTCGTCGTATTTCTTTCCAGATCATTTTGAAAAGGGTTCCAATACAGATCCCTGCCCACTCCCTTCCACTGAGAAAATTGTCCATTTAATCCTACTCTCTGTTTCCTGTCTTTTAGCCAGATTGTAATCCACGAAAGGACATCGCCACCTATCCCATGACATTATACTTTTCCTAGAAGCCTCTCATGAGGGACTTTGTCAAATGCCTTCTGAAAATCCAAATACACTACATCTACCGGTTCACCTTTATCCACATGTTTATTAACCCCTTCAAAAAAAATGAAGCAGATTTGTTAGGCAAGACTTCCCTTGGGTAAATCCATGTTGACTGTGTTCCATTAAACCATGTCTTTCTATATGCTCTATGATTTTGATCTTGAGAATAGTTTCCACTATTTTTCCCGGAACAGAAGTCAAGCTCACCCGCATCAACCCTGGAGCCTTTTTTAAATATTGGGGTTATATTGGCCACCCTCCAGTCTTCAGGTACAATGGATGATTTTAATGATAGGTTACAAATTTTAACTAATAGATCAGAAATTTCATTTTTTAGTTCCTTTAGTACCCTAGGATGCATACCATCCGGTCCAGGTGATTTGCTACTCTTTAATTTGTCATTCTGGCCTACTACATCTTCCAGGTTCACAGTGATTTTGTTCAGTTCGTCTGACTCATCACCCCTGAAAACCATCTCCGGAACTGTTATCTCCCCAACATCCTCATTAGTAAACAAGGAAGAAAAGAATTAATTTTTCCCTATATGCAAGGTGATGCATATAGGGAAAAATAACCCATGCTATAGTTACACAATGTTAGGTTCCATATTAGGAGATACCACCCAAGAAAGAGATCTAGGCGTCATAGTGGATAACACATTGAAATCATTGTTCAGTGTGCTGCGGCAGTCAAAAAAGCAAACAGAATGTTGGGAATTATTAGAAAGGGAATGGTGAATAAAACAGAAAATGTCATAATGCCTCTGTATCGCTCCATGGTGAGACCGCACCTTGAATACTGTGTACAATTCTGGTCGCCGCATCTCAAAAAAGATATAATTGCAATGGAGAAGGTACAGAGAAGGGCTACCAAAATGATAAAGGGAATGGAACAGCTCCCCTATGAGGAAAGACTAAAGAGGTTAGGACTTTTCAGCTTGGAGAAGAGACGGCTGAGGGGGGGATATGATAGAGGTGTTTAAATTGTGAGAGGTCTAGAACGGGTAGATGTGAATCAGTTATTTACTCTTTCGGATAATAGAAAGACTAGGGGGCACTCCATGAAGTTAGCATGTGGCACATTTAAAACTAATCGGAGAAAGTTCTTTTTTACTCAACGCACAATTAAACTCTGGAATTTGTTGCCAGAGGATGTGGTTAGTGCAGTTAGTATAACTGTGTTTAAAAAAGGATTGGATAAGTTCTTGAAGGAGAAGTCCATTACCTGCTATTAATTGAGTTAACTTAGAAAATAGCCACTGCTATTACTAGCAATGGTAACATGGAATAGTCTTAGTTTTTGGGTACTTGCCAGGTTCTTATGGCCTGGATTGGCCACTGTTGGAAACAGGATGCTGGGCTTGATGGACCCTTGGTCTGACCCAGTATGGCATGTTCTTATGTTCTTTTGTCTTTCTGCAATGGCCTTATCTTCCCTAAGAGCCCCTTTAACCCCTCGGTCATCTAATGGTCCAACCGACTCTCTCACAGGTTTCTTGCTTCGGATATATTTTAAAAAGTTTTTATTATGAGTTTTTGCCTCTATGGCCAATTTGATTTCAAATTCTCTCTTCACCTGTCTTATCAATGTTTTATACTTAACTTGACATTGCTTATGTTTTATCCTATTTTCTTCAGATGGATCCTTCTTCCAATTTTTGAAGGATTTTATTTGGCTAAAATAGCCTCTTTCACCTCACCTTTTAACCATGACGGTAATCGTTTTGCCTTCCTTCCACCTTTCTTAATGTGTGGAATATAATTGGACTGCGCCTCTAGGATTGCAATTCTAAACAATGTCCATGCCTGTTGAACACTTTTAACCATTGCAGCCGCACCTTTCAGTTTTTTCTATTTTCCTTATTTTATCAAAGTTTCCCTTTTGAAAGTTTAATGTTAGAGCTCATTGTCCCCCTTCCAGTTATTAGTTTAAATTTGATCATGTTATGATCACTGTTGCCAAGTGATCCCACCACCACCGTTACCTCTCTCACCAAATCCTGCATTCCACTAAGAATTAAATTTAAAATAGCTCCCTCTCTTGTTGGTTCCTGAACCTATTGCTCCATGAAGCAGTCATTTATTATATCCAGGAACTTTAAGTCTCCAGCAAATCCTGATGTTACATTTACCCAGTCAATATTGAGTAATTGAGATCTCCCATTATTATTGCACTGCCAAATTGGTTAGCTTCCCTGATTATTCTTAGCATTTCATCATCTGTCTGACCATTTTGTCCAGGTGGACTGTAGTATACTCCTATCACTATACTCTTACCCTACACACATGGAATTTCTACCTATATAGTTTCTACTGAGCATTTAGTCTCTTGTATAATCTTTATCCTGTTGCACACTATACCCTCCCGGACATAAAGTGCCATACCCCAACCAAGTTGATTCTCCCTATCATTGCAATATAATTTGTACCCTGATATAGCACCTTCCCATTGGTTATCCTCTTTCCACCAAGTCTCTGTGATGCCAATTATGTCATTCTCATCATTTGCTGCTATACACTCTCCCATCTTACTTCTTAGACTTCTGGCATTGGCATATAGACATTTCAAAATGTGTTTTTGTTTGTATTAACAACCTGTTTTTCAGTTGTTAGGGATAATTCGGAAATCATTAGCTTCAGTAATTTTTTACATATAGGCACATGGACTATGTTTGCTTTTATTGGAACCTCTTTGTTGGGATGCCCTAACTCTCCTGTTTCATTAGTATCTTACAAGGATACATTTCTCCAAACTATGCATGGCTGAATGACTGTCGACTTTCCCCCTTGTTCTAGTTTAAAAGCTGCTCTAGCTCCTTTTTGAAAGTTAGTGCCAGCAGCTTGGTTCCACTCTGGTTAAGGTGGAGCCCATCCTTTCGGAAAAGTCTCCCCCTTCCCCAAAATTTTCCCCAGTTCCTTACAAAACTGAATCCCTCTTCCCTGCGCCATCATCTCATCCATGCATTGAAACTCTGAAGCTCTGCCTGCCTCTGGGGACCTGCACGTGGAACAGGAAGGAAGCATTTCAGAGAATGCCACTCTGGAGGTTCAGGATTTCAGCTTCCTACCTAAAATCCTAAATTTGGCTTCAGAACCTCTCTCCCACATTTTCCTATGTTGTTGGTGCCCACATGTACCATGACAGCCAGCTCCTCCCCAGCACTGTCTATAATCCTATCTATGTGATGCATGAGGTCTGCCACCTTTGCACCAGGCAGGCAAGTTACCACCCTGCTATCTACATTTCTAATAATTGAATCACCAACTATGATGGCCGGCCTAACCCTTCCCTACTGGGCAGTAGCCCTGGAAAACTTGTCCTCAGTGTGAGAGAACAATACATCACCTGGAGAGCAGGTCCTTGCTACAGGATCACTTCCTGCTACACCAGGATGATGTTCTCCTACTGGGAAACCTTTTTGATCCAAGGCAGCACTGGGGCTGCCAGACTGGATTTAGGACTTGGCTACTATGTCCCTGAAGGTCTCATCAATGTACCTCTCTGCATCAGCTCCTCCAAGTCTGCTACTCTAGCCTCCAGAGATCAGACTTGTTCCCTGAGAGACAGGAGCTCTTTGCACCAAGTGCACAGATATAGACTCTCACTGGTGGGTAAAAAATCATGCATGTGACACTCAATGCAAAAGATTTGATCTGCTGCTGGCGTCCACACCCTCCTGGGGGATTGCTCCATCTGATGCTGTGGTCCACTTGCTCAAGGGGAACCCAGGTTCCCCTCCTGATCTGCTGCTGTGGTCCCCTTCCTCCTGAAGGACAGCTCAATCTGCCGCTGGGATCCCCTTGCTCAAGTGAAACCCAGGGTCACTTCCCAATCTGCTTCTGGATTCCCCTCCCTCCCAGGGACTTCTTGATCTGCTGGTGACCCCTTGCTAAAGGGGAACCCAAGGTCACCTCGGAATCTGCCATTGGGGTCCCCTTATTCCTGGAGGACCACTCAATCTGCTTCTAGGGTCCACACCCTCCTGGGGGACCACTGTCTTCCACTAGGGTCTCCTTGCTCAAGGGAGACCCAGGGTCACTTCCCTATCTGCTGCTGGTATCCCCTTCCTCCTGGGGGACTGCTCCACATCCACATCTGGTAGGAGGGTTTTCCCTGGCTTGGGTTTATAGCTCCACTAAGCTCATGGCTTGTTTAGCATTCAGTGATTCAGGTCCTCCATAGGCTCACCGTTTAGTGATTTTAGCTCCTCCAAGCTCATGGCCAGTCATTTGCTGTTACTCAGCCTGAATGGGTCACCTTCTCTCAGCCAAAAGCCAAGACCCAGGCAGGACCATGGGAAGAGAATGTGTGCACACCCTTCCATCCTGCCTGGCCTTTTTTTTGTTGTCTAACTCCCCTTATTAGTCAGGGTGAGAATCTGTTTGCTTCCTAGGTCTGTTTTTTCAGTACATTTCTCTCATAAATCCCTCTCTCATTCAGAATTCTCTAATGTAGGATTTTTCCAGATATAATTCTGTAATTTAGGATTTTGCTATCCTTTGATTTAAAGTGGTACCAATAATCCAGGGGGCTGTGACTTGCAAATCCCCTACCTGAGTCTCTGACCCATCTATTCAATGGTCATTTAAGTAACTTCACAGTAAGGGATCTGGCAATCTTTTCAATCTCATTCTGGGTTTCCTGGGCTGATGGCTCATATTACATAGCTGCATTGCCCTCTTTTCTTGTCTGGTGCCATCCACTTAAATGGTAGCATGCTCTTTAACCTCCATCTCCCTTGGGAGGTGGGTTTCATGTATATTGTATATTTGTGTACTGCATATATTATTTATATCATTTCACTTTTTTTCTTTTTCTTTTTTTTTTTGGGGGGGGTGGTGATTCTAATCTCATCAGTTACAGTTTCTTACATTAGGAAGCCTAGTAAAATGTCTATGCAGCCCCCTGGTTCATGTCAAGATGCTGTTCCATTTCTTCCCAGTTCCCAAGGTGGTTTGCAGGTGAAGTGGTGGTGGTGGTGACAGCTATGGTCAGAATCGTTATTGCACAGCAAGCTCTGGGTGACTGGGTTATGGGAGAGGAAAAAGAGAAGGGAAAAGCCCTGTCTCTCTAGTCTCTGAAGAAAATATATTTGGTATAACTTGTATTTACTGTAGTTGCTCTGATCATTGTTGGTGAAAGCACAGATCATTTGGAAGCTGGCCTTAGAGAACTGCTTGAAGGTCTGCTCCAGAAAGTTGAACGTGAGGAAGTAGCGAGAGGTGTAGTGCTCAGGGTTGCAGCTGTCATGCAGGGTATTGTCAAATACCTTGGCTAGCAAAGTCTTACCATAAATACTGATGTGGGCAACCAGCAAAAACTCGGCATCCGCCTGCGCATCCTGCCTCTAGCCCACTGTGATATAGCCCAAGTGCAGATCCTCCAGAGTCTGAGAAAGTGTCAGGCTAGCTTGGTCGAGACAATGATATGATAGACATCAAGGGTATCTGAGGGCATGGCTACTGACACGTGGGCTCCTCCAACTCCACACCAGCAGCAATGGCAGCCCCACAAGAAAAAGAGTCATGCAATGCCCTCCTATGCTTGCTGTCTCTAAACTGGCTGGCTGCTCCCTAAACAACTTGCTGCTTGACCTTGAAAAGGGCTGTTAATTTCCATCTTTCTACATAAATTGTTTTTGCTCCAATTATCTTAATCCCATCTTGTTTAAAGTTAGATAGTATAGATACCATCATTCTCTTCTAGATCTTAGTGTAGATTTGCTGTTTAATGGCATGCAAATGGCCCATGATTTTAAAAAGTGGAGTTTTTCCATTTATCATGCTTTTTTAACTCATGGGGAATTTTTCATACCATTAGTTTACCATAACCCATGAAAACATGCATTTCTACTGTGTGAGTAAACCAAAACCCACACTAAAATTTAACCAGTTTTACCACAGAATTTACTATATTGGCCCCTAAGTGAGATTCAGCATAACCTAAATTGTTGCCTTTCAGCTTTGTTCCCAGGTTTGGCCAGGAGCAGGAGGTGAAGAGCAAGGCTAGAGAAGGAAGAATAGAGCACCGAACCAAAAGTTATTCTGCTCTCTAATCCAGCTCCTGCACATTTGTCATGCAGAAAACAGGAGAAGAGGGGGAGAGACTGGAATGGACAAACTTTGCTCCTAAATCCAACCACTCCCCCAACCACCACCACCACATGCGCTGCCTTTCACCTGGAAACAGGAAATGATAGACTGGAGCAGACACAGTTGCAGGCTTGTAGCTCTCCATGCTCTTAGGACTTAGCTCCTGGATAGGTCCATGGGAGGAAGAGAAGGAGAAAACTGAAAATGGGAGAGCGGTGAAAAGAGGTGAGAGAGATGAATATTGAAGGTGAGAAGGGGTTGAATGTTGGGGAGGAGAGGATAGGGTTGAAATCTGGGGGAGGTTATGGGGTATTGAATGGGGGGGGGGGGGACATGCAGATAGGGTGAAATTCATCTTATCCCCTCATCTCCCTGAAGTCAGCAATGCAAACTTGAAAAGTCGGACACCTTTTTCCTCCACAATGAACCCAGTGCCATCAGAGCCGGTGCTAACTTTTTTGCTGTCCTGTGCGAAAAAGTACTGTGCTGCCCGCCCTACCCCCCGATTCATTTAGTGCATGTTTTGGGCCCATCAAATAAAGCCCAGCTCCGTCCTGCAATCTATATTTTTAAAAACTGACATACACACACCCCCAGAGCCCATGGATAGGAAAAGATATTAGATACTCTAGGCAACCTTACAGCCTTGAACACACGTCACACACACACACAACACACACACACACACACACACACTCCTACACTCTTTACAGGCACACACAATTAAACTATGCATTTATAACAAATTTTACATGAAAAAGAACATTCAAAAGTACAATCTTTTGAGGCAAAACTATCGCTTTCAACATGCATATTATATTTACATGCACTCCTATGGTGCTAACCAGAAAACTTTGCCAAAAAGACTTTTGGAACTCCTACTGAATTAGACTTTTTGTAATGTGGCTGGGTGTGACTTTAGCCCTCAGAAAGCCATAAATAAACAGAATTACCAATACAGTATAGTAAACCTCACATACAAAAACAACCCTAAGAACCTGATCTTTGAAAAGGCAACACTGCACATATTAAACAAGGCCCTAGAATACCAATACAACTCTTATTAGGAAACCAGGCTGCCATAGATCCCTTCACAAAAATTACATGCTAGTATAAAACCTCACCTCAATTACACATACAGAACACAGAGAGACCCTGACCAAACACAGAATAAAGAGATCAGAAAGTATCAACAGAAACGTGCTGAGAAGAACTGAACTGGAACCCACAACAAGCCAGTATCTAGATACAGAGCAACAATGGAAAAACAGAGACAGTACCATTCTTCATAAAACATTAAATGATAAAATCAAGAAATATAAAATATCAATCATAATAGTAAAATCATATTCATAAAAAGAATATTTCAAACCAGTTAATGAATAGAACATTGAAAATTTCCCAAACATCAGTAAAATATTTCAAAACATCTGATGAATAAAAAATCCAATAAATAAAAAATATTCTATTCCCCTCAGATGTACGACTGAGGTGAAGGGAGAGACAGAGAGCCAGAAGTGTGGTGGGGTGAATGAAGTGACAGAAAGCCAGAAGTTGTGATTGGGAGGGAAGGATTAGAAAGAGAGAAAGAGAAATAGAAATAATCATATGCAGATACGATGAATAAGGTGCATGTGAAAGCCAGAAGGGATGATCAGAAGAGTATATGGGAGAAATCCAGGGAGGGTATTGGGGAAGGAATAAAGCATAAAAGGGGAACACAAGGGATGAGCATAAATTAGAGACAGGATGATGTGGGCAAAGCATGAGAAGAAACACTTGGGGGTGAGGAAATCAGAGTGGGGATGATGGGATGAGTAAGTTAAACTGGAAGGGATGGGAGAACATGAGAGGAAGGTGAATGAAATGAAATGGTTGAGTGCAGGTGAGAATGATGTTTGGGAGAGAGAAAGTCAGAGTGGGGATGATGGGAATGGTGAAAGAACCAGAAGGGATGACTGTTAGGGAAAAACAAATAGGATGAGATTGATGGGGGAAACAAGCCAGTGAGGGGGAGATGGAGGATTGAGAGGGGCAATGGAGGGGTGAGATGAAGAGGTAAAATGTTGGACACAGAAAATTGAAAAGTCAGAATAAAATATTCTATTCCCCTCTGATGTATGACTGAGGTGAAGGGAGAGACAGAGAGCCAAAAGTGTGGTGGGGTGAATGAAGTGACAGAAAGCCACTAACAAGCAACTTCTAGGCGAGACATACAAACCGTAAGTAAAGCAAATTAAGCAATACTCATTTGGGTGTCAGCAAGCCAGGAAAGTATAAGAACTCTCTTAATAGAGGTACCCCAGTCCTCTTTATCATTCACCCGCAATCATTAGATGTAAATGCTATTATTCAAGGAAATCTTTCATTGCATTTAAACATTTCTAATCACAGTCATTGACCCATAGTAATGTTTCAGTTACAATTAAATAAACAAAACTGTCCTGACATCAGCCGACATTTCAAAGAGCCTGCATCAGGAGAATTTATCTTTGAATGTCAGTCGCTCCAACCTGGATCTCATGATTTCTAAAAATTTGCATACCAGTGTTATCACATGTAGGACATCTACATGATTTCTCTAATGAATATGGTATGGTTTTCCTGGAAAGTGGTGAGGGTTGCTTTATTTACAAATCTTTATGCATATTTTTCACTTGACCTCAGGCTGTTCCATTTACTGATTTTCTGGTTTTGCATGAAAACTCTCATTACTCTGTTGCACCTGTATGTGTTTCTTCTGAATGAGAGCTTTTTTGGACAAACCACCCCACTATAATCAACCTTCAAACAAAGTGGGAGAACCAAGCTGACACTGTGGTGGAGTTGGAGAAAAGAAAGAACTATAGAGCAACTGCCATGGTGTGGAAGTGAAATCTGTGCATTTTTTTTTTTACTTTCCCAATTTTGGTTCTGGAAACAAAACCCTCCAGTATAAGAAACCAAAAAGGAAAGCAAGTGTGGGAAGAATACCCAAGGTTCCAAAAGAGGGCACCGGAAACATTATGGCAGGTTGACATGTGCCAGCAAGTCCCCTGTAGTGAAATTAGTGGCATGGTGTTAGGCATGTGGTAGCAAATACTCCATGGTGGTATTAGGGGTATGGCAGCTAGGCATGAGGCAGCAAGTCAACTATGATGGTACTAGAGGTTTGGCAGATAGGCTTCAAGCAGCAGACAGAAGTGACAATGACTTTGCATAGCATATCTCAGACATATTCGGTCTGGATCTGCAGAGCAGTGATAGGTTGGTTTAGAAAATTTTTTTACTGCGATATATTGTCTCCTTAACAACATATCCTGCCAAGGTCTGATGAGGCATACATGACTCACTGGACTGGCAGCTAATAACTATATTGTAAAAATTCATATCTGATTGTATTGCACCTGTTATTCTCTATAGACTTTTTTGGCGACAGAAACAAATGGAGGCAAAAACAAATGAAATGAATAGGATTCATTTAATTCAGGAATCCTTTTCAATTTTTTTTTTTGACCCCCGAAAGAAATGAATAAGATCCAATTTGTTTAAGAATGCCCATTCATTTTAAATTAATGCACAACCTTATTACACATCACTGATTGTGTAAGAATCAGCCAGTATAGTGAATCTCCTTGGCTCCTCCAGTGTGTTTTCCTGTAATTATAGATTCAGAATTTGTATTCCTACTAATACACAATATTTACTTTCAAAACTTCGTTGTGGAAGGGGGGAGGAGATTGCAAGAATGAGGTTCACCTAGGAGACCTATTTCTCTTACACCGGTCCTGCTGGTTTGACAAGAAATGTAAAAACATAAGATAAAGGATGAAACAATTCCCTACCAGAAATGCAAACAACCCCTCAGGAAAGATTTACACACCACTTATTTTTATATTTTGAGGCAGTACAAACAACCTCGACTTGGGGAAAAAAAAAACCATAAAATAAAAGCCCAGCGCATGAAAAAACCGGGGGATACGTGCGTGGTCAGGCTGTGCGCGCACCAAACACATTTTAAAAATGGCCCGGCCACACGCGTATCCCCTGGAACATGCAGAAGTGTTGGGTTCCTTAAAAGGGGTGGGCCAGGGGCAGGGCAGGGGCCAACCAGAACAGCGGCCATTAGGCCCTTTCCCGGGGAAGCGTGCGCCATCCGCCAACTGTCACGCGGAACTTTTTTCATCTATACAGATGAAGTAAGTTCCAAAATTTAAAAAAAAGGAAGGAAAAGGGGTTTTAGTGGTTGGGGAAGAGAAGGAGAAAAGGGAGGCAGAGTATGAAGGGGCATAGGCAAGTTCCCTCCCAGTCTGCTCCTTAATTGGGAGGGTTTGTTTTTTTTCCAAGTCGAGGTTGTTTGTACTGCCTCAAAATATAAAACTAAGCGGTGTGTAAATCTTTCCTGAGGGGTTCTTTGCATTTCTGGGAGGGAATTGTTTCATCCTTTATCTTATGTTTTTACATTTCTTATCACCAGCACGTCCATGTGCGCGCACCCAGAACCACACGCATCTTTAAAAATCCACCTCTGCCTAGTCTGAAATTGAGCAAGTCATAGATAACAATTTCTTCTGGGGCATGTGGAAGGAATTTAAATCTAAATCCAAACCCGATATAGCAATCCAGAATGGTAAAATCTGAACTAAGCACTTTCAGCACCTCTATAAAAGGATAAAATGTAAAGATCTCACACAGGATCAAACACATAGCCTAGAGAAATTAAACCTGCTGGAATGTGCAATCAAAGATTAGTGTGGTGTCATAGAGACACAGTGACACCCAGAAGGCACATCAAAATCAGTGCTCTGACATTTAACAGCTGCTTCAGTGTACAGAAATGACAAATAGTCCAATAGGGAAGCACTGCTACCTGGATGACACATCAACAGCTCACTAGCACATCAACACATAAAAGTTACTAGTCACAACATGTTATCACTATAAATACTCCTCAACACCCAGGAAACACATCCATGTTGAAAAGGTGTAATCTTTAGCAAGGTCAACCAATATGCAACAGCAGCAGAGCATTAGTACATTTGTGGATATAACTAGGAACGTTTCATAGCATAGGTAGCAAGCTAACTGGACTATACTTCCTGACTAAAGACAGCTTCTAAGCTATGGGTGCCAGTACACCCACAATTATCAATTTCCTGACTTTTGCATCTTTCAGACCCATCAAGTGCTTCAAACCAAGGTCAAACAATGAGAAAGAGTATTTTTCAGAACTTAATGACATGGTTTCTATTGAAGAAATCTCATCAGATAAGATTATACATCCTATGTTGGAATTGAACCATGATACAGCTTATGAAAAGTGCCATTGGCTCCATAATAATAATGTTTATAGTGCCATTGGACATACACAGTACCATACAATGATGATAAGTATTCGGCCACAATAAGTCCTTGCCCCAAATAATTTACAATATAAGTTAAGTTGATACCTGAGGAGGTGGAAGATAAAGTGACTTCATCAAGATTACATGAAGCATCATCAAAAGAAATAGGATTTATATACCGACTTCCCTGGTTCTCAGCTCTAACCCACTATACCACATTTCCACCCTGTCTTACACACATTGGACCTGTTTTTTCAAAAGCATTTATATGCTTAGAACTGGGTTTTGCGTGTTTAAATGCACTTTACCCATGTAAATAGACTTTTGAAATATGCTACAATCTATGCCTTTGAATTGTCAATAGGTTTTATCCATGTTAAATGCACTTAATGTAGGTAAATGACTTTTGAAAATTGCTATGATAGTATGTTACATTTATATGCATAATTCCTTTGAAAATTTACCTGATAATGTCCAGAATGTAGAGAAGAGCTATTTTGCATAAATGATGGCATCCTTGGCAATGTAGTAGGGATATGCAGCCTCAAAAATTGTGTTTAGGTTTTTTGGTTTGTTTCGTGGTACCTCAATTTGTTTCATTAGTTTTGAAACAAGAAACATGTGTTTATTCATTCAATTTGTTTTCTGTTTTATAATGAAGTAAATAGAAAAAGGCCAGATACTGGGTCCTGTCACCAAGACACAAACCCAATACCAAGGCTCTGTCACATTGCTGAGGCTTAGACCTGGATCTGATACCAAGGCAAGGCCTAGGCTAGTTCTTGCCACCGAGGCCCAGGCAAGGGCATAGGCCTGACACTAGAGACCTAGGCTCAGTTCAGATGACAGGGTCTGTCCAAGGCCAGGTCATGTTGCTGAGGCCTGGGCCTGGCCTAGGCCCTAAGCCCAAGTCCTGGTCACCGAGTCCCAGCTCTGGAGGAAGGTGCTACAATAACTTCACATTGGTGTGCCCTCCAGATAGAGGATGTCATTTTTAGTTGCCAAATTAAGAAGAAAAGGCACAAAAAGGCCTGCTTCTGGGCCTTTGGGTCTAGACCTCATGCCTGAGCCTAGTCTAGGTCTGGGCCTGGGTCTCAGAATCTGGACTTGGCTGGGCTATGGCATCAGAGCCGGGTCTAGGCCTCGTCCCAGAGCCTGGGCCTAGGCAAAGATGTCGATGATGGGACCCAGCCTCAGTCAGACCTTGGAATTGGGCCTCAGCACAGACAAAAACTGAATTGGAAACCTCAAGAAGCCAGATATTTTATGCAATGTAAAAATGCAAAAACAAAATCACCACCACTCCTCAGAAAATGTAATAAATAGAATCAAAAAATATAAAACATTTTATTTGAAAAGAATATTTCAAAACAGAAGACATCAAATAACACCTAATAATTAAAACTAATAAGGATAAACAATGCTCTCCAGTCTCCATACCTAAGAACCTTTGATTTCCAGTCAACCTGAGGTAATCTCGGATTAATGGAGAAGGAAGTGATAGTTTCCCATCTCTTTCTCTCTCTCATACACATACACATTCTCCAATACAGAGAAGCTTGATTACTCAGACATACTCAAACACATATATATGCATGCTCTGTCTCTCACACATAAACATGCTCTCTCACAAATACAGTATATATACTCTCACATGTCCTCTCATACACATACGTGTTCTCTCTCTTTCTCTCATGTTCTCTCTCATACAAATACATGCCTATTTACTCTTCTTTTCCTTCAGAATAAGCAGCAGTATTCTCCTCCTAGTGCATCCTCTGCCATCAGGATACCTCCTCTTCTTGCAAGGTGAAAGTGGGCCTGCTTCTGTTGCGACCGTCGCTGCCCGACGTCTACACTCTGCCCACCTTACCTCTTTTGCGACTCCCTCTTTGGTTGTTGGAAGTTTGGCTGCCGCAGCATCATCTTGCCATTCTCCTCCGGTGTCCCCGGACCGGCTAGACGCTGCCTTCCACCATGTTCTCCTGAAGCCTAAGGGGGCACGCGCGGCGCGGCTCCAACTCAAGTACCAGCTGTGGCGCGAACGTCAGGGGCATCCCCCTAAGATGATGTCATCCTCACTGGATACTTAAGGTCTTTCGTTTTGCTAGCTAGCGAGTTAGCAAAGGTTTTTCTAGCTTCCTCCAAGTATCGCTGCGGATGGGATTCGCTCTCCGCATACCTTGCTACTCTGCCTCCTCGGACTTTACCAGGGGTACCCGCTCCTCGGGGGCCTCGCTCTCTCTCACTTGCTTTTCAGGTCACAGTCTGGAACTGGTACTCACTCCTCGAGGGCCCATGTTCCCGGACCTGCTACCGAATTCAACTTCTGCCAGGAAGTCACCGCTGCCTAGAACACCAGTGAGTTACCATCTCTCTCTCAGAGCTTTCCCTGGAACCAGGTACTCGCTTCTTGAGGGCCTATTTCATTCCAGCCCCTGGGCTACTTCAAGAGACTATTGTGTGAGTGTTACCATCAAGGTTCTGTTCCTGAACTCTGCCTACTCACTATATTCAGTTTCTCTACAGCTCAGCCATCCTGAGATTGCTGTTCCAGTGCCTGAAGGACTACAGCCCAGCCGGGCTCTTCCAGCTCACTACTGCGATGACCCTCTGGCACTTGACCTCGGACCCCTTCTTGACCATCGTCTCCAAGGGCCCGCCTAAGTCCCAGCGGCCTGGGTCCCTACTGGCTCCTCCAGGGGGGACCACGGGCTTCCAGGGGTGAAGCTCCAGTCAGCCCTTGCACCGAACCTCTTGACCTCTCAAAGGCCCACCTAAGTCCCAGCGGTCCGGGTCCCTATGGGCCCACTGGAAGACCGCGGACTTCCAGTGGCGAAGACACACTTCCTTCTTCACCTCACAACTCTTCATCTGCCTTCAGAGTCGCCTCTGTCTCCTGTGCCGAGGGTCAGCTGGTCACGTCTTCTGTTCCTGCCTCGCCACCCGATGGGAGAACCTACGGACCATCATCCCAAGGTATTCCATCCTCCCAGGCCACTGGGACTTAGGTGGGCCCTTGGAGACGATGGTCAAGAAGGAGTCCAAGGTCAAGTGCCAGAGGATCATCGCTTACCAGTCCGAGGTCACACACCAGAGAATCACCGCTTACCAATCCGAAGTCAATACCAGGAATCACTGCTAGCCGATTCGAAGTCAGGAACCAGGCACTCCAAGACAAGACAGGAACGAGGATCCAAAGCACAGGAAGACTCACCAAAGCAAGCAGACCTGACAAACGAAGGACGTTGCCAAGTCGAGGAATGAGCAGAGGAAGTCTCCTTTTATACTTCCTCTGCTCTTGCTCATAGGGAAGAGCTGAACCTGGTTAAAGGGATCATGTCCCTTTAAAGCTAATGAGGAGGCGCGGCCTCATGCCTAAAGATGGCGGCGGCCATCTTGGATTTCCTCTGCGGAGGAAATGCAACTGGACGCCGCGAGGGAGGAGCAGGGATGGCTCCCCACCCGGCGGCCAGGGCAGTAGCCCGCGCCGAAGCGGCAGGCATTGGGTCAGGGATTTCCCCCGGAGTTCCCACGGTGGGTCGCCATTGCGGGCCGCACTCGTGGCCTTCTACGAGCGTGGAACACAACACTCAGGATTTAAATTGAATTTAGAAAAGTCAGAAGTTCACGCTATTTCTCCTTTGGTGCAAACTTTATGGAATGGTAACATCCCACTTAGGTGGTCAATAGATTCCTTTAAGAATCTGGGGATCATTCTTCCTGCTAGCTTACCAACATTACATAGATAGAACATTGAGCCTTTGCTGGCGCACACAAAAAAAAATTGCTGGGGTGGAATTCACTTCTTTTATCACTGATTGGTAGAATCAAACTTTTCAAAATGGTTTTATTTACTAAATGTCTGTATGTGTTTCAATTGCTCCCCCTGACTTTGCTGCAAAAAGATCTTAAGCTTTTGTATAGATTTCTCTGGTGAGGAGGTCAGCCTAGAATTCCTACAAAACACCTGATGGGTTTGAGATTTCCTGATATGGAGATTTCCTGATATGGAGAAATACAACAGGGCGTGTCAAGTAAAGGCATTTGAAAGATTGGCTTTGGGATACAAATTTATATAGCCCATTGTCAATTGAAAAATATCTAGCTTCTCCCCTTCATTTGCATTATGTGCTTCATGCACGGACAGTAAATCTCTGCCTTTGGCTCGTCCACAATGTACAACAGTTCAGAAAGTGCAGCAGAAATGTTGGCATCATCTCAGTAACAGTAGTACAAACTACCTACTGTACCAGTCAATCTGTGAAGTAGCATAAAATAAAATAAAATGCTTCCTTCTGCCTTTGAGGTCTGGACATCTTGATGTTCGTCTTCAAAAGCCATTTAGTCAGGTAACTTAAAAGCTATTCCTCTAAATGGCAAAACTGGCATTTTCAGCCACTATCCAATTAAAATTTAGCCAGATAAATTCATAAAATTCCAGGGAGGAGTGGAGTTAGCCAGATAAGTTATCCAGCTAACTCCAATATTCCGAGTTAACCAGATAACTTATCCGGCTAACTCTGGTCATACCATTGACTTATCCAAAAGTTAGCTGGATGAACTTATCCAGCTAACTTTAAGACAGCTGTACATATTTAGTGGTGCTGCCATGCCACTGAGTATCCCAACCAACAGGGACATTTATCAAATCACATAAGGGCCTTATCACGAGCGTTAGGGCCATAACGCCCACGGTAAATAATGCATAGCAAGATGCGTATGCAAATTTTAACATTTTTCCCAAATGGGAGGAGTTTGGGCAGAGTTAGGGTGGAGTAAATTAAAATGAGGGATGCTTAATATTGCGTGCGAAAGTGTAATCACATTATCGTGGGTTTTAACACCGAAAATAACTACAATTTCCTGGCATTATGCTGTACATTATACCTGAAAATGGGATTTGCATTAAAAATCACAAATTCCATTGTAAGGGAGAGAGAGAGAGAGCGTGCCTCTGGGGAGGCATGCATATTTGTCAACTTTTTATACCACTGTAAAAGGTGCAACTAGTAACTCAGGGTGAGGTTTTAATGGTGGCCTAGGATTTGGGTGGCACTTTTAAATGCACTGTCAGAGGTACAAACAGCACAGTAAACATCAGTGAAGATTTGATCTGATTTGGAATGATGAAAGGTACACAAAGATGAGATTTGTACAATGTATTCTCAAACTAGCGTGATGTACTTTCTAGCTTGCTGCTATCAATCTAGGCTGAGAGTACAATGTAGCTATTTTTTGTTATATATATATATAACATGAAAAATGATAAATCTAGGTCTAAGTTAGCCAGATAAGTGTATCGAGAAAACTTGTCGAGCCACAGAGAGGCTGAATATGGGCCTCTTTATTTTTCTAATTATGTTGATCCCAGTCTCTCTTTTCTGCTTCTCCTACAACCTTGTCCAAGGTCTCCTTTCATTTCTTCATTTCTTCTCTCTTTTCCTGGTTTCTTCACTTTCTCCTCTACATTTGTCTGCAAGATTGACCTTTTACTTTTATCTCTTTTCTCCATTTTTTTCTGCTACTAGCCAATCATAGTTAAATTTCACTGTTCCTTCTCCTCATCACTATGTCCTCAGTTTCTCTCTCTTTTCAACTCTCACCTACGTGCAAGCTATCCACTTTCCCAGTCCATTTCCCCACTTTCTCATTCCTTCCCTAGTCTCCTATTCCACCACTCCCTAGTCCCCTATTTCCATCCTTTATCCTTACCTTCTCAACTACAATCCTCTCCCTCTAATCCTCTCATCAGCTCTCTCTCTTCCTCTATTTTACATTTCTTTCCCTGCCTCCAGTCTCTTTATTCTAAAAACAAAAAAAAACAGAATGAGGAGGGGCCAGCCCAGTAATTGTTTGCACAGGACCACAGAAAAGTTAGTACTAACCCTGCATGGCAGCGCCCTATGGTGACGCACTGGTGAGGTTCCCATCCCTCCCCAGTGAAGAGACCCCAAGTGATGGTGCCATGTGGTGATGCACTGGCAGATGATGGGGGGGGGGAAGGAGAAAGGGGGCCCTGCAGGGGAGACATCACTGAATGCTTGTGCAAGGAAGTTGAGAATATAAGATTTTAATAAATAAATAAATAGATAAAAATTGTCTCCAGGGGGCCGGAGACCCTTGCTGTGCCTCTGTGTGTGTATATGTGTAAATCTCTGTTATAAAACAGCCCAGGACTCTGTTCATGTAAAAGTATTCATGCAAACTGTGCCGAGGCATTCTGGTGGATGGAGCTGAGGCAGAGTTGAAACTCACATGCATACTTTTTGATGAAAAAAAGAAGTGTGCACGGAAGTTTACCCACACGTTACACCCTCTGAAAAGGAAATGTAACTTTGTGCAATTTAATCAATGCGGGTACCAGCCAAGTACCCAAGCATTTTCAAACCAAACTTATGTTACCCTCAAGTTTGCTTTGAAAATTAGAGGTAAAGCCTGCTCAGAAGCGGTATGCATAGATTTTATCCCAATTTGTACCATTCTAAAATTATCCTCTTTATGCACAATTTTCAATGAAAGTACTTGTGCTATGAATCCCTGTATAACATAAGAGCTGCATTTTAATTCAGCAGGATCTCCAACCCGCATTTGCAGCACAGGGGTAAAGATTTGTTACACCAGAGATGCTTTGAGATTGAAATTCAAAGGGTTTGTTCAGTTAACTTTTGGACTTAATTAGGGAAAGCCTGAGATTTGACTATCCCTCTCCACTGCTCCTGGCTAAGTTTTTCTAGGAAAATTGTTGCCCACTCAAAATGTATCCTGTCAAATCAGAGGTGGCACTGTGGGCATTCTCGAGGCACGGTTTTACTTTGCCCAGGCAGTATTCAATATCCACACTCCCTGGGAAAAGCTAGCCAGATAAGTCTGGTAAGACAGATACCTGTCCTAGATTATGCCGGATAAGTTTATCCGGCCATATTCAATGGCTTATAATCTGAGTAAGTCCACTGAATATTCGGTTAAAGGTCCAGATAACATTCCCGCCAGCTCGCTTACTCAGTATGGGCATCTTTGTTTTTTCTATGCCTTTAATATGACTATCCTTGCTTGTCCTGTTAGAAAATCAATCAGGCAAAGGAAATCATTTACAGACAATTATTGTTGTAAATAATCACCCCCTGTTTCATGTAAACCGGCATGATGTGGTTTCTAATCATGAATGCCGGTATAGAAAAACGCTAAATAAATAAATAAATAAATAAATAGACATTTGTAGAGAAGCAAAACTCTTTTAGTAAGTGAAACAGTGGCTCCAAATATCTGATTGTTTTATTATTAAGATGTATTAAAATACCGATGCAGAAGACATTATCAGACCATGTTCCTTCATTGCATAAAGATTGTATTTTTAAAAACAACAAAAAACAGATCCTCCCTGGGGAGAAATTTCAAGTCCCCAGTATAGAGAGATGCAAAACATTCAAAAAAAATATAAAGACAAAAGCATTCAAACAGTGGATCCAGCTGTCTAAATTTAAAAAAAAAATGATAAATATCATCCAGGGCTGGTGCAAGGGTCTGTAGCGCCTTAGGCAGACCAATATAACACCACCCACCCCCCAAACCCACCCTGAGTTGTAGACAGTGGTAGATATATAGAGTTGTGGTCACCCTCTTACAGTTCTCTCTCTCTCTCTCTTTCTCTTTCTGCACAAACTTAGCGAGTGCTCCATGACTGCCCTTGCATACCCCGGCTGCACCCCGCCTACTGACGCCACCCTAGGCGACCGCCTAGTCCCACCTAATGGTCATGCCAGCCCTGATAGCATCTACCTTGTGACAGAGTATGCATTTGTTGATTTTAGTGGCCACTACATTATGCAAGTTTTGTCAATGCAGGTCACCAGGGTGTTTGGATATAGACAGCTAATGCAATAATCTTCAAGCTGGTATTTCTGGTTTTTTACAGTCTTTAGGGTGGTTTAGCATCTGTTCAATCAAAATTGATACAGTATATTCTAATCTGGCCAGCTACAACTGGAGCCTGACTCTTGTTTATAATATAACACGGTACTAATGTAAACACTGTAACGAAGGGGGGAAGTACCTGTTTTTCAGGAACAGTTTTACTGGCGACTGAGATATGAATTTGGAGCCTTGTTGAAATAATCAGGTTCTGAAGTCAGTGAAAACCCTGAAACAGATCCTGGGGAAAATAGCGACCCACTTGCCGAGCCATTCAGTCAGCCAGATATGCAAATCAATGAGATAGCACCATCCAGGATATTCTGCTGCAATTAGAACAGGTGCCTCACCCTGAAGCATTCCCACTGCAGATAAGGAGAGAAGAGTGAGCAAGGGAAAGAAAACAGTCCCTGCAGCCTTCAGTATCCCACATGCATTTCAACAAGCTACTATAAAGGAAGACGTCCCTAAAAAATAACTGGCAATTAAAGTCTACAAGAAAAAAGGGTGCTGCTGAATGCAGCCCAAACTGGGAAAACTGGCCAAAGCAAGCTCCCTTCAGCCCAGGGTCTCTTTCTGATAAAGCAGCAGGTGTGTACTGTGTACTCTGCTTCTGACCATTTAACCTCAACCATTGCACCCAACGGAAACATCACATTCTGTGTGAAGTGACAGCCCCGGTGCACTGAATCCCATCCACAGCTGGACAGCAAGTGGGCTCTGAATCAAAGAAGGATTATTCTGATTTGAAAGTCTCCCATGTGGCCAGAGATTGACAACAATCTCAATGTTATCCAGAAAAGGAGACAAACTGGAGATACTAACTTTTACAGCTGAGGTAGGCGGTAGCACGCTGAGAATAATCCAAGTAGGGAGCGGGGGAATAGTCCAACAGGGAAGGGGAAAAACCAAGACCACAATTACCAAATATTTAAAGGAATTTAGACAAATGTGGTGCTTTAAACACACCGATTGTTTTCTAGCCAAACTAAAACTTCTACCTATGAATGTATTTGTAAAACAAACAGACATAGCAAGCTTTTAAAATCATTACGAACCTTTATCGTTTCACTATAATCCTAACACCAGCATGCCTGTGGGACAGCACTTCTCTAAACCAAAATACTCAGGCTCTGGGTTATTTACAGCAGTTCTTAAGTCTGCACTGTATGCATCAAAGAGATTTGATCGACGCACCTGAGTAAAGAATTGGTAACCCTCTTTAACTTTGTTTTTTATATCCTGAGGAATACCAGTTGAGCAGCATTCCCACAAGCAAAGACCTCAGGAGACTGTTGGACCAGCAAAGGTGTGTCAGGTGAGGCACACCTCAGAAATGGTCCCATTGGGAAGTTTCAGTGGCAAGGGCAGCTCCCAGTCTTGTGGCTAAGCCTGAGAATCCATGCCCCAAGCTCCTGAGCACTGACTCCCTAATTGAGCAAGAATAAAATACTAAGTCTTAATGCTAGTTCATAAATTAATTAACAGCCCAAGCATGGCTGGGTGCCACTTTGCACTCTCAAAATAAAGGCCTACTAGAGGCCCCTCCAATCCATCATGCTGTTAGAGAGTGGACTTTCTTGGTGGCTGACCCCATCTTGTGGAATACCATGCCAGGACAATTAAGAACATTAGCAGGCACCAAAGCATTTGAGAAGGCCCTGAAAACGTTGCTGTTAAGCAGGAGTGTGTGACTTGATGAGGAGACAGCTGGTTTTATCAGGATTAAGAACATAAGAACATGCCATACTAGGTCAGACCAAGGGTCCATCAAGCCCAGCATCCTGTTTCCAACAGTGGCCAATCCAGGCAATAAGAACCTGGCAAGTACCCAAAAACTAAGTATATTCCTTGCTCCTGTTGCTAGTAATAGCAGTGGTTAAAGTCAACTTAATTAATAGCAGGTAATGGACTTCTCCTCCAAGAACTTATCCAATCCTTTTTTAAACACAGCTACACTAATTGCACTAACCACATCCTCTGGCAACAAATTCCAGAGTTTAATTGCACGTTGAGTGAAAAAGAACTTTCTCAGATTAGTTTTAAATGTGCCACATGCTAACTTCATGGAGTGCCCCCTAGTCTTTCTATTATCCGAAAGAGTAAATAACCGATTCACATTAACCCGTTCAAAACCTCTCATGATTTTAAACACCTCTATCATATCTCCCCTCAGCCGTCTCTTCTCCAAGCTGAAATGTCCTAACCTCTTTAGTCTTTCCTCATAGGGGATTGGTTCAGATGCACCCCCAACAGTTGCTGTACCCTCATTTTTATGATGTTGTTTGTGGCTGCTTTTGTTATTATATATTCTTTTTGTAATTATGTATGTACATTTGTATACCGCTGTGATCTATGGAGTAGGAGTTATAGAAATGTATTTAAATAAAGTAAATAAATATCTCATTCATGAGACTCACTGAACCATGTTTCCATAATAGCAACAAAATGCAAGTCTGCCTCCATCAATAAGGCTTGAAGATCTTGAACTTTATTGCCTAGACTACAAGCATTTTTGCTCAGAGCTTTCTGGCTCTTTTTCCGTGACTTACTGATTTTCCTGATTTCCTCCTCTTCATTTTGCTGAAGTATGGGCTACTGAGATGATTTATTTTACTATTTTCCCCCACTATATTCATCTATTTGTCAGGAGTGACAACTCAAATTCATCAGTTTCATCTGCCACCCCTGTCAGCTAGTTTAAACATCTGTCAATATATAATCTGAATTTCTCAGTTAGGACCTTTTTTCCTGCCACAGAAAAAATGTAGGCTATCTTTACCCTATAACTTTTTACTGTTCCATATGTGGCCATATCCCTATATACTATACCTAAAACCTTCTTCTTTACACCAGGTTTTGAGCCACATTTTGAAGTTGTCTGTCTGGCATAGCCTTTCCTCTCTCCTTTCCTTGAATAGGCAATACTTTTGAAAAACTTAAATCTTTACCATGTACCTAAGTCCTTGCCCAAGTTCTGGAATTCTTTCTGTACTACCGAGACCCTGTTTCTAGCCAGGGCATTGGTTCCCAAGTGGATTATAACATCAATTTTAGAAGCCTTACTTCTCTAATCCTACACAATCTGGTAATGGAATTCAAAAGGGCATGGGATGAACACAAATAATCCAACAAGCAGGGCTTCCCAAACCTGTCCTGGGGAGCCCACAGGGTTTTCAGGATATCCACAATGAATATGCATGAGATACATAACCATGGAGACTCCGTATATGCAAATTTATCTCATGCATATTCATTGTGGATATCCTGAAAACCCGACTGGCTGTGGGGTTCCCAGGACAGGTTTGGGAAGCCCTGCCCTACAGGCTAGAGGATAGAAATTAGGGATGTGAATCATTTTTTGATGATTTAAAAAAATCGTCAGATATTTTTTAAATCATCAAAAATTGTTGAGTCGCGATACAATAGAAATTCCCCCGATTTATCGTGAAAAATCGTAAATCGGGGGAGGGGGAGGGGGGAGGGCGGGAAAACCAGCACACCAAAACAACCCCTAAACCCACACTGACCCTATAAAACTAATCCCTTACCTTCCCCCATCCTCCCGAACCCCCCCAAAACTTTTTACGAGTACCTGGTGGTCCAGTGGGGTTGTGGGGACCGATCTCCTGCTCTCGGGCCATCGGCGCCATTTTGGCTGCCACTCAAAAATGGCGCCGATGGCCCGATAAAAAAAAAAACCCACCCGACCCTTTAAAAATGACCCCTTAACTTCCCCCACCCTCCCGAGCCCCCCAAAACATTTTAAAATTACCTGGTGGTCTAGTGGTGGTCCCGGGAGCGATCTCCCGTTCTCGGGCCGTCGGCTACCACTCATAAAGATGGCGCCGATGGCCCTTTGCCCTTACCATGTGACAGGGTATCTGTGCCATTGGCCGGCCCCGTCACATGGTAGGAGCACTGGCTGGTCAGCGACATCTTTAAAGATCGCCGCCGCCATCGTAAAGATGGTGCCAGCCATCCATTGCTCCTACCATGTGACAGGGGCCGGCCAATGGAACAGATATCCTGTCACATGGTAAGGGCAAAGGGCCATCGGCGCCATCTTTATGAGTGGCAGCCGACGGCCCGAGAATGGGAGATCGCTCCCGGGACCACCACTAGACCACCAGGTAATTTTAAAATGTTTTGGGGGGCTCGGGAGGGTGGGGGAAGTTAAGGGGTCATTTTTAAAGGGTCGGGTGGGTTTTTTTTTTTTATCGGGCCATCGGCGCCATTTTTGAGTGGCAGCCAAAATGGCGCCAATGGCCTGAGAGCAGGAGATCGGTCCCTGCGCCCCCACTGGACCACCAGGTACTCATAAAAAGTTTGGGGGGGGGTTTGGGAGGGTGGGGAAAGGTAAGGGGTCAATTTTAAAGGGCCGGGCCTCACTAAAAATAAAATTAACGATGTGAATCGGAACCGATTCCGATTCACATCACCACTGATCAGATTTTTTTCTCCCTCTAGCCGAACCCAATCATTAAGACGATCGGGCACACGATTCACATCTCTAATAGAAATGAAGAAACTGGTAACCTGTGTTAACTTTAGGTGTTAGGGATGTGAATCGTTTTAGGACGATTAAAATTATCGTCCGATAATTTTAATATCGTCTTAAACCGTTATGGAACACAATACAATACAGATTCTAACGATTTATCGTTATAAATCGTTAGAATCGTGAGCCGGCACACTAAAACCCCCTAAAACCCACCCCCGACCCTTTAAATTAAATCCCCCACCCTCCCGAACCCCCCCCCAATAACTTAAATAACCTGCGGGTCCAGCGGCGGTCCGGAACGGCAGCGGTCCGGAACGGGCTCCTGCTCCTGAATCTTGTCGTCTTCAGCCGGCGCCATTTTCCAAAATGGCGCCGAAAAATGGCGGCGGCCATAGACGAAAAAGATTGGACGGCAGGAGGTCCTTCCGGACCCCCGCTGGACTTTTGGCAAGTCTCGTGGGGGTCAGGAGGCCCCCCACAAGCTGGCCAAAAGTTCCTGGAGGTCCAGCGGGGGTCAGGGAGCGATTTCCCGCCGCGAATCGTTTTCGTACGGAAAATGGCGCCGGCAGGAGATCGACTGCAGGAGGTCGTTCAGCGAGGGTTCCGGCGCCTCGCTGAACGACCTCCTGCAGTCGATCTCCTGCCGGCGCCATTTTCCGTACGAAAACGATTCGCGGCGGGAAATCGCTCCCTGACCCCCGCTGGACCTCCAGGAACTTTTGGCCAGCTTGTGGGGGGCCTCCTGACCCCCACGAGACTTGCCAAAAGTCCAGCGGGGGTCCGGAAGGACCTCCTGCCGTCCAATCTTTTTCGTCTATGGCCGCCGCCATTTTTCGGCGCCATTTTGGAAAATGGCGCCGGCTGAAGACGACAAGATTCAGGAGCAGGAGCCCGTTCCGGACCGCCGCTGGACCCGCAGGTTATTTAAGTTATTTGGGGGGGGTTCGGGAGGGTGGGGGATTTAATTTAAAGGGTCGGGGGTGGGTTTTAGGGGGTTTTAATGTGCCGGTTTTTCGATTTTTCGATTTTTCGATTTTTTACGATTTTTAACGATTTTTCACGATATTTTACCCCCCCAAACGGCAACAATACGATTCCCTCCCCCTCCCAGCCAAAATCGATCGTTAAGACGATCGAGGACACGATTCACATCCCTATTAGGTGTCTCAAACAAATATTGTACCCACTCTGTTTCTTCCTTATTTATATCATGCAGTTAAATTAATGTAGAATGTAGAGACTTTCAAAGATAGAACCGACTGCAGAATGTAATTCATTTAGTCCTTTGCAGCCATTTTTATAATTAATCATTGGTATCGTGATTTACAGTTTTTTTTATCAATTGCTAATAAATACCACTTATCTTCTGGTGAACTTTTGTGTCTTCCCATCAGCAGAGTTCAACTTATAAAACTTGCATCCTCTGTCAGAAATTGATCTGAGTACAGGAAGTAAGAGTTTAAATACCCGTGCAAATCCATTTCACCAATAAAACATCTTATTACATTACCATTACTAAAAAAAAATGTTCAAATCTCATTCCATATAATTTCTTCATTTAACCCTTCCTGTACTAATGTTCTAAAGGTGAAGATCCAAAATTTCTCACAAAAATGCAGCAAAACTTCTCTGTCCTTGCCCCTTCATCAAGACGGGATATGTTCCACTATAGTCCAATTTAATTATTCAAAGGAATGGGAAAATGGCTTGCAATGTGACAGCATCAGGGCTTGTGTCTTATTGGTATGTACACGACTTCGATGTTCAATCAGTCTAATCTATATGTTTCTCTTTGTTCTACCCACTTAGATCTTACAGCATGGACATACAATAGCAAACACTACAAAGGAAGATTGACAGTTGGTAATAAATTTTTTATGAACTTCATATGATGAGTCAGGACTTGCCCAGCTGTTCCCCTTGATAGTCTATTCACATAAGTTACATGAGCCATCACTTTAGGTGTCCAATTTCTGTGTGGGGTAACTTGCACAAAGCAGCAGTTACTATCATTAACAGAAGGCAGAGAAACATTAAAACATGACGGCAGAAAAAGACCACATGGCCCATCTAATTGGCCCATCTACCCAATCAATCCAGCATTAATACAATTCCCATCACTTCCCCTGCATGGGGGTAACCTGCACGGAGCAATAGTTACCACTCTAAGCAACCTGCCGGCCAGACTGGATTGACCATTTGGGTTTTTATCTGTCATCATTTATTATGTTATTATGAGGATCCTGAGAGGCATTTTATTCCTTTGTGACCCTTAAAATTTGTCCCCAAGTTAGTGCCTTGGACAAGAGAGTTACCCAACTAAAATTAATTGTCTGTAATTGTTAATTTCTTCTGAACAACTCCTGATGACCCTTATTGTGGAAACTCACATTCAACATTTTCTAAGTATAAAAAAATTCCTTCTCCAGCTCTACAGTCACACAGGAAGACGAGGCCTGTGAGGGCTCAAAGGTTCGTGTTCTGCCACATTTCTTGTTGGTCCTTTAAAAAGTGTCACAACCTACAAAGTATCCAAAAACGGATTCACCATAATATGGATTGAACAGTAATTATATACCCATTCCTACCCTCCGAAAGGCACAGAAGGCACATGCAGTGAGAATGACCCAGATTGTTTTCACATCATCCTCAGGGAATAGTAGAGACTCTCTTTTATTCAGTCCAGAAGGCTTGATTTAGATGTCTTTGGGGGTCATTTTCTATCTGTATCACACACGAAAAGGGACTTTTCGCACGCGATACTTTGATCGGGGCGGAGTCGGGACCGGAAGAGGAGGAGTCGGGGCAGCGTCGGGGCGGTAACTTTGCTGGCGGCAATAAGGTAAGACCTGTTATCGCCGCCAGTAGCGCGCCCAATAGCACCACCTTTCACAGTGGCGCAATTGGGTGCGAAAGCCGGCAGCGATAACACCGCGGTGGTGCGATCGCTGCTGGCTTTCTCAGGCCCGCCCCCCGCTTCGCCCCCCCCCCGCCCCCCATTACCGTGGGATTCACAAAGCTGTGCGATAGTAGAAAATCCACCCCTTTGTTTGTTAAAAGGAGGCGAATTGTTAAACTCTGGCAAAAAACTCTTTTTACAAATCCCACAAAGTGTTTTGTGAAATACACTTTGAATTACAAATCAAAGGGCAGCATCGTGAAAATAAAATGGATCATGAATCAACAGTTTGGAGGATTGGCAGGTATGATTCCATGGATCACAAATTTGGATCTTCCCACCTTTTCTAAGACTATCCAATGCTTAAAGATACAAGCTATGATGATGATGATGATTATTATTATCAATAATAATATTATTATCATCATTGTTCATGAATGGTCTTTCATTGCCATGGAGATCTTATTAGCCTGGAAAACTGGCATCTTTAAATATTGACTAGCCTTATAAAGGTATCAACTGTACCCAAACACTTTATTTTCTATGCAGTTCTTAGAAATATTGTGGATGCAATTTCCAAGAATGAAATTGTCATCTTCAATATATTCATATTATAATTCAGCGATTAGCTGAAACTTTTGTGTAAGAGTTGACAAGTTGTGACTAGTCCAGGCAGAAAATTCTCTGCCCAGAGCCATTGCTCATAAGGTTCCTCAGGGATATCACTGATTATTTCCTTACTTAGGGGGCCTATAAATTAAAGGGCATTAAAGTTAATGGTTACATCAAATATGCATTATATTTATGCACATTAGCATTTCGTGTTTTAACATTGGATAGAGCGTCCAGTATTAAAACCTACGTGTCTTAATTAGGTCACTTAACCTCAGAAAATGAACTGCTCCTCTGGAGGAATAATTAACTTTTCTGCCAGTGAACCCCTTGAGGTCACCGCATCATCGGTGCTCCCCTTCCATTCCATCCCCCACTCCGAGTCCCCTCCATCACCTCCCAATGAAGTCACAGAACCCTCCCACCTCCTAATGCACCCCCTCAAAGTGGAGGCCCCATGCATGATGAATTTTTTCTAATAGATTCAAAATGAGGAATACCCTTGAGTACATCTGAAAAAATGAAGAAAATTCGCTTAGGGCTCTATTTTCTAAAAGACAATGAATTTGGTCAAATATGTCATTTATACCAAGTTATTATTTCTTAGAAAGGGGGTATTTTCAACCTATTTATTAAAAATTAGCTATGCAAATGTATCAAGACTACAAAAATGAATTAGCATTGCTATTTTGAGGTAAAAGCAAAGAAAATATGATACATTTTATCATGTTCAGTTTACTTTTGCCCACAGTTAGGAAATGGATGTGAGAAAACAAGTGATGGGGACTAAAGGAGACAGGAAGAGCACGGGGGTGGCCTCTTTCTCCTTGCCTCATCTCTGATTCTCCTTCTGATACCCTGGCAGGCCGATCACGGTTCTGTAGGCCACCTCATCCTCCTGCTAGTAATGTATTAGCAGGTTAAGGATCTCTTCTTCTCTTCCCTCCAATAAGATGAGCCTCTTCTTCCTCCCTGCTCATAAGACACTTCATTTTCTATATAATGAATATTCACTTTGGTGTAAACTTATTTTAATGCATTTTGCATTCATTTGAATGGAAATAACATTAAGAATCAAGAAAATCCCCATATATAACAAGAAATTCCTTTTGCTTCTTCTGCAGGACTTTTCATGCCTTAGAGGCTAATATTCTAAAAAAAAAAAAAAAGCTACGCAAGTAAATTTAGGCACTTAAGTTAGAAGTCTAAGGCCTGGATTTACTAAGGCACAATTTTTTATTGTTGGAGGAGCCGAATATCGCAGGGGAGGGGGGGCAGTCCCGCGATATGTAGCCCTTCACTGACAAAGTATCATAACAGTATTGCTGCATTCTTTTCTCTCATGGAGAAAGTCCATGAAATTTAAAAAAAAACCGCAACTGGGGCCTATGGCATGCGCAATGGCAGCCCCCATTGCTTTATAGGGCCATGCAACATGACATGACCCTCCCCTGTCCACCCTGGGGCTGCCATGTGAAGAAGCCCCACAATAAAAAGCTTAGAAAAGATAAAGGGCACTGTGTCACAATGCCCCACCCCTCTGTGCCCCAAACCCCTCCCCATGATTTCAAATACCCTCTACCCTCAATACCTGGCCCCCCAATGCCCCCTGCCAATAATAGATAACCCAGGTAGGGACATCTCTTCAAACCTCTAAAAATCACTCTGGCATCCTAGCGGCCTCCACACACCATTAAAAGGCTCATTGGTGTCAGTAGAAAGCCTGAGGCATCCCCTAGCCCTGGGCCCAATCAGCGGGGGAGATTCCTACTTGAGTTACCTATTATTGGAAAGGGGGGATATGCTGGAAGTGGGGGGCAGATATTGGAGACTGGAGTTTATATAAAAGGGGGCTGTTTTGGACCGGGGGTGATATTTGAAATCATGGGGAGGGGTTTAGGGCAGATGGCAGGGCATAGATGTGTGGTACCCATTATGGTTTTTTTAAAGTTTTTATTGCAGGGCCACCTCGACTGGTGGCCCTGGAGTGGGCAGGGAGTCTAGTAAGACTGTGGCTTTTTTTATTATTTTGGGGAGGGGAAGGTCATGTTGGGCCGCATGGCCCTTTGATTCTAGCACAGAGCATCAGGACCCGTGTTAGTGTCCCGGTGCTCTCATGCTAGAGTAACTTTTTCAGAAAAAGTGTAGACAAAATAATGTGACTGAAAATTGTGTGTCAGCTATGCCTTTTTATTTACATAGAATTTCCTATGCATTAGCCGTTTTGCGTGCATTATGTGATTTTATGCATGCAAATACATGTAAAGCAGTTAATTGTAAAAAGGGGAGAGATTTTTAAAAAAAACGAGTGATATTGCGAATATTGCACAATATCACGGTGATATCATGCATTATCATGCATTATGATACATTATAGCCCTATCGTGGTTTGATAAATCTCCCACTAAGTTAGGGGCCTAAAATTTCAGCTGAAAATTCACCTGCTTTTAGGACCCTAAAACTTGGTTTTTAAGCTTGAGGACTACTATTCATTTGCCTAGATTTAGACTTCTAAATTAATACCTAGTGCTGAAATCAATGCTAAGCTCTTAACTTTTCCCTTCTGCCCTATCTCTGCCCCCATAACCACCCACTCTTTGGAGAGGCAGTTGGGGGCCAGGCCCAGGACTACTCAATATTAGATGGGATCCTGACCCAGCCTTATTTTGTATCCTCCCCTCTTGGGATTGGCTGTTTTTAGTGACGAAGGGTAAGAGGAATCATGTAGTGGAAATTCTGCCCACTGGTTGGTTCTTTGATATAGCAAAGCATGGATAAAGGAAGGGGCTGAGTATGGCTAAAAAGGAGAGGTATAGTCTTTTGACTTTCTTTTTGCCACTGTCTGGTTAGTGTTGTGCCCATCGGTCGCAGACAGCTGCAACCTCTGCTGCTCACCTTTCTTTTACCTGCACCAGCGATTCTCAGAGCCATGGCGGTCTCAGCCTGAAAATGCCGCCTTCCTTGGCATCCCCGGGACGGCGTGGACGATCCCATCCGCCATCTTGAACAAGGGATTACCTAGGGCACGCACGCGCGCGCCAGGCCCTCTCTTATTCACGTCATGGTGGGAACCTTGGGGGCATCCCCTCCACATGACGTCACCCGCCAGTGTATTTAATCCATCCAGCATATGCTTCCTACGAGTTAGGAAGGACTTCCTTCCTGCTTATTCCACTCCTCTTGGAGATGCTTCTCTACTCTGAACTCGTTCCTGAACTCCTGGACTTAGAACGCCTTAGGTACCTGCTCCTCGGGGGCCTTGTCACATTCTGGCTATCCGCTCCTTGGAGGGCCTTCCTGCCTGGAGAAACCATCTATCCTTGTTTGGGATCCTGCCTAGTTTAGGCTTGTGAGTACGCTTCTTGTTTCTAACAACTTGCTGACAGAACCGCCAGTGTACCCTGTGCCTCGGGCCACTACCGTGCTCATCTCAGCTGCCTTCTTCTACACTTTGGAGTGAGTACCGTCATCTACCTTGCTCTACTGACCTCCTGCACCTTTCTGAACTACTACACACTGCGCTGCAGGCCACTACCAGATCTACCCTGAGAGGCATTTCATCGGGAGAAGATTTCCTGGTGTACCCCGCTCTGCGGGCCACTACCAGGGATATCATCATTGAGCAACCTCACTACTCTGAACTGTGTCTTCATTCCACTCTGTGGGTATTACCCATGTTCTAGTCTAATAAAGTGTCTTACTTCTGTGTCCATCTCAGCTGAGGCCATGCCTATCGTAGTGAGTTCCCAGAGGGCTCCTCACAACCATACCAGATTATAACAGTTTGCTGGCAGCCTGTAGCTCTTCTAGTGTACCAGAGGGAAACAAGGGGGAAACAAAGAGCGAGGGAAATGAGGAGTGGATCAGCAGTCTGCCCAAAGCAGCATGGAAGTCAGCAGGCATCATGCTTCTCCAAGCATAGTTGATACCAATGTTAGGATGTCCCTCATGAAGGTAGACAGAGCTGCCATGATGTTTGTTTCTCTCCCTGCTGGAGTCAGCAGCTGTTTGAATAGGGAAGGTTCAGTGAGACTTCCAGTTGGCTAGACCAACAAAGCAGGAGGACAGGCTATCTAAAAAAGCCATGAGGGCAACAAAATGGATTAGATGCCAAAGAATGTCCGATTAGAAACTTTTATTATTGGAGACGTGTTCTTTTTAAGGTGAGCCCGACTCAGGCTGAGTTTTGCCCCCATATTGGGGCTGCCTCAGAGGGGCTGTATGTAGTAAATATTTTAATGTATATGAGTACAATCTCATACCATTGTTTTCTGATGGTTTTTTAGGTCCCTAGGAGTAGGAGCTGTATGTACATACTTTTGCGATTAGAGTGGAGACGGTACATACTGCTCCTGTGCAATTGATATGATATTGTACTCATATACATTAAAAGATTTACTACATAGAGCCCCTGAGGCAGCCCTATCGTGGGGGTGAAACTCGGCCTGAGTCAGGCTCACCTTAAAAAAAACATGTCTCCATTAATAAAAGTTTCTAATCGGACATTCTTTGGTGTCTAATCCATTTTGTTGCCTTCCAGTTGGCTAGGCCACAGCTGGTGAGTTTCCACAAGTGTAGCCTTCATTGGAGCTGTAGTCAGCAATCAGAACTACTGGGGTAAGAGAGCTCCTGCTCCCCCAAGATCCCTGGGGAGATCTTCTGATGGGATGCCTTCTGGAGGTGATGAGATCATGGAAATTGACCTGAAGGGAGTACAAGTGGCCACTTTGGGCATAAGGCTAGCCAGCTTGACATTTGGAGCCCCAGGTTAGTCAGACTTGAAGGGTTTGGTGGCATTCCAGAGGCAAGCCTCAGTCATGTACCTCCCAGGTCCACTGAGTCCTCTATCTCAGCCTGCAGATAGGGGAAGGAGGGCGTGGGGCTTCTTTTCTGTATAGCCCACCCCAATTCCCATTTCCATCTGACTCTGATTTTGGCTGGCCGGATCCTTGGAATGGAGGGTTTGACCTGGGATTCCCTCCTTTTCTGGTGCACTGGTTGCCAGTTTGGCCAGCAATGCCTAGCTTGGTCCTGCCTGGAGTGCCCCATGGTTTTCTCCTTTCAGCTGGAGGCAGTGGTGTTTTAATTTATTCATAAGCCCCTGTATTTCATCAGGCAGCACCTCCTCTTGAGATTCAGGGATAGGGAGGAGTCATCATCACCCAATGGTCTGCCTACATGTGTTGGCAAAGGCAAAGGTCAGGTTAAAGCTGTTAATGAGTCTTTTGGATATTTCATGAACATGGTAGGCATAAGTGTATGCAGGGTGATTCCTCTGATTTTTGGGGTCCATTTCTTCTAGTTCTTCCTTCTTTTCCTCCCATTGCAATCCAGTGGCTGCCCAGCCTTGTGGGTGTGGTGACAGGGGACCTCTAACTCTGGTTATATAATCTCAGCTTTGGGAGTCCATATCTCTTTCTTATCAGAGGAAAATATGGAAGCATTGGTATATTGACATCTTCCATTTACTGGAAGGTCATAGGATTAGGAAGAGTTATGGCAAGAGCAAAACAAGGGCACTGGATGGAGAGATGAGTCATAAGGAGCATATTGAACTAATCCAGATTTTTTGAGGTGTTTGATAGTGTTATAAGGCAATACAACTCATCACAATATAGTCCTATTGTCTTATGCTGACAAAGATTATAATAATTGGGCCTGGCTCAATTATGATGTGTATTTCCATGATAGGGTCAGATGAGGTACATCCCAGGATACTAAGGGAGTTCAGAAACATGTGGCCAGACTGCTGATAGATCCCTGGAAATAGGAGTGGTGCCACGAGATTGGAGAAGAGCGGTGGTTGCCTGCTTCACAAAAGTGGGAGCACAGAGGAGGCTGGAAACTACAGACCAGTGGTGGGAAAATTAATGAAGGCTCTACTGAAGGAAAGGTTAGTGAACTATCTACAATCCGGTAGGATGCTGGACAGGGCAGCATGGATTCACCAAGGGAAAGTCCTATCAACCAAATCATCCATTGTACCTGAAGACTGGAGGATAGCTAATGTAACCCCAATATTTAAAAAGGGCTCCAGGGGAGATCCAGGAAACTACAGACCGGTTAGCCTGACTTCAGTGCCAGGAAAAATAGTGGAAAGTGTTCTAAGCATCAAAATCTCAGAACATATAGAAAGACATGGTTTAATGGAACAAAGTCAGCATGGCTTTACCCAGGGCAAGTCTTGCCTCACAAATCTACTTCACTTTTTTGAAGGAGTTAATAAACATGTGGATAAAGGTGAACCAGTAGATGTAGTGTACTTGGATTTTCAGAAGGCGTTTGATAAAGTTCCTCATGAGAGGCTTCTAGGAAAAGTAAAAAGTCATGGTATAGGTGGCAATGTCCTTTCGTGGATTATAAACTGGCTAAAAGACAGGAAACAGAGAGTAGGATTAAATGGACAATTTTCTCAGTGGAAGGGAGTGGGCAATGGAGTGCCTCAGGGATCTGTATTGGGACCCTTACTTTTCAATATATTTATAAATGATCTAGAAAGAAATACGACGCGTGAGGTAATCAAATTTACAGATGATACAAAATTGTTCAGAGTAGTTAAATCAAAAGCAGATTGTGATAAATTGCAGGAAGACCTTGTGAGACTGGAAAATTGGGCATCGAAATGGCAGATGAAATTTAATGTGGATAAGTGCAAGGTGATGCATATAGAGAAAAATAACTCAGGCTATAGTTACACAATATTAGGTTCCATATTTGGTGCTACCACCCATGAAAGAGATCTAGGCGTCATAGTGGATAACACATTGAAATCATCAGTTCAGTGTGCTGCGGCAGTCAAAAAAGCAAACAGAATATTGGGAATTATTAGGAAGGGAATGGTGAATAAAATAGAAAATGTCATAATGCCTCTGTATTGCTCCATGGTGAGACCCCCACCTTGAATACTGTGTACAATTCTGGTTGCCGCATCTCAAAAAAGATATAGTTGCAATGGAGAAGGTACAGAGAAGGGAGACCAAAATGATAAGGGGAATGGAGCAGTTCCCCTATGAGGAAAGACTAAAGAGGTTAGGACCTTTCTGCTTGGAGAAGAGATGGTTGAGGGGGGATATGATAGAGGTGTTTAAAATCATGAGAAGTCTAGAACGGGTAGATGTCAATCGATTAATTAGTCTTTCAGATAATAGAAAGACTAGGGGGCATTCCATGAAATTAGCATGTGGCACATTTAAAACTAATCAGAGAAAGTTCTTCTTCACTCAATGCACAATTAAACTCTGGAATTTGTTGCCAGAGGACATGGTTAGTTCAATTAGTATAGCTGTGTTTAAAGAAGGTTTGGATAAGTTCTTGGAGGAGAAGTCCATTACCTGCTATTAATTAAGTTGACTTAGAAAATAACCACTGCTATTACTAGCAACGGTAATATGAAATAGACTTAGTTTTTGGTTACTTGCCAGGTTCCTTATGGCCTGGGTTGGCCACTGTTGGAAACAGGATGCTGGGCTGATGGACCCTTAGTCTGACCCAGTATGGCATGTTCTTATGTTCTTATTGATTTTTTTGATTCGGTAACTAGATAATTGAATCGGGGAAGAGTTTTATATGTGATTTATTTAGATTTCAGCAAAGCTTTTGATACGGTCCACATAGGAGATTAGTGAACAAAATGAGAAACTTTGGAGTGGGCACCAAGGTAGTAGCATGGATAGCAAACTGGTTGACTGACAGAGATAGTGTGTAATGGTAAATGGAACATACTCTGAAGAGAGACTGGTCTAAAGTGGAGTGCCACAGGTATTGGTTTTGGGACACGCTCTGTTCAATATCTTTGTGAGCAACATTGCAGAAGGGATAGAAAGTAAACTTTGCCTATGTGTGGATGATACTAAGATCTGCTCAGAGTGGACATGCTTGAAAGAGTAAAGAGAATGAAAAATTATTTAAGAAGGCATAAAGTCTGGTTGAGGATTTGGCAGCTGGGATTAAATGCCAGGAAGTGCAGAGATATGCATCTGGGGTGCGGTAATTCAAAAGAACTATATGTGATGGGGGTAAAAGACTAATATACATGGACTGGGAGAGGAACTTTGGAGTGATAGTGTCTGCCTATTTGAAGGCAGCCAGGCAATGTGATAAGGCAATAGCTAAAGACAAAAGAGGTCTCCGATGTGGCCTGGGAGCCGCCGCCACCAATCCTCCATGTAGCCTGGAGGCTGCCACTGACACCCCCGTCTCTTCACAGTGTGAAGGCCGCCGCTGAACCAGCCACTCTCTCGTGGCTAGGCCGCCACCAACATTCCTCTTCTGTGGCCTGGAGGCCGCCAATATCCACATCCTCTTCTGTGGCCAGGAGGCTGCCCCGGATCTCCTCTTCTTGTGGCAGAGAGCCGTCATCAATCTTCTCTCTTCGCGGCAGGAGCCGCCTCTGACGCCTCAGGTCTAATCCTGCTTCAACTCCTCTTCACAGCATGGCTGCTGTCCTTGGTCCTGCCTCCTTAGGTGTGAGGCCGCACCGCCTCACTCCATTTAAAGGGCCAGTGGTGGGCAGTCCTCCTGGCTTCTCCTGCTGACGTCCTCTAGGCGTTTCCTCTTCAACCCTATAAAGTGGGCCTTCCTTCACTCAGTCTTCACCTTCACAAGGAGTTGGTCATGGAGTCAGACTGCTCCTGGATCTTCAGTTCCAGCTCTTCGTTCCAGGAGTCCTCCATGATCCTTCTTCACGGCACTCTGTTCCTCATTGGTACTCCTTGTCTTCATCCATGGTTCTTGAACCACTGTCATTGTCTTCGTTCCATGTTCTGGTCTCTCAAAGGATCCTGTCCTCTTGTCTCCAGATGTCCTGATGTCTCCATGTCTCCAGATGTCCAGGCGTCCCTGCGTCTTCAGATGTCTAGATGTCTTCCCGTTTTCAGATGTCCTGATATCCCCTTGTTTCCAGATGTCCAGAAGTCTCCCTATCTCCAGATGTCCTGACGTCTTCGGATGTCCAGAAGTCTCTGTCCTCTGATGTCTTCATCCATCTTGTTCCTGACGTCACTGAGGTCCTCCTCTCTAGAGGTCCCTGATGTCCAGATACCATAGATGTCCAGACGCCTAGATATCCTGATATCCTGAGGTACTGGTATTCTTTCATATCCGATGTTCTACATTCCAGCCCTGATGTTCCGAGTCCTGATCCCGAAGTACCATCAGTCCCAAGCTCCGGGTCCAGCATCACCTCACCCCAGTCCTCGTCTTCAGCTGACTTTCCTGGGAGTAAATCCATATATATCCGGTGTCTGAGTTTGGTGGCTGGAGCCCTCTTCCAGTTGGGGTTTCCTGGCTGATAGGAATATTGTGAAGCACATACTGGCAGGCTGGTCAAAAACAGAGAAAGTTTTGGTTGATTGGCATAGCCTATCATTCATTTCTTGCATTTTTCTATCTGGACAAAGTTGGCTGATATCTGTTTTTTAGCTTTTGAAACTTGATTATTCAGGGTAGTGTTTGTCTTGGCCTTTTTGGTGCATTCAGAATAGGCAAGTTAATAGCTACATCAAAGCGAAGGGCTGTTTGGTCAGGAATGTTACTTGAACATGTGGCAATGTTAGGAGCAGGGTATGATTGTGGATTCATCATTCCAAAATGGATCAGGTTGGTGCAAGTGCGTGGTTGGTACTGAATGCAGTCGGTGATTTGGAGAGTTATCCGGTTAGCAATGTTGAGTTCTTTTGGACATTAGGCCAATTAGAAGTATGTAGTTGTTACTAGTCAGAGTGATGTTTCTCCTTTAACCAGATAACAGTTCACAGAAATATACGCATGTCCTTTCAGAGCAAAAATACACAGTATTTTATAAACTGCACAGATCCTGCTGCAGTTTCTAATACTAGCATTAATCTCTGCACATCTACTTACATGCACAAACACTGTACCATGGATAGACTTGAAAGAAGGGCTCATAATCTGGAAAATCCAAAACTATGCATGTCATTTTCTCTCCTGACCAAACTGCATCCCGAGAATACCCTCACTATAATGCAGGCAAAAGCAGTACCAGAGCAAGGGTCTGCAGCAACCCTAGGCAGCATTGACTTAATGGTCTCTCTCTCACCAACCCAAACCCCACAAATCGCACACCACGAACCTTCAAAGCTACGTTCACATAGCACATCCTTTCCCAGATCCATGCCTCTCCACCCTCATTCGCTGCTTTCGAAAATGCCGCCCTTACATCTGACTATGGCATCCCATCCACTTCCAGTGCACTAGGCAGCTGCCTAGTCCACCTAATTCTCCTGCTGGCCCAGGGCAAAAGTAGACACCTTATGGAATTATGCACACAATTTTACCCACACACAGAGGGACCAATGCAATACCGTGTGCTGTGGCTAGCGCATGGCTTAACATGCAATTGAACATGTGTTTTGGACGTGAGTCCATAATCCCTGATGGAATACGAGAATTAGCATGTTCAAAGTCTTGTGTCCAAACCACTGCAAAACTAATAGCGCTCATCACATGTAAATTCCATATAGATAAAGTTATTAGAGATAATACCCGCGATGCAAAAAGTTTTCCACGCCGCCAATGTGCCCGTTTCAATGCAGCAAATTTTACGCCAGCCCTAAGTAGGAGGAACCACAGAAAGCAGATTCTGGAAATAAAAAAAAAGGCTCAGATAAAAAAAATTATAACTCTGGGTGCCCAATATAACGGTCCAGGCTGTGTATCTTGAGTCGGTAGTGGTAGAAAACAGATGCTTGTATTGAGCGTCCATTTCCCAACCCGCACTAACAATCATCTCTTCTGTGCACTCAATGCAAAGGAGGCGCTAGAGATGCACAATTTTCCCTAGTGCCTCACTTTTAGTGCCACCCTCCTCATTTAAACATTGCAACATGCACCCAAGAGAGCTGGCTGGGCGCACGATAGGAAAACAGGAGCTCAACATCGAGTGTCCGTTTTCTACTCTCAAATATTGCATCGGCCCCAGAGTGGGTAATTTTCAGATAGATTTTTACCCAGGAAAATCCCTTTGAAAATTGCCCTCTAACTGACTTATTACCATTTAGTAAATGTATGCATTTATTTATTTAAACTTTTTTACATTATGCTACTTTTAATATTGTTTATAGAGTGGATTACAGATTGTACATTTATAATAAAATTACGTGGACATTAATTCTAAAACACATGAATGCTGATGAACAACCTGACACTCATAGACTACCTAAAATGAACATAAAAGCTTCTCTGAAATAAATTGCCTTTAATTATTCCTAAAAACCTAGAATTCTCTTTCTGCATGCTATTCTGCTGGAAGAGCATTGGCTTCCTAGTAGACCCTACTTACCTAGCCCACAACATTTTATGCAAATTCACACCATTAATGATATCAGGATCTAAAATATATGTCAACAGCTGAAAGCTGTTAAAAAATATTTTTTTTAAACATTTCTTCCACTTTTTTTTAAGTATTTCACCCTTTGCCAATTTAAGTTCACTCAATGACTGAGGTGTGAAAGGAAATCAAAAAGCACCTGGAATCCTGAATCATCAGAATGCCAGTAACATGGTGCCAGTCCCTCGCCACACATAGTCCCACCCAACCCTCCCTTCTTTCCTGCTTTCACAGCCAGCTCCTCCTTGCCTCTAATTTTGGCAGGATCATGTTATAGATTGCAGAGGGCAGGTCAAGGGAAAAAGAACAGTGCAAGCAGCTTGTCCTTTTCGGCCCCGGATACCATACTTGCCTGACTCCACCACAAAAATCATCAGGGTGTGTAAAAGTCTCTGTTAGGTTATGAGCCCCTACTCCTACAAGCCACAAAATTGTACAGTTTGAGCTTGACTTTATTAATATTGGTAACATAACAATATTATCCTGGATTACAATAATAGCTTTCTACATAGACACAGTACCTTTACTTCCAAGGATGTATGTGTACCACCAGGATTTCAGTTTCTAGAAACTACATAAAAATCCAGTTTTTAGTACTCACATTGGGTTCGGTCCAACATCAAATCTCAGGGAATCAGTCCAACACAGGCAGTCAACTCGCTTAAATAATGAGCATTAACAAGTCTCACACTGGTCCTTCCACATATGTTTCAACAGCTCTCGAATTGCTGTAAACAAAGTGTTGTTCCCAGCAACCCCTTTTGTAAACCCCGAGGACCAATCCAGTTCCTTAGGGTGGGTTTGCAGGTCTTACTTCAGAAACTTTGCAAACCTCATCTGGTTTGCTCAGCTTAAATTTATCAGAGCCATACTGTAGCTCCAAGACACAACATGAGCCTCCTTTCCCAGAGGACTGCTTTTTCAAGACTGTCCAGAAAATATTTGCTCTTACATCACATCACCCAGGTGCTCCAAGGAGGACCATCCAAGACTCAATCACCACAAAGCACTAACCCCGCCCCCCCTTCCCCCCCATAGACAATGTCTTCGATGGTCTGTGCATAAAAACACAAACAGGTAGATTTTAAAAGCTTGCTTGTACAAAAACAGCCCCATACAGGTTTATGTGGGCTGCTTGTGCTTTAGCTGTAGATGCAGGTCATGTTGAGGCACGACTAGGATCCTCCATTGCTGGGGTTAGCTCCTTCTCTGGAGACAAGTATTGGTCCTGGAGCATAGCTGCCAGGGCCTCAACAGGTTACGACTCCTTCTCTGCAGAGCACTCCCTAAAGACACAGGTTCTAGGACAGATTCCAGGACATAAAGGACAGGGACCACTTTGTTCCCTGTAGAAGGAAACTGCAGAGCACCTCCCATAGACACAGGTTCAGTGACAGGCTTCAGAACACATGGGACAAGACCTAGTTGCCTCCTTCTGTCATAGGCCCAGGCATATCTTTGGGCATCCTCACAAATGGGGTTGGCCCTACTGCAGTAGACAAAGGCTGCCACCTATGGGCACAGAAGCACATAAATGGTTAATAGCAAAAATAGGAATGTCCTATGCAAGTGCAGGTTCTAGTACAAAAACCAGGGAGGGTCTGGCTCTGGCCTTATTTCATAGAATGAGCAAGGTTTCTACTAGGCTAGACCTCTTTTCTGCAGCATTTTTAGCAATAGCTTAAAGCTTCTGCTCTATGGATACCACATCAGCAGAGAATTCCTTCTACTAAGATATTTGCCAGGCATGAAGAAAGTCTTGCCAGGTTTCCATACTTGATTCTAGATTTCACGCAACAGCATAATTAACTAAACAGGATTCAAGCAGGATCACAGGGCAAGGCATGCTGCTAATGTGAGAACTGAAATGTGTTCCCCTAGGCCATTGCATCATGACTGGGTTTATATTAACACCTGTGATAATCCCCTTTTCATAAATCCACATCAGGAAAAAACTTCATAAAACAAAATCCTAGCTTTCTCAGTACACTTTTTGATAAAGTCCCTCATTCTCTGCCTAAACACATGATTTACTTGTACTTGCAGATCAGAAAAGCATTACTAGCACATTTGAAGCAGGAATGGACTCTCAGAGATCTATATGAAATAGAATCAGTATTAACAAAACTCATGCTTAAAGGTTAGATATCCACAGTATATCAAAAGTTAAATATTATATCTTTACAGAGATGCAACCCCATTTAAACTGACAGCAGCATGGAATAGAATTTGAAGTAAACTTAGGAGAAGAAGAATGGGTCTGGACTAAGATAATCAGCATATTAACATTGAGATCTGCTAATGGCTATCACTCAGGCCCGCTCCAGCCCCTGAAGCAATACCTTTCACAAACTTGAGGCAGAGACTTTTATGATTGAAGAGGCCGCATCTTTATTATAATATTAACAATTTTAACCATAAACTAGCATAAGAAGCACGAGCCGTTTTGAGTCCCAGGTGCCGCCTGCCTTGTCTCCTAATAAGGTAAATGTATACTCTGGGTAAACAATCTCAAGATCTCTCCCGTTACTTTGATAACCAATACACACTGGGAGTATTCTGAATGTTAATCGCAGTATGTCCATACTGCGATTAACATTGAGGATACATTTTGATGGAAATGAACATTGTGAACGGCGAATAAGGATTTTTTAATATAATAAATGGTGCTATGATAAATTGAAATTTATAAAAATTGTTAAAAGTATTTTCGCAATCACAATGTATTGTAAATGTTTTTAATATGTTTTTAGGTGTGTGTGTGGATGTGTTGAGTGTGGTAGTGAGTTTTTATTTGTCTAGATAGAATTGATGATAAATTAAAGTTTGTTATAAATAAATATTGAAAAATCAGAATACTCCCAGTGTGTATTGGTTGTCTCCTAATAAGGCAGCCCCTTTGTCCTGGCCCCCCACGGTGACCTCCTAGCAAGGGGGCCCACCCCTAAGGCCTACCAATTCGGCCTCCCATGGCTTGTGCACCTACCTAAAGCTGAGACAAATAAGTACAACACAAACAGGTTATGATATACATCATCGCAAAATTAACTGTGAAACTAGCATAATCCGTCTACCTGCCACCAACAAATATACGTGCATGAGTAGGGGGGTGCTAAATATAAAATCTAAAAAAAAAATAAATCCACACCCTGATTAGGTAGGGGGGTGGGGAACGCGGCGATGCTGCTGAGGGAAAACGAAGAATGCCGGTGATGGCCAACGTTTTATCAGAGCTGCGACGCATAGCTGTGCGCGCCACACCCTGATGATGACGCTGTGCTCACCAGGATGCTGAATCTAATGTTTGGGGCCGTGCATGTGAACAGCTCGCATATCGACGTGCGGATGTTGGGCGGGGGCGGGTGAGTGCCCCTGTAGCGGCCTCGCTGTTAATAGCGGACTGTCGGGCAGGGATCGCAAGCTCTTGTAATAATATCAGGATCTGCTAATGGCTATCACTCAGGTCCACTCCAACCCCTGAAGCAATACCCTTTCACAAACTTGAAGCAGAGATTTTGATGACTGATGAGGCCGCAGCTTTATTATAACATTAACAATTATAACCATAAACTATTGTAAGAAGCATGAGCCATTTTGTGCTTTTTTACACAAATGTGTCCCGGGTGCTGCCCCTCTGTCTCCTAACAAGGCAGCCCCTTCGTCCTGGCCCCCCACCATGACCTCCTAGCAAGGGGGCCCATCCCCAAGGCCTACCAATTTGGCCTCCCATGGTTCATGCACCCGCCAACTGCAGCCTCTTCAACTTAATAAAGATTCGATGGCTTCCTGTATCGTATTATTGAAAAGGTCCTAACTGATGTCCAAAATGTGTATTTGGTCACATCTGTACAACCCTTCACAAAGATCGTCCACCCAATCATGCCATATATGTCATTCTCCTAACCTCTAGGCCCACCACCCTGCTTGCTGATTCACTTTTTTACAACCCCTTTTCCATAGCCTACTATCATGCTATTTTAATCACTGTATAATGTCAGACCACATAAGACATGCATTGGGGAACCAGGAAACAAATTCCCTCCAATTGTTCTTTATGTGGCGTATTAATTCTATACTCAATGATGCCCGAAGGTCGTTACCACCAAGGTGAATAATGATGGCCTCGGGTTCGGCAAACGTATCTTTCTTATGCAGCACGAACAGTAGAAGCTGATCCCAGGTCATCCCTCTTTGGCCCATCTATATGATGTGAACGTTCCACGGAGCCAAACCTGAGTGTGACCCATAGGAACAAACCTGAGCCTTCTTCGCTGCCCAGTGAACAAAGAAGTGTCCGATAATCCAAACAAACCTTTGCCGTTGCAGTAGCTCTGCGAAAAGAGATCAGTAAGAAAGGTTGTACATTAAAATGTGACTTGTCCTGATATAAGTATATACGGTAACCAATTTCCATCTATGTATCTTTTGGATGGTGTCTATGTTCAACCCTGCTTGAGCTGTGCTAGTGGCTGCTCCTATTCTAAAAGAGTGGGTCCCGAAGTCCTTATGGTTATTACCGATTTTAGTAAGGGCCAGATTCAATACTGCTGAAAATTGATATCTGGTAAAAGGTATACAATCAGCATGAATCAATAAGAATTTACCACCTTCTGGGACACTGACAGGTACCTCCTTAAATTTTGCACAGGGCAGGTTATCAATGGACTTGTCCGTTTCAAACATAGATCTGGATTTATCAAAATGTGGTAAGTATTGCATGTGATTTATGCAAATAGTCATTTTATTGTAATTTGTGCTAATTACCTGTGTGAAGAGCTAAGTTAGTGCAAATTGTGATAACATTATTGGACTTTGTGATAAGAGCCATACCTGTTGTGTTTCCCATATATAACCACTGTGGGGGGAGGAGGAGGAAGAGGAAGAAGAAGAGGGAGAGAGAGAGTGCCTGGCCATAATGTCATCTCCCTAGATAGGTATTTGTATCCCTATGGTAGGCCCACCTAGTAACTCGAGGTGAGGTTTAGGTATCAGTGTAGGAGGTTAGGGGCCCCTTTGACATTCAATGTTAGATGTACGAACAGAACAGTGGTCTCTTGTGAACATCTGATGACCCTCGGAGTGAGGAAACTCACTCCAAGATGAGATTTGGGCAATGTTCTCTCAACCTAGCTTGATGGACTCTCTACCTGGGTAACATCAAGCTAGATGGAGAGAACATTGCCCAAATCTCATCTTGGAGTGAGTTTCCTCTCTCCGTAGATCATCAAATCTTCACAAGAGACCACTGTTCTGTTCGTACGTCTAACATTGAATGTCAAAGGGGCCCCTAACCCCCTACAATGACACCTAAACCTCACCTCGAGTTACTAGGTGGGCCTACCATAGGGATACAAATACCTATCTAGTGTGAAGGGATTATAGCTAGTTTCAGTCTCTCTCTCTCTCTCCCTCCCTCTCCCTTCCCCTCCCCTGATGGCTAGTTGGATGCTCTGGGAGCCTTAATTCATCTAAATAAGCCTTGCAGGAGGCAAGCCAATAAAACCTTACCACCCAGTCACAGCAGTTATCACACAGCCTAACATAATTCAAAAAGGTGTTGTTAAAATCAGCATTAAGCCTGTGCCATAGCTCTTCGCAGATCTGCAAAAACCCAGCCCACCCCTAACTCATCCTATTTTCCATATTTGTATCGCACCATATGATATGGTGCTATCGCATCCGTTAACAGGGCCTTTCGCAGGCACTAAGCCCTTAACGCATGTGAAAAAGCCTTATCGCATTTTGATAAATGACCCCCATAGCTTGTTACCTCTGGCAACCTGGTCTGTTTTTTACCTCTGTATGGTTATTTGAACTGACTGTTTGGATACTATAGTGTCCTGCATAAGTATTCCTCCTCTGAAACCCACGTCTCGTTTAGAAGCAGGCACTAACTCGCTTATGCGCAGCGCCTCAAAGAATGCCAAGGAAAATGCAGCCCTAAAAAGTTTCATCTCAAACTCGGACACAAAAACAGTTGATAGTACAAGCCACAACCGAGTGAGCTGATCATGTGTGATTGGTTTTCATGCGTCTGCCAGTCCCGTCTTTCTGACCCAACCAGCAAGGATTTTCGAAACTCTTGGTTGGGTCACCCCATCCCCATATCTTTGAGAAGAAAGAGAAGCCTGCCAGCTGGTTTGTAATTGTGCCCCTTGATTTACCGCTCTCTTTTGCCCAAACAATAAATCTGACTACCAGCTCCTCAGGAATCAGTCCCTCTATTCAACCTCTCTCTTTTAGGAATTTGGAAATTCTATCGTAAGCCCTGATGTAAGCGTTCCATGTCACCAGGGCAACTGATCACCAACAGGTCTCTCGTGAAGTCATCCCAATGCTCCAGAATCGCTTTGGCACTGCTATGCCTTCCTTGTCGGCTCTGAGGACCTGTTTTTGAAGCAAATCCCATTTAGCTCTTGACAAGGCATCAGCAATGCTATTTTGCACCCCCGGGACATGGCGCACCCTTATCACCACATTCAAGTGCAAGCTAGTGAGTATAACCTCCCTCAGTAACTCCGCTACTCTGTGATACTTGGTAGGCTGTTTGTTCAGTACCTGTACTACTGACATGTTGTCACACCAGAATATAATGTGTTTATTTCGTAATTTCTTTCCCCATATAACCAAGGCTACTAAAATGGACAAGAGCTCCAAGAAGGTGACGTTGTGCATTAATCCCGCTTGTACCCAGGCTGTGGGCCATTGCTCTGCAGCCCACGAGCCCTGCCAGTAAACACTGAAGCCCCACCCTCCCAATGCGTCAGAGTAAATACCAAGATCACGGTTGGAAATGGGAGGGTCCTGCCATATCAATGTTGCATTGAATTTATTCAGAAAGGATGACCATAGAGCCAAATCATCCTTCACAGTCTGTGTGATTCTAATATGACGTTTGGGGTGAGAGACGCCCATGGTGCTTGCGGTTAGCCTCCTCAGAAAGGCCCTGCCCATGGGTATGACTCGGCATGCGAAATTCAGGATGCCGATGAGCGACTGAACATCTACCAATGACATTTTCTTTGATGACATCACCTAATGCAGCCTGGTCTGTATGTCAAGGAGTTTGTCTCAAGGGAGTCTTGTCACCATCTGGTTGGAATCGAGTTTGATTCCCAAAAATGTAATTACTGTGCTAGGGGCCTCTGTTTTCTCGTGCGCTATTGGGACTCCGAATTGAGAGGCGAGTCTGTGAAACGTGTGCAGCAGGTGGGAGCAAGTCTGCAAGTCCCTCGGACCGACAAAGAGGAAATCGTCCAGGTAATGTACTATGTTATCCATTCCGGCTTGCTGGCCAGTAACCCAATGTATACCATCCGGTTCAGGTGATTTACTACTCTTCAGTTTGTCAATCAGGTCTACCACATCTTCTAGGTTCACCGTGATTTGATTCAGTCCATCTGATTCATTGCCCATGAAAACCTTCTCTAATTGTTTGATTCATAAAAATATACTAAAGGGATTTAGAGAAACAAACCCTATTCAATACAAGTATTAAGGACACTAGGTTCAACAGATTTCAAATGAAATATCCATTTCTGTTCCAAACAACTGAGATAGTGCTCATGATTAACATCTCATGGACTGGAAACCACACAATCAGTTGCAAAACTCCTTAAAACATCAAAAGTATGGCTTGTTAATGCTGAGATGATTGGTGCTTTTGTTGTCTTAAAATGCAAAACCTGTGATGTTCTGCAAGGTTATGCACGTATGTTACGCGCCTAGCCTTTGAAAATCTGCCCCTGCACGCACTGAGCCTATTTTGCATAGGCTTGGCACTGCAAGCAAGCCCCGGGACGCGCGTATGTCCCGGGGCTTGCAAAAAGAGGTGAGGGCGGGGCCGGGGGCATGGCGGTGGATCAGGGGTGGGCCTGGGGCGTGGTGGCTGTCCAGGGGCAGTCCGAGGGCAGGGTTGAGTGCTCCAGCACAGCGGCCTGTATCGGGGCATGGCGCGACAGCAGCTGGCAAGCGCACGTAACTTTTTAAACAAAGGTGGGGGGGATTTTGTTAGGGCTGGGGGGTGGGTTAGATAGGGGAAGGGAGGGGAAGGTGGAGGGGGTCGGAGAAAAAGTTCCCTCTATGGTCGCTCCGATTTCAGAGCGGCCTTGGAGGGAACAGGGAAAGCCATCGGGGCTCCCCTCAGGCTTGGCGTGCGCAAAGTGCACATGTGTGCACCCCCTTGCGTGCGCCGACCCCGGATTTTATAACATGCGCGTGACAGCTCGCGCATGTTATAAAATCGGGCGTAGATTTGTTCGCGCCGGGTTGCATGAACAAATCTATGCTCGCGCATAAGTTTTAAAATCCGGCCCGATGTGCATATGAAGCACTTTTCTGCTATGAATTGACCCTCTTTCCTGAGGGGTAATTATGACTCTCTATTTACATATTTCTCATGTTCCCAATCCGGTTCTGTTAGCACATGGGGCAGAGGAGGGGTGGGTGGTAGGAAAAATAGGGAGGTTATTAATTTATCTTGTTCTCATTTTACAAAAGAAAATTAAAGACATAAAAAATATTACACATTTAGATTTTCTGGCAAGGTTACATGATGATAATGTAAACCACAGATGCAGTAGCATGGGTGTTAAAGTGGCTTAAAATATAACATATTTTTGCTTTGTGACAGGATTCTCAAAATATTTCACTGATAAGGACACTGCACAAACAGAACAATGGCCACATTTGTACCGGCCGGCAATTTCTCACTGCCCAAGGTCTATGAAATCATGCTTTCAAGTTGCGGTAATACAGAGGGAGAAAGATATTCTCAGTGTAGACAAATCAAATAGCATAAGAATTAAAGGAAGGGGGAAGGGATAAAACCTGCCATTGTGTCCATTTTGGAATAATGCCCGGAAATAGCTTACCTGTGTGAAACATGAGCCATGTCAGGTTTGGTGTTCCTGTGTTTGGCTCATTTCAGGGTACTGGACATAGATAGTGATACACAGACATCTGAGATGGGCATAGTTTTGAAATCTTTTTATGCTCGGTATGTTCATGTTTGGCTCCATTTTATAAATCGCCAAATTTAAATATTTGGTTGAGGACAGTCTTTATTAAGTTTAAAGTTTTTCTAAAAAAAAAATGTTTTTGAAAATTTAGAGGTTTTTTTTAGAACAATGAATGATTGGAGTCAGAGCTTTATGCAAATTGCAGCATTAGCTTTACAGTCTGAGGTCATTTCCTCCTTTTTTAAAATAAAAAATTTAAAATACCAAATTAACAAATGGAAAAATATAAAGGTTTTCTTATTAACTTATTTATTTTATTTATTTATTTTATTTAAAGCTTTTTTATACCGGCATTCATGATAAAATCACATCATGCTGGTTTACAGGAAACAGGGGAGTGATAACATTGAACGAAAAACTGGTGTTTATAGGTAGATATAAAAAGTTACAATAAAACAAGGGAAATTTGAACTTGGGTAAGAAGAAGAGTAGCTGGAATAATTTAGGCAATAAGAATGAACAGAATAAATTAACTTATTTACAAAGTGTTACAATTAATTACATAGTGTTGATGGGAAATTTACAAGTGGTTGTGGTATGTCTGGAGAGAGTTATAAGAGTCCGTTGTGATCGTCAGATGTGATCAGGAAAGGCCTGCCTAAACAACCATGTCTTTAGTCTTTTTCAACTTGAAGGTTTACATTTGCACTTTTAATCCCTGGAGACATAATTCACTATATTTTTAGGTAATCAACAAGTTAAGAAGAGTAAAGGCCTTCCCAGTGGCTCAGTAGTAGTTAATAATTACAGATTCAGATTCAAGAAGCTTTATTGGCATGCAAATTGCACATGAGCTGTCAATAAAGGAGATGAAACAGCTCCCCTATGAGGAAAGACTAAAGAGGTTAGGACTGTTCAGCTTGGAGAAGAGACAGCTGAGGGGGGATATGATAGAGGTGTTTAAAATGAAAAGTCTAGAATGGGTAAATGTGAATCGGTTATTTACTCTTTCAGATAATAGAAGGACTAGGGGGCACTATATGAAGTTAGCATGTGGCACATTTAAAACTAATCGAAGAAAGTTCTTTTACACTCAACGCACAATTAAACTCTGAAATTTGTTGCCAGGGGATGTGGTTAGTGCAGTTAGTGTAGCTGGGTTTAAAAAAGGTTTGTATAAGTTCTTGGAGAAGTCCATTACCTGCTATTAATCAAGTTGACTTGGAAAATAGCCACTGCTATTACTAGCATCAGTAGCATGGAATAGACTTAGTTTTTGGGTACTTGCGAAGTACTTATAGCCTGGATTGGCTACTATTGGAAACAGGATGCTGGGCTTGATGGATTCTTGGTCTAACCTAGTATGGCATGTTCTTATAATCTTATGTAAAGTAATTTACAGGGCCCTGTGTTCTAAGTATTTTTTCTCATAGACTTAAAAATGGAAGAAAACTTTTAAAGGTGAATTTTAAAAAGTTGTGCGTGTTGACACTTATCCATCTATCTTACTTACGGATAAGTCTCAAATAGAGCTACTTATTTGGATAAATATCAATATCTAAGACGTATCCATCTATCTTATGAGACTCAAGGGGCTAAGTAGCTGCTTTGCTACTTGTTCAGTATTTGCTACTTGTTCAGTATTTGTTCAGATAAGTTTCCTTACCTGGATAAATTGAATTTATCTGGATAAGTGTATGTGTATTTGTGCAGTTTTTTTTACATGCATGTGCATGTTGCAGGGAGCATTTACACCTATTTTATAACCTGCATATATCAAAGAGGCGTAGGTTATAAAATACTGGAGTAGATTTTCACATGACCATTTACACACATATATGGGCATTTCTGCAGCTGTTTGAAAATTATCCCCTCTGTGCTTGGACCCCATAAAGTGATTAAAATATAAAATAAAAATATATGCACTGGTTGGCCCGGATTTTAAAAAGGTTATGCACACCGGGCCTATTTTCAAAAGGCCCAGCGACATGCACGAAGCCCCGGGACGTGTGTAAGTCCTGGGGCTTTACTAAAAGGGCAGGAAGGTGGTGGGGCAGGGGTGGGGTCAGAGGCTCAAGGCACAGTGGCCATTTGCTGCTGTGCTTGGGTTCGCGCGCCCCTGGGAGGGTTAGAGAAGGGCTATGGGGAGGAAAGGTTAGGGGGAAGGGGTGGGAAGGCCAAGTTAGAGGGAAGGGAATGGAGGAAGGCAGCGCGGCTCGGCGTGTACGAGGTGCATAACTGTGCACCCCCTTGCGCGCACCGACCCCCGATTTTATAACGTGCATGTGCCTGCATGTTATAAAATTGGGCGTCCATGTGCGAGCGCGCTTCTTTTAAAATCTACCCCTATATGTATAATACTAATAGTAAAATAAAATTACTAAGTACAGAAAGGACAGTAACAAAGACAATTTGCAAGTTCTGGGGCTGATCCATTTTTTCTGTGGTCAGGTTACATTTTTGCTGCTGTAGCTGCTGTTTCTCCAGGTTCCCCCCGGGTAATTACATGTATCGTTAATATCTGTATAATTTGCACAGTACAGTAGGAAATGCATTTCTGGTTTTCTCTCTCTGGTGTTACACTGCATGCAGATTCGGACTTCTTTGAGTTTCCAGTTTAGTTTTTGTCTGTATATTTCTGTTTCTATTTATTCTGTATTTGCTGAAGGTCTGTGTTCTGTATGTGACCGAGCTGAAGTAGTATGCAGCTAGTAAGCAGGTTCTGTGTAAAAATCCGTAGTTCAACTTTTTTTGTTTTCCATGTAGAAACATAGAAACATAGAAATGACGGCAGAAGAAGACCAAACGGCCCATCCAGTCTGCCCAGCAAGCTTCACACATTTTTTCTCTCATACTTATCTGTTTCTTTTAGCTCTTTGGTTCTATTTCCCTTCCACCCCCACCATTAATGTAGAGAGCGGTGATGGAGCTGCATCCAAGTGAAATATCTAGCTTGATTAGTTAGGGGGTAGTAGGGGTAGTAACCACCGCAATAAGCAAGCTACACCCATGCTTATTTGTTTTAACCCAGACTATGTTATACAGCCCTTATTGGTTGTTTTTCTTCTCCCCTGCCGTTGAAGCAGAGAGCTATGCTGGATAGCTGAATCTCCTAATAAGACGTGTATTGATATTCTAGGATCTACCACAATATTTGAAATGTATCTTAGGCAGGATTTTTACTGTTTGTGACCTGGTAGTAGTGCCACATAGCTAATTAGTGTGTTTTTTGCAGGGTTTTGTGTAACTTCACATAGTGCTTGCTTTTGGAGGGAGCTTTGCTGTTATCTGAGCTGACTCCAGAATTTGAATGTTCTTTTTTCTGTGGTGCTTCATATGGGGAAATATCCTAGCTCTGCTCTGCACCCATTGTTAGAGGGTTTCTGTGAATGCAAAGTATTTGAAGACTACACGAGGCAAGGTTTCTGTTGGGGTTTTGTCCTATTCTGTATAGTTTTGGGTTAATGATAGACCCCAATTGTCATGTCCATATAACAGAATTGGTTGAATTATGCTAACAAATAATTTTAATAGTAATTTTACTGGAGGATTGAAACTGGCCAAGGGTTTCTTGGCCTTTAGGGAACAAAGAGGCCAATGCACTAAAAGGTGGCTTTTTTTTTTTTTTTTTGCAAAAGGGGCACAATGCACAAAAACATGTAAAATGGCCCAAAATGCAAAATCACCTGGCTCTTCAAGTTTTTGTGTGGTTTTTTTTTTCACACATTGCATCCTTTTACTAAATTATTTGCAAAATTGACCCTTCACCATTAGCAAAGTTTTGCCAATCACTATGCATGAAAGTTTATTAAAATTCAGAGTTAATGAGCAGCTGTGATTCAATACCATGCAAAGCAGCTCAGTAACTCAGAATTCAGTGGAAACCAGCAAGCAAAGACTCTTTTTGCAAAAAAGACCTGCAAAGATATCCTTGCGTGCTGGTCTTCACTCAATTCTGATTTAATCAGCCACCTTGCATGGTTTTTAGCAGCAAATTATTTTGGCCATCCTAGCAATTCAGGTTTACATACAAGTTTTCCACCCTAACGAAGACACATTCACACACCAGCCAAACCCTTCTGATTCCCCAAAATGTACACTACATTCTACACACGCACCCCAGAACCCCTTAATTTTTCCATACACACACTTGAAGATAAGAAACTATCTGCACTTAAAATACTGACCCAAAAATGTTTACAAAGTTAAACGTTATATTACTAGTTACCATGTTCCTGTTAGTAAAGTTAAACGTTAACAAACTATATCTATTCATGTACAATATTAATGATCTTTAATATATGTAGTTGTTATTCATGTAAACATTCAATGTAAGAAGTTGTTATTCATGTAAACCAGAGTGAAGGTTTGTATCAAACTTCGGTATATAAAAACACACAAATAAATAAATAAATAAATAAAATCCAATATTCTGTACCCCAATCTGTTGAAATAATTCCACTAGTGGTATCTCTCAAACCTGAAACCCAAAGCCTCAAGGAGGGAGCTTAAGAGGGAGAGTACTGTTGCATTTTGCAGCTCACGCCATCAGCAGAGACCCCACCTAAGTTCTGCCATCTCAGACACTCAAAGGCTCAACCCGAGGAGAACGTGGGTTGGTACAAGCGAAGGTCCTGACTGGTCTCTGCTTCACCTGGATCCACCCGCCAACGGTGGAAGCCTGCAGGTAGAGCCAATGGTGGGTCAATTGTGGGCTCCTTCCTGCAGGTAAAGCTAATCCTGCCTCAGCCCAAGGGTCAGATACATTTATCTATAGGGCCCATGATTTTCAAGTTCAAATATTTTTATTAAAGCAACAATCAAAACCAACAACAGGCCCCATGATTTTCAATCTCTTCAACAAGTTTATGTTCTCTTATAAACCATCTGGAGTAGGGGATCATCTGCATGCACTAGATAGTTGATGAGTCATTTAGATCCAGCCCTAGGGCAGAGGATATTTCCAGTAGCATAAAGAAGATGTGGCATAGGTTACAGTTGCTTCTTCCTGAAGCTGCCTATCTGCATGTTGTTTGTGTTTACCTTTACCTAACAAATGAATGTAGGGACTTATTTCTATCATCAAATTTCCCAATTCCAGTCTGCAATAGTTTAAAGTTGAGACTGAGTGACAGATAAAATCAGAATTAGAAGTTTTTAAAGTCAATAAAATATGCAAATATTTTCCCTGAGGGGGTGGCTTTTTTACATATCAATCAGCACCTGAACTCTGTGGAGACTTTTGCTGTTTCTTAGTAACTGTAGTACTCTTTTGTTAAGGATACTACCGCAGAACAGTTTACCAATGTCAATGTTAACACTAATTACTTGGACTAGTGGAATTCCCATGTTTATAGACTGGTATAATTAACCCCTCTGACCATGTCTTAGGGAAATGGCCAGAATTTAGAATCAGTTTAAGTAGTTTTATTTGTGCTTCCTTCACTTGTGCACTGCTGTATTTCAGTGTTTCATTTAGCAAACCTATTAGATCTGCATGATTTTCTAGGCTTGAGTGTTGAGGTATTCCTTCCTTGATCTCCTGTATTGTTATAGGGGTGACTAATAGTGCTTGATAATCTCTGTTTATGCTTTCCAGAAGGATTAGTTCCTCACAATATCTATCTATGAATAGCCAAATCCTCCCAGAGCCTCCACCCTCCTAACAGTACCAACACATTCTGCTCCACATAAGCCTGTCTTTTTATGTTTCTCAAGAAGTGATGCGTCTGACAAATTTTCAGATTGGACATGCTCAGATGAAGCTGCAATATTTAGTGCACATAAATAATGTACATATCATAAATACCATGCTTTGCCTCAGCTAGGTGTGATTCATCATGCTTTATGTTACCACATCACATCAGGCAATAAATACAAACATTTTAGCATGACCCATCTGTGTATGTATTAACTTACTACATGTTCTCATAATGTAGTGATTTTATGGCATGTTGAGGAAAGATAGTATCGCACTATACCAGAGGTAGGAAGGGCCAGTCCTTGAGTATCGTAGACTAGTCGGGGTTTCAGGATATCATGCATCTCATGAATATTCAGTGTAGATATCTTGAAAATCTGACTGCTTTGCAGCACTCGAAGATTGGAGTTGTCTACCCCTACACTATACTTTGGGGTAGATTTTAAAATGCCTACGCATGTAAATCCTTTGGATTTACGCGCCTAGGTATGGATACGTGTGCTGGGTCTATATTAAAAAGGCCCAGCGACATGCGTAAAGCCCCCGGACGCGCATATATCCCAGGGCTTCGAAAAAGGGGCGGGGCAGTCTGGGTCGAGGTGGGGTCAGAGGTTCATGGCACAGTTGCCATTTGCTGCTGTGCCAGGGGATTGCATGCCGGCAGACTGCCGGCATGCGCAGCAGGTATGATAAAGGTCGGGGGGTCTAGGTAAGGGCTAGGGGGCGGGAGGGTTAGGGGAAGGGGAAGGGAGGTTAGGTCAGGGAGTTGGGAACAGGGGAAGGCCACGGGTGTCAGCGCACGTAAGTCGCACAATTGTGCACCGCCTTGCACGCGCCGACCCCCCATTTTATAGCATGCGTGCATATGGATGCACACGCACAACTTTTTAAAATCTACCCCTTTGCCTTTATGGCAGTTAAGTACCTAAGTACTTTAGTAACATAATAACCGTATGCAGAGGAAGTCCAAAGGGTCTATCCAGTCTGCCCAGCAAACTGCACATGGTGGCAACCACTGCTCTGTGCAGAACACCTCCAAACCCTCTATCAAGAATGGCAACTGCCCCTTCGTGCAGGTCCCTCCATTCAGTTAGGGTGGCAACTACCACACCATGCAAGTCACCCCAACCCTAATGTGTTAAGGGCAGTAACTTGACTGCCAGTCTGTGCAGGTTTCCACTAATCTTACGTTAAGGGTAGTAATATTATGAAACTATGTATCTACTTCCTTTCTTCTTTGGAAATGCAAATATTTTTAAATGAATATTTGCTAACTACTGTAAACCGATTTGATATGCTTGCATGAAAAGTCAGTATATTAAAATTATTAAATAAATAAATAAAGATATTATAATCAAAACCAGGCAACTGTCAAACCCATAACAAAATTACTGCTAGCAATTTTGTTACAGGGTAACCAGTTGCTTTAGTAATTCAAACAATGCTGCTTGAACAAGCTATACTTTAGACTTGACTATAGAAGCTGTCCTGTGCTACATAATGCTTTTTCTCAAATGTTGACATATCAGTGGCCCAGACTGTAAATGTCAGAGGCCCTTACTTTTTGTTCAGCTCTTCTCCTTAGGATAACCTGCAAGGAAAATGGCACAGACCTTCTGTACAGGATTACATGCAATTTTCAAAGTATAATTTTACTTGCATTTTTGGGAGGCATTCCTGTAGGCAGGGTTTGGTTGGGGTCGGGGGATGCAATAATGCATATAGTTTTGGCCAGATAAAATACCAAATCATATAAATCACCTCCTATCAAAGGCAACAGCCTACATCATCAACAACTCGAAGTTTCTTTTAACCAAATTGCTTTATTCTTTTCTTATTGAAAAATATGCTATCTCAATAGTACTATTTAAAATACCTTTATCACTCATTCATATATTCAGGAAATAGATTTTTGTCTTGAAACAACTTTCAAGTAATGTGAAAAACAGCTGTGGAAGTGATCTTCTGGATTTTCTTTAACAGACTTGTGGATATTTGAAAGCAGCGCGGAGACAGAGAAGGATTGAACAGTGGTTGTTTGATGCATTTATGAATGCTTTGCAGCTGTCTCGAGGGCTCCAAGAGACTCATGTGTTTTAGATCCTTGGTAGTTATTGGAGTGTGAAACCTTTTTTCAATGAACGGCATGATACCCTAACAGTTATAAAAAGGACAGAAACGCTGAACAGGTTGAGACTGTGTGATTTATTTGGTGGTGTGTGGTGGTGTGTGGTTTTGTTTATGTTATGCTTGCCACCCATGGCAGCCCCGCGGTGCGGCCCTCTCACCTCTCTACACAAGCTTCAGGTTCCAGCTCCTCGTCGATGGCGGCAGTGGGCCGCCAGTCTCGACCTCGGACTTCCATCAGCTCCTCCGGCCCTGCTCCACTTCCCGGGACCTCCAGCCAGGATGCCTCCATCCGTCGGGCCTCTCTGTGGGGTTCATGGAGAGACGCTGCCGGCAGCGCCGTACTCCTCCCTAGTGAAACCTTTGAAGGGCCCGCGGCAGGAACTTGGCCGCGGACCCGGATGTTGACATCAATTCCCTCAACATATAAAAGCCTTGGTCTCCTGTTCTGGTTTCTGAGTTCTAGTTGCCTTGCGCTTGTCTTGTCCCTGTGATTCCTGGTTCCTGTTCCTTGTGTTCGTCTCACCTGTCTACTGGATCGACTACCTCTGCTACGCCTGTCTACTGGATCGACTACCTCTGCTACGCCTGACTTCGCCTGCTTTCTCCATGCCTGACCTCCACTACACCTGACCTCGCCTGCCTTCTCCATGCCTGACCTCCACTACGCCTGACCTCGCCTGCCTTCTCCAAGCCTGACCTCTGCTATGCCTGACCTCACCTGCCTTCTCCAAGCCTGACCTCTGCTACCTCTGACCATGCCTGCCTTCTCTGTGTCTTGATCATTGCTACGTATGACCACGCCTGCCTTCTCCGTGCCTTGACCATTGCTACATCTGACCACACCTGCCTTCTCCGTGCCTTGACCATTGCTTCATCTGACCATGCCTGCCTTCTCCGTGCCTTGACCATTGCTACGAATGACTTCGCCTCAGACCTTCTTGAGTCCAGAGTTCCACGTTACTTGCTACACGTTCCAAGTGCCGCCAGCTTCCATTCAACCTTGACAGTGATGCCTCTGTCCCTATCATCTGGATACAGACTATTAAGGCTTTGGACTTCCTTTGCTCAGGCACCTTCAGTTTCTTCTTTTGTCCCTTGGTGCTTGAATTCCTGTTCCACATCCCATCCAGGATAGGACCATGCCACCTGCTGGCTGCTGTCTCTGGGCTGAACCATCTCCAACCTATACTCAACCTTGAGGCCTGTCTAAGACCTGCTGGCCCCAGCACCCAAAGGCTCAACCCGAGGGGAACATGGGCTGGTATAGGTGAAGCTCTAGTGGCCTCCAGCTTCAGCCCACTCCACCTGCTGATGGTGGAGACCCATAGGCCCTCGCCTATGGGTTGCTTCAACCCCACCTCAGCCCAAGGATCCACCTCCTACGCAACAGGTTGCAAAGATCATGGATTTGGTGGAGCCGCGTACCCTGCAGGCCATCCCAGGCCTGGTTTCCAAGGTGCAAGAACAGCAGCAGTTCCTCGAGGCATTGGCCTCTTCCATGGATCGTCTTCATGCCCTGGTCGACGCCTTCGTCAAAGACTTGGCTTCTCCTCCTCCACAGCCACCTCCATCTTCACCACGTGTTTTGTTGGCACTACCAGCACCTCCACGTTTAAATGGTGACTCTGAGCTCTGCAGAGGGTTCATAAACTAGTGCTATATGCAATTTGCTCTGCAGCCTTCTGTCTTCCAGGATGACTTAACCAAGGTCAAGTTATCCTGTCTCACCTTGAAGGAAAGGCCATGGCCTGGGCTTCCCCCATGTGGGAACGCTCAGACTCCTTGCTAAGAGAACTGGTTCAAACAGACCTTTGATGATCCAGGGCAGCATGCTGTAGCAAGCACCAGTCTACTATGTATTCGTCAAGGACAATAAAGTTTTTTTTATTATACAATAGAGTTTCGGACTTTGGCTACTGAGTTCGCTTGGCAGGAGGACTACCTTCGAGCTATTTACTTGAATGGTCTCTCCTTGCAGCTAAAGGATGAGCTGGCTGCTCGGGAGCTCCCTCCTTCCATGGAGGACCTTATAGATTTGACAGACCAAATTGACCACCGTCTTCAAAAGAGTCACCGGGAGAGTCAGATTCTCAAGAGACCCCTGCAGGTTCAATCCTGCTCACCACCTGTTACTAACTCTACATCTAGTGACAGCAGAGTGGTCAAGGTGGAAGAACCCATGCAATTGGGTCGAGGGTGACTGATACAGGAAGAGCGCCTCCGGTGAAGACAGGCCAGCTTGTGTCTGTATTGTGGAGCCCCAGGCCACCATCTACAAAATTGTCCCATTCGACTGGGAAACTCCAGGGCCCAAGTTCAGTAGGGGCCCTGAACTTGGGTTCAACTTCTCCGGCCCCCCAACTCTCAGTTCCAGTCTCACAAATTTGGGACTACCATCCCTTTCCGGTTCCTGCTCTAGTAGACTCCGGAGCAGGAGGTAATTTTATCCTCAAAGATCTTGTACAACTCCTGGGTATTAAAATCTGTTAGCTTAACCCTTCCTTGTGTATCACCTCCATCTACGGAAAGTCACTTCCTGGGCATATCTCTTTGACCACTGAACCTCTCCAGTTACGTACAGAGGCCTTACACCTTAAGGAACTTGAGTTACTGGTGTTGGATAAGTCAATCCATCCCATTGTGCTTGGACTTGCTTGGTTACAGAAACATTCCTCCCAATTTAATTGGACTTCACTACAGCTGGTAGAGTGGGGTCCAGCCTGTCATCAATCCTTTCTTCAGAAGGTAACTCCATCTTTGACGATTCCTCTGGTAACCACCTCTTCTGGCATACCTCCTCCATACGCCGCCTATGAGGATGTATTTTCTAAACAAAAGGCCGATCTCCTCCCGCCTCTTCATCGGTTCAACTGTCCAATTGACCTTCTTCCTGGAACCACGCCTCCTCGAGGACACACCTATCCTCTGTCGTTTCCTGAGTCAAAGGCCATGACTGAATATATTCGGGAGAATCTGGCAAAAGGGTTTATCCATCCATCCACGTCACCCGCCAGAGCAGGATTCTTCTTTGTGACCAAGAAAGACGGATCACTCAGACCGTGCATCAATTACCGTGGTCTAAATGCTATTACCCATAAGGACAAATATCCCTTGCCGTTGATTTCTGAGCTATTTGATCATCTCCAAGGTGCTACCATCTTCACAAAGCTGAATTTACATGGGGTGTATAACTTGGTGAGAATCCACCCTAATGATATCTGGAAAACCACCTTTAATACAAGAGATGGCCACTATGAATACTTGGTGATGCCTTTTGGCCTTTCCAACACACCAGCTGTATTCCAGCGGATGATGAATGACATTTTCAGGGATCTGCTTTATATCAAGGTTGTGATCTATCTGGATGATATCCTCATATTCTCAAAGGACCTCGACACCTACGAGAAAATCACTTGTTTGCAAAACTGGACAAGTGTTTGTTCAAGAGGTCCAGTTTACCGTTCCTTGGCTACATAATCTCTCCTCAAGGGTTTTCCATGGACGCAGATAAATTGAGGGCAATCCAGGATTGGCCACAACCAGTGGGACTTAAAGCGCTCCAGCGCTTCTTGGGATTCCTTAATTATTATCGCCACTTTATCCTGCGTTACTCCACACTGGCTGCTCCTCTGACAGCTCTGACCCGGAAGGGCCAAGATACATGGAGTTGGCCGCCTGAGGCCGTTACTGCTTTTCATCGTTTGAAAGAAGCCTTCAAAAAGGGATCCTGGTTATGTCACCCTGATCCGACTCGTCCATTTTTAGTTGAGGTGGACTGCTTCCGCACTGTTTCTGGTACCACAGCTCCATGCTCATTCTTTTCTCGAAAATATTTATCGGCAGAGCAGAACTACAGTATTGGGGACCACGAACTGCTCACCATTAAATTGGCTCTTGAAGAGTGGTGCCCGTGGCTCGAGGGCGCACAACATAAATTCACGGTGTTCACTGACCACAAAAACTTAGAACATCTAAGTCACACTCAGCGCCTCAATGCCCTTCAAGCTCGATGGGGCTTATTTTTCTGGTTCAATTTCGAGCTCCGCTACCGCCCTGTGAATAAGAATCTCCGGGCAGATGCCTTACCCCAGTCTTTTGAACCTGAAGACATCCCCGAAGAGCCAACTCACATCATCAACCCAGCTTGTATTTCCTTGTCTGCTTCCCATCCAGTTCCTACCTGGAAAACTGTGGTGCCCCGATGACTCCAGGAAAGAGTTCTTCGCTGGGCACATGATTCCAAATTTGCCAGCCATCCAGGATGTGAACGAACCATGGCACTGCTCCAGAGGTTTTTCTGGTGGCCTACTTTGGTCTCCAATGCTAATTCATATTTCGAATCCTGTAATGTGTGTGCACAACAGAAACCCCAGATCAGGCGACCTTGGGGACTTTTACAACCACTTCCAGCACCCGAGGAAGTGCTGGAAGTAGTTGTAAAAGCACTTATCTATGGATTTCGTCATGGATCTACCCCCTTCTACGGGTCACAATAGACCGTTTTTGAAAAATGGCCCATTTTGTACCTCTTCCAGGCCTACCATCTACACCAGAGCTAGCACATCTCTTTTTTCATCATATTTTCAGACTGCATGGCCTACCAATGGATATTGTTTCCGATCGAGTTCCTCAATTCGTCGCCAGATATTGGTGCTCCCTTTGCCGAAAGTTCGGTATTAACATCAGCCTCATGACCGCCTATCACCCCCAAGCCAATGTGCAAGCTGAATGGATGAACCGCTCCCTGAAGGCATTCCTGCGAGCCTAAATTAATGACTAACAAGACAACTGGTCGGACCTCTTATCCTGGGCAGAGTTTTCCCACAACTTTCACATCACCACAGCTACTGGAACATCACCATTCTCTATAGTCTATGGGAAACAACCTTGGCCACCATTACCCATACCTCTCTCCATGCTGTCTCCTGCAGTACAGGCTACTGCAGATACCCTTAAAACATTGTGGGGTAGATTTTCAAAGGGTTACGTGTGTAGGTTACACGCGAAACCCCCAAAAACCTACCCCAAACCCCCACTGCACACGCCGAGCCTATTTTGCATAGGCTCGGCGTGTGCAGTAAGTCCCGGGGCTTTCCTGGGGGGCATATCGGGGCATGTCGGGGGGCGTGTTGTGGCGGCACATCATCCGGAGGCGTTCCGGGGGCGTGGCCGCGGGCGTGATTCCAGTCCGGGGCCACCGGCAGCCGGCCCGTGCACGCGAGTTACACCTGCCTCGTAGATAGGGCTGGGGGAGTGGGTTAGGTAGAGAAGGGAGGGGAAGGTGGGGGGAGGCAGAAGGAAAGTTCCCTCCAAGGCCGCTCTGATTTCCCTCCGAGGCCGCTCCAATTTCAGAGCGGCCTCGGAGGGAACGGGCAGTGTGCACAGGGCTTGGTGCAAGCAAGGTGCACAAATGTGCACCCCCTTGCATGCGCCTACCCCGGATTTTATAAGATATTCGCGTATCTTATAAAATCTGGCGTGCTTTTGTTTGCGCAGGGTGCGTGAACAAAAGTACGCGCTCGCACTTTTTTATAAAATGTACCCCCGTGGGAACAGAAAAATCTTCACCTGAGCCAGACTGCTTCCTGGGCCACAAAAACTGCTGACAGTCATTGCCGCGCAGCTCCTGAATTCCTTCCTGGCCAGAAAGTCTGGTTGAGTACCAAGTATATTATACTTTGAATTCCTTCGCAGAGATTGGCTCCAAGATTCATTGGACCATTCCCGATTACCCAACACTTCGGACCTGTGACTTACCAGCTCCAATTGCCTCCTTCCTTGGGTATACATAATACCTTTCACGTTTCATTGCTTAAGCCGGTAGTGTTGTCCTGACCTACCCGGAAGGTCCCTGAGCCACCTGCATTGGTGGCAGAGACTGATACCACTTATAAGCTCCATAAAGTGCTGGACGTCTGCCGTAGAGGTTGCCGATGGGAGCACCTCCTTTCTTGGGAGGGTTATGGACCCGAGGAAAATTCATGGGAGCCTGCTCGCAACATCTTGGACAAGGCCCTCCTCTCGAGTTTCCATCGTGCCCATCCGGGCAAACCCTGACCTCCAGGAGGGGGGCATAAAGGGGAGTACTGTTACACTTGCCGCCCGTGGCAACCCCACAGTGTGGCCCTCTCACCTCTCTATACAAGCTTCAGGCTCCAGCTCCTCGTCGCTGGTGGCGGTGGGATGCCATCTCAATCTCGGACTTCCACCAGCTCCTCCGGCCCTGCTCCACTTCCCGAGATTTCCAGCCAGGATGCCTACATCCGTCGGGCCTCTCCGCGGGGTTCGCTGAGAGAGGGGACGTACCCGCCCACATACCCGAGGGGAACGTGGGCTGGTATAGGTGAAACTCCAGTGGCCTCCAGCTTCAGTCCAGTCCGCCTGCTGTCGGTGGGGACCCATAGGCCCTCACCTACAGGTTGCACCAACTCCACCTCAGCCCAAGAATCCACCTCCTACGCAACAGTTTGTGTAGTGCACAGATAAAATACCCACGAAATAAGCAGATGCAAATGTCATAAGAACATAAGATATGCCATACTGGGTCAGACCAAGGGTCCATCAAGCCCAGTATCCTGTTTCCAACAGTGGCCATTCCACATCACAAATACCTGGCAAGTACCCAAACATTAGATAAATAACAAGCTACTATTGCAATTGCTTATTATTACCACAATAGCAGTTTATGGATTTTTCCTCTAGGAACTTATTCAAATATTTTTTAAACCCAGTTACACTAACTTCTATAACCACATCATCTGGCAATGAATTCCAGAGCTTAACTAGGTACTGAGTAAAGAATTTTCTTTGATTTGTTTTAAATGAGCTACTTGCTAACTTCATGGAGTGCCCCCTGGTCCTTCTTTTATCTGAGAGATTAAATAACCAATTTACATTAACTTGTTCAAGTCCTATCATGATTTTGTAGACTTCTTTCATATCCCCCCTCAGTCGTCTCTTCTCCAAACTGAACAGCCCTAACTTCTTTAGCATTACCTCATAGGGCAGCTGTTCCATGCCCCTTATCATTTTGGTCACCCTTCTCTGCACCTTCTCCAGTGCAGCTATATCCTTTTGAGATGTGGTGACCAGAATTGCACACAGTATTCAAGGTGTGGTCTCACCATGGCACGATTCAGAGGCATTATGACATCCTCCATTTTATTTACCATTCCCTTCCTAATAACTCCTGTTTGCTTTTTTGATCGCCACAGGCCACTGGGCTGACGATTTCAGTGTATTATCCACTATGATGCCTAGATCTCTTTCCTGGGTGGTAACTCCTAAGATAGAACCTAACATTGTGTAATTACAGCAAGGGCTATTTTTCCCTATATGCATCAATTTGCACTGGCCCACGATAAATTTCATCTGCCATTTGAAAGCCCAATCTTCCAGTCTCGCAAGGTTCTCCGCAATTCATCACAATTTGCTTGAGATTTAGCCACTCTGCATAATTTTGTGTCATCCGCAAATATGATCACCTCTCTCATCGTACCCTTTCCAGATCATTTATAAATATATTAAAAAGCACAGGTCCAACTAAGGCACTCCACTGTTTACCTTTTTCCACTGTGAAAACTGACCATTTAATCCTACTCTGTTTCCCATCTTTTAACCAACTTGCAATCCACAAAAGCACATCACTTCCTATCCCATGACTTTTTAGTTTTCTTAGAAGCCTCTCATGCGGGACTTTATCAAACACCTTCTGAAAATCAAAATACACCACATCTACCAGTTCACTTTTGTCCAAATGTTTATTCAAAAAATGTAGATTTGTGAGGCAAGATTTCCCATGTTGGCTGTGTCTCGTCAAATCATGATTATCTAAATGTTTTTTGATTTTATACTTTATAATAGTTTCCACAATTTTTCTCAGCGCTAAGTTCAGGCTCACCAGTATAGTTTCCCGGATCACCTCTGGATCCCTTTTTAAATATAGGTGTTACATTGGCCATCTTCCAATCTCCAGGTACATCGGATGATTTTAATAATAGGTTACAAATTAATTGAAATAGGTCTGAAATTTCATTTTTTAGTTCTTTCAGAGCCCTGGAGTGTATACCATCCAGTCCAGGTGATTTACTACTCTTCAGTTTGTCAATCAGGCCTACCACATCTTCCAAGTTCACCATGATTTGGTTTAGTTGATCTGAATCAACACTCATGAAAACCTTCTCCGGAAAGGCTATTGCTCCAACAAAGAAATTGTTTAATCTTTCCACGATGGCCATATCTTCTCTAAGTGCATCTTTAAACCCTTGATCATGCAATGGTCCAACCGACTCCCTTGCAGGCTTTCTGCTTCCGATATATTTTAAAAAGTTTTTATTGTGAGATTTTCCCTCTATAGCCAACTTCTTTTCAAATTCACTCTTAGCCTGTCTTATCAATGTCTTACATTTAACTTGCATCATAATACGAGGAAACTCCAATAATCAACCAATTGTAAATAGTCTTATTAAACAAACAACATCAGTCAATATGAGTTTATTAAACTTATTAAATGATGTGATGTGCATCAGCAAGCCTGATGCACATTACATATGCCTGATGCTGTTACATATACAGGCCGCCCGGACATCTACATCATTTGTATTATATGAAAAAATTATTTTTTTCTTTTGCAATTAAACGTTCACCAATTATACATTTGAGTTGTACTAATAATGATCCTGACTTAACAATGGCCGATGTTTCGTGTTAGAGCATCATCAGGAGCACCACGATCATATTGACAACTCCAATATATTCAATTTGACAATTCCAATATATTTAGTCCTTGTTCTCTTCATGAAACTCATAACTTCCGGACTGTAAACATCTCCTCATGCTGTCTTAAAAAAGAAGGAAGGGGGAGTTTCCTTGTATTACGATCTGTGTCACTTTGGGTAGAAATTCCTGGCTCTTGTCTTAGGATTCACATTAAATTTAACTTGCCAATGCTTATGCTTTATCCTATTTTCTTCTAATGGATCCTTCTTCCAATTTTTGAATGAAGATCTTTTGCTTAAAATAGTCTCTTTCACCTCACCTTTTAACCATGCGGGTAATTCTTTTGCCTTTCTTCCACCTTTCTTAATCTATGGAATACATCTGGACTGTGCTTTTAGGATGGTATTTCTTAACAATGTCCACACCTGTTGCACACTTTTTACTTTTGTAGATGCACCTTTCAGTTTTTTTCTAACTTTTGTTTTCATTTTATCAAAATTTTCCTTTTGAAAGTTTAGCACTAGTGTCATGGATTTACTTACTGTTCCCCTTCCAGTCATAAATTCAAATATTATCATATTATGATCACTATTACCAAGTGCCCCCACCACCGTTACCTCTCTCACTAAATCCTGCACTCCACTGAGAATTAGATCTAAAATTGCTCCCTCTCTTATCGGTTCCTGAATCAATTGCTCCATAAAGCTGTCATTTATTCCATCCAGGAACTTTATCTCTCTAGCATTCCCTGATATTTCACTTACCCAGTCAATTTTGGGGTAATTGAAATCTCCCATTATTACTGCACTACCAGTTTGATTAGCTTCCCTAATTTCTCTTAGCATTTCACTGTCCATCTCATCATTTTGGCCAGGTGGACCCAACACACAAGGGATTTCTACCCATAAAGATTAAATTGTGCATTTAGTCTCATGCAGGATCTTTATCCTCTTGGACTCTATGCCATCCCGGACATAAAGCGCCACCACGCCACAAATATGTTCCTCTCTGTCAATGTGATATAATTTGTACCCTGATATAGCACTATCCCATTGGTTATCCTCTTTCTACCATGTCTCTGAGATGCCAATTAATTCTATGTCATCATTCACTGCTATACACTCTTACTCCCATCTTATTTCTTAGACTTCTTGCATTAGCATACAAACATTTCAAAGTTTGTTTTTTGTTTGTATTTTCATTCTGCCGGAGCCGCGGACTGTGTTCTTCCTGCGGCCCAGAGGCCGCCCGTGCTGATCCTCTTTGTGCGGCAGGAGCCGCGGACCCTTGCCTGCCTTCATCGCGGCCGTTGCCGCCCCGACGTCATTGTGGTCTTCACGGCGCAGAGGCTGCATCCCCGGGCTCGAGTGGCGGCTGGAGCCGCTGCCGTCATCAGGGCCTGCTCTCCAGGCCCAGCCCTGCCTTCTGACGCTGTACTTCGGTGCAGGCCACTGTCCGCGATCCTGCACAAGTTCCTGCTGCTTCCTTAGGCACCGGCGCATGCCTCTCTGCTACATTTAAAGGGCCAGACACAGGAAGTGTGCTGGCCCCACCTTTAATGGGGCTTCCTGTACCAGCCCTATATAAGGGCTACCCCGTCAGTCAGTCTTGGCCTTGCATCGTAGTTGCTTCACTCTGGAGGCTCCTGTCTGCCAGAGCTCCGTCAGATCTTCTTCGTCTTCTCCATGGAGTTCTTTGTCTCTTCTCGTCATGTAATACCATGTCTTCGTTGCCTGAGGTCCCCGTCCAGGTGTCCTGGTGGCTCGCTTTGATCCTCCGTTTCCTGATGTTCCAGGTTCCTTAAGAATATAAGAACATAAGAAAATGCCATACCAGTGGCGTAGCCAGAATTGATTTTTTGGGTGGGCACAAGGTTAACATGGGTGGGCTGTAGGCATGCAGGTCTACTAGTTGTTTTTTTACTGATAAATAATGCCAAATTATGCAGCATAGCATTCACATCTACGCCTAAGTATGAGGTTTACTTAATGATACAAACATAATTCACGGTGATTTGTGGTACTTTAGCCTTCTTATTATTACGATTTTATACACGGCTCCTACCTGTCCATAAATTTTGAGAGAGTGGTTGTGTTGCTTATATTTAAATTGCTAACATCTCAAAATATAGATATATATTTTTACCTTTGTTGTCTGATCTTTGTATTTTTCTAATCAGTTGGTCCTGGTCTCTTTTTCCCATTTTTTCCCTTATAGCTCATTTCCTAATTCCTTTTCAGTGTCTTTCTTCTATTACTGTCTTCTTCCCTTCCACACACACACACAAACACACATACACGCTTTCTCTCACAGACTCCCTCTCACACACTCAAGCTCTCACTCTCATATGCTCTCCCCCCCCCCACAAGCTCACATTCTCTGCAGACACACATACAAGTTCTCACTTTCTCACCCCTCCCCAGGCTTATATTCTTATGCAGACACAGACGCACATCCAGGCACCCATTCTCACCCACACACATAAACCCAGACTCCCATTCTCACCCACAAACCCATGCTCCCAGTCTCACCCACACATATTCAAGCTCCCATTCTCATCCATACATATACACATTTAAGGTCCTATTCTCACCCACACATACACACATTCAAGCACCCATTCTTATCCACATATTCAAGCTTCCATTCTCACCCACCCACACAAACCCAGGCTCTCATTCTCACCCATATATACACACATTCAAGCTCCCATTCTCACCCACCCACAAACCCAGGCTCCCATTCTCAACCACACATACACACATTTGAGCTCCCATTCACCCACATATTCAAGCTTCCATTCTCACCCACATACACACCCAGGCTCCAGTTTTCACCCACACACACTCCCATTCTCATCCACACATACACATTCAAGCACGTGCACAGCTTCGGCTTTCTCCCCCAGAGCAGGAAGATCAGCTGCCTCTCCTGCTGCCACCGGACTCCTGCTATCTTCGGGCGTCGGGCCGAACTGCCCGCCGAACTTCCTGTCGGGGGGGGGGGGAGAGCGGAAGCGCAGCGCACAACGTCCGCTTCCTCCCTCCCCTCCCCCAGGCAGGAAGATCGGCGGGCCATCGCCCGAAGATAGCAGGAGGCCGGTGGCAGCAGGAGAGGCAGCTGATCTTCCTGCTCTGGGGGAGAAAGCCGAAGCTGTGCGCGGCGCTTCCGCTCCCCCAAACAGGAAGTTCGGCGGGCCGTTTGGTCCGAAGATAGCAGGAGAACGGGTGGCAGCAGGAGAGGCAGCTGATCTTCCTGCATTGGGGGGAGGAAGCGGAAGCTGCGCGCGGCGCTTCCGCTCCCCCCCCCCCCTCAACAGGAAGACCGGTTGGCCATACGGCCGCAGCAGCGCTTCCCCACGTGTGCCGTGATGGCGCGCGAGGCGTGGGTTCTCTTGTTCGCTGTCGCGGGGATGGGATCCCGCGACAGCCTTGCAGTTCCGGTGCCCGTTGGGTGGGCCTGGGTCTAAGTTGGGTGGGCACCTGCCCACCCAGGCCCACCCGTGGCTACGCCACTGTGCCATACTGGGTCAGACCAAGGGTCCATCAAGCCCAGCATCCTGTTTCCAAAGTAGCCAATCCAGGCCATATGAACCTGTTCCTGTGTCTTCGTCTTCAGCGCTCCTGAGCCTTCTGGTACCTGTTAGGCCGTGCTCTCTCGGATGACGTCTTTCCCGAGCGTGTAGTAGCCTACAGGTGGACTAGTGTCCTCTGCTCCTGAGCCATCATGTCCTGCCAGCCGTTGGTGGAGCTTCGGACGACATTGGCTCCGTTGTTGGCGTTCTGCTTCGACTGGATCCTTCCCTGCGCTTGTCCCGTTCTCAGCGTGGTCCATGACCAGCCTCCTCGGGCTGTGTAGGGTGTGCAGTGTGACAGGGTGGTTCGCGACTCAGTTCCACGGGTGAACTGAGTAGGGCACCCTGAGAGACAGTGCCAATGTCCTTCCGCCCAGCTTCTCGTCTCGTCTGGACTTCGTCAAGTTCCTCGTCTCGTCCTGGATACCCTTGCATCACTCTTGGTATAATGTCTTGTTCCTGATGTCGTCGCATCGACCCTGGTCCAGGATGCCGTCGCATCGACCATTGGTCCATGATGTCTTCGCATCAGCCTTGGTGTCATGCCTTTGTCCGTGAAGCCGTTGCATCGACCCTGGTGTCATGTTTTCAGCTACCTTGGTGTCTTGTCTAGTGCCTGCCTTTGTCTCTGATGCTGTCTGCATCAGCCTTGGTGTCAAGTCCTCGTCCGCGATTCCGTTGCATCGATCCTGCTGTCATGTCTACGTTTCAAGGCCTGTCTAACCTCGACCTCAGGCCAGGCCTGCTGCTCCATGCCGATCCAAGTGGCAGGTCCAAAAGGGCTCGGAATGGTCAGAGGACCATTCACATTCCAACATCATCCTGTTGTTGGCCTTGGGAGCTTGCAGGCCTGGCAGAGGGTAAGACCGTCAGCCATGCTGGAACACGCCGTCAACCCTCGGTTCGGTCCTGGATCTGTCTGGGGTCAGGCTGAGGCCCATGGGCACACTAAAACCCCCATCACGCAACATGAAGATACCTCCCTCTGAACCATGCACTGCTGAGTGACTGTCAGCTTTCCCGTTTGTTCTAGTTTAAAAGCTGCTCTATCTCCTTTTTAAAGGTTAGCGCCAGCAGCCTGGGTCCATTCTGGTTAAGGTGGAGCCCATCCCTTTGGAAAAGACTCCCCCTTCCCCAAAATGTTTCTCAGTTCCTTACAAAACTGAATCTCTCTGGAGCTCTGCCTGCCTCAGGGGACCTGCACGTGGAACAAGAAACATTTCAGAGAATGCTATCCTGGAGGTTCTGGATTTCAGCTTTCTACCTAAGAACCTAAATTTGGCTTTCAGAACCTCCCTCCCACATTTTCCTATGTCATTGATGCTGACATGTACCATGACAGCTGGCTCCTCCCCAGCACTGTCTAAAATCCTATCTAGGTGACCCGTGAGGTCCACCACCTTAGCACCAGGTAGGCATGTTACCAGGCGATCCTCATGCCCAGCAGCCATCCAGCTGTCTACATTCCTAATAATCGAATCACCAACTATGATGGCCAACTCTAACCCTTCCCTCCTGGGCAGTAGTCCTGGGGGACACATCCTCAGTGCGAGAGGACAATGCACCACCTGGAGAGCAGGTCCTTGCTATAGGGAATACTATGTCCCTGAAGGTCTCATCTATATACCTCTCTGTCTGCCTCAGCTCCTCCAGGTCTCTTTGTTGCCTCCCTTCCTGACTACCTATTTAAAGCAAACACACAAACTTCTGTTTGTTGCCTGCCTTTCTGACTACCTATTTAAAACACAAAACTTCCATTTGTTGCCTGCCTTTCTGACCTCCTATTTAAAACAAAACACACAAACTTCTGTTTGTTGCCTGCCTTTTCTGACTACCTATTTATTGATTGATTGATTGATTGATTGATTGAGTTTTATATACGGTCGTTCGGTTTCGCCATCACAACTGTTTACAGTTTTGATGTTTAACAGAGTTTCTAAAAGGTTGCTGTGATTGTTAACATAGATATTGTAGGTTTTATCAACGTAGTTCGGATGTCAAACTATACAGTTTCGGTTATGTGTTATATTACGTGCTTGCATTGGTTCCACATGTTTGCAAAGGGTCAGTAGGAGGGAAGTGATGTTTTAGAGTCATTGGGTGATTTGGTAGGCTTTTTGTTCTTTTTTGAAGGTTTTTAAATTTTGCTGTGTTCTAAGTTCGATTGGGAGGGTGTTCCAGAATTTGGGGCTTCCTAGGGATATGGCTGTCTTCCGAGTTGAGGTAAGTTATTTGGAACGAGTAGGTGGAATCTTTAATAGACCTTTATTAGCTGAGCTGAAGTTTCTGTTTGGAGAGTGCATTTTTATAGATGTACTTAGCTAGTTTGTTTGTTTTTCGTATATTATTTTGTGTAATATGGATAGTATTTTGTATTCTATCCTAAATTTTATTGGTAGCCAGTGTAGTGATATAAATGTAGGAGTAATGTGATCATGTTTTTTAATTCCATTGAGTATTCTGGCAGCTGTATTTTGTAGGATTTGTAGTGGTTGGATGGTGTTGAGAGATACGTTGAATAGCAGGGAGTTGCAGTAGTCCAGGTTGGAGAAGATGAGAAGTTGAAGGACTGTACTGAAGTCGTTGGGGGAAAGGAAAAGTTTTAGACAATGTAGGTTTAGGAGTTTGTGATATCCGTCTTTGATTTTAGTAGTGATGTGACTCTTGAAGGAAAGTTCATTGTCAATTATGACTCCTAGGTTGCGGGCATGATTGACAGGTGAGATTGCAGCTAGTTGAGGAACGTTGTTCTTTCTATCCAGTATGATTATTTCTGTCTTATCGAAGTTTAGATGAGTTTCATGTTGGTTGGTAGTTGCTTTATTTTGGTGAGGTAAGTGGCTGTTTTCTAGTAGGTGTCTTCCAGAATGTTGTGTATTGGGATTAATATTTGGATATCATCTGCATATATGAAGTGGGTCAGTTTAAGGTTTGAGAGGAAGTAGCATATTGGGAGCAGATAAATGTTGAAGAGTGTCACAGATAGAGCGGAGCCTTGGGGATCTCCGGTGTCTAGGTTTATTTTCTTTGAGAAGGTGTCGTTGATCAACACCTGGTAGGTTCTTTGTGATAGATAGGATAAGAACCATTGTAGAGTTTTTTCTTTTGCACCAATTTCGGATAGACGGTCAATCATGATTTAGTGGTTTACCGTGTCAAAGGCTGCTGATAGGTCAAGTAGGACTAAAAGATAGCTGTGGTTGTTTTCAAAACCTTTGAGCCCGATGTCGTTTAATGATAGGAGTAGTAACTCAGTGTTCTATTGTTTCCTGAAGCCAAATTGCGTGGGTAGTAGGATGTTGTTTTCTTCCAGGTGGTCGCTGAGTTGGGAGTGGATGATTTTTTTCAATGATTTTGGCAATGAATGGTAGGTTTGATATGGATCAGTAGTTCAGTGGGTTTTCTGGATCAAGGTTGGTCTTTTTCAGTATGGGTTTGATAATTGCTGATTTTAGGCATTCAGGGTAGTTTCCTTCTGTGAGGGATAGGTTTACGATGTCAGTTAACGTTTTGGTTATTGATGGTTCGATGGCTTTGATCATCGTTATGGGTATGCAGTTGATAGGATGTTTAGCTAGGTTCATTTTTTTTATGATCTTTTGGATTACCAGTGAAGATGCTGTATCAAAGTTGGGCCACCTTGGTGTTTGATTGATCTGTATTTTCGGGTCTTGCGAGTTGTTGTTGAGGTTGTTATTTATGAGGTTTTTTATTTTTTCGTTAAAGAAATCTGCGAAATTGTTGCTTGTGATCTTGGAGGTTGATGATATCTGGTCATTGGAGGATTTGGTTAGGCTATGTACGATATTGAAAAGCATTCTTGGGTTATGTTGGTATTTGTTTATTTTGTTTGAGTAGAAGTCTGTTTTTGCGTTGTGGATAAGTTTTTTGTATTCCGCTAAATGTGATCGGTAGGCGTTAAGTAGTGTGGTTGTTTTGTTGTTCCTCCATGTTTTCTCTTTTTTTCTGAGTTCAAGTTTGGCTGATCTGATGTTGTTATTGTACCATTGGTTCTGGTGTTTTGGGTTTTTTATTGTTTTCTTTATTATGGGGTTTATCTTGTCTGCTATTGTTTTAGTGATGGTGAGCCAGGAGGAAGTTGCATTTTCTGCATTAGATAGGTCTATGTTTGTTAATTCTGTTTGTAAATTTTCTTGAAGTGTTTCAATGCAAAAGGGTGGTCGGTAGGAGAAGGATTTAGGTGGGCTTTTTATTGTAGTAAATTTACAGTTGGAAGTCAGAGTGGAGTGGATTATAGAGTGGTCCGACCAGAGGATATTCGTGATCCTTGTTTGGAAGTTCGCCCATATGTCAGTATTGATGAAGACGAGGTCTAATGTGTGACCTTCTTTGTGCGTTGTGCCATTGATGATTTGACTAAGGCCTAGGGATGAGAGTCTATAATTGAGGTACATGTGGGGGAGAGGGAGAGTGGGGGATGGTGTCTATGTGGATGTTAAAATCACCTAAGATGATGATGGGTTTGTTGTTAGTTGGTTTGGTCAAGAAGAATTCTATAAGTGGTGAGCAGTTACGATCCAGTGAATTGGGGGGGGGGGGCATTATACAAGACAGTTTTGGTGAGTTGAATAGTGCAATTTCCAGTGGTGTGTGGATGTTAGTTGGAAGTAATTTCATCTGTGGGGTTTTTTTTTGATGATTTTTTGATGATTTAGCATTAGACTTCCACCTTTCTTTTTTGGTCTGGGGATTGAAAATGTTCTGTAGATAGGGTTGTTGATTTGATTGATTAAGACTGGGTCAGTGTTTTTTTATCCATGTTTCCATGATGGCTATGAAATCCGGTTTGTAAACGTCGAGTAGGTCGGTCATGATGGGTATTTTCTTTATTATGGATTGTGCGTTAAATAGTAGGAATGATAGTGCTATATAACTGCTGTAGGTCTTAGTGTTGATGTGAGTGATGTTAGTGTGTTGGTATTCACAGTCTTTCTTTGTTTTTCTTCTTGTTTCGTTCTGTGGGTTAGCCATGTTTAGCTCCTTTCTGTGCGTCTTGCTGTAGTCAGGGGGTTGAGAGTTTGTCATTTCTTGCAGATTGCAGCAATACAAATTACTAAGTACTAAGTACTAAGGCTAGCACTAAGGCTTGCATGAAGGGTGCACAAAGGGGAGAGCCCCTTTGTTGCACTCCTTCAGCGCGCGACGCCTGGGGAGTGCGCCTTTCTCTGATGTTGCCTGGGTGCCTCCTGATAAGGTCACCCGGGGTGGGCCTCTCTGCCGTGGAGGTCCCAGTGGCTGCTGGGTCGTTGTGGGGGCAATTCTTTCTCCGGCTCTGGGCACCCGCTGGAGGTTTCGGCATTTGCCGGAGCTGCCGGCGTGTCGCGGTGCCGGGAGGGTACCTGGGGAGCGCGCCTTTCTCTGATGTTGCCTGGGCGCCTCCTGATGAGGTCACCCAGGGCGGGCCTCTCCACCATGGAGGCCCCGCTGGCTGCTGGGTCATTGCGGTGGCAATTCCTTCTCCGGCTCTGGGCACCCGCTGAGGTTTCGGCACTTGCCGGAGCTGCCGGCGTGTCTCGGTGCCTGGAGGTTGCCTGGGAAGCGCACCTTTCTCTGATATTGCCCGGGCACCTCCTGAACAAAACACACAAACAAAACACACAAACAAAACTGTTGCTTGCCTTTCTGACTACCTTTTTAAACCAAACACACAAGCACACTAAATAATATACCCCAATAGTTTACTTTTCCCCGAAACTTTTAAGTTTTAAAAATTTCTCCAAGCAGTACTTACTGATTCTTTCCAGCCACCAGCAAGGTGATCCTCTCCTCTCAGTGCTCCCAATGGATTGTGTGAGAGATTATTCACCACATTTATTTTTGCCACAGGGAGAGGTAATTTGCCTTAGCAATCCCTAAGGGGGAATTGAATCCTGGCTTAGAGCCCGTTGCTCTGACCACTAGGCTACAACTCCAAAGGATATTCACTGCATTTATTTTTGACAGACGGAGAGGTAATTTGCCATTAGTAATCACTGCGTGGGAATTGAACCATGACTTCCCTAGTTCAGGGCCTATTGCTCTGACCACTAGGTTATGACTCGGTGGGTGCTTCTTTTCCCCAAGGAAATTTTCTAAGGTAAAATATCCTCAGACTTCCATTGGAAAATCAGTGCTTGTACTATAGCTTTAGTTTAAAAGGTGCAATGTTATGAATCGCTGCCCGCGGGTTTCCCCGTGAGCAGACTTCACTCACCCACGCTGCTTCATCTGCCCAACGCGGCTGATGCCGCTGGAGTTGGGCATTTAGCAGGCCAGAGCAGTGGACTGTAGTTCTTCCTGCGGACGGAGGCCACCCGGACTTGTCCTCTTCACCGCGGCCGGAGCTGCGGACTTTCCTGCCTTCACTGTGGCCGGGAGCCACCGCCGACGCCATGTGATCTTCGCAGTGCAAGGGCCGCATCCCCGGGCTCGAGTGACGGCTGGAGCCGCCCCCAGGGCCTCCTGCAGCGGCTGGAGCTGCTGCCGTCATCGGGGCCTGTGTATCAGGCCAGCCCTGCCTTCTGCTCGCTGTACGTCGGTGCAGGCCGCTGTCCGCGGTCCTGCACAGCTCTCCTGCTTCTCATCTCGTCTGGACTTTGTCAAGTTCCTCGTCTCGTCCTGGATGCCATTGCATCACTCTTGGTATCATGTCAACGTCTTGTTCCTGATGTCATTGCATCGATCCTGGTCCGGGATGCTTTCGCATTGACCATTGGTCCGTGATGTATTTGCATCAGCCTTGCATCGCATCGACCCTGGTGTCGATGTCTTCAGCTACCTTGGTGTCTTGTCTAGTGCCAGCCTTCGCCTCTGATGCCGTCTGCATCAGCCTTGGTGTCAAGTCCTCATCTGCGATGCCGTTGCATCGATCCTGCTGTCATGTCTTTGTGTCAAGGCCCGTCTGCCCTAGACCTCAGGCCAGACCTGCTGCTCCATGCCGATCCAAGCAGCAGGTCTGAAAGGGCTCGGAATGGTCAGAGGACCATTCACATTCCAACATCATCATGTTGTTGGCCTTGGGAGCAAGAGCTTGCAGGCCTGGCAGAGGGTAAGACCGTCTGCCATGGTGGAACACGCCGTCAACTCTCGGTCCGGTCCTGGATTCAACTGGGGTCGGGCTGAGGCCCAAGGGCACACTACAACACCCCGTTATTTAACAGAATGCAAGGCCATGTGCCCGACGGTTGTGTTCCGCCGATGGTCCCGCCTTGTTTTTGAGTCTTGTTTGTTCCTGGATTGGTTATGGGACTGAGAAATTTTTTCAGGATATTTTGTGTTCTCGAACTGCTGGGGGCGCCAGTTTTGCCATTGTTACGACCTGCTGGAGGCGCCAGTTGTCTGGATTTTTTTTTATATACACGACCTGCAGGAGGCGCCTACATCCAGACTTTTTATCATGTTTACCAGGTTGGGGTTTTTATGACCTGCAGGAGGCGCCTGCATCCCCACTGGTTTTGCTGGTTTTGTTTGCCCACCCTGGGTTTCCTCCCCCAGGTCTTCTTGGTGTTTCGTGGAGCTTCTTGTTTGGTCTTTGTTTGTTGCTCGTTTGTCTTGTTCTCTGTTTGTTCTTCGTTTGTTTTGTTTTCTGCTTGTTGTTTCCCGCTTGTGTGTTTCCCGTCCTCCTCATTCCCGAGTTTCATTCCCTCGTTTCCCTTCTCTCGCTCTTTGCTCTTTCACTCTTTGAGCTCCCTTGCTCTCTGCTCCCTTGCTCTCCGCTCCCTTGCTCTCTGCTCCCTTGCTCTCCGCTCCCTTGCTCCCTCTTTTGTGTCTTTTGTATTGTCGGTCGCGCGGTCACCGTTCGCTCGGTCACTGCTCGCGCAGTCACCGTTCGCTCGGTCACTGCTCGCGCGGTCACCATTCACTTGGTCACTGCTCGCGCGGTCCCCGTTCACTCGGTCTCTGCTTGCGTGGTCACCGTTCGCTCGGTCTCTGCTCACGCGGTCACCATTCGTTCAGTCACCGCTCACTTGGTCTCGTGTTCCCTCGGTCTCGTGTTCCCTCGTTCTCATCTGCTCTCAGTCTCGTCTTCTTTGGTCTATCGTCGTGTCTTCTGTGATTTTGTGGTTTCCTGCTGCTTTGCTTTGTTCATGTTGTCCCTGGATTTACCAGCTTCCATTTTTTGGACCCTCGAATACCTCCATCCAGTATGGACTGATACCCTTTTCCTCGGACTGTTGAGAGGAGGTTTGAGGAGGGGGTCTTTGAGGAGGGGGTACTGTTATGAATCGCTGCCCGCGGGTTTGCCCGCGAGCAGACTTCACTCACACACGCTGCTTCATCTGCCCGACGTGGCTGGTGCCGCTGGAGTCGGCCTTTAGCACAGCCAGAGCCACGGACTGTAGTTCTTCCTGCGGTCCGGAGGCCGCCCGGACTCGTCCTCTTGACTGCGGCTGGAGCCGCAGACTTTCCTGCCTTCCCTGCGGCCGGGAGCCGACGCCGATGCCATGTGATCTTCGTGGCGCGAGGGCCGCATCCCTGGGCTCGAATGGTGGCTGGAGCCGCTGCCGTCATCGGGGCCTGTGTATCAGGACAGCCCTGCCTTCTGCTCGCTGTATGTTGGTGCAGGCCGCTGTCTGCGGTCCTGCACAGCTCTCCTGCTTCCTCTAGGTGCACGGCCGCGCCTCTCTGCTACTTTTAAAGGGCCAGACACAGGAAGTGTGCTGTCCCCACCTTTAATGGGACTTCCTGTACCAGCCCTTCCTGTACCAGCCCTTTTATAGGACTGACAGAGCAGCCCTATAAAAGGGCTGCTCTGTCAGTCAGTCTTTGCCTTGCATCAGAGTTGCTTCACTCTGGAGGCTCCTGCCTGCCAGAGCTCCATCAGGTCTTCTTTGTCTTCTCCATGGAGTTCTTGTTGTCATGTCACGTCACCCCATGTCAAGTTAAGTCTTTGTGCCTGAGGTCCTCGTTCAGGTGTCCTGGTGTCTCGTCTTGATCCTCCGCTTCCTGTTGTTCCTGGTTCCTCAATGTTCTGCCCTTTGCAGTTTCATCAACGCTCCTGAGCCTTCTGGTCCTGTAGGCCGGTAGTCCCTTGGATGACGTCTTTCCTGAGTGGGGACTAGCCTGCCGGTGGACTGGTGTCCTGTGCTCCTGAGCCATCATATCCTGCCAGCCGTTGGTGGAGCTTCGGACAACATCGGCTCCGTCGTTGGAGTTCTGCTTCGACTGGATCCTTCCCTGCGCTCGTCCTGTTCTCAGCGTGGTCCGTGACCAGCCTCCTCGGGCTATGTAGGGTGCGCAGTGGGACAGGGTGGTCCGCGACTCAGTAGGGCGCCCTGAGAGACAGTGCCATGTCCTTCCACCCAGCTTCTCGTCTCGTCTGGACTTTGTCAAGTTCCTTGTCTCGTCCTGGATGCCGTTGCATCACTCTTGGTATCATCTCAACGTCTTGTTCCTGATGTCGTCGCATCGACCCTGGTCCTGGATGCCATCGATTCAACCATTGGCCCGTGATGTCTTCGCATCAGCCTTGATGTCATGTCTTCGTCCGTGATGCCATTGCATCGACACTGGTGTCATGTCTTCGTGTCAAGGCCCATCTGTCCTCAACCTCAGGCCAGGCCTGCTGCTCCATGCCGATCCAAGCAGCAGGTCCGAAAGGGCTCAGAATGGTCGGAGGACCATTCACATTCCAACATCATCATGTTGTTGGCCTTGGGAGCTTGCAGGCCTGGCAGAGGGTAAGACCGTCTGCCATGGTGGAACATGCCTTCAACCCTCGGTCCAGTCCTGGATTCGTCTGGGGTCGGGCTGAGGCCCAAGGGCACACTAAAACACCCCGTTATTTAACAGCAATTGGCTAATACAATGCATGGTATAGGATAGAATCTGATAAAGGTTTACTTCATTTAAAACTCATGTGTCGTTCAACCCCAGATGTTAATGTAATAGTTCAACTGATCTCTACAACAAGAAAAAACCCTGTTACCATGCCTGATCCATTACTCTGCCTATAACAGATTTTTATAAGGCTCTTTTTTTAATAAATGAGAAAAAGTGGGTATTATAGTAAGATATATAATAAAGGGAAATCCTTTTGGCTTTAGTAAAGACCAATCTTTTACCGAGAGCTGTTATATTTTGACATTTGTTTCAATCATCAGTTCAAGATTGCTATTTTGGATTCTCTAACACTGCAGCAACCATCTGATTGATACATTTAATTTCTCTATGGACTGAGCCATCAAAGTTGTCTTTTATAAATTGATGACATTCTGGTTTTGCCCATTTCTGAAAAAACATCTGAGAACTCCAATTGGCAATCTAGCAAATTTCAGATGCTGATCTTAATCATAAGTAGATGATGTATAACTTTTGCAAGAGAAGTCTCCAGTTTCTTGAATGATTTGGGTCTCTTGAAAACATTAGCCTTAACCAAAGTATAATGCCAACCTTTATAAACTGCCAGTACTATGTAACATATGGCAGATATGCTGAAGGTCGCAGTAATTAATAGTCATGCATTCAGCTACCACAGCAACCTGCAGCATAGTCACAGCACTATCATGGATTGCTGGCAGCTTATAAAAATCAACACTGTAAGATCACTGCAATCTTTGACTTTTCAACCCCAAAGTCTGAGCTTTATTTTAGAGTAAATTAGGGTGATAGAAGTACACAGGATACTCATATGCCAACATGTTCCTTTCTGTACAGAGAAGATTGCCAAAGAGCAGTGGAGCTTATCAACATTCATCTGACCTTGACACCTCACCTCCCCTAACTTTGGCAAGTATTTTGCAATCTATACTGAAGCTTATGATCCAGACTTATGAACTGCTCTCAAAATTGATGGCCATGGTCATGGAAGCGTTATAGAATATGTACACTGAACACTGCACAAGTCTAAGCAAGCATAAAGCACAAAAATAAAATTTGTAATCTTTAGTTTGGGGTGCATGCATAAATGAAAAATACAAATACAGAAAGTCATTTTCAAAGAATTGCAAGCATAAAAATTAGTATATTAGTATATTAGTATAATTAGCCTGTACTCATGCAATCACTATTTTATAAGTTGAAAGTATGTACATATTTTACATTTCAAGCACACATATATGCATGTAAAATAGCAGTTCTAAGGGCATTCTGAGGCAGGGTCATAGTATCATACTAACATAGTAATGGCAGAAAAGACCAAAATGGTCCATCTAGTCTGCCCAGCAAGCTTCCCAAGGTAGTAACCGCTGCTCTGTGCAGGTTACCACCAAGCTTTTTTTTTAATTTATTCCCATCCTCTAGCCTTTAGGGATCCACAGTGTTTATCCCATGCCCCTTTAAAAACCTTTACAGTTTTAATCTTCACCACTTCCTCCGGAAGGGCATTCCAGGCATCCACCACCCTCTCAGTGAAGAAATATTTCCTGACATTGGTTCTGAGTCTTCCTCCCTGGAGTTTCAAATCGTGACCCCCTAGTTCTACTAAATTGTTTCCAATGGAAAAGGTTTGTTGAAGACCATGGATCATTAAAACCTTTCAAGTATCTGAAGGTCTGTCTCATCTCCAGGATATACATATTCAGGTTCCTCAACCTCTCCTCATAAGTCATTCGATGGAGACCACCCACCATTTTGGTCGCCCTTCTCTGGACTGCTTCCATCCTGTCTCTGTCTCCTTTGAGATACGGTCTCCAGAACTGAACACAGTACTCCAGGTGAGGCCTCACCAAGGACCTGTACAAGGGGATTATCACTTCCCTTTTCTTACTAGATATTCCTCTCTCTATGCAGCCTAGTCAATAGTTTTGCTCATAAATTGCAATTTTAAAAGACATTTGGAAACTTGCATAATTTTACACCTGCCAATTATTTACTAATATTTATTTACCAATATTTATAAATCACAGATTAAATAACAATGTACACATTATCTAGCATAATTGATATTAAATTTGTTTATTGTATATTATTGACTGGGTGGAGGTTTGAGTGAATTGGGGACAGTTCAGGCTGAAGAACCAGGAGGATCTCGATGACCTGGAGAAGGACTGGGTGAACTGGTAGAGTAATTGGTAAACTGATTAATTTCAATTATCCGCACATGATATAAAATATGCTGATTTATGCACATAAATCGGGTCTTATGCAAGTAAGTCCTCCTTTACTTTTGCACATAAAATATACACATGTGCATTTTTACTCAGGTAAGAAAAGCATACACTTTCAATGCATTGCATGTATTCGTGCACAAGCATCCATATGCACGTATGTTGCAGGGTAGAGATATGCATATTTTATAACACATAGGAACATAGTAAAATAGCTTTGATGGCAGAGAAAGACCAAATGGTCCATCTAGTCTGCCCAACAAGTTCCCTATGGTAGCAAATGCCGCTCCATGCAGGTTACCCCCATGTTTCTGTTAAAGTTAGTAATTGCTGCTCTGTGCAAGTTAATTCCAAGCCTTATATATTAACAAAGCAACATTTTTACTAGGTGAGGAGCCTTCTTGAAAATTCAGACAATCCTACTTGACAAGCTTTGCTTTTGAACTTGGCCGTAGAAGCAGTCCTATGCTTTTTTCCCTTATGTCTGTGAATCAATACCCCAGACCATAAAAGGCGGGACCTGTGTTGGTTGTCCTCTGAATCCAATTCACCCTTTCCCCCATGCCATCAAAGCAGAGAGTAATGTCAAAGCAGAGAACAGTTGTATAAAAAGCATCGAGGCTTATTGGTTAAGGGTAGTAATCCCCGTGCATATTGTTAAGAGTAGTAACTACCACGAACAGGTTACCCCCATGCAACCTTTTCTTCATTTCCGTCCTTCAGCCTTTAGGGATCCACAGTGTTTTTCCCAGGCCCCTTTGAACTCTTTGACTGTTTTTATATTCACCAACTCCTCCGGAAGGGCATTCCAGAAATCCACCACCCTCTCCATGTATGTGTGTAATTGAGCATGTGAGAGAGATCGAATCAGTGGGTGTGAATAACTGAGCATGTGAGAGAGCACAAATGAGTGTGTGGTAAATAAATATTAGTAAATAATTAGCAGGTGTAAAATTATGCAACTTTCCAAATGCTGATTTCATGCCATTTATTTACAACACTTCATAAAGTAAGTTTTGCTTTACCTGATTGTGTATAGAGTGTTATATGACATAATATATAACTACTCAGCCTACTTTTCACATTTGGCGTCATGAACAGGATATTTTGTTACTGTCATTGTAACACTTTATTGAGGATGGGATTAACGGTTTTGGTTTTCTAGTGTGTTAGATATATTCAGAAAGTGACAAAAAGAATATGTGACCTTGCTGTTAATTCTGGGATCATGTGTAAGTCTAGCACTACTCCCAGTGACCAGGTTTTTGGTAGTGTATCTGGCTGGACTAGTTACAAAGACTTTAAAGTTCCAGTATAATTACTGAGCCAAATAAACTGGCAGATTTTTAAAACGTACGTGAGCGCATATTTTTGTTCTTACACCCAGCGCAAACAAGAGTATGCCGGATTTTAATAGATACATGCATAGCCACGCATATCTTTTAAAATCCGGGGTTGGCGCAGGCAAGGCTGTGGAAAATCAGCAGCCTGCATGTGCCGAGCCGCGCAGCCTGCCTCCATTCCCTCTGAGGCCACTCAGAAATCGGAGCAGCCTCAGAGGCAACTTTCTTTCCGGCACCCCCCACCTTCCCTTTCCTTCCCGTAACTAACCCACCCCCCGGCCCTAACTAATTCCCCCCTATATTTATTTCAAAAGTTACGCCTGCCTTGGGCAGGCGTAACTTGCACGTGTAGGCCGGCTGCCGGCGCGCCATGTCCGGGCCGGGGGCTGGTCCGTAGGCCGTGGCTACGCCCCCGTAACACCCCCTGATGATGCGCCGGCCGCGACACGCCCCCCCCCCCCCGACATGCCCCCCCCCCCAGGAAAGCCCCGGGACTTACACGTGTCCCGGGGTTTGCGCGCGCTGCCAAGCCTATGCAACATAGGCTCGGTGCATGCAGGGGGTGGAAGGGGCAGCTTTTCGGGAGTTACACACATATCTTACGTGCGTACCCCTTTGAAAATCTGCCCCAAAGACTGCACATTTAAGGGACCTTATAGCATTAGGACAAAATTCTGAATTTATTTCTGAGATTGTTAACTGTCTTTTCCAGGAACTTTTTGGAATCATGTCTTGTGCTTTTCTCTGATTGCTGTTATGGTTTTGACTATCATTGCAGTAAAGAACTTCTTTCTGCTCAATTCCTGGAGCAGGGAATGGCTCCAGATCCAGGAATCAATTTACACTTGTAGTAGACATGCATAATGGTGTCGTGATTCAGAATTGAGTCATGGGGGGTTACAGGGGCTCCTCTATTTGGGGTATTGATTATTTGGTTGCTGTAGAAGCATTTACTAGTGTTGAAGTTTTAGAACGTGAAAGGACACAGGGAGTTAAAGGGATAACAGCAGAGAGAAAGGGGCAAGTGGGAGATGCAAATACAATGGAGGAGAAAACTCATTTAAATAATTGATTTTTCAGTTTAAAAGGTATGTACAGACTGATGGGGAATCAAAGATGTGGAGAAATTAGATTTTTGCAGATAATGAATTTAATTTAGTAGATTTAATTTATTTATTTAATTTATTTATTTAAACCTTTTTTATACCAACATTCATGATGGGTATCATATCATATCAGTTTACATTGAACAAGGGTAAAGAGAACTTTAACATTAATCATAGCTAGGAGGCTACTGGAGGAGGTGAGAGAAGAGATAAGAGATAAGTTACATTGAACACGGGTTACTGGAACTTGGATGGTGGAAGAGAAAAGATAAGTTACATTGAGATTTTTAAAGAAGTTTTAGTTTCATTTGCAGTGAAGTGCAATCTGTAACTCATCAAAGTGACAGCAGGGAATGTATACCTTTCTTAATGGCTGGCATTGAATTTGTACAGAAACTAATAAGATTTGGTTTCTTTAATCACTGGGTAAATAAATACTTGTATGTGAGTTAGATTTTAAAAAAAGGTGAATGGTTCTGATCTGGAAACATATAGAGAGAGCAGCTGTCTTGTCTATTTTCCCTGAATATAATACATGTTTTGTTTTACACTTTATTTTTCATTTCTGCATTAAGCAGATGTGCAATGTAGTCTGTATGTATGATAGCGAAGATCTCGCTGCAAGGGGAAACAAGATTAAAAGAAAATTCTTCTGGTCCTGAATCAATAGACCAGATTGCCTGTCATGTGACTAATTATGTTCATAAGGAGTTTTTTTTATTATTTTTATCCCTATTATATGTAATGAAATATTATAGATACTGTTTATTTAGTGAAAGAACCTGTACAGCAGAATGAGTTGAAACATGTAGCTAGTTTTTTTAATGCCTTGATCTTTGAAAAAAGCAGATGTTTGTAGCTGTTTATATGGAGATCTGATATAAGAGATGAGATAAGCTTCCTTCTTATCTTATTTCTTTTTACTTCAGAAATTATAGAGAAAGAGATTTATTCCTATAATAGAGTTTCTTTTACTTAATTTGAATTTTTGTTTATTTCATATCAGGTATTAATTCATACATATGCATCTGACTTAATGATGGGTTTGCAAAGGTTTTGCGTTAATGAGAGATTTTGAGACTGCTGTGTTGAGAGAACAGTAGATGTCATTTGTTAGTGACACTATGACCAGGAGAAGGGAAATCCATCACATTCTTTGCAACAGAAAAGACCCCTTCAACCTTTCATTTTATGGACTGAAGTGCTTAGGAATTTATGAATGCATAAGCTCTGTTTTATGGAGGGGTTTTGTTGCATGGGAGATGGTCTTACTTCAATACTGGTTTTCTTTGTTTATGAAGCAATATATTTTGATTTGAAATGTAATAATTGTTTATCATAATGACATATTTTTATGAAATACTTATTTAATACTTAGTTACATACGTACTTGAAGATGCCATTATTTTGTTTCTCACATGCATGATAAAGTCTGAATTAATGCAATTTTATTTGTCCTTAGTTGCTATTCTCTATGTTCCTGCTATATGCTATCTGTAAGTCTATCTGATATTCAGATAGTGATTTTTTTTTTATTTTTTATTTAGAAGTTTTCAATAATTACAAAATGAAACATCCAGAAGGATAATATCCTTCTGTAAACTTGTATTACAATACAAGGAAAAAAGAGACATCACATTACACTATATTTCCAAGCAGTGAATTAAAGGTAACAAATTCACAAGAAAACACATTATTTTAACTTCATTTTATCCATTTTGGAACCCATATTTTGCAGGTCTTTTTTAGGAGTGAGAGTCCAAGTATTGTCTTAATTGTTCAGGGTGATTAAAGATATATCTAGCATTCTAGTATAGGATTAAACAACGACAAGGGAATCCAAGAATAGAATAGTAATTTTTTCATTTTAGAAAGAACTAGAATAGATTTTTGACACAAGAGTTTGTTTTGGTTTTTACCTCTTGTACCACCAGTGGGTAGGGGAGTATGTGTTACACCTGGGAAGAATTGTTCCAGATACCTAAAAATAATGATTAGCAGGCTTTACACTGCCAGTGGGAGGTGCTGATGAGAAAGGACCTATAAACATACTCACAGGGTGGATAGACACCCAAATAACTGCACATGGGAGCTGTTGTTACACAGGCTATGTTGAGTGCCTGACATTGAATACACAATGAAAGTTGGACTATGTATTCTGACAGCAGGTGCCCCCAAAAGTCATAATAACCATGGGTACAACTACCTGAATGGAGATATCAACAGATGACAGAAGATACTGAGACCAAGCCGCAGACGCTCCTGATAGTTTGGAAGTATGCTTTGCTAAAGGTTTTTTAAATTGGCTAGATTTCTGGGTTAATTAAACTCCAGGTGTACTTGAGCTTAGATGGGGTTTAGGTAATAATTGATGAGGGTCATGTGACCAATTACATAGAGAGAGCAATGGACTAATAGATGTTGCTTTTCATCTTTAATGAAGATAATTTGTACATTGCAGACATTAAGTCTGCTTGTCTGTTTGTAATCAGAATGAATTCACAAGCCCTGATACAAGTAGAGATGTAAAAGACCTTCTATGCACCCAAAAAACAAAGTGAAAGCCGATCCAATATTGCTTTAAAAGTCCCTTGATAGACCGATCTTCTTTGTTTCTTCACTACAAAGACTTCTATGCTGCATATTCTTGTTTCATCTCTATGTCTTAGACTACCTTTATGAACACTCTATACAAAATACTGTTGCTTCATTTGATTGTTTTAACTTTTTTTGATATTATATTTTATAGGCTTAGCATTAGAATCATTCACAAATATCACATGATATGATAATTATGGTATAAATTGAACAGCTATGATCCCAAAACATAAGACTCAAATATTAGTGTAAGTACACAACATAATATTCGGAATAACTTAGCAGCAGAGTCTTATGTTTTGGGATCATAGCTGTTCAATTTATACTTTATTGTGTTGCTATTCCCTGTTCCAGATTGGTTGCTACAGGATAACAGTGGTCATATGATAATTATGGTAACATGCATACATGTAGTAATGTGAAACAGTAATTCCTCAAAATTTAACCCTTGGAATATTATTGGCTTTTCTTAATATTTATTAATTATACAATCTCATATTTGTTATATCATAGAATGCCCTATACCATTACTCTAATGACTAATTGTACACATAGTAAGTTTCCTTGCCAAGGGGATATAAATTTAAGTTATTTTTCCTTTTGACTGAACTGAAAATGTACACTTGTCTGCACATTTCCTTTCTTTGTGAATATTTCCAGATCTTGGGCCTGGATTCATCATTCCTCACAGAATGATAAATCCTGTGAAAATGGGGGGTGGGGGGTGAAGGGGGAAGGGCCTGCAAAAATCCCGCAGCCTTTGCACCATGGTGGTGCACTGGCTGCCGGCTTTTGCACCGAATAGCACCACCGTGAAAGGTGGTGCTATTTGGCACGTTACTGCTGACAATAATATTAGTAACATTATCGCCGGCAGCGAAGCCACCACCGACTCTGCCCCCTCCCTACCCCGACTCCTCCCCTCCCCACCTCAACTCCTCCCCTCCCCCTAATTTGCATTATATTGCATGCGAAAAGGCCCTTTTCGCATGTGATATGGCCTTATTGCGTGTGTTAGGGTCCTAACGCTCGCGATAAAGCTTTAGAAAATAACTCCCTTGGTTATGTATTTTGTAGTCCTGTATGATTCCAATGATCATTTATTTTTCTAGTACATATGTAGGATTAAGTTCTCCTTTTGCTAGAAGTAGCTTGGTACTTTGCTGCCTATACAGGCCACAGCAGACTAAGATTAGTACAGACTGAACATAAGTTTTATGGATACATTTTTAGTTTTGGTGCATGCACATTTCTAAAACATGATGTACAGGAATGGAACAATAGGGTTGAATCTTTCAAGGTTTAAGTGTTCATAATTTTAGAATTATTTTTACACAGTATATTTGAGTCACAGAAATATTATTTAACTAAGAGAAATAACAGCTACTTTACAGGATCATAGATTGGCCCTGGCCTGCTTCAGGTCATTTCTAACAGAGAACAGGGAGCTCCTATTTTCAAGAAATTTGCTGAACTTTATTTTGCACAAATACACTGTCCCGACTCAGCTGGCAGTGTGGTGTACAGTTCCATCACAAGATGAGTTTTTTAAGAAAAATATAAAACTATCAAAAAAATTTTGTGAAGTGATTAATAAAATTGGACGGTATTGGAAGGATTTTTAGAACAATGATTATAATATCTGAAGCATATTTCAAAACCATATATGCTGGATTCTGAGGTCTTTTCCTTCCATTAATACCTGTTTTCAGTGATGAATGTTCTACAAATTGACAAAAAAAAAGTTATTTGATGAAAGGTCATTATTTGATTGTGTGACAGAGGGGTTAAAGGGGCTCTTAGGGAAGATAAGGCCAATGCAGAAAGACTAAATGAATTCTTTGCCTCCGTGTTTACTAATGAGGATGTTGGGGAGATACCAGTTCCGGAGATGGTTTTCAGGGGTGATGAGTCAGACGAACTGAACGAAATCACTGTGAACCTGGAAGATGTAGTAGGCCAGATTGACAAACTAAAGAGTAGCAAATCACCTGGACCGGATGGTATGCATCCTAGGGTTCTGAAGGAACTCAAAAATGAAATTTCTGATCTATTAGTTAAAATTTGTAACCTATCATTAAAATCATCCATTGTACCTGAAGACTGGAGGGTGGCTAATGTAACCCCAATATTTAAAAAAGGTTCCAGGGGCGATCCAGGTAACTATAGACCAGTGAGCCTGACTTCAGTGCCGGGAAAAATAGTGGAAACTATTCTCAAGAACAAAATTGTAAAGCATATAGAAAGACATGATTTAATGGAACATAGTCAACATGGATTTACCCAAGGGAAGTCTTGCCTAACAAATCTGCTTCATTTTTTTGAAGGGGTTAATAAACATGTGGATAAAGGGGAACCGGTAGATGTAGTATATTTGGATTTTCAGAAGGCGTTTGACAAAGTCCCTCATAAGAGGCTTCTACGAAAACTAAAAAGTCATGGGATAGGAGGCGATGTCCTTTCGTGGATTACAAGCTGGTTAAAAGACAGGAAACAGAGAGTAGGATTAAATGGTCAATTTTCTCAGTGGAAAAGGGTAAACAGTGGAGGGCATCAGGGATCTGTACTTGGACCGGTGCTTTTCAATATATATATAAATGATCTGGAAAGGAATATCACGAGTGAGGTTATCAAATTTGCAGATGATACAAAATTATTCAGAGTAGTTAAATCACAAGCAGACTGTGATACATTGCAGGAGGACCTTGCAAGACTGGAAGATTGGGCATCCAAATGGCAGATGAAATTTAATGTGGACGTGCAAGGTGTTGCATATAGGGAAAAATAACCGTTGCTGTAGTTACACGATGTTAGGTTCCATATTAGGAGCTACCACCCAGGAAAAAGATCTAGGCATCATAGTGGATAATACTTTAAAATAGTCAGCTCAGTGTGCTGCAGCAGTCAAAAAAGCAAATAGAATGTTAGGAATTATTAGGAAGGGAATGGTTAATAGAACGGAAAATGTCATAATGCCTCTATATCGCTCCATTGTGAGACCACACCTTCTGTGTACAATTCTGGTCGCCGCATCTCAAAAAAGATATAGTTGCGATGGAGAAGGTACAGAGAAGGGCAACCAAAATGATAAAGGGGATGGAACAGCTTCCCTATGAGGAAAGGCTGAAGAGATTAGGGCTGTTCAGCTTGGAGAAGAGACGGCTGAGGGGGGATATGATAGAGGTCTTTAAGATCATGAGAGGTCTTGAACGAGTAGATGTGACTCGGTTATTTTCACTTTCGAATAATAGAAGGACTAGGGGGTATTCCATGAAGTTAGCAAGTAGCACATTTAAGACTAATCGGAGAAAATTCTTTTTCACTCAACGCACAATAAAGCTCTGGAATTTGTTGCCAGAGGATGTGGTTAGTGCAGTTAGTGTAGCTGGGTTCAAAAAAGGTTTGAATAAGTTCTTGGAGGAGAAGTCCATTAATGGCTATTAATCAAGTTTACTTTTAATTGCATCAGTAGCATGGGATCTTCTTAGTGTTTGGGTAATTGCCAGGTTCTTGTGGCCTGGTTTTGGCCTCTGTTGGAAACAGGATGCTGGGCTTGATGGACCCTTGGTCTGACCCAGCATGGCAATTTCTTTTGTTCTTATGTTCTTATGAGTTACATATACTTCCATTTGCTCAGGACTGAATTTTCTATTGATCAGGTAAGAGACAGGACAGGAGCAAAAAATAATACATTTTAGTCAAGACCACAAAATATTTTCTTGGCATTTGTTAGAAAAAATTTGAAAGGCTAAGGAATTCTGGAAGTGTGAGAGGTATCATTTTGAAAAAAATTAGTCTCTAGCCTGTGAGCTACAGTGGAAACTTAGCCCATAACCATTATTTGGGGATAAAATACTTTGTAACTTCCTTGAAGGAATAGCATCCTGGGATATTGTTATTATCACCAGTAGAATCCAGATAACATAAAGGTGCTGTATGAGAAGGTAAAGTATGATGTTGTGCAAGTTTCTTATGTAATCCACACTGGATTTACCAAAGGATATTGTGGAATATAAAAATGCTAAAATAAATAATAAATAAATAAGAGCACACCTGATCTTAAAGCTGGTTTAGCACTAAAAATTGTAAAGTTAAGCAAACCTGGTATTCTAAATTCAGGAAAAGAGGATTCATGTGAAAGTGATTATTTTGGGCCCAACGAGGGGTCCGGGAGCGGAACCGCGATGGACCACGTGACGTCGGTGTCACGATGGAGTGACGCGGACGTCACGTGATTCCCCTCGGGTCCGCTCCCGGACCCCTCGTTGGGCCCGGGAGCTTTTCTGAAGCCATCATCAGGAACACATGCGATCGTAGCTCCTCCCGATGAAGACAAAGATGGACACTGACAGCGGCGAAGTAAAAAAACCAAAAGCAAGAAGTAAGTCGCTTCGCCGCTTCACTCTTCCCTCCTCCCGGAGCAGGGCGCGAAAAGCAGCCTTGCTCCGGGAGGAGGGAAGAGTGAAGCGGCGAAGCGACTTACTTTTTGCTTTTGGTTTTTTCGCTTCCTGGTATCTGTCATTTCAAATGACATTTGAAATGACAGATACCAGCGTGGCATGAAGCCTTAGGCCCGCGCACCCAGGATACTGTATAGGCGCTCTATCCAGTAAAATGGGTTGCGCGGGACTAAGGCATTACGGACGCGGTTTACATTTACATATAATTAGTGTTCAGGATCGAGCGGTAGGTGAGCTGCACTGTGCGGGTGGTAACCGCGGGTGCCGTAGGCACTAACGCAGCTCTTCCTACCGCTCGGTACTGGATAGACCTGAATGGCAGGACACAGAAGTCACATTGCAACCCAAAAACTCACTTGTAATACCTGTAGGGTAGATTTTAAAAGGGATGTACATGCATCCATAAATGTACATATCTCACCGCACACAAAAATATGTGCTATTTTATAACCACTTTTTAATAGTAGAAAGAAAGATAATTACTTCACAAAACATCAGTGACCAGGTAGATCTTGTTTGAATGGAAAACTGAATATCATCTGCATATATTTTGTAATTTACTCCCAAGTCATCTAGCATCCATTTCAGCACATAAAACAGAGCAGTGAGCTGGCCCTACTATTATAGTCCTTTTCAATTTTGTTGTAATCAATTTGCCAAATACAGTTTATAAATATTATAAAGTAGCAGAATGTTTTTTTTTAAGGCATCTACAGCCTACACCTTCTGTTAAGGCAAAGACCTCATATTTCATCACAACTTGCCAAGCAACCAATGTAAACACTTTATAAGACTAGTAAGATCTGAAACTCTGTATACATAAATTTGTAGAGGCATGATGAGCACCAGACATTGTGCAGTATTTTAGCCTTCAGAATCTAGAATTGGCTATCCATCTGGTCAAACGTACAGCACAATGTCAAAAAGAAATGCATAGCAATTATCTCCCTTGAACTGGCTGAAATATTCTTCACTACCATCGGTATGACTCATTGCAAACTAACATCTTAGCTTCTAGGCCTGGTAGAGAAATACCACCTGACTTTCTGTAACCGTAAGCAGCACAAAAAAGGGTTTAATTCAGCTCACAAAGAAGCCGAGGCATTGAATACTGCTCTGGTAGAGCTCATAGCAATACAACAACTGTTCTAGTTTTTGTCAGACTCTGAGGCCAATATACTAAAGTCCAAACATGGGCTGTTAACAAACATTAATTAGCTCTTGTTAATGACCCATATTAAGCACATGCAAATCATTTTGGAGTTCATTTTCTTGCATTAAAGTAAGTGCATTAATTCTGACATTAATGCAAGAAAACCTTAAATCCACCTCTCTAAGTTGTGGTTAAGTTTCCAGCTTCAATGTGCTTGTGTTAAGGTTCATGCATTTACATGTGTTATTTTGCTATTGTAATGATCTGATTTGCCTAATTTTGCAGCCCCCTACCTATTTTGCTAAGATTTTGTATAGATGGTCAGAAGATCTTTGCAGGATCTACCAGGCCGTCCAATAGTTGCTGGAATAGGTTCAGTTTTAGAACCACTTTCACAGTTCGTGGATCTATCTACACAACCTTTTGTACCCCTCAGTAGATCATATGTTAAGGATTCTAGCCATTTAATTACTCTTCTTCACGATTCTCCCACCCCTCCTGATGGTTGTTTTTTTATTACCTTAGATATAATTTCACTCTACTCAAACATCCCACAAGATGAACCCTGATTCTGATTGCGAAAATTTTGAATCTCCATGCTGCTCCTACTCGCATTTCTACTGCTTTTTTAACACTAACACAATTAGCCTTAACAAAAAATTCTTTTCAATTCGAGTCTACTATCTTTCAACAGGTTAAAGGCACTGCCATGGGGGCTACCATGGCTCCCAGCTTGGCATGCCTTTATGTCAATAAGTTTGAAGAATTATTTATCTATCCCTCCTCATGGGCCTCTTTTATTCATTTTTGGAAGCGTTACATTGACGATGTTCTGTTGATTTGGACAGGCACTGATGCACAGTTTTACATGTTTTTTGATTGGCTAAATTCATGTAATAGACATTTGCAGCTTAATTTTAGCAGCAGCTCTCATAGTATAGCATTTTTGGACATTACAATTTCATTTTCATCAGGGACTTTTTCCACTTCCATTTTTAGGAAATCTACAGACCGTAATACCCTTTTGAAATTTGATAGTCACCACCCTTCTCATTTAAGAAGGAATATACCAGTGGGACAATTATTATGGCTTCGTCTCCTTTGTTCGTCCAAGGCTGAGTTTGTACATCAAGCTAAGCAGATGATCACAGTTTCAAGAGAGAGGGTACCCTCGCTAGGGCCTACAAAAGGCTTTCAAATGTGCACTTTTTGTTAACAGTGATCTTTTATTTTTGCTTCAATCTCGGTCCTCTGACGGCTATATAAATTGCATTTTGCCTTTTATTACCCATACCCGTGATCTCACAAACATCATTAAACGTCATTGGTCTATTTTAGCATTACATGATTGCTTAAATTTTCCCTTGAGATTTTCTTTCCGACGAGGACGTAATTTGAGGGATATTTCAGTACATTCTCAACTTATTGACATTACCACTTCTAATAACTTCTTCCCACTCTGGTTTTATACCTTGTGGACATTGTTCAGTATGTCCACATGCTCTTTCTAATACTAGTTTTCAACATCCTACTACTCAGCACGTTTATGACTTGAAATTTTCCACTACTTGTGCTTCACGGGGGGTCATCTATGTAATCATTTGTCCCTGTCCCAAGTTGTATGTGGGTAAAACCATTAGGCCGGTACGAACTAGGATTATTGAACATCGGTCCAACATTCGGACCGGCCGTGAAACTTTTCCTTTGGTACCCCATTAGTCTTCTCATGCGCACTCTGAATCTGATCTTAAGTTTCTTGTTATTGACATTATCCCTCCCCTATCACAAGGTGGTAATTTTGCAAGAAATTTTGACACATAGGGAACAAAAATGGATTTTTAATTTGAATTATTTAGCCCCAAAGGGACTTAACAATGAAATAGAATGGTTCCGCTTTATTTGACTATATTTCGCTTGCCTTCTGTATGCTCTCTGATTGGTGGATGTTATCTGTGTTGGTGCTCTCTCATTGGTGCTATTTTTCACGCCATAATACATTCCTTTAAATGAGTGTCTCTGTTAGTATTGCCCACTCTCCTCTGACTTTAAATTGGATTTGACTTAAGGTATGTGTCCTGGCACTAATATGTTATTTTGCCCTTTGTGTTACAGTCCTTAGTTATCACTGATGTATAATTCTCTGTTTTTAGTGGTTGAAATTATACACTGTGTTCACTCCCTCCCGACGCAGCTCTCAGCAAAACACGGTCCGTGTTGGGGAACCTGGTTGAAAACTATGGTATATCGCATTGAGCTTCTGGAGTAGCCACTTATGAAAAAATAAAAGCAAGGAAATCAATTTCCTATTTTGCAGCACTACGAATCTTTGGACTGTATGATTCTTTCTGCTCTCTTTCTTTGTGTGTGCAGAAAAGCTAATTAACATATGTCATACATTCTGATAACCCACCTTAAGCTAGTTACGCTTGTTAACAGCACTTTTAATGTGCACTAACGCTTGTTTGAACATCAGCACACTTTAGGACATTAGCACCATTCTTGTTAGTTATATCATAGAGTCAGCTCAACCAAACAAAAGTTCCTTCCAGGCTTTATTACATGCTGACAATCACATTGTCAATGGGTGAAAGTGTGAAGGTGAGAATGTCCATGTGCAGAAGCCCTTAGACTATTAGAGAAGTCATAAGAACATAAGAAGAACATAAGAACATGCCATACTGGGTCAGACCAAGGGTCCATAAAGCCCAGCATCCTGTCTCCAACAGTGGCCAATCCAATCATGTTTAATCATGTTTATGAAATCCATATAAATGGGAAAAATAGTAAATCAGAACACTGTGTGAAATTCCAGTTTCCAGTGGTTAAAGACCGATAGTGAAATCCAGCAAATCAGGACCATGGTCAGAAAGAAACTCAAACACACAATAAAAAACTCAGAGGACTCTTTTTTTGGAAAAGTTTTCTTTGTCCAAAGTTCTTAATATTACTTTAGCAATCGGTAAAGGTTTCACATAGCGAATACCTAGCTGTCAGATGTAATCATCTGTTCCGTGGTTACAGTGCATACTGCAGCTGGCAAGCTTGAGAGAAGACCAGAGGATCAACGAGCCCTGTCCTAGTCGCCTGATTGCCTTATGTCCTACTCTACATGATTTGATTACTGATTACTTGTCCTCCCTCACGCTTTGATTTTAACCTTCTTTAGCTTTAAACCAAATTTGCTCAGAAGAAAAGTGATGGCAATCCTGTTCTTGTTTAAGATTGCTGCCCTCCCTTCTTTTTTAAATCGTGGTATTGTGCACATTTGCGAGATTCCTCCATACAGGAGAATGAATAACCCTTTTTTTTTTCATAATCAGTGCTGGGGAATGTAAGGTGGGTTGATGAGGAGTTGGGGGAAGGTTCAAGAAAGCGAAAGTAAAATCTTGCAGCTGTTAGTAGCGGATGTGAAAAATGTTTTCTTGATTAAAAGGAAGTTCCAGAAGAAAGAGTCATGATGCAAGGCTGGAGTGGGGGTGGGGGGGGAGTTAGGGTGAAGAAAAACATCAGAAAACATGTGTTTTCTAGAAAGGGTGCTGGTTCATGGAACAGCCTCCTCGGTGGAGGTGCTAGAAGTAAAAAAGGCATCGGAATCTAAGTGCATGAGATGAGCACAGAGTTCTTTGTGGTGGAGGAGTGAAAGCAAAGCCAAAAATCAAGGGGAGTCTGCAGTACTGCAATAGGAACTGGTGCAGAGTACCCGAGCCAGGGGATCATTATGTCCCGTCACATTTTGTTTCTGGGGTGTAATCTGCTAGCAGTTACTTTCATACTGTAACACAGCATGAACTGCAACTTTACCGCACTGAATGAAAACTATGCTAGACAGGAAATGGTGTTAAAACCAGTAACAAAGCAAGCAGTTGCTGTAAAAGAAAGTCAACAAAGAAGTTAGATTGAAATTATCTCTTTACAAGGCTAACAAACAAAAATGCAAGTTCTTAAAGGTACTAAATTCCCTTCCTATGAGAAGGTCCCGAGAAAGGGACCTTAGTGGTCTCAAAAGTATATATTTCTTAAACATTCATTACCCCTGTCACCCATATACACAGTCGGCTTTTTTAAAACCAAAATAAGAAAACGATGTTGCTTACTTTAGCACCAAAATTATGCTATTTTCATGGGGGTTGAGGGGCAGGGTAAGCAAAATGACTCCACCTAAAGCTGCCTAAGTCTTCCAATCATTTTTCTATTGAGCATGTAATGGGAAAACAATTTGATGGAGAGATCATCACCTTATTACTACTACTACCTGCAGCTGTCCCTCCCAGGGGGTTCTACTCGTGGCTAGAGCCCTGCCTCTGCAAAGGCTGGCCTCCCACCTTAGGTATTATGTCTGCTGGCCATGGTTCCCTGCCACCGGCCTCCTACACTCACCGCTGCAGCGCTGCTCCCTCAGGGCCGGGCACGCTGGCGGCGACGGCCAGCCGCTCCCGGGTCGCTTCCTCGTGGCCTCTCCTGCCACTGCACTGGTAGGCCCTTCTGCCGGGGCCTTCCTGACGCGCAAGCCATTCTCAGCACAGGCCCCTCCCCCACTCTGCCTCTCTAGGCTTGCGCGTGCTTCTCTGCATGGAATTTAAAGGGACCACGGCAGGAAATGGCCCTCCTTGCTGCTCCACCCCCTCCTTTCCTATTTAAAGCAAGGTCTGGCTCACAGAGCTTGCCTTGGCTTCTTGCTTTCTAGGTTCCGTATCCTGTTGCTCCCTGGAGGATCTCTCCTGCGTTCCTGTTCTGTCTGACGTCTTCTGGAATTCAACCCACGCCTGGAACCACGACTACAAGTACTGCCGCCTGTCCTGACCCACGTCTGGTAATCCGACTTCAAGATCTGCTGCCTGCTCCGCCTTTCACCTACGACTCTACCCTCGAGTCTTCACGCCAGCTCCCGGACCCAGTCCTAGCTTCATCTCCTCGTCTTCCAGAGACCCCATGTAAGTCCAGCCGGCCCCGGTACCCAAGGGCTCAACCTGAGGGCAACGCGGACTGGTAGTGATGGAGCTCCAGCGGGGTCTCTGCTCCATCCCCGCCTCGCCTACCGACAGTAGGGACCTGTGAGGGTTTCCTCCACAGGTGGTGCCAACTCCACCTCAGGGAAGGGGTCCACCCTCCAAATCGCAACATTAGGCTTACTCCACCTGAATATATCACACTTTATCCCTCAGGAGCTCGCTTTGAAGTTTATCCTTAGTGGAAAGTAATTTTTTTTTTTTTAAACACTCTGCACACTTACACACAGCTCTGAGTCTGCGTATGTTCAGTTCCTGGTAATAGATTTATTATATGCTCGGTTATGCTTTGGAAATCAATGCTGTGTGTAAAAAAGGACCCTTGTAGTATATCTTTTTCTTGAGAACTTGTAATTACAAAAATGTCCACAATCCCTCAGTAATGATTTCAAAATTCAATAAACTTGTTTGTATTTAAAAAGGTTTGTCGGACCTTAAAACACCAATCTCAGAATACTGAACTCTGGGACTATATTGCTCATACGGTTGTTTTAATTACATATTTTTAACTGCATTTGTGTTAACCCCATATGCTAGTGTCCAACAGTGGTGCCTAGTATTTATAAATCCTCTTAGCTGCAATGCACAAACAAGTATACTGGATTTTTAAATCAATACAGTGGGATTGTGGACATTTTAGAAATCAATACAGCAGAGACAATGCAATGGTAATGCAGTACACTCTTTTACTGATGTTAAAAGGATCCAGGAAAGCAACACAGCTCTGTTCCTTCTAGAAACTTAGGATTCTTTCTCACACACACACACACACACACAGGCATGCTCATAGATTCTCACACACACACACACACTCTCTCACACCACATACACACACAGGCATGCACATAGACTCACCCACACACACACACACACACATATACATGTACGTACACTCACACAGGCATGCACGTAGACTCTCTCACCCACACACACACAGTAAGGAGGTGGCTAGGGCAACTGTGAGTGGGGCTCGCAGAAAACCTCTGTTGGTGGGGAGGCTGAAAAGAAAAGAATGAGGTCTATGGTGATTAGGGATGAGACAGGAGGTCTACGTGCATGCCTGTGTGTGTGAGTGTACGTACATGAAATTGTACGTACACTCACACACAGGCATGCACGTAGACTCTCACCACACACACGCACCCACATGCATGTACACTCTCACACACACACACAGGCATGCATGTAGATTCTCTCACACACACACACACCCACACACCCACACACACACGTTCTCTGTCTCGTGCCTGTCTGTCTGCACATCTGAAAGTGTGGTTTGAGAAACACATATAATTTCCCAAAACATAGTCCAGAGTGAAAAACATCTTGCTTTCTCTTGAGACTTTAACTCACTCACCATGGAGTCTGTACATCTATTGATAACTTCTTTCTTTCCTACACTTGTTCTACAGTCACATGATATAGGGGTTAGTGGTGTGGGAATGCTGAGCTCAATGAGGTCTACCCTCTGAATACATCCTAAGCCAAGCTTGTCAGACTTAGACTGAGCAATCCCATTACAGGCTGTTACTATTATATTTCTGTTTGCTATAACATAGTGAAAGGAAATGCTAGAAAATATGGGAAAGCTAAAAGAAAGTGATTATTAATATTACCATACCTGTGAACTTTATTATTATTTATATTACCATACCTGTGAACATTTGAGTTCTGCTCACCCTCAGGAGCAGAGGCCTACAGACTCTCTCTCCCTCCTTCCCCACACAGACTTTTTTCTCCTCTTTCTTCTCCCTCCTACATTCTCCTTCATTATTTAATGTACATTATATTTCTTCCCCCTTCTACTGCAATACAGACCTCCTGTCTCATCCCTAATCACCAGAGACCTCATTCTTTTCTTTTCAGCCTCCCCACCAACAGAGGTTTTCTGCGAGCCCCGCTCACAGTTGCCCTAGCCACCTCCTTACTGACACCTGACTCAACAGTTCCAGCCCTACTTAACCCAGCCTGTCCAGTCCCTCCTTGCCTCTTCTTGGAATCATCTCGGCTCCTTGACCTGGCCAATCTTGTCTTGTTTCCTTGTCTTGCCTTGTGGCCTTCCCAGGTCTCCTGCCTTTCTCTATAGCCTACTTTGGTTTCCTGCCATGCCGTATGGCCTACCTTGGCTCCTCGTCTTGCTCTGCAGCCTTCCAGACTTCCTTGCCTTGTACTATAGCCTTCTAGGCTCTCCCGCTTTGCTCCGTAGCCTTCTCAGTAGACCTGGGGGAATTCTGCGCTGCTGTGCAGCGCAGAATTTGCACAGAATTCCCCCCTGCACAGAATTGCCATTTTCTACTCAGAAAATAGCAGAGGAGACCCTGGCATGCCGCAAACGGAGCACGTCCCGCATGTGCCGTGGGACATGCTCTGTTTGCGGCAAAGATGAAGGCCCAGTGCACCATTCGCAGTGAAAAGGGAAGGCCCCCGTGTGCCGCAAACGGAGTGTGCTCTACTTGCGGCAAAGATGGAAGGCCCTTGTGTGCTGCTAACATTCGTGGCATGCTGGTGAGAGAGAATGTGTGTGTGAGAGAGGGGTGGGGAGGGTGAGAGAGAGCAGGAGGGTGTGAGAGAGAACATGGGAGGTAAGAGGGGTGTGGGGGGATGCCGGTGAGAGAGAATGTGTGTATGAGAGAGGGGATGGGTGTGGGGGAGGGGAGGGGAGGGTGAGAGAGAGCATGGGAGGTAAGAGAGCGCGGGGGATGCTTGAGTGTGGGTTTCAGAGAGAGGGAGTCTATAAGAGGAGATTGTGAAGGAATGTATATGTGTGTGAGAGATTGGGAGCTCTTGTGTATGAAAAAGGGATCGTGTGTATGTGAGGATGCTAGCCTGTGTGAAAGGATTGTGTATGTGTGAGACAGAGCCTGTGTGAAGGGGTGCATGAGAGAGAGACATAGGTAGCCAGATTGAGGAGAAAGAAGAGAAAGAGAAAGGGGACTTGTGTGGGTGTGTATGCAAGAGAGAGGGACCCTGTATGAGGGGATGTGTGTGTGAGAGAGAATGAGGGAACCTGTATGAGGGTGTGTGTATGTGTATTAGAGAGAGGGAGCATGTGTGTGAGAGAGGGAGGAACAGAGGGAACCTGTGTGAGGGGCAGTACTGAGAATGGGGTCAAACTCGGACTGCAATAGAGTGGAAGTGGTTGAGCCTAGAGATGGAGGGGAGAGTTACTGGTAGGTGGAAGAGTTGGGGCCTGAGAGGGCAAAGTGGCCAGGGGAGTAGGGAGATCGAGTGGAAAGGACACTCTTACAGTGAATTTCTAGGGAAATTCTGCTCAAAATATTTAAAATTCTGCATCTTTAAGTAATACAATTTTCTGTATTAATTTAAAATGTAATTACTTAAAGACTTGTCATGTAAATTGTGTTATTTTGACCAATATAAAGTTTGCAGAATTTTAAGTTTTTGTGCCCAGAATTTTAAATTTTTTTGCGCAGAATTCCCCCAGGAGTACTTCTCAGCCTACCTGTCCTGCCTTGCGGCCATCGGGTCTGCTAGGGTTACCTTGCCCAGCATCATGTCCTGTTGGGCTTTCTTGTTTCCTTGTCCAGTCCTATCTTTGTCTAGTCCAGTTCTTGACCTACCCTGTCCATTTCAGCCCCTTGTCTGTTTCCCAGGTCTTGCCCTTGTCCTTGATTCAAGTCCTGCCCATATACCCTCAGCCTTGTCTGGATCAGCTACCAGTCTGTGCTGGAATCCAGTCCCCAGCCTGTACCTGACTCCAGCTCTCAGCCTGTGTTTGTATCCAACTTCAGCCATGATGTTTTCTAGAAGGAAAGTCCTACCAGCCCCCAGAACCCAACAGCTCAACCTGCGGGGTAGGGGATTGGTTAGGCAAAAGATCACCTCCTGGTTCCCTAAGTCCAGCCTGCCAGACCATGACAGAAAGGCTGAAAGTACACCTGTGCTTGCTCCACAGTCCTCACAGTGATTCATTACTCTGGCAAGTTAGGTGCTTGGCCATCTGCTCAGCACGTGACAGAGAGCCTAGAAGTGCACCTGCTCTGTGCTGACTCTGCCACTCCAACAATCTCTGCTGGCTCCATTATCATCTACCTGACTCACTTCACAACAGGGAGCACAGAGGTACGCTGTTTCTTCTGTTACACTGTTGACTCCCAAATATTTCAGGTATTTCTCCAGTGCCCCAGAAATTTGAAAGAAAACCCAGACTCTCAAAATCTAAATAAATCACAAGAAAGAGAGTTATTTCCTCTACTGATTATGATACCGTGTGATTCATTTTTCTGGGTTTTTCTCCTTCTTTTCATGCTTGCCTTTTTGTGGTCATTCTGACCACACTGTCTGTCACAGGCTGGTTGACAAATGGTTTTCCAAATGTCACTTGTGCTTGTTTGTTGAGTACTGACACATTTAGGCATAGCCTTACCACTCTGTTAGGTTTTTTTTTTTTGCTGCCTACTGTTGCTTTTACACCCATACACTGTCATGCTTTGTCTAGCTCTTTCTACTATGTTGCTGCATCATATTGCATATTGCCCTACTGGATTGATGAGGTGGGTTGATGGTAGCAGGAAGATTTCTGGAAATTCCTTAGAGATCCAGAAAGGCTGGATGTTAAGATAACAACCACACTAGTGTCGATGGTTATTTGGATTAATGTGGAACTTTCAGGTTGGAAACAGGTTGGATGTTGAGTAGTCAACCTGGCCATTTCCTTCATGTACTCATGTTTTAAAATTTGCATAGCTGAGTGAGTTAAAGCTGACAAATTCCTAAGGAAGATAAGTGAATAACATTTGCTCATGCAAACGTTTAGAATTAGGAGCACACATACGCGTGCTAGGTTTATTTTAAATAGTACTCGCATACCTGCGTGGACAATTTAAAGTTCTTGTGTATGTGTGCAAATGCATGCTAATGTTAAAGATATCATCCCTGCGCATAAATGTTGATCCCTCCCCAGAATGCCCCTGGCTTGCCCCTTTTTCACATGCATAAGTTTATTCCTGATTCCTGATGTACGCGCATGTGTTGCAGCTTTTAAAATAGTGTATACATGTGTGCATGGTATTTTATGCTTGCACTTGTTATGTTTTATGTACACGTCATTTGAAAATTCAACTCTTAACCTTTTAGGTGCACCTTTTAGTTTTTTCTATTTTCCTCATTTTATCAAAGTCTCCCTTTTGAAAGTTAAAAGCTAGAGTAATAGTTTTTCTTAATGTCCTCCCTGCATGAAACAGTCATTTATTACATCTAGAAAATTCACATCACTAGCATGTCTGATGTGACATTTTCCTCATTCAATATAGGGGTAATTGAAATCTCCCATTGTTACTGTGCTGCAAAATTTGTTAGCTTCCCTAATTTTCATTTCTATTCATTTTCCACTGTTCATTTTGGCCAGGCAGTCAGCAGTATACCCCCACCACTATTCTCTTCCCCATCATACATGAAATTTCTATATATAAAGATTCCACAGTGCATTTATTCTCCTGCAGGATCATTATCCTGTTTGACTATACCATCTATATCATATTGTGGCCCCCCCCCCCCCAAAGCAAGATCATATCCTTTTGGAAAAGGCTTCCCCCTTCCCCAAAATGTTGCCCAGTTCCTTACAAAATTAAAGCCCTCTTCCATGCACCATCTTCTCATCCATACTTTGAGACTCTAGAGCTATGCATGTCTCTAGGGTCCTGTACATGCAACAGGGAACATTTTAGAGAATGCTAAAATCCTACCTAAAATCCTAAATTTGACTTCCAGAACTTCCCTCCTACACCTTGTTATGTATTTGGAACACACATATACCACAACAGCCAGCTCAGCCAAGGACTGTCTAAGATCTTATCTAATTGATGCATGAGGTCCACCACCTTCTCACTAGGCAGGCAAATTACCAAAATATCCTTTCGTCCACCAGTCACCTAGCTATCTACATTCCTAATGATCAAAACACCAACTATGATGGCCATCCTAACCCTTTCCTCCTGAGCATAAACCCTTGATGACCCATCATCAATGAGAAAGGATATAGCATAACTTTGAGAGCAGGCCCTACCTACAGGATCACTTCCTGCTACACCAAAGTGATGCTCTTACTCCTCCAAGGTATGAGGGTAGCCATACCTTGGAGGAGTAAGTGAGAAACCTGGGGGCATTCCTAGACTCCAGAATGAACCTCAAAAAATTCATCAACAACACCACCAAAGAAGGTTTTTATAAACTACAGGTACTAAAACAGTTAAGACCTCTTTTACACTTCCACGACTACCGTTCGGTCCTTCAAGCCATACTATTCTCAAAGATTGACTATTGTAATGCTTTGTTGCTAGGTCTCCCGGCCTCTTCTACCAAACCTCTTCAAATGCTGCAAAACGCTGCAGCCAGGATCTTCACAAACTCTCGCCGAATGGACCACATCACCCCGATTCTAAAAATACTCCACTGGCTACCCATTCGCCACAGAATTCTCTTCAAGACACTTACTATTATCCACAAAACCTTATTTCAGGAATCCTCGCTCCAGCTTACCATACCCCTCAAACCACACACCTCTGCAAGACCCACCAGATCTGCATACAGAGATTCCCTCCAGGTTCCCCCAAAAAAGTCCATTCTCCACAACACCATTGAAAAACGTGCTCTATCAACTGCCGGTCCGCATCACTGGAACTCTCTTCCGCCAGATCTCCGCCAGGAACATTGCCATATCACTTTCAGAAAAAAATTAAAAACTTGGCTGTTCGCCCAAGCATACCCCTGAAGAAACCGCAGGATCACCCCCACAGTTACATACCCCGCGGTTGCGGCCTCCTTCAGCAACTCAAAAAAGGAACTATTTCTCGGCTAACTGCACTTTAATATAACTTGCCTTATATTACACACCACGTAATTTTGTATATAATGCTTACCATGTAAACACTCACGTTTCTGCTTATTTGCTTTGTTTCTCCAGTTAGAAATTGTTTAACCTATCCTTTTCTCTAACAACCAAGTTCCACATTCCCTGTTATAATGTAATTTCTTGCTTCCATTGTTAACTGGTTTTTTCCCCCTAGTTCATTGTAAACCGGTACGATAAGACCTGGTCTTGAGCATCGGTATATTAAAAGAATTTAAATAAATAAATAATAAATAAATAAATAAATAGCCAGGGGCTGCCAGATTGGAGTTGGGATGTGGCTGCCTCTGCTATGTTTACTTTTTTACTTTATAACCTGCCTTTCAGGCAATTAAAAGTGGATTACTGTAGACATTTCCCTGTCCCCAGAGGGTTCATAATCAAATTTTGTACCTGAGGCACTGGAGGATTAAGTGACTTGCACATGGTAACATGGATCAGCAGCAGGATTTGAATCCTGGCTACCCTAGTTTGCATCCCACTATTCTAACCACTAGGTTACTCCTCCACTCCAGCCTACTCCTTGAAGGTCTCCTATATACACCTCTCTATCTGCTTTAGCTTCCCAGATATATCATGCTAGCCTCCAGAGATCAGTGAAAATTTGATGTGATTTGGAATGAGGAAAAGTACACAAAGATGAGATTTGTACATTGTACTCTCAACCAATAGCTGCTATCATTCTAGGGTGAGAGTACAATGTACAAATCTCATCTTTGTGTACCTTTCCTCACTCCAAATCACATCAAACCTTCACTGATGTGTACTGTGTTGTTCTATGATTGTGCAAGTAAACCTGCCCCCCCCCCCCCCCCAAAGCCCTAGACCACCACCAAAACCTCACCTCAAGTTACTAGTTAACCCTCCTATAGTGGTATAAATATTTGACTAATATGTGGGCCACCCCACAGTTGGTCTCTCTCTCTCTCTCTCTCTCTCTCTCCCTCTCTCTCTATGGGATTTGTGATATTAATTGCAAATTTCATTTCAGGCATAACACCAGGAAAAAAGATATAGTTATTTCCGGCAATAACGTGCGTTATGCTATCACATGCAACATTAAACACCTCTCATTTTCATAAACTCCTCCCTTTTGACTAAATTTTAAAAACTTTGCATACACATCCTGCGATGCGTTTGTTATTGCAGGCGTTATGACGCCTGCTTTAAGACCCTAACGCATTTTGATAAATGACCCTGTAAGGATGCTAAGGGATAAGGGATACTTAAACTAATGACCTTTAAGTTTATTTGGTATATTTTATGTTAATTTGGCAAAAACCTGCAAGAGTACAATAATTAATCTATTGATAAGAGCTAGGTTACCTCCTTGTTTTATCTAAATCTCTGATTCTTGAGATGAAAATGTCTCTTATCCTCTTAATTGACATGATTCTCTAAATCAAAGAATATGTTTAGGGGTGGGTGGGAGGAACAGAAAGACACAAAACAATCTAGCTTTGATTTTTAAATCAAGTTCATACATTAAAAAAATTACCTAGCTTTCAGTTTATTTACTGAAGCCCATACATTAAAAATTACCTAACTTTCTGTATATACACTAAATAATTATCTCTTTGTTTTTAAATCAAGCCCACACACTAAGGCCTAGTTGAATCCGGTGTTAACGGGGGGCAGGGGGGCGGGCCTGCGAAAGCCGACAACCATCGCACCACTGCGGTGCACTGGCTGACAGCTTTTGCACTGAATAACTACACCATAAAAGGTGTAGTTATTCAGCGCGAAACAGGCGGTGATAAGGGTCCTTACCTTTCGCTGCCAGCGATGTCTCCGCAGAGTGGGCCCCGGTGCCACCCCATCTCCTCCTCCTCCGGAGACAACTTCGCCCCCATTTAGTGATCGCTTTTGAAAATGACTCCCTAAGAAATTACCTTTCTGTTTTTTAAATCCTGTACACACAGAGGGTAACTTTCAAACAACTCTGTGTGGCCCTATATACACATGTACATGGCCATGTTGGGATCTGCCAAAGTATTTTAAAACCTATGCAAGAATTGAAAGCATTAAAAGTATATACCTTTCCTATCTATTTTATAAACATATGTGTGTATATTATGCAAATGAAAAAAAATATAACTTGCTCATATAAAACCTCAATTTATTTATAGGTCGGTATATTTTAAAAACATGTACGCATAATTGAAATCACCAGTTTGCTGATACCTCCACCAGTTCATCCAATCCATTTCCAGTTCATTGAGATCCTCCTAGTTCTTCAACCTGAACTTTCTCCAGTTCACCCAGACTTCCCACTCAACTAATAGCAAATAAGTTTTCTAATATATTCACATGAATCTCATATAAAATTCCAATTAATGTACGGTCCTCATGATCTCACCCTGCCCAACAATAGCCCTTTTTTGTGCAGATAAATGTGCATTTGAAACCAATAATATGCACATTTTTCATATTTATAAAATAGCATGTACATAACTACAAGCTACTTATGCATGTATATGCTAATTTTATGCTTATAACTCCTTTGAAACTTCAACCCTGGAAATGATCTTTCTGTTTCTCAAACCAAGCACACATACTAAAGATTAATTTACCTCACAATCTTTCTTGTCCCCAAAGTTTAAGTCACAAAATTACCCAGCAAAGTAATACTGATCCTCTTCAGCCAAATATCCTGTTCTCAATACTCATTCAGAATTGAGAGTTACTGAGCTCTTGCCTTGCAGTATATCTTGTGCTTCAAAGGCAAATTATTTATAATAAACTCCTTTAATGATACATACTTTAATTAATCTTCCTGTTGACTTCCTATTAATGATTCTTTTTAATAACTTTATTGAAGCCCAAATATATAACATAATTCTCTAAAACTTTTTCAAAGCAAGGTACTGTCTCTGTTTTTAAATCAAGCACAATATGGTCAGTTGGAGCCCTTCTCAGAGGAAAATTAGATCTCTAAGAAAAACAGATTATGGCTCTTTTAAGAATCAGAGATCAGTAAGACCAGGAGTTGGCCCTTCAAACAGTTCAGGGAGTGATATAGATAGTGCACCTGATAGAATCTCAGTGCTGAGGACAAGGGAGCCAGGTTGCCCCAGGCAAAAGGCATATAGATAATCTGTCAGAAGGAACCCCAGAGCAGTGAGAAAAGTTGTAGAAACTTCATTTCCTGAAGAGACTAATAAGCCCAGGGAATTATGGGGCTCTGAAGGTGGGGTGTCTGAGAGAAGGGTGGCTGGAGACTCTGACTTTAAGAACATAAGAACAAAAGAAATTGCCATGCTGGGTCAGACCAAGGGTCCATCAAGCCCAGCATCCTGTTTCTAACAGAGACCAAACAGGCCACAAGAACCTGGCAATTACCCAACCACTAAGAAGAACCCATGCTACTGATGCAATTAAAAGTAAACTTGATTAATAGCCATTAATGGACTTCTCCTCCAAGAACTTATTCAAACCTTTTTTGAACCCAGCTACACTAACTGCACTAACCACATCCTCTGGCAACAAATTCCAGAGCTTTATTGTGCATTGAATGAAAAAGAATTTTCTCCGATTAGTCTTAAATGTGCTACTTGCTAACTTCATGGAATGCTCCTTAGTCCTTCTATTATTCGAAAGTGTAAATAACCGAGTCACATCTACTCATTCAAGACCTCTCATGATCTTAAAGTCCTCTATCATATCCCCCCTCAGCCATCTCTTCTCCAAGCTGAAAAGCCCTAACCTCTTCAGCCTTTCCTCATAGGGAAGCTGTTCCATCCCCTTTAGCATTTTGGTTGCCCTTCTCTGTACCTTCTCCATTGCAACTATATCTTTTTTGAGATGCAGAGACAAGAATTGTACACAGTATTCAAAGTGTGGTCTCACCATGGAGCGATATAGAGGCATTATGACATTTTCCGTTTTAATAACTATTCCCTTCATAATAATTCCTAACATTCTGTGTGCTATTTTGACTGCTGCAGCACACTGAGCCGACGATTTTAAAGTATTATCCACTATGATGCCTAGATCTTTTTCCTGGGTGGTAGCTCCTAATATGGAACCTAACATTGTGTAACTACAGCAAAGGTTATTTTTCCCTATATGCAACACCTTGCACTTGTCCACATTAAATTTCATCTGCCATTTGGATGTCCAATCTTCCAGTCTTGCAAGGTACCCCTGTAATGTATCACAGTTCGTTTGTGATTTAACTACTCTGAATAATTTTGTATCATCCACAAATCTGATAACCTCACTCGTCGTATTCCTTTCCAGATCATTTATATATATATTGAAAAGCACTGGTTCAAGTACAGATCCCTGTGATAAGAGTTAGAGCACCATTTGGATGGACACAGAGATAGGGGAAGGAGCTATTCTTCTAGCTGGAGCGATAGAGCTGTAGCCATGGATAAAGGGAAATGAAATGGAAGTAGAATTGCCTGAGTGACTAGAGCTGGAAAGCCTTGATACCCAATAAGACCAGCATATTTATGAACTGTGTTTTTGCTAAATTGTACTTGAGAATTTGTTTTGGCAATTATAGATAATTGCTTTGATATCTGGAATTTATTTTATGTGCCCTAGCTTGGGGGTTACACATACTAGAAGCGTGGAGCATTGTAGAGAGATACATAATGGACAGTCCCTACAACTTGTAGCTTACAATCTTGTCAAGATAAACATACAAGACATACAGTTTAAAAAAATATCAAATAAGATCCATTTAGCTAAAACAGAAAGATTATGACTGAGAAGAATTAAAGTAGTTGGTTAAAGGTGGGATTATATTGAGGATATTAACTGATTATCATGTTGGTATATGTAAATATTTAAAGGAGAACTCTAGTTGTGTATTTTGTTACTAGAAAATGCAGCACCAATGTGTTCCTCCTGGTCCGAGCATTTAATTCTCCCAGGCCGATCACATCTCAGAACAATGAAGGTAATTTTCAAAAGATTTACGCATGTAATAGTAGCATATCATAGTAATTTTCAAAAGGCTATTTACACATGCAACTCTTTAGACAATTCAGCCCTATAGTGAATTTTCAAAGGAGTTAAGCATATCAATGTTGTGCCAGATTTGGACCCTTAGGCTGAGGTGGAGTTGACGCTACCCATAGGAGGGATCCTACGGGTCCCCACCGTCGGCAGGCAGAGAGGGCTGACGGACGAAGGCCAGCTGGTGCTTCACCAATACCAGCCCTCATTCCCTTCAGGTTGAGCCTTTGGGTGCCGGAGCTGGCTGGACTTAGGTGGCCTCCGTTAGTGGTCGTCGATGGGTGGATCGAGGTCAGCCCAGAGGCAGCAACTAGTGTAGGTATCAGTCTGTACTGGATGAGGTGGAGTCCCGGAGACCCGGGCACCAATAGGAACACAGTCTGACAGAGGGTGCCCGAGCAAGAGCAGGCTGAAGCCTGAATGAACCACATCCAGGACAAAGGCTGAAGAGGCGTCTTTAAGCAAGCTGGGTTCAGGGCTGGTGGCAGTCTGGAAGCAGTGGCAAGCAAGGCTGAGGTCTAGATGAGGAGAGAGTCAAAGGATGGTCAGACAAAGCAGAAGTCCAGGGCTGGAGAGAAGCAACGGTGTGGTCAGGCGATGCAGAGATCGGGGTTGGAGAGAGGCAACGGAGTAGTCAGGCGATGCAGAGGTCCGGGGCTGGAGAGAGGCAATGGAGTAATTAGGCAATGCAGAGGTCCGGGGCTGGAGAGAGGCAATGGAGTCGTTAGGCATTGCAAAGGTCCGGGGCTGGAGAGAGGCAACAGAGTAATTAGGCAATGCAGAGGTCCGGGGCTGGAGAGAGGCAATGGAGTCGTTAGGCATTGCAAAGGTCCGGGGCTGGAGAGAGGCAACAGAGTAATTAGGCAATGCAGAGGTCCGGGGCTGGAGAGAGGCAATGGAGTCGTTAGGCAATGCAGAGGTCAAACCAGGTTAGCAATCTGAAGGAGAGATGAAGGAACAGGAACACCGGAATAAGGAAACAGGAAAAGGCAATCAGGATCAGGAACCAGGAACTGAAGAGGCAACGAGTACTCGACTAGCGAGGGGACCTGCTGCAAAGGCAATTTGAGAGAGCGGAGCCTGGGCTTATATACCGGCATTTAGCCAACGTCATCATCTGGGGCCGCGGCCAGGTTCCCGCCGCGGGCCCTATTAAAGAATCAGCTGTGCACGCTCGTGTGCCTAGGGATGGGCGCGGCGCTGGTTGGGACAGCGTCTCTCCGCCGGCTACACGGAGAGGCCTGACGCGGAACATCAGGAACTGTAGCAGAGCCGGAGGCCCCAGGGGTGGCCCGAGGACAAAGCTGGCGGCCCACAGCCGCCAGAGACGAGGGACCAGGTGCTGGATCACTTTGAAAGAGGTGAGGGGGCCAAGCCGCGGGTCTGCTGTGGCCAGCACGCATAACAATCAATATCAATTTTCAAACGCCCTCTTATGTAATAAAGTCCATTTAAGCATGTTTGAAAATTACCTCCACTGTGAATAACTTCTCAGTCTCCCCCCCCCCCCATTACCACCCCCCTTCTGCTGTCCAGTGGTATCCAGACTAGGTGCATCTGTACATCCCTTACTACCACCACTGACCCTGTAGCTAGATGCTATACTAGAGATAGGAGACAGCAGGATCACAAGCTCTGCCTTCAGCAGAAACCTGCTACAGAGCTCAGGTCGGCCACTGGAGAGACTGACTGTGATCTAGAGTAGACAATTAGGGATGACATCCAGAGGCAGATGCTTTCGCTTCCCTGACATAGAAATAAAGGTTAATAAGCAAAAACAAAAAAATATTGTAAGGTGATACCTATTTATTGGTAGCAGGTGGAATCTTATAGACTAACCAATTTATTGAGGCATAAGCTTTTGAGAACCAACGTTCACTTCATCAGATGCATGTATATTTGCTATTTATTGGACTAGCTTAATAGATTTCGTGACTGGCTTTCATAAGCTATACTCTCTTCATCAGGTCAACACAAAATAACAATAGTTAACTGCATGAATCAATCTGATGGCCACCTAAAGGAGTCTAACACCCAGGATCTTGCGGTAGCATGCAGTTTTGGCAGGTATGAAAATACCACCTCCTCCCTCCTTCTTTTGTCTCCTCCACCCCCACCATCAGTGCCACTGGCTCGGCCAGGCCATTAACCCAGACTCCCACCATAGCAGCAGACACTTGTACTACTGCTGGTGCTCATCGTCGAATGAAAAGCTGAGTGAGGTTACTGCCTCTTCCCGGATTGTCCAGTCCTGGTTTTTTTTCCCTATTGCATGCATAGGGGTAGATTTTAAGAAAGTGCGCCTTCGCGTACTTTTGTTGGCGCACCAGGCGCAAACAAAAGTACGCTTGATTTTAGTAGATACGCGCGTAGCCGCGCGTATCAGTTAAAATCCAGGATCGGCGCGCGCAAGGCTTCCGATATCGTGCAGCCGGCGCGCGCCAAGCCGCGCAGCCTGCAGCCGTTCCCTCCAAGGCCGCTCCGAAATGGCCTCGGAGGGAACTCGCTTCCCCTCCCTTCCTCTATCTAACCCACCCCCCGGCCCTATCTAGACGCCCCCCCATACCTTTGTCGGGGGATTTCCGCCTCCCGGAGGGAGAAGTAAATCCCCGTGCGCCAGCGGGCCGCTAGCGCACCGAGACGCAACCTGGGGGTGGTTCCGGAGGGCGCGGCCATGCCCCCGGACCGCCCCGGGCCGAAACCATGCCCCCGGGCCAGCCCCCGAAACGCCGCGTCCCGCCCCCGAAACACCGCGCCGATCCGACACGCCCCCCCCCCCCGTCACGCCCCCAACACGCCCCCCTCGAAAAACCCCGGGACTTACGCAAGTCCCGGGGCTCTGCACGCGCCGGCAGGCCTATGGAACATAGGCGCACCGGCGCGCAAGGCCCTGCTCGCGTAAATCCGGGCGGATTTACGCGAGCAGGGCTTTTAAAATCCGCCCCATAGATTTGTAATTCTATGTTCTTAGGGGAATCAATAGGAATTTCTTAGGGGAATCAATTCTTAGGGGAATGTCAATTCTTAGGGGAATCAATTCTTAGGGGAATCATTCTTAGGGGAATGTTCTTAGGGGAATCAATTACAGATTTGTAATTCTGATGTTCTTAGGGGAATCAATAGGAAAATCAGAACTACACATCCAGGCATGCAATGGAGCAAATCTGGGACTGGACCAGCCTGTTTGGTTGACCTGAGGTGAGGTAGTAATCCTAAAGCATCAACAAGTGAGGTAAAATCACTACTGGCCCTCCTGTTCCTCCCCACCGCCAACACACTATCCTCCCATGTCCATTCTATTAAAAAAAAAATAAATGCCAAACTAAAGAATTAAAACAACCCACCCACAAAACAGAAAAAATCCATTTTCAAAAACTCTGTCTCCCTTTTATCTCATTTCATCCTGCTCATTTCTTTCCCTTTTAGTCCTCACAAAAACCCAAAATATCCTACATGTAGATGGCATATTTTATAGTCTGTGACAAGCCCGCTATCAACATCCCTGAAAGCTTTGGAGTCTGTAGATCTTGCCTGCTAATAATCTGATGCATTTTCAGGCCCAGACACCAATGCAATGCAATGCAGAATCGAATTGTGCAAAACAGCTCATTACGAAATAGTGAATAGAAAAACGACATGCTTTGAAATGTGCAAAGGTGCATACAGACCCATTAACGTGAAAACATTTTAACTACACCCCTGGAGAAGGATTAGCTACATATTTGTAAAAAAGTCCATCATAACATGCTAACTTCAATTCTAGTAAATTCATGCAAACGTTATTAACATGGATTGTTAACACAACACTTTTGATTTTTGTCTGATTTTTTGAATGCTTTCAAAAATCTGAGAAATTTCCATTGGACTGTATTTTTTCTCATTGAATATTCACACATCTCTAGTGTTTTTGGTACTCTATCCCTGCTTCTTCTACTCCATCCTTCCCCTTTTTGTACTTAACTCATTTTTTAAGTCCTTGGGTTCACATTCCCTTCTAGATTTTTCAGCTACTACAGTGGGGGTTTTTTTGCATGACACTGACTCCATTAACTTTTCTTACTTTGAGGCTTTTGTTCATTTTATCAATCTGCTTCCTTGTGAAGTGGCCTGGTTTCCGTGTGTGTTTTAACACTTTAATTCTGTGTTTTGATAATTAGTGGCAGGTGCTATCTAAGTATAAGTAAATATAAATTACCGTATTACTTGCTTTGGATACTTTTCCAAAAAAACAATCTTCCACTGTATTTCAGTGCTAACAAAAATGACTAATTACACACTGTAGCAGACTACTTTAAGTACTGCATAGCCAGTGCAGAATTCTTTGTAAAATTAAGAGTTCATTGACTTTATGAAAGAATGTTCCATCCCCTATCCACAAACCATGAAGTCCTTATTCAAAAAGATTTGTCTGGCCAGGCTGGTACTAAGCCAGACAAACCCTGAGCTTTTTAATTTCCTGCTGGTCTGACTACCTCCAAATTAGCCAGGTAAGAGATTAGCCAAATAAAATGTATCCAGATAACTAAGGGGCATTTTGGGATGGGTCAAACAAGCAGAAATTTTGAAAAGTAGACTTTTAATATGGGGTTATCCGGTAAAATGTATTAAAAGAGCATACAAACGAGCATACAATGCGGAACGCCAATGGCTTCTATTGGATAATACATCTACTTACTCAGAACCCAATGTGATATGTATTTATTTATTTATTTATTTCGGATTTTTATATACCGACATTCTCAATACAAGTATCGAATCAGGTCGGTTTACAAAGAACAAAACTGTCTCAATAAAGGCGTTACATTAAACAGCGTTTCTTAACATATGACATATAACATATATACCATATGTTTCTTATAAACATATATACCATATGTTTCTTAACATATGACATATAACATATGTACCATACCATATTCTGATAAAGCAGGGGAAGTTGCGTCATTGATACGACAACACTGGTCTGTTTTAAAAATACATCAAGTATTTCAAGAATATCCTACTATTGCGTACATTAGAGGCAGGAACGTAGGAGATAACATAGTACATTCATTTCTGGCACCGGTAATGGAGGAAAATTTACAAGACAAAAAAGGTCACTGGCAATGCAATCATTGCTCAATGTGTGCCCAAACTATTGAAGGCACTGAATGGACAGACAAGTTAGGTCTGACACACAAAATATGGCAATCGACCAATTGCATGTCTACCAATGTGATTTATTTGATTGTATGTCCGTGTGACTTGTATTACATAGGACGAACTAAACGACAGATTCGCACACGGTTAACAGAACATCGAAGCTGCATCACAACAAAAAAGATTACAGCACCTATGGTAGTCCATTGCATGGAACAAGAACATTCGTTCCAACAGCTAAAGTGGCGAGTTATAGATGTGGTTCCTCGTAGTTTACGAGGGGGAGATCCTAATTTCCATTTAAATTTAAAGGAACAACAATGGATTTTTAGGCTGGGTACAGTTGCGCCAGCAGGTTTAAATAACACTATTGAATGGTAGTCCCTGTGATGTAGTAATGATGTCATTTCCATGGGACATTTAAACTGCAGGAGTTTCACCACCGGAAAAGAAAGCTAATAAAAACGCTGAGATTCGCCATGCTGTGAAAGAAGTGAGTAAAAAGCTGTTTTAAGTTATCACGCTAAAGTTCAATGCAAAGTATAATTATGAGTTTTGTTTGTAACGCAGATTACGCCCTTGAAGAAGGACTCGATGTTAGTCCGAAACATTGTGCAATGTCGGGCATACAACAGCAATAGAGTGAATTCTCATATTGCTGATACATCTGAGGGCATCAAGCTCAATATCAATGGTGGTCAATAAGAATGAAGAAGTAACAACTTGATTCAGATAAGTTTGTTTCACAAATTTTAAATTGAAGTATTATTGCTAGAAATTTGGAAATTATCACCGGGTGAATTAATGCATAAAAAAATCTTTAAAAAAAACATGGACTGACCTATGATTAAGCATAAGGCAGAGTGACAAAGGTACACTTTACCACACAATGATGCCTATTATGAAGGTCATCAATCACTGCGTTTGATAAGTTGTAAAGAAAATAGGAAAGAGGGTTCCTTTTTACCATTGAATTTGCAATTAGTTCGAGCCTAATTCCATCAAAAGTATATTGTCTTTCTGAGCCCTTCCTAAGTAGTGTTAAGTAAAAATAAATACATACATAAATAAATAAATAAATACATAAAAAGTCAGTAAGCATTGCATTCCCCCAACACCCCACCCCCAAAATAAGTACAACAGTGTTGGAACTAGCAACTGATTGTGCCTCTGCTCCCCACCCCCAACCAACCTCCTAACTGAAGGAGAAAAAGGAGGAGTCATCATAGCGGCCCAGGGCATCCACTCGCCCAACATCTTTACATTGAACCTCATCACCACCCTCTGAACCCTCTCCTGCTTCCAGACCCCTTCCAAAACCTCCAAAGTCTGCCTGGAGCAGTGGAATCATACAGAGTCTTACCTTACACAAGTCAGGTTATAGCCAATTAGGTTTTCGAGTTATCCAGATACATATAGCCTTGTATATTCAGTGAGAGACATATCCCTCTGAATTTATCAGCTAAAGTTACTCAGTTAATTTTAACAGGGTAACTTGCCACTCACTGCCTACCGAATATGGACCCCCAAAGATCTGGAATGGATTTAGAGGCAGTGCCAGATTACAACATGCTGAGGCCTTAAGCTGTGACAAGTTTAATAGGCCTCATAGTATTATCTAAAAAATGTAAAACTTACAATTTATTAATGTTCTATTTATAGGCCCTTCATAATCTTCTTCCCTTCATATCTTCTCCCAGTTCCTCCTCCCCTGTTTTATTGTAACTTTTTTGCTTCTTGTCACCTGTTAAATGTTCTAGGTTATCACCCCCTTGTTTCCTGTAAACCGGCATGATGTGATCCTATCATGAATGCCGGTATAAAAAAGCTTTAAATAAATAAAATAAATAAATAATCTGAGGCCATAAACTGTAGATTAGTAACAGCCTAAGGGCCTCATTTTCCAATATCGCATTGGTAACGCATTAAGGGGCGTTTCCCATGCAAATGAGGCTTTTTTCGTGCAGCGGGGAAACTTCGCATGCCACAATGTTTTCGCGATGGACACTCTACCTGGGCAACAACAAGCTAGGTTGAGAGAACATTGCCCAAATCTCATCTTGGAGTGAGTTTCCTCACTCCGAAGGCCATCAAATCTTCACAAGAGACCACTGTTCTGTTCGTACGTCTCATGTTGAATGTGAAAGTGGCCCCCAAACCCCTACACTCATACCTAATCCCCACCTCGAGTTACTAGGTGGGCCTCCCATAGGGATACAAATACCTGCCTAGGGAGTAGATATTATAGCAAGTCTCTCTCTCTCTCTCTCTCTCTCTCTCTCTCTCTCTCTCTCTCTCTCTCTCTCTCTCTCTCTCTCTCTCTCTCTCTCTCTCTCTGTACTGCAAATGAAAGGGTTGTAGCTATTGGCTGCATTAGGAGCCATGTGATTTGTGGAATTAACTCCTTGGAAAATGACCCCCTAAATCTGGCAATGTTTAGCCACCTTGACAATTTTTTCTTTTTAAAATATTAAGCATTGTTTTACTTTTAAAACTCAGTAGGTACCAAACTCCCTTTCTGAGCCACTTCCTCTGCACCCTAGATTCTTCTACATACAGATATGTACCTTAATAAAATAATGAACATGATGGTGATAACTGTTCAAAAAATATACTGAGTCAACAAGAAGAAAGACATTGTGTATTGTCTCAGTGAAATTATTTTATTTTCAGCAAAGGAGTGAGGGAGTCTATAGGAAACTCCCTCAGACTACCTTAAGGGACCGGGCCCAGCTGTCTCACCCAGTCTTCCTTAAGATCCAGATCCATGAGGAATCCTGAGTGAAGGGAGGAGCCTCTCACCAGAGTATAAGAACCTAAGGCCTAGAAGAGTTAAACCTGCCCTAGGGAGCAGGCAGGAAGCCACTAGGGATGTGAATCGGGCTTCTGACGATTGAAAATATCGTACGATATTTTCAAAATCGTCAGAAATCGGGGGCTCCCCGAAACCGATAGAAAAACCCCACGAAATTGTTCGTGGGGGTTCTCTTATCGTTTTGGGGGAGGGTGGGAAAAACGGCACACAAAAATAACCCCTAAACCCACCCTGACCCTTTAAAACTAATCCCTTAGCTTCCCCCACCCTCCCGACCCCCCAAAAAACGTTTTACAGGTACCTGGTGGTCCAGTGGGGGTCCCGGGAGCAATCTCCCGCTCCCGGGCCGTCGGCTGCCACTAATCAAAATGGCGCCGATGGCCCTTTGCCCTTACCATGTGACAGGGTATCGGTGCCATTGGCCAGCCCCTGTCACATGGAGGGAGCACTGGATGGCCGGCGCCATCCTTATTTGCTCAACATATCTGTCGAATCCACGGACTTCCTCAACATATCTTATTGGATAAAGGAGTCCAGTTTACTGCACGATATTGGAAGGGCCTTTGTAAAAAATTTGGGATTCAACTTGATTTCTCCTCAGCATACCATCCTCAAATTAATGGACTGGTGGCGCGAATTAATCTGTAACTTAAAATATTTTTACGATGTTATGTAAATCAGCATCAGAACGATTGGTCCTCACTTCTCTCATGGGCCAAGATTTGTCATAACCATGCTAACTGGGCCATAGGAACTTCACCCTTTTATTTGGTTTTCAAATGGCATCCTCGATTACCATTACCCGTTGCTTCAACCTTATCTTACCCAGCAGTCGATCTTGCTACTCGAGAATTAATTGAATTATGGTGGAATACTCGCAGACTTTTGCAGCAGGCCACAGCTCATGTCAAGAAACAGACAGATAAAAAATGGCGACCAGCCCCACACTTCCATTCAAGAAAGTTAGTATGGTTAAGTACTCACAACCTCAGATTACGGATGCCTTCAATAAAGTTTGCTCTGCGATTTGTGGGCCCATTTCCAGTTGAAAGACAAATTGGAAATGTCATGAATAAACTCAGATTACCTTCAAGTCTTCAAATCCACAATGTATTTCATGTATCTCTCCTTAAACCTGCAATTCTTTTTTTTTTATTTATTTATGAATGTTTTACATTACAATTCAAGAAAATCAACTTGAATTAGAAAGCAGCCATTAGTAAATCTTATATTCATTATATATTGAAACATACATGTAATAATACAACCCATTCTGCTAAAGTCCTCAATTAGAAGGGGGAGATACCCTCAACCTGAGGTAATTTTAAAATGCATCAAAGAAATTATAACGGATCTGTCAGTTGGTAGCTTTAATATGATCGTACTAAGCTAAGGACATTACGTACACTACTGGCACAGATGATTCATTCATATCAGGAATTTTATCTTTCAGAAAGTCTGCCAACTGCTCTGGAACAAAGAATATATATGTATTATTTCTATACTTAATCACGCATTTACACGGATACTTCAATAAGAATATTGCTCCCAAACTTAACACAAGGTCTGTTGCGACCATCGGTCTGCGACGGCTTCGCCCAGCCTACCTTACTCTTCTTGTGGCTCCTCCTGCTCACCTCGGACTGCTGGCTGCCGTGGCGTCTGTCTGCTGACCTCTCTGGCGTCCCTGGACCGGCTTTGGTGCTGCTTCCGAAGCCTACCACTTTTGTTAGCTATCGAGTTAGCAACGATTCGGATTCCTTACCGGAACGATTACAGATTACGATTACAGTAGCTCTCCATACCATAGCTACTCTGCCACTCCAGCGATATCTGGAACTCTTACTGCTAACGGGGTACCCGCTCCTCGGGGGCCTCTTCTGCTTCTTTCAGGTGGTATCAGGAAACTGGTACTCACTCCTCAAGGGCCCATGTTCCCTGAGATACTGCCTGCATCTACAATCCTTTCTGCTTGGAAGACTTCACAGTATCCATCTGTGAGTACAACTACCATCTATTCCACAGTACTGCTTCCCTGGAACCAGGTACTCGCTCCTCGAGGGCCTGCCCTCTGTTCCAGTGCCAGACCTCTCGTCTAGTGCAACCACTGTGTGAGTACTATATCACTGAGTCTCCCTGTTCTAAGGGATCAGGTACTCGCTCCTCGAGGGCCTGCTCTCCCTTTCTCAGAGCTTCTCCTATTCTACCTGGGACTCTGTATGTTTCTCACTGTGTACTCATAACTCTCAGTCTCTTTCCACTACAGCACAGCCAAGCAGAGGACCTGCTGTTCCAGCGTCCTGTGGGATACTCACCCAGCCGGGCTCAACATCTACTACTCACTACTGCCACCTCTGGTGGTTTCCAAAACTGTTTAAATAAAGATTCAATCTGTGTTTGTGTGTCCAGAGTATAGCCTGACACCGTGGTCCCTCACAGGACTGCCTCCCATGGGCATGTTCAGCTGCCAAAGGATCCACCCAAACACCAATAACCATAACAAGGTCTCAGATGTAAAAATTGCCTTCTCCTTAGTTGTGTGGACCTTGCCAGATCTGGGAAAGCAGACACTTTTAACCCCAAAAAGGGCACATCCCGAGTACGAAGAACTTTACGAAGTAACCATTCTCTGTCTGTGTCTAACAGGAATGTAACTATCAGCGTGGCAGGCCTGACTTGATCCTTCTGCATGGATTCTAAAATGTTTGTTACATCGAGTTCAGGTTCAGATGTAGTTGGTAGTAGAATCTGGAATCCTTTATTATTTAAATCTAAGTTCTTCTTATAGGATGGAATATAATATATCCTTGACAATGGTGGGAATGCTTGTTCTGGAATCTTCAATATTTGGACCAAATATTTCATCCACATATCTGATGGGGTAACCAGTGGGTCTTTTGAAAAATTAATATACCTCAAGTTTTTCCCGTTAACTTGATTTTCCAACTGTTCCATACAGTTTGATAATAACTGGTTTTCCTTGATTAATTTTTCTTGAACATCCAAAGAGTCTTTTAGTTTCCCTTCTAAAAAAATTACTTTATTTATGTTCCCTGATGTTTCTTTCTCCATTTTTTCTATTCTATTATCTATCCTGTAATATAGGCCACTAAAGGGTTAAATTGTTGAAAAAGGTTATCATTAACATTTTGTACCGCGTCCCATATTATATAAAGTGAAATTACATCAGGTTTAAAGATTTCTTTCTTAGTAGGAAAAGTAAAAGTTTGTACTTCTCTTCCAGATAGTGGTGTGGTTGTGCTGTCCATAGCTTCTCCTGCCCCGCCTTGCTCCACAGTATACCACTGCTCTTCTCTGGCTTCCCTCTCTACTGAGGGCCTCAAGCCAGACTCCGATCTTTCACCGCGTTGTTCCGGGGATTCTAAGATGTTAAGGTTGCATATCTCAGCAGGGTTCAAGGGAGGTCTCCGATCAATCGGGGACAAAGTTGTTTGCAGCTCTTGTGGGGAGCCGGTTCCAACTTCCTCCTGGTCTCCCCACAGTGAGCCCACTCCCAATCTCACCGCGTCCCGCGTCACATGAAGATCCATTGGACCGGTAATTGGCACCGGAGGGGAGGCGGTAAGGGCTTCGCGCTTCTTAGCCCTCCGCTTCCTGGCTGAGTGAGGCATTTTCTTTTAGGAAATTTCTGAATCTGACTGAGCAGATCACGCGACTCTCTGGAGGTCCGTCATCTTGGATCTCCAAACCCACAATTCTGTCCTGGCCTTCTAGAAAGCCCAAACAATCTTCACCTGCAATAATTGATGATGATACAAAATATGAAGTAGAGAAGATCTTGGATGTTAGGCAAGGAAAAAAGGAACTACAATATTTGATTTCCTGAAAAGGCTACGGCCCAGAGGAGAACTCCTGGGAACCCACCCGCAACATTCAAGATCCTCAATTAATCCATGAATTCCATCAACATTTTCCTCTCGTCTAGGTGAAGGAGGCAGAAAGGGGGACCTTGCGGGGAAGGTACTGTTAAGAAGCGAGCCAGACCTTGCCTCTGTCCGGCGATCCCATGGTGCAGCAATGGCCGCCATCGGCAGTGGCATGCTCAGAGAGGAGCGTGAGAGGATGCATGCACCATCATGGCTCCTCTCCCCCATCACATCAGACATCCTTGCCGGAAGTTCCTGCGCTGAGAGGGGGAACTTTGGAGATATATATGGCACTTCTGCAGCATTTCCTACCTTGGCAACAGGCTTGCTTGTGCTGGTGCTTTGCTGTGCATCTCTTCATGTCTGCCTTGATTTCTGCCTGGACTTTGGATTTGGATTGTCTGCTGCCTGCCTCGACTCCTGCTTGGACTTTGGATTTGGGTTGCCTGCTGCCTGCCTCAACCCCTGCTTGGACTTTGGATTTACTTTGTCTGCTGTATGCCTCAACCCCTGCTTGGATTGTCTGCCATATGACCCAAACCCTGCCTGGCTTTGGGTTTGCTGCTGTCTGCCTCGATCTCTGCCTGGAATAAGGATTAGCTGGTCTCTCATCTGTCTCAAACCCTTGCAGAATCTTGGATTGGTTAGGTATTGAGCCCTGATGCTACCCTTCAGTCTTCGTACAGCCTTCAGCTTGAAGGTAAGACTGTTACTCTATTCCATTGGGATCCACACATCGTATCATTGGGGTTATAGAGGAGTCTAACAGTGACTGGTCTTCACCCATAGTATTGGTGCTGAAGCCAGATGGGAGCATAAGATTCTGCACTGACTTTAAAAATGTCAACGAGGTCTCAAAACTTGATGTATACCCAATGCCATGAGTGGATGAACTGACTGAGTATCTGGAATCAGCCCAGTTTATCTCTACCTGAACCTTTCAAAAGGCTACTGTCAGGTACCTCTCACACCAGCAACGAAGGAGAAGTCTGCATTTTCATCATCAGATATTTCCAATTCACTGTCCTTCCTTTTGGACTCCATGGTGCCCCCGCAATGTTTCAAAGCTTGGTCGACTGCCTCCTCTGCCCACATCAAGCCTACTTGGATAACATTGTGGTGCACAGCCCACTATGAAAGCAGCATCTAAGCCATGCTAACCAGTCTGGGGAAAGCAGGACTAACAGCTAATACTAAGACATGCTTTCTGGGAAGACAAGAAGTCCAGTATTTTGGCTATACCCTGAGGAAGGGCAAGGTCCATCCAAAGGCCCAGAATATCACCCGAGTGCCAGTCCTGAAAACAAAAGCAAAAGTGAGAGCATTCCTAGGCCTCACAGGGTATTACAGAAGGTTTAGCCCCAATTACTCAGAGAAGGCAGATCCTCTGACAAGACTATTGGTGAAAAAAGCACCAGAGAAGTTCCCGTGTCAACAGAAGCACAGGAGGCCCTCCAGGCTCTGAAAGAGGCGCTTTTCTCAGAACTGGTCCTGATAAGTCCAGACTTCACAGAATCCTTCAAGGTGCAGACTGATAGAAGTAGGCTTGGGAGCAGTCTTAGTCTAAGGGAAGGATGGACAAAACATCCTGTGACCGGAAGCTGATGCATTACTCAACAATTGAGAAGGAGACATTGGCAATCAAGTGGGCCTTAGAAGTCTTGCGCTATTACCTGCTGGCAAAGCAGTTCACACTCGTACGAGACCACCAACTGCTCCTATGGATGAATAGAAACAAGGAGTCCAATGTGAGGTAATGAGATGGTTCCTGGCCCTATAGCCCTTCAAATATTTAATACGACATAGGGCAGGCAATGAAAACACCAATCATATTTCCTGCCTAGAGAGGTGTCCCTAGTTTAGGCAAGAGCTCACTCCGACAAGGCTGAGCTGAGGGGGAGGGTATGCGAGGGAGCCTATAGGAAACTCCCTCAGACCACAATAACAGACCAGGCACAACTGTCTCACCTGCTCTTCCTTAAGATCTACACCCACAAGAAATCCTGGGTGAAGGGAGGAGCCCCTCACCAGGGTATAAGAACTCAGGGCCTACAATGGTTAAATAGGCCCCAGGGAGCAGGCAGGAAGCTATTGTATGTGAAAACCTGCTATGCGTGCTATCTGTTACCTGAACTTTAAGGTGAGCTGCATCACTTGTTTGTTTTGCTTTGCCCTTTAGGGCCAATGCAAAAACGTGCTGAAAGCAGGCGCTGTGTGTTCAGCGACCGCTTTCCTAACGCTCCCCCAGGCACCTCTTCTGGTTGCGCACCCCTAGCACCTCATTGACAGCGCAAGCCAAAGAGAGGTCCGCAGTCAGTGGCTGTCCACTGGTTAAGAAAACGGACGCTGAATTTATCAGCATCCTGTTTTCCTAACCAGTGCACATGCAGGGTTTAGGAAAATGGACGCTGATAAATTCAGCATCCATTATTCCAACCTGACTACCAGCATCAGAAGCAGTGCATAAATCAATATTAACATGTAGGACACTTAACATTAGTTTATTCACTCCTTCACTTATTGCCGATTGATCCCTTTACTGTCACATGTCAGTGAATGGACCAATCACCTTTCAGAAGGCTGTCCTGAAAGGGGATTGGTCCTTTCACTGACAAATTCAGTGAAAAGGACCAATGGGAAATAAGTGAGGGAGTGAATAAATTAATATTAAGTGCCCGACACTTTAATATTGATTTATACACTCCTTCTGGGGCTGGTAGTCAGGTTCAGAGAATGGGCGCTGAATTTATCAGTGTCCATTTTCCTAACCCATGCATGTGCTTGTCAACTGAGCTTCCTGCACCCAACAGCCAGTGCTTTTTTTAAACTTTTTTTTTAATTATTGTTTTAAAGAGTTGTTCCTCCTACTTAATATCCCAATGATATTAAGTAGGAGGCAGTAAAGAAAAACAATTTTTTCTGCTTTTCTGTACTAGTTTTAGTAGCGCTCAGCAATTAACGCCTGCTTCTAGATGCACAATTTTTTTGCATTGGGAGTGAGTAGCTAATAGCCTCATTTTCATGCATTTGCATGTGATGAGCGCTATTAGTTTCACTCCGCATTGGGCGTGCGTTGTAGAGGCGCTAATCTCCTTATTGTGCTATCTAATCCCTTATTGAATAAGGGGATTAGTTAGCGCCTATACAACCCACGTCCAACTGCGGGTTATACAGTGCGCTCGGCTGAGCGCACTGTATTGCATCGGCCCCTTTGTTTTTCACTGTAAATAAATTGCACAAAAGGGAAACAGCCAGAGTCTGCCTCCTTATTCCTTCTTTCTGTTTCCAAGCTGCTATCGCCCAAGTTACCACAAAAAGTATGTTTGATTTTTGGTCACCAAATTAAATTTTAAATTTGAAAAATTACCAGTAACTTGTCTGAAAATGAAATAGCTGCCATGAATTTGCAGTAATGGAACAGTGAATCCGTAAAGCATGGCTATCCCACATGTGAACAACAAGGCAGCTCTCACAAGCCTTTGTAATGATGGAAATTCTTCTGTCCTTCATTAGTGAAACACATTCTCAGAACTTGTCAGGGCTGGTGTAAAGAAAAACAGAACTAAATACCAAATCATACACTATGATTCAATGCACATTATATTTTGAGATATACAATGCTTTTGTTTTGCCTAGAAATAATTCCTCATCTGTCACTTTTATTGAATGTAAGGTTGAAAGCCTAAACACAATGCCACAGTTCTCAAACATTGTCATTACAAAGAGCTTGCATATATATGTTTTGATAGTCTAATATTCTGTGCATTCAGAAACAAAACATCTATTTTTCTTTTAAGACTGTACAGGGCAGGCATTTTATAGACATGCATTTAGGTGAAGGACAGATCAGAAGTCCTGTTTACATTAGGTGTAACATCGAGCTAGATTCTGCCAAATCCAAGGTGTCTCAAAAACAATATCCAGAGATTGTTATGGTCGTGGACCCTTGGGCCGGCTGAGACTGCAGATGCTACACTGTGGGGACCCACAGTGAGCGTCGCAGCCGGGATGCGGCGCTGAAGAGACTCCGGAGAAGACTTCGCCACTCTAAGTCCGAGGTCCCCCCAGGAGGAGCCCGTAGGAACCCGGACCTCTTGGACTTAGGTGGGACCCTATGCGACCAAGGATCCAGGCAGCAGCCGAAGAGATGGTCGATGAGGACGGCAGGACCCAGGGGGCTAGAAGAGTCTTCACCCTCAGAAGCCTGCGGCTCCCCCGGGAGGAACCCATGTGAGCCCGAGCTGCTGGGACTTAGGAGAATCCCCTGGGCCAGCAAGAACCGGATACCTGAAGAGGCGGAGGAACAGAAGTTGGAGTCCAGGAATGAAGCAGGGTCAGAAGCCAGAAGTCAGAGGTCCGAAGTCAAAGCCAGGGGCAGAAACTGGAAACAGAGTCGTAAGACGGAGCCGGGTCAGAAGCCAGAAGTCAGAAGTCCAAACCAAAACCAGGGGCGGCAGTGAAGACGAGGTCAATGGATGAAGCCGGGTCGGAAGCCAGAAGTAGAAGAAAAGATCAAGATCCAAAAGCAGCAACTAGCAACTCAGGGGACTGAGTGAACCTCGTTGCAAGGCACTGAAGATGTCCAGAAGCAGGGTTTAAATACCCTGATAGCGTCTGATGTCATCTGAGGCAGGGCTTGAGTTTTCCCGCTCTGGCCCCTTTAAGAGGGACTCCTCCCCGCGTGTGCATGTCTAGGGGATGGGGCCAGCCGCAGCGGATCAATGGCGTCTCTCCCAAGGAGGGAGAGACACGCTGGAGGCAGTGCAGGCCCGGGGAGGCCTCGAAATGGCCCGGGCAATCCCCGAGGTAGGTGGAGGGACCAGGGCATGGCCCGGGACCATATCAGTGCCCCCTCTCCTACGCCCTCTTCTCGGAGGTCTGGGTTTAGCCGGGTGGTCCAGATGGAACTGGTGGAGAAGACCTTTGTCCAGGATATGGGATGAAGGTTCCCATGAATTATCCTCCGGACCGTATCCTTCCCATGAGAGGAGGTATTCCCACCGGCGATGGTGGAACCGAACGTCCAGAACATCTTTCACGGTATAAGTGACATCTTGTTCGGCAGTGGCAATGGCAGGCTCAGGAGGCTTGGCATGAAATGCTGAGAGGACCACAGGCTTGAGCAGAGAGATGTGGAAAACATTATGGATCCTTAGGGTGGAGGGCAGGCGTAGCCGGTAGGACACTGCCCCCACCCATTCGGCCACGGTGAATAGGCCAATATACCTGGGAGCCTGGAGGGACTCCGTAACTGGATATTCCTGGTACTCAGCCATACCTTATCCCCTGGACGGAAGACCAGGGCAGGGCATCGTATCCTGTCCGCATATTCCTTAGCATTGGTGGCCGTCCACCGGAGTTTCTCTTGGGTGGAGTTCCAGAGAGTGTGTAGTTGTCGTGCCGTAAGTTGAACCGCAAGGGCGGTACCGTCAATGGCAATGGCAGAGGAGGCCTCAGGGTCTTTCTGTAGACCAACTGGAACTGGGACTGGTTCATCGCAGAGTGCTTATGGCGGTTATAAGAGAACTCCACCCAAGGTAGCAAGGTGACCCAGTCATCCTGGAGGTCTCCCACGAAGGCCCGGAGGAAAGCCTTTAAGGTCCTATTAGTGCGTTCGGCTTGGCCATTGCCTTGGGGATGGAAGGCTGTTGTTAGGTCGAGTTGCACACCAAACTTCCTGCAAAGGGCCTTCCAGTATTTTGCAGTAAACTGTGGACCTCGGTCAGAGGCTATGTGCAAAGGGAGTCCATGTAGACGGAAAATATGTTGCATGAAGAGGGTAGCTAATTCTGGTGCCATAGGCAGCTTAGCAAGAGGCATGAAGTGAGCCATCTTTGAGAATTGGTCGACCGTGACCCAAATCACAGTCTTTCCATCTGAGGCGGGCAGGTCCACAATAAAATCCATGGACAGGTGAGTCCAGGGTTCGGTAGGGATTGGCAGAGGCTAGAGGAATCCCCAGGGACGGCCATACAAGGGTTTCTGCCAGGCACAGGAAGGACAAGATTGAACATAGAGAGTAACATCTCGTTTGACCTGCGGCCACCAGTAGAATTCGGTCAGGAGTTCCAGCATCCGGGCTGTTCCTGGATGCCCAGCGGTCAGGGAATCATGGGCCCATGCCAGTACCTTCTTTCGAAGTCAAGACGGACCCACTGTCTTGCCCGCAGGGGCCACCTCGGATGCGGCTAGGAGAACTTTGACCGGATCCAAAATATATTGAGGCGGGTCGATGGTATCTTCAGTCTCCATCATGCAGGAGAGAGCGTCCACTCTCACATTCTTGGATGCCGGCCGGTAGCGTAAGGAAAAGTTGAATCTATTGAAGAAGAGGGACCAGCGCGCCTGCCGAGGATTAAGGCATTGGGCACGACACAGGTACTCTAGGTTCTTGTGGTCCGTGTAAACGACCACTGGGTGTTGAGCCCCCTCCAACCATTGTCGCCACTCCTCAAAGGTTAACTTGAAGGCAAGTAGCTCTTTGTCCCCTATGCCGTAGTTTCTTTCTGCGGGTGAGAATTTGCGGGAGAAGTAGCAACAGGGTAAGGCTTTGCCCCTGTTAGACAGCTGACTTAGAACGGCCCCGACTGCCATGTCGGAGGCATCAACTTCGATAATGAACTGGCGTTGGGGGTCCGGGTGGTGAAGGCACGTATCATGGAAACTGTCTTGCAGTTTCTGCAGTACTCAGACATCGTGGCAGTGCCTCTCCAAGTCCTTGGAGTATATTAGCACATCATAAAGGTAAACAATTACCGAGGTAGGTAGCATCTCCCTTAGAACCTCATTCATGAGGTTCTGAAAAACCGCCGGGGCATTGCAGAGACCAAAGGGCATGACCAGGTATTCGTAGTGGCCATCACTTGTATTAAAGGCGGTTTTACATTTGTCGCCCGGACGAATCCTCACTAGGTTATACGCCCCATGGAGATCCAATTTTGTGAACACCTTGGCCCCCTGTAGTCTGTCCAGAAGTTCCAGAATCAAGGGCAAAGGGTACCGGTCACGCCGGGTAATGCTGTTCAGGCTACGGTAATCTATGCAGGGTCGGAGGGACCCGTCCTTCTTAGCTATGAAGAAGAACCCTGCTCCAGCCGGGGATTTGGATGGTCGAATGAACCCTCGGTCCAGGTTCTCCCAGATGTATGCGGACATTGCCTGCGTCTCTGGAAGAGACAACGGGTACACCCGTCCTTGTGGCGGAGTAGTCCCCAGAAGCAAGTTGATCATGCAGTCGAAAGGGCGGTGCTCCGGGAGGATATTGGCTTTCTCTTTAGAGAAGACATCGAGGTAGTCTTGGTAGTGGGGTGGCAGTGACAATGAAGTCATCAGGAGAGGTAACGGTGGTCGAGGAACAGTGGCCAAACAGGAGTCGAAGCACGAGGGCCCCCAGGATGTCACCTGGAGAGTATCCCAAGAGATTACAGGAGAGTGCTTCCATAGCCAAGGTAGCCCCAAGATGACCGGTTACATGGACCTTTCCAAAATGAGGAACAAAATTTCCTCCACATGTAGGATACCAGTGCTAGCGTGAGAGGCTTGGTTCGAGAGGAGATGGTCCATGGAAGGAGTTTCCCCTGAACAGAAGACACCCGGATGGAGGGTCTTTGATGTTGAACCCCAATCCGGAGTTGCTGGACTAAGTCCTTGAAGATGAAGTTGCCCGAGGCTCCGGAGTCAATCAGGGCTAACTCTCCTTCTGGAAGGTCACCGGAACTGTACACGGGGAGGCAGAAGTGGTGTGACTGTCCCTAGGTCCGGGCGATTCCCGGGTGCTCGCTACAGCGGGCAAGGAAATGACCCTTGCCACTGCAATACAGGCACAGACCCCGGGACCGACATCTTCTCCTCTCCTCTTGAGAAATAGGACCCCGGCCCACCTGCATGGGTTCTGCATCTTGAGCTCCCGGAGAGGCAGGCTGGGAGTGCCCGTCTCGGGAAGATATGGTTCCAGAGTTCCCGGGTCTATGAGCAGGTTTCCTCTCCCGGAACCGGCGTTGGATACAACAGTCCACATGGCCCGCCAGATCGATGAGATTGTTCAAGTCATCCGGGAGATCCCTGGCCACCAACTCATCCTGAAGTCTTGGGGAGAGACTTTCCAAAAAGATGCCATGCAGGCTATCACTTCCCCAGTTCAGTTCGACAGCAAGAGTCTGAAACTCCATGGCGTGTTCCACCAATGGCCGGTTACCCTGACGCAGCTGGAACAATTCGGACGCGGCTGTGGGACTACGGGAGGACTCGTCGAAGATCCGTCAAAAGGAGGTGACGAATTGTATCAGGCTGGCTAGGCAGGAGTCCTGATGCTCCCACAGCGAAGAGGCCCAGGTCAAGGGTCTCCCATCCAACAGGGAGATAATATAGCTCGTCTTGGTCTGGTCCATGGGAAACTGAGCTGGCAGTAGATTGAAGTGGATATAGCATTGGTTCAAGAACCCTCGACATAACTTCAGGTCCCCTGAATACCGCGAGGGTGCTGGCATCTGTATGGGTGCGGCTGGCCCGGTATTGGTCACAGCTCCAGGTACCGGGGAACTGGAAGCGGGGGCTCCGTCAATGCGGTCAGCTAACCTCTGCACTGTTGCCACCAGTGAGTCGAGGCACGTTTGCTGCTGTTTCAGCCTCTGTGCGATGCCTGGGATGGCTTTCAAGCTTGCGAGATCTGCCGGGTTCATGGCCTTGCAACCTGTTATGGTCGTGGACCCTTGGGCCGGCTGAGACTGCAGATGTTATACTGTGGGGACCCACAGTGAGCGTCACAGCCAGGAGGCGGTGCTGAAGAGACTTCAGAGAAGACTTCACCACTGGAAGTCCGAGGTCCCCCCAGGAGGAGCCCGTAGGAACCCGGACCTCTTGGACTTAGGTGGGCCCCTATGTGACCAAGGATCCAGGCAGTGGCCGAAGAGATGGTCGATGAGGACGGCAGAACCCAGGGGACTGGAAGAGTCTTCACCTTCGGAAGCCCGTGGCTCCCCCAGGAGGAGCCCATGAGAGCCCGAGCCACTGAGACTTAGGAGAATCCCCTGGGCCAGCAAGAACCGTAATCCTGAAGAGGCGGAAGAACAGAAGTCGGAGTCCAGGAATGAAGGAGGGTCAGAACATAAGAACATAAGAACATGCCATACTGGGTCAGACCAAGGGTCCATCAAGCCCAGCATCCTGTTTCCAACAGTGGCTAATCCAGGCCATAACAACCTGGCAAGTACCCAAAAACTAAGTCTATTCCATGTTACCATTGCTAGTAATAGCAGTGGCTATTTTCTAAGTCAACTTAATTAAAAGCAGGTAATGGACTTCTCCACCAAGAACTTATCCAATCCTTTTTTTAAACACAGCTATACTAACTGCACTAACCACATCTTCTGGCAACAAATTCCAGAGTTTAATTGTGCGTTGAGTAAAAAAGAACTTTCTCCAATTAGTTTTAAATGTGCCACATAATAACTTCATGCAGTGCCCCCTAGTCTTTCTATTATCCGAAAGAGTAAATAACTGATTCACATCTACTCATTCTAGACCTCTCATGATTTTAAACACCTCTATCATATCCCCCCTCAGCCGTTTCTTCTCCAAGCTGAAAAGTCCTAACCTCTTTAGTCTTTCCTCATAGGGGAGCTGTTCCATTCCCCTTATCATTTTGGTCGCCCTTCTCTGTACCTTCTCCATCGCAATTATATCTTTTTTGAGATGCGGCGACCAGAATTGTACACAGTATTCAAGGTGCGGTCTCACCATGGAGCGATACAGAGGCATTATGACATTTTCTGTTTTATTCACCATTCCCTTTCTAATAATTTCCAACATTCTGTTTGCTTTTTTGACTGCCATAGCACACTGAACCGACGATTTCAATGTGTTATCCACTATGACGCCAAGATCTCTTTCTTGGGTTGTAGCACCTAATATGGAACCTAACATTGTGTAACTATAGCATGGGTTATTTTTCCCTATATGCATCACCTTGCACTTATCAACATTAAATTTCATTTGCCATTTTGATGCCCAAATTTCCAGTCTTACAAGGTCTTCCTGCAATTTATCACAATCTGCTTGTGATTTAACTACTCTGAACAATTTTGTATCATCTGCAAATTTGATTATCTCACTTGTCGTATTTCTTTACAGATCATTTATAAATATATTGAAAAGTAAGGGTCCCAATACAGATTCCTGAGGCACTCCACTGCCCACTTCCTTCCACTGAGAAAATTGTCCATTTAATCCTACTCTCTGTTTCCTGTCTTTTAGCCAATTTGCAATCCACGAAAGGACATCACCACCTATCCCATGACTTTTTACTTTTCCTAGAAGCCTCTCATGAGGAACTTTGTCAAACGCCTTCTGAAAATCCAAGAATACTATATCTATCGGTTCACCTTTATCCACATGTTTAGTAACTCCTTCAAAAAAGTGAAGCAGATTTGTGAGGCAAGACTTGCCTTGGGTAAAGCCATGCTGACTTTTTTCCATTAAACCATGTCTTTCTATATGTTCTGTGATTTTGATGTTTAGAACACTTTCCACTATTTTTCCTGGCACTGAAGTCAGGCTAACTGGTCGTAGTTTCCCAGATCACCCCTGGAGCCCTTTTTAAATATTGGGGTTACATTAGCTATCCTCCAGTCTTCAGGTACAATGGATGATTTTCATGATAGGTTACAAATTTTTACTAATAGGTCTGAAATTTCATTTTTTAGTTCCTTCAGAACTCTGGGGTATATACCATCTGGTCCAGTATATACTACTCTTCAGTTTGTCAATCAGGTCTACCACATCTTCTAAGTTCACCATGATTTGATTCAGTCCATCTGAATCATTGCCCATGAAAACCTTCACCAGTACGGGTACCTCCCCAACATCTTCTTCAGTAAACACCGAAGCAAAGAAATCATATAATCTTTCCGCGATGGCCTTATCTTTTGTAGCTGCTCCTTTCAGTTTTTTTCTAACAATTTTTCTCATTTTGTCAAAGTTTCCCTTTTGTAAGTTTAGCACAAGAGCCATGGATTTGCATACTGTTCCTCTTCCAGTCATTAATTCAAATTTGACCATATTATGATCACTATTGCTAAGCGGCCCCACCACCATTACCTCTCTCACCAAGTCCTGTGCTCCACTGAGAATTAGATCTAAAATTGCTCCCTCTCTCGTCGGTTCCTGAACCACTTGCTCCTTAAAGCTATCATTTATTACATCCAGGAACGTTATCTCTCTAGCATGTCCTGATGATACATTTACCCAGTCAATATTGGGGTAATTGAAGTCTAAAACCAAATAAGGAAGAAGCAAAACCTTGCACATCCGCAAGTATAGAAGAACACTGGTGCAGGACAAAACTTGTCACCACCAACAGTTTCAATAAGCACTTTATTATAGTTCCAACAGAGATAAGTGTGTCAAAGTAGACATGGCAACTCCGTAAATTTAATAACAGCAATTTTATGGCGGTCCCCCGACACGGTCCCGTGTTTCGCTAGGCTGCATCGGGAGGGACCAAGGGTGCGATTATGATCTTTAACAATGATAGCCGGAGCGCTCCGGCTATCATTGTTAAAGATCACCAGTGTTCTTCTATGGTAATTGAAGTCTCCCATTATTACCGCACTACCAATTTGGTTAGATTCCCTAATTTCTCTTAGCATTTCACTGTCCGTCTTACCATCTTGACAGGTGGACGGTTGTATACTCCTAGCACTATAGTCTTCCCCGACACACAAGGGATTTCTACCCATAAAAATTCAATTTTGTATTTAGTCTCATGCAGGATGTTTATCCTGTTGGACTCTATGCCATCCCAGACATAAAGCACCACACCACCTCCCGGGTGCTCCTCTCTGTCATTGAGATATAATTTGTACCCGGTATAGCACTGACCCATTGGTTATCCTCCTTCCACCATGACTCTGAGATGCCAATTAAGTCTATGTCATCATTCATTGCTATACATTCTAATTCTTCCATCTTACTTCTTAGACTTCTGGCATTAGCATACAAACATTTCAAAGTTTGTTTTTTGTTTGTATTTTCATTCTGCTTTTTAATTGATAGGGATAACTTAGAATTTTTTTAGCTCAGGTGAGTTTTTAGTTACAGGCATTTGGACTATTTTTCTTATTATTGGAACCTCACTGTCAGGATGCCCTAATTCTAATGCATCATTTGTATCCTTTGAAGATACCTCTCTCCGAACCATGCGCTGCTGAGCGACTGTCGGCTTTCCCCTTTGTTCTAGTTTAAAAGCTGCTCTATCTCCTTTTTAAAGGTTAGTGCCAGCAGTCTGGTTCCACCCTGGTTAAGGTGGAGCCCATCCCTTCAGAAGAGACTCCCCCTTCCCCAAAAGGTTCCCCAGTTTCTAACAAAACTGAATCCCTCTTCCTTGCACCATCGTCTCATCCATGCATTGAGACTCCGGAGCTCTGTCTGCCTCTGGTGACCTGCGCGTGGAAGAGGGAGCATTTCAGAGAATGCTACCCTGGAGGTTCTGGATTTAAGCTTTCTACCTAAGAGCCTAAATTTGGCTTCCAGAACCTCCCTCCCACATTTTCCTATGTCGTTGGTGCCCACCTGTACCATGACAGCCGACTCCTCCCCAGCACTATCTAAAATCCTATCTAGGTGACGCGTGAGGTCTGCCACCTTCGCACCAGGTAGGCATGTTACCAGGCGATCCTCACACCCACCAGCCACCCAGCTATCTACATTCCTAATAATCGAATCACCAACTATGACGGCCGACCTAACCCTTCCCTCCTGGGTACTAGGCCTTGGGGAGATATCCTCAGTGTGAAAGGACAATGCATCACCTGGAGAGCAGGTCCTTGCTACAGGATCCTTTCCTGCTACACCTGGTTGATGCTCTCCAATCATGAGACCTTCTTCCTCCAAGGCAGCACCAGGGTTGCCAGCCAGAAGTCAGAGGTACGGTCAAAGCCAGGGGCAGAAACTGGAAAGAGTCATTGGACAGAGCCGGGTCAGAAGCCAGAATTCAGAAGTCCAAACCAAAACCAGGGGCGGCAGCGAAGATGAGGTCAATGGACGAAGCTGGGTCGGAAGCCAGACGACAAGACAAGATCAAGATCCAAAAGCAGCAATTAGCAACTCAGGGGACTGAGTGAACCTCGTTGCAAAGCACTGAAGATGTCCAGAAGCAGGGTTTAAATACCCTGATAGCATCTGACGTCATCCGAGGCAGGGCTTGAGTTTTCCCACGCTGGCCCCTTTAAGAGAGACTCCTCCCCGCGCACGCGTGCATCTAGGGGGCGGGGCCAGCCACGGCGGATTGACGGCGTCTCTCCCGAGGAGGGAGAGATGCGCTGGAGGCACTGCAGGCCCGGGGAGGCCTCGAAATGGCCCGGGCCGTCCCTGAGGTAGGTGGAGGGACCGGGAGACGGCCTGGGCCCGTAACAGATATTCTCAGAGAACTATGAACATTCTAAACTAAAAAGTAGTCTTGAAGGGGTGCTTATGTTAGCCAGTTTGTGCATCTTGGTTTTTCCTGGCTTGCAGTGCCTTTGCCACTTTCTCTGTCTTAATTTACTGACTCCTCTCCATATTAAACCTTTATTGATGTGCATCTCCATAATAAATTTATGACCACCTAGAAATGAGGCAGAAGAAAACTACTGGCCATGCTACAGGAAACAAGGTAGATCATCACGTTCCCATATGGTAGAAGCCCAGGCTAATGCAGTACCGTCTAACCTTTAGTCTTGCCTTTAATTTTGTACATATTGTAAATATTATCTTGTAATTATGTTTGTTAGTATCAATTGCTATATTTTTCTTCTTGCTTCCTCCTCTCCCAGTTGTATTTTCCTTGTTTTACTGTAACTGCTATTCCTACACCAGTTCAGTTCATCTAGTTTTATGTTCATTACACTAAATGTTAAATGTAAACCGGGTTGATGCGACTACCAGTCGTGAAAGCCGGTATAGAAAAATAGTAAATAAAATAAAATAAATAAAATGAGAGGATGTAAGACCTTGGACTGATTGGTTAGAAAGAGACTGGACTGCATCTCAAAATGAATGCGGCATTCTTTGGGATCCCACTCTTACAGGCCGATACAGTAAAGCGCGGCTGCGGTTACCCTGCTTCTAACCCGCTTTGTACCCACAATTTGGCCGCGTAAGTCCAACCCGCGATTCACTATCCCTTTTAACCCATCCTTACCACTTCTTTAAATCAACGGGTAACCCTTTCCGCCCGTGGCATGTATATGATATGTAAACGATCGGATTAGCTATTCTCTCCCATACAGTAACGTGCGCCCCGATTATCGCCTTTTTAACCTGCAGTTTTGCTGCGTGTTTAACCTGCTAATTTACCGCCTATCCTTACCCCTGCATTAGTGTGGAGCATCAGGTCAGTGAGACGAAATTTCACGGGCAAACGACCCCCTCACCCCCCGGGACAAGACCTTTAGAGGAGCCAGGATCAGGCAAACTTTCCCCCAGCCCCCACTCACCTGCCCTGGCCGCGTCCATCGGTGCCGGTCTCCGGAGCAGCCCCAGTCCTCTCTCCCCTCCTCCCTAGGGGAATTGTCTTGCTAAATCATGACCCTTGCTGTTAATGGCCGGCTGATACTTCTCTGATCCTTTTCTTTTGCTTAAAGTTGGGATCCACTTCCTGGTACCTGTCATTTCAAATGTCATTTGAAATGACATTTGAAATGACATTTTACTGTACAGCGCTCTGTACAGTAAAATGGATAGCGCTTCATGGACGCTTCATGGACGCTTCATGGACGCGCTTTGGACGTGGCTTGCATTTGCGTCTAATTTAAATGCTGTATCGAGTGGTATGTGATCCAAACTGTGCGCGCGGCAAACGAGCGGGAGCCTGGCACTGCCGCACTTTTTCTTACATGCCCTTACTGTATCGGCCTGTTAGTGTGGTGGTGGAGAGAGCTGCAGGACCGGTTGAAGTGGAGAAACAGGGCAGGAAAGAGGTTGAACTGCTGGAAGAGGTACCATTGCTGTCATCAGAGCATCCATATGAATCACAAGTTTCTCAAACAGAGCAGATACACGGTTCAGGACACCTACTGTTCTTGGATGCACTGGGCCAGGCCTGGAATAACCTGGAGCAAGGTCAGGTTTGCCAAGTCCTTGGCCTCAGCAATCTGTAAGATCTGTGGACCCTTGATGCTGTGGTGAGATTTGGCTCAACCTACAGGGAAGGCTCATAGGCTCTCACCAACAGCTGGCAGAGCTACACAGAGAAGAGACTGACTAGGAGCTTCACCTATATGAACCCCCTTTGGTTGAGCCCTTGGTTTCCAAGGGGTGAGAGTCTCTGTGGTTATAGCATAGTAATCTATTCAGGACCAGACTAGGGTCAGAGGCAGGCAGCAAACAAGAAAGGTTAGTGTCCAGGGAGGAGTCGTGAGTGAGTCACCTCTCAGGAGAGAGGATTAACCGCGGGACTGAGACGGGGCTTCTTGCTAGAGCCCGGGAGCTCGTTGATACCACCGCCGCTGGGAACTGACCCCTATGATGTCATCAAGCAGGGTCGGACCGCCCGATAAATTCCGGAGGCCTGCGGCAGGAAACCCGGAGGAGTCGTGAGTGAGTCACCTCTCAGGAGAGAGGATTAACCGCGGGACTGAGACGGGGCTTCTTGCTAGAGCCCGGGAGCTCGTTGATACCACCGCCGCTGGGAACTGACCCCTGTGACGTCATCAAGCAGGATCGGACCACCCGATAAATTCCGGAGGCCTGTGGCAGGAAACCCGGAGGAGTCGTGAGTGAGTCACCTCTCAGGAGAGAGGATTAACCGCGGGACTGAGACGGGGCTTCTTGCTAGAGCCCGGGAGCTCGTTGATACCACCGCCGCTGGGAACTGACCCCTATGATGTCATCAAGCAGGGTCGGACCGCCCGATAAATTCCGGAGGCCTGCGGCAGGAAACCCGGAGGAGTTGTGAGTGAGTCACCTCTCAGGAGAGAGGATTAACCGCGGGACTGAGACGGGGCTTCTTGCTAGAGCCCGGGAGCTCGTTGATACCACCGCTGCTGGGAACTGACCCCTGTGACATCATCAAGCAGGGTCGGACCGCCCGATAAATTCCGGAGGCCTGCGGCACGCAGCCGCCGATGCGCTGCCAAAGCCGCGCGCCCCTTCTAAAATTTTTTCTCTTTCTCTTTTTTTTTTTTTTTCCTCTTTTACTCCATTTCCTCCCTTTATGGGTAGGAAAAGGAAATTAAAGCCTCTAACATCGTCGTCGGGTACTCCAACGGTAAGAGGACCAATGGACTTTCATGTGGCACGTAGAGTTAGTCAGACTGCCAGGAATTCTATTCCAGATATTTCTTTTGCTTCAGGATCCCCAGATAGTCCAGGTTCAGTGCAGTTAACTCAAGCTCAATCTGGTGAATTGGAAATAACATCCCCAATTACTGTATTGAATATGATGGAAAAAACTTCTGAAAATATACTGTCAAGTAATTTAGCCAGTGGTGGGGATCAGATGGGGTCTGCTTGCCAGACCGCATCTGCCCCCACACAGGATGTAAATGTAATATTTGAAACAACAGATCTGCAAAAAGTAACTTTGGGAGATGTTTGGAAAGTCTTATTGAATATGCAAAAATGTTTAACAGATTCTATTTCACAGTTTAATAATGTTACAACAGGAATTAAGAATGAAGTAGTAAAGCATGAAACACAGTTAAATCAATTAGAGGAATCCTCTAAAGTGGTAACAGCACAATTGTCTTCTTTACATACTTCAAACACGTCTTTTATAAAAGATAGTCTGATGATGCATAAATATTTGGAAAATTTTGATAATTTGAATAGGATGAAAAATCTAAGATTATTGAATTTTCCTGTCTCTAGACTTTTGTCTCCTATTGAATTATTTAAAAAAATATTTATCTGAAATACTCTCTATTTCCTCAATTGAGGAAGGGAGTATTTCTAAGATATACTATATACCTAAAACCACGATTCGGTCTCAGGATGATAGGGAAGAAATGGATATTGTTCAAAAGGAATCGCCAAATTTGACCTCTTTTTTTAGAGGCTTCAATCAATGACATCCCGGAGAGAGCTACACTTTTGGTCTCGTTCTGCAGAGAAAGAGATAAGACTCTAACAATGCAGAAATATTTTAAAAATAAAGATTTTCTATTTTGCGGCCAAAAGATACAAATCTTTCCGGATGTGTCTTGTAACACACAAATTAGAAGAAAACAATTCTTATTACTGAAACCAAGGGTAATTTCCCTTGGAGCAAGTTTCTTTTTAAGATTTCCCTGCAAATGTTTAGTTCTTCATCAAAAAAATGTTTGTATTTCAAGAACCTGGTCACCTTGAGACCTTTTTAATGGATAAAGAGTCAGAACGAGCATGAGAACAGCATAGTAAAAAGTGAGTACTCATAACTATTTATTAATTACAAATAATGCCTTATCGTTTTCTTTTTGTAATTCCTCCCAAGATGGGGTCTAGATTCTGGTATACATAATTTTGTCAATTCCTATATATTGTTGTTTTGTAATTATTAGTACTTGGCATGTATACAGATTTTTTCTTTATTTTTTGGCAAATGTAAAAATTTGTTTAAAAAATGATTAAAATATAAATTAAAAAAAAAAAAGAAAGGTTAGTGTCCAGGCGAGAGTCAAAGGCAGGTGGCAAGCAAGAGTGATCAGAGTCAGGCAAGTGTCAGATCCAGAAGTCAGTCCAAGTCAAGATAAGGTGAGGTTAAGAGGCAGAGCTGAGCTGGGGAGATGAGGCAAGGCTGGAACGCAGGAACAGGAGCTGAAACACACACTAGACTACACTTCCCATTGCTGAAGTGATGCTAGTGTGCACTGCTGGGCCTTAAGAACCCAGCCATGTGATGTCATCAGGAGGTGCCAGCAGCCCTGGTTCCCACCACAGGTCCCTTAAAAGGTGGCATGGCGCACCACACACACGTGCGCCTAGAGGCAGCCCACGGAAGAGGGAGGAAGATGAAGTAATAGTAGGATCATTCTACAATGAGCTCACCAGGCATCTTTCCAGCAGTGAAGGGGTAACATACATATATATATTTATAGTAACATAGTAATGACTGCAGAAAAGGACAAATGGTCCATCCAGTCTGCCCAGCAAGCTTCTTATGATAGTATCTGCTGTGCCATACAGGTTACCCCCATGTTTCTCTTAAGGGTAGCAACTGCCGTTCCTTACAGTTATTTCCAAGCCTTATGATAACCCATAAAAAATTTACAGCTAGCAACATTTTTACTAGAGATGTGAATCGTGTGATCGATCGTCTTAACGATCGATTTCGGCTGGGGGGGGAGGGAATCGGATCGTCGCGGTTTTGTTTTTTTTAAATATCGTGAAAATCGTAAATTGGGGGAGGGCAGGAAAACAGGCACACTAAAATATCCCTAAAACCCACCCCGACCCTTTAAAATAAATCCCCCACCCTCCCGAACCCCCCCAAAATGCCTTAAATTACCTGGGGTCCAGAGGGGGGGTCCCGGTGTGATCTTTTACTCTCGGGCCTCCGGTGCGTTGTAGAAATGGCGCCGGCACACTAAAACATCCCTAAAACCCACCCCGACCCTTTAAAATAAATCCCCCACCCTCCCGAACCCCCCCTCAAATGCCTTAAATTACCTGGGGTCCAGTGGGGGGGGTCCCGGTGTGATCTTTTACTCTCGGGCCTCCGGTGCGTTGTAGAAATGGCGCCGGCACACTAAAACATCCCTAAAACCCACCCCAACCCTTTAAAATAAATCCCCCACCCTCCCGAACCCCTCCCCTCAAATGCCTTAAATTACCTGGGGTCCAGTGGGGGGGTCCCGGTGTGATCTTTTACTCTCGGGCCTCCGGTGCATTGTTGTCCCCCGACGTCAGGAGCGTAGGAGATCGCTCCCGGACCCCCGCTGGACCCCCAGGGACTTTTGGCCAGCTTGGGGGGGCCTCCTGACCCCCACAAGACTTGCCAAAAGTCCAGCGGGGGTCCGGGAGCGACCTCCTGCACTCGAATCGTTTTGCCGTACAAAATGGTGCCGGCCATACAGTGTATGGCCGGCGCCATTTTGTACGGCAAAACGACGCTCCCGGACCCCCCCAAGCTGGCCAAAAGTCCCTGGGGGTCCAGCGGGGGTCCGGGAACGATCTCCTATGCTCCTGACGTTGGGGGACAAAAAACAAAATGACATATGACAGGGCAAAGGTAGCGCCGGCGCCATTTCTACAACGCACCGGAGGCCCGAGAGTAAAAGATCACACCGGGACCCCCCCCCACTGGACCCCAGGTAATTTAAGGCATTTGAGGGGGGGTTCGGGAGGGTGGGGGATTTATTTTAAAGGGTCGGGGTGGGTTTTAGGGTTGTTTTAGTGTGCCAGTTTTCCCGCCCTCCCCCTTCCCCTCCCCCCTTCCCCCGATTTACGATTTTTGACAATAAATCAAGGGAATTCCTATTAAATATCGCCTCTAACGATTTTTGACGATTTAAAATATATCGGACGATATTTTAAATCGTCAAAAAACGATTCACATCCCTAATTTTTACTGGGTGATGGGCCTTCATGAAAATTCAGACAGTGCTGATGTGTTTTGATTATGGACTTGCCTTAGAAGCAGTCCTGTGCTTTTTCCCTTATGTCTGCATATCAGTACTTCAGACAGTAAAAGTCAGGCCCCGTGTTGATTGTCATCTGAATCCAATTCCTCTTCTACTCCCCACTGTCCCCACCACCGTTAAAGTGGAGAATGATGTTTTAGTTGCGTTAAAAGCATCAAGGCTTAATAGTTAAGGGTAGTAATCCCTTGCCTTTGATAAGGGTAGTAATTGCTGTTCCATGCAGGCTACCCCCCCCATGCTTATCAGTTCCCCAGACTGAAAAGATCGAGGCCCTCATTGGTTGTTGTCTGAATCCATTTCCCCTTTTCTCCCTGCCATTGAAGCAGAGAGCAATGTTGAAGTTTCATCAAAAGTATCAAGATTTTTTGGTTAAGTGTAGTAATCACCACACCAGCAAGTTACCCCCATACACCCTTTTCTTCATTTCCATCCTCTAGCCTTTAGGGATCCACAGTGTTTATCCCATGACACCGTTTTCATCTTCACCACTTCATCTGGAAGGGCACTCCAGGCATCTACCACTCTACCCATGAAGCAATATTTTCTGATGTTGGCTCTGACTCATCCCCCCTGGAGTTTCATTTCATGACCCCTAGTTCTACTGATTTCTTTCCATTGGAAAAGTTTTGAAGTTTATACTTCATTAAAACCTTTCAGGAATCTGAAGGTTTGTATCATATTTGCCCCTGGCACCTCCTCTATGCCAGAGTACACATATTTAGCTCCTTCAGCATCTCCTCATAAATCTTCCAATACTGACTCCACACCATTTTGGTCACCCTTCTCTGGACTGCCTCCATCCTGTCTCTATCCTTTCTGAGATACCGCCTCCAGAACTGAACATAATACTCCAGGTGAGGCCTCACCAAGGACCTGTACAAGGGCATTATCACCTGTTTTTTTCTTACTGGTTATTCCTCTCTCTATGCAACCCAGCATTCTTCTAGCTTTAACTATTGCCTTGTCACCTTCAGATCGCCAGACTCTATCACCCCAAGAGCCCTCTCTTGGTTCATGCACATCAATCTTTCACCCCATCACAAACAGCTCTTTTGGATTACCACATCCCAGATGCATGAATCTGCACTTCTTGGCATTGAATCTCAGCTGACAATTCTTTGACCACTCTTCTAGCTTTCTTAAATGACTTTTCATTCTTTCTACTCCTTCAGGTGTGTCCATTCTGTTGCAGATCTTAGTATCATCCACAAATAAACAAACTTTACTCTTCCGCAATGTCGCTCACAAAAATATTGAACAGAGCTGGTCCCAATACTGATCCTTGTAGCACTCTACTTAACATTGTTTTCTCGAGGGAGTTCTGATCCGTCTCTCGGGTATATTCATTAACTACCCGGTTCATTCCAACTATCAAGTCCCACAAGGACTCCATGGTTATAACAGCCGGTCTTATTACCTGAAGGGGAGTTCTCTCACCGCCTCCAACTCCAGTTCCTCCTCCCTCCATCGATGATGTTTGGAGTACTCTCCCGGTATCTTCCACCCTCCTTACCGGGCTTTCCGGGGTCGTGGGAGAAGGTGGTGTACTTCCCTGCCTGATTACCTCGGCAGAACTTCCACCCAGCTGAGAAAAAACTGCTGCTTCCTCCGCAGTCAACTCTGCATGCTCGGCAGAGGCTAGGGCGGTAGCCCTCGGCTGTTCTCGCGGTGTTGGCGGGGTCAATGAGACTTCCCCAGGCGGTGACGACTCTCCTCTGCTGTTTCCGCCAGTGGGGCTCAGGACCCGAAGTGAGAGTATCGGCGTCGCGTACTGCGGGATAACTCGCTGTCCAGACGAAAGTGTGGGTTCGGGGGGATAGACCCTCACTTTGCCCTTTCTCTTGTGGGGCATTTTGGAAATTCAACCTCGACCAAGGAAAATCTTCAGCGGTAAGAGGAAATTCTGGGAGCGTCCGCTTAACGCGTCCGTTCAGGGAGCCATCTTGGATCTCTCCCATTAGAAAACCAGCTAAAAAGAGAGAGTGAAGAACAAACAAGCAACTTAGTACAAGTCAGAAATGACTTGAAACAGATTTCTGAACTAAGAGTGACATCTTTAAAAGAACAAGTAGCCTCAATGCGGAGGCTTGAGTCTGTGGAGAATTATTTGAGACAATTGAACATAAGGATCTTGAACTTTCCCAAGATAGTGGGCGAATTGCCATTAATTACTTTTAAAAGATACCTAAAGGAAATCTTAAAGATCCCGGAGGAAATGATACCAACCCCGAAGAAAATTCTTTTCCTAAAACAGAGACAGAGTCCAATCCAAATATCCCCCGTCGGGGCTACAGGAGGTTTTGAGAATCTGTCTGAATACTTAGAAAGCTCAGGCCTGGAAGTAATAGAGAGATTGGTGTTGTTTGTTTCACTGTACTCAAAATATGATAAATCATTGATCATGAAGTATTACTTTAAAGCTTTAAATGTTACTTATTTGGGAGAGCTTGTCCGTATATTTCCTGATTTGTCTAGAGTTACCCAGTTGCGCAGGAGAGATTTCTTGAAAATGCGCCCAGAGGCTCGTACACTGGGAGCAGAGTTTCTGCTAAGATATCCGGCTAGGTGTGTAATTAGGTACTCAGGAAATGTGTATGTGTTTTATAATCCTGATCACTTAAGGGATTTCATAAACGCCAAGAAGTCCGCTCCACTATCTAATGTAGTCGCGTAAAAGTATGAAAGAGGGTACTAAAGAGAGTCTTTCCAATCTGGTTAATTTTCCTTGAGTTTTCTCCTTTATAGTTTCTTCTCTCTCCCCCCATATTTCTTTGGAAAATGTAAAAGGAAATCTATTGCTTTTTTGATATATTGCAGAAATGTTTTGCTTATATAATAACCTTTGCTGTATTTCTATACAAAGTTATCTTTGTGTTATTGTAAAAATCAATAAATAAATAATTTAAAAAAAACAAAAAACAAAAAAAAAAAAACCATTGTTTTCTCTTCAGAGTAGGTTCCATTTACCATAAGTTGCTGTCTTCTGTCAGTCATCCAGTTTGTAATGCACTCCACCACTTTAGTGCCAGCTCCCAAGCTTCTCATTTTAAATACAAGTCTCCTATGCAGGACTGTATCAAAAGCTTTGCTGAAATCCAAGTAAATCACATTGAGCGCTCTTCCTCAATCCAATTTTCTAGTCACCCAATCAAAAAAAAAAACAATCTGATTTGTCAGACAGTGAATCCATGCTGCCTTGGATCCAGCAATTTAATGGATTGTAGATAGTTTACTATTCTTTCTTTCAGCAGAATCTCCATTAGTTTTTCCACCATTGAAGTGAGGCTATCCAGTCTATGGTTTCCAGCCTCCTTTCTGCTACTACTCTTGTGAGGCAGGACCACAACTGCTCTTCTCCAATCTCATGGCACCACTTCCAATTCTAGGGATCTATGGAACAGGAGTTTCAGCGGACATACCAGGACATCTTTGAGCCCCCATAGTATCTTGGGATGTATCTCTTGCAGCCCTCATGGCCTTGTCCACTTTCAGTTTTCCTAGCTATTCTCATACATTCTCTTCTGTAAAAGGAGTTGTGCCTACTCCATTCCGATCTACAATCTTGTCAACCAGCAATGGTCCTTTTCCAGGTTCTTCTTTAGTGAATACAGAACTGAAGTATTGGTTTAATATTTCTGCCATTTCTTCATCTGTCTCTACATCTTGCTCTATGTCACCTTTCAATTTCACTGTATCACGGGCCTTCATTCTTTCTCTGATATAGCTGAAAAAAGTGTTATCATCTCTCTTAACTCTTTGGCAATCCTTGCTTCCGCGTGACCTTTTCTTTCCTGATTTCTTTCTTTGTCTCCCTCAGTTTCACCAGATATTCTTCCCTGTGTACCTCTTTTTGGGATCCCTTATACTTCCTGAACGCTGTTCTTTTTGTCTTTATTTTGTCAGCCATCTCCTTAGAGAACCAAATTGGTTTCTTCTTCCTTGTACATTTGTTAACTTTTTTTCTAGCATATAGATTTGTTTCCTTTGTAATAGCTCCTTTTAATTTGACCCACTGTTCCACCTCACCATTTTATCCCGGTATTCTAGATCTTCCTCCAGGTACATCCCCATTTTGTCAGTCTGTATTTTCGAAATTCAGAACTTGGGTCATCATGTGACTTCTCTGCATCTTATTTGCAATATCAGACCATACCAATTGATGATCACTGCTACTCATTAATCTCATTGACCATTATTGGAATATGCTTTGTTGTAAGAGAAATAGTCGATCCTAATTGTTTTTTATTTTATTTTATATATTTATTTTTGTATGTTTATTTGTATTAATTATGTAAGTTCATAACTGCAGATACAATGGGATATAAATTGTGAAAATAAATTAAATAAATAAATACCAGTACCTGATGGAGTTTGATGGCTCCTGGACATTTCACTGACTGCCTATTTATCACTTCTACCATACCCATATTGTCCAATCAGAGTATCATATTCTTGTTTGCTAACCTAAGACCTCAGATGAACAAGGCAACTACTACAGGAAATAGCTTGAGTACTGTAAGGCTGTGTATCCAGCACCTTGCTCCATTTGAAATAGGAAGCAAACCCTACTCCGCCAAATGTGTCTGTAATACTCAATGTCTGAGTTAAAGATGACCGGGGCATGACACAGGCAAATGCCATTGAATTCCTTCAGGAATATGACCCACACTTCCATGTGAGCCTTAACACTCCTGCAGAAGAAATGATTTTCACCAACTACATCTCATGTTAAACTGACCATTCTCCAATGAATATTCACTTCCATGTGAATGACCCTGCATACAAGTTCAGCTGCCTTTATAGGGACTCAGTTTTCCAGAGGGTCAACTTCTTGACCTGTTGTGACTTAATTAACTCTGCATTAAGTTTCTTTACCTTATCACATGGGATGCATGAAAGCATGAGCTTTGAGTCCAGTTCTATTCCCAAAAACATCATAGATATAGCAGGGCCCTCAGTCTTGCAAATGGCTAACAGGATGCTGAATTCGGTGGTTATCTGATGAAATGCTGTGAGCTGTTCCTTGCAGGTGGGCCAACAAAAAGGAAATCATTGAGACAGTGGATTAAACTTTTTCACCCTGGCACTTGCTCAGTAGCCCAATGGAATAAGATACTGAAAGTCTTAAAATAAGCACAGGATATTGAGCAGCTCATCAACATGTACTTGTCAAAATAATATATGATATCCCAATTAAATCCCAAGAGATGGAATAACTCTAAGTGTATGGGGAGAAAACAAAAAAGCAGATTTGATTTCAGCTTTTGCCATCAGAGTTCCCACTTCATTCACCTGGAACAGAATGATTGCCTACATGCTTCCAGATCCAGCTAATCATTGATTCCCGTTCCATATGGGATATGAGAGCTTATGAATGAACAGGAATTTGCCAAGATCTTTCTTTGGAATTTTACCAAAGGCTGATACTACCAAACTTAGGCCTGGATTTATCAAAATGCACTAAATATCGCGTACAATAGGAAAAGGGGCATGATTTATGGTAATAGGCTGTTTATCACAAAGTGCGCTATCTTAGTGCTTCACATGGGTATTACCGCAGACTGCGATAACTTTTTCAAAATTGTTGCAGTTCCTACCTACAATCACTGGGGGGGAGAGAGAGAGAGAGAAAGAGACTAGCTATAAGGCCCTCATACTAGGTAGGTATTTATACCTCTATAGGAGGCCCACCTAGCTACTCGGGAGCTAGGTTAAGAGAACATTGCACAAATCTCATCTTTGGGTGAGTTTCCTTACTCTGAAGGTCATCAAATCTTCACAAGAGTGCACTGTTCTGTTCGTATGTCATACGCTGCATGTTAAAGTGGCCCCTAACCCCTCACTAATACCTAAACCTCACCTCGAGTAGCTAGGTAGGCCTCTTATGGAGGTATAAATACCTACCTAGTATGAGGGCCTTATAGCTAGAGTCTCTCTCTCTCTCTCTCTCTCTCTCTCTCTCTCTCTCCCAGCAGCTTAAAATGCTATTTGAAAAACATCACGAAGTGCAATAAAGCCATATTGCATGGTTTAATAAAAAAGGTGTCGTTAAAATCTGCATTAAAGCTGGCCCACTTGGCCAGAAATCCTGACCCAAACTCCTCCCCTTTTCCTAATTTGCATTGCACCATGTATTATGGTGTTTTTGTATGTGTTTAAGGCATTTTCGCATACGTTAAAGGTGCTTTTTGCATGCGAAAATGCCTTAACGCATGCAAAAATGCCATATAGCACTTTGATAAATGACCCCCTTAGAAATGGGAGGCCCTTTAAAGGGCCTGTGTTATGCCCTAAATACTAATTCCTTTTCAAACTTTTCCTGAATGACCTCTGGGTGGCAACAGGCAGAACTCGCATTTCCAAATCTACCTGACACTATTCTACCTGTACAAAGAAACCTTCCCAAATAAGCCAAACTATTTATTTATTTATTTTTAGATTTTTATATACCGGTGTTCCTATATGAAATAAAGATCACATCGGTTTACATTGAAACAGAACATGAAAATTGCCAAAAGGCATTACATAGAACAAGGTTATGAAACTTGGAACAGTGTACATAAGTTCAAAATTTAACAATAACGTTGTAACATTGATGACCAAAAGATAAAGGAGGAAAAAAAAAAAAAAAAAAAGACTTAAACAATTAAGTTGACAGGTCTTATTGAGCATAAAAATTATAACGTATAAGTGAGAAAGTCTCAAGTGTCCTGCAGCAAGAGATTAGATACCGAAGTAGGTAGTGGTATGGAAAATGGGGGTTTGTGAAGAAGATATGTTCTTGCTGGTTGGAGGGGAAAAAATGATGATCATGGTCCTGGAAAAGCTTGGCTAAAGAGCCAGGTTTTAAGTTTTTTTTTGAATGAAGAGTGGCAGAACTCAAGCCGAATGTCTGGTGGGAGCGCATTCCATTGAATGGGGCCTGCTGTAGATATGGCACGTTTATGATGCGAGGATTTTGTTGAAGGTACATAGAGTGTGCCTTTATATGCTCCTCTGATGGGTCTAGAGGAGGAGTGAGGGCGTAGTTGGTTACATAATTGAAGAGGAGAGATATTGTGAATGGATTTATGAATTACGGTGAGTACTTTATATAGGATCCTTTGCTTTATAGGCAGCCAGTGGAGGAGCTTGAGAATGGGGGTGATGTGATCTCTTTTATTCGTATTGGTAAGGATTCTGGCTGCAGAGTTCTGTAGCATTTGGAGGGGTTTGATGGATGAATATGGAAGGCCAAAGAGAAGCGAATTGCAATAGTCGACTTTTGATAGAATAATGGCTTGTAGGACCATCCGAAAATCGTTGAAATAAAGAAGAGGCTTCAATTTTTTTAAGACTTGTAACTTATAAAAACAGTCTTTGGTGGTTGTGCTTATGAATTTTTTAAAATTGAGCTGATTGTCTAGCATGATACCTAGATCTCGAACATGTGGTGAGTGATTTAATATGGGAGTGGATGAGTTGAGTAGGTCAGCTGGGTTTAGAAGTTTGATGTTGATGTCTTGATTGATGATTAGGATCTCAGTTTTGTTGTTGTTAAGAATGAGGCAAAGGCTGGAGAGAAGATGATTGATCTGTTGCAAACAATTGTTCCAGTGAGCCAAGGTTTTTTGTAAGGATTCTGAGATTGGGATGAGTATCTGGATGTCATCCGCATAGAGATAGTGAGTTAGGTTTAGTTTAGTAAGTAGATGACATAGAGGTAAGAGGTAAATGTTGAAGAGGGTAGGGGAAAGGGAGGAACCCTGAGGGACCCCCCGGTTGGAAGGGATCGGTTGTGATTCTTTGTTGTTAATCTTTACTTTGAATTGTCTATTTGCTAGGAAGGATTTGAACCAGCTGAAGACTGTTCCTTTAATGCCTATATCTGCCAGACATTTTAATAGAGATGAATGGTTGACAGTGTCAAAGGCTGCAGAGAGATCTAGTAGTATCAAAAGATGTGGTTGTTTTTTGTCCATATTAGATAGAATAGAATCGGTAAGAGAGATAAGGAGAGATTCAGTGCTTAACGATTTCCGAAAGCCATACTGGGAAGATACAAGAATGTTGTTTTCTTCCAAATATTCAGATAGTTGTTTATTGACTATCTTTTCCATAATTTTGGCGATCAATGGCAGATTAGCTATTGGGCGGAAGTTAGCTGGATCTGTGGTTGGAAGGTTAGGTTTTTTAAGTAGAGGTTTGAGAATGGCTAATTTAAGTTGGTCAGGAACTAGACCCTGGGAGAGAGAGCAGTTAATGATGTCTGCAATTGGTTTTGATATGGAGTTTCTTATTGCGATGAGAAGGTTAGTAGGAATTGTGTCTAAGGGATGAGATGACGGTTTCATTTTTTTAAGTATGTTTTCTATCTCAAGTGCTGAAGTGGTCTCGAAAGTTTCCAGCGTTGTATTTAGTTGAGGTGAGGTAATGTGAGGGAAAGGGGGATATGAAAAAGATGATGAGAAAGAGATAGTCAGTTTGTCAATTTTATCCTTAAGTATTCTGCTAGTTCTGATGCTTTGTTGAGTGCTTGATCATCAGGAATGGTAGGAGGTGATGGTTTAGTGAGAGCTGAAACGTAGGAGAAAAGTGCTTTTGAATCAAATATGAAATGATGTATTTTTTTTGAGAAAAAATCTCTCTTTGTTCTCAGTATGGTGATCCTATAAGCATTGAGGGAGGTTTTATAAATAGCTAATGTTGTGGGGGATGGGTTTCTCCTCCAAGTGTGTTCTTTATTTCTTAGCTCTTGTTTAAGCAGCTTCAGTTCTGGGGTGAACCAGGGTTTCCTGTTGTCTGGCGAAGGTTGTACTACTTTTGTGATGGAAGGGCAGGTAATGTCTGCGATCTTTTTGGTGATGTTGCACCATGAGGTGGTGGCTGTAGATGCGTTGGAGAGATCGAGATGTGATAATTCATTAGTGAACTGATTGATGAGAAGGTCTGTAGAACAAGGTTTCCTGAATTGAATAGTGTTTTTTGGGAACGAAAGTGGAGGATGTTGTGAAAGCTTGAAGGTCGTGTTGATGATTTGATGGTCCGACCAAGGGACAGGTGAACATGTGATTGTATTTGTGTTTGAGATGCACTGATTAATGAAAATAAGGTCTAAAGTGTGACCTGCTTTGTGGGTAGGGGCTTTTATAATTTGTGTGAAGCCCATGTAGTTGAGAGCCGAGAGTAGGGTAACACAATTTGGGGATTGTGGTGAAGCATCGACATGTAAGTTGAAATCACCCAGTAAGATGGCAGGTTTGTCTGGGTTGAAGTATTTGGCAGAGAGTTCAATGACTGGTGAAGGGTCAGAATCTAAAGATCCTGGTGGAGCGTAGATTAGGCCAATTTGTAAATGATCAGATTTAAAGAAAGAGAGCTCTAATTTTGATGTGGTATATGAATGTTGTAAAGATATTCTTAGACCTTTCTTGGCTGCGAGAAGCAGACCTCCTCCCTTTCTTTTGGTTCTAGGTATGGAGAAAAAATCATAAAGCTGAGTTGGTAGTTGATTTAACAGAGCTAAATCTGAAGGTTTAAACCACGTTTCTGTGATTGCACAGATATATGGGTTTACTTCAGTAAGGTAGTCGTTTAAGATATGAGTTTTTTTTTTGAAAGTGATTGAGCATTGAATAGAGTAAGAGATAACAGAGAAAGGCCGAGGAATTGTGTGATTGGTGAAATCATTATTGGAATTAGCCTTTGATGACGGTTGTAGTGTTGTGGGAGAGGCTTAGTTTGATGTTTACGTTGATTCTTGATGATTGGTATGGAGTATTCGCCATGGCAAACATGGTGATGTATAGGGATAGGGAAACCAAGAAGCATGTTGATCTGTTTGTGTGGTATAGAGAGAATATTAGAGGCTTACTCGAGTGCTCCAAAGAAGATGAAGATTCAAGGGCCAGTAAACTGGCTTATTATTGACCCGAAGCTGGCTTTAGGATCAGGGAACACTATCTGTTGAGGTTCCAGGGTTTGTGGAGATTTTGGATTACAATTTCAATTTGTTTTCCTGTTGATGAATAAAGCTTGGGATCTATTCTCGTCTCCCTTACACGAATCAGCTGACTTGAATCTTGTTGCCAAAGTAATTTATAGATTTAAAGATGATATGCTGAATTCTAATCAAGGTATGAAAGGAGAATTAAGCAGATAATGAAAAAGAGTATGATCTCAGGGGCTGCACGAAGCGGCAAGCCCTTTAAAGATGATATGCAAGCCCTTTAAAGATGATATGCTGAATTCTAATCAAGGTATGAAAGGAGAATTAAGCAGATAATGAAAAAGAGTATGATCTCAGGGGCTGCACGAAGGGGCAAGCCCCTTTGTCGCGCACCAAAGGCGCGCGACGCCGGAGAGATGTGAAATTTAAAATCCCTCTCGTCTCCCCGATTGGATGGTAAGTCTGGAGGGAGGGACTTAGCTGTTGTGCTGTGATGCTGTCTGTGCGATCGCAGATCAGGCTCGCCGGGGGGAAGGGAACAAAAAGGCCTTACCCCGACGGGTCTGGGCGCCGATCGCGCAGGCCTTCCTCTTGCAGCGGCAGCAGAAGCGGTAGCGGTAGCGTCAGCAGCAGCGGCGGCCTCAGGTTGTTATTGTCAGTGGCGCCGGAGAGAGGTGAAATTTAAAATCCCTCTCGTCTCCCCGATTGGACGGTAAGTCTGGAGGGAGGGACTTAGCTGTTGTGCTGTGATGCTGTCTGTGCGATCGCAGATCAGGCTCGCCGGGGGGAAGGGAACAAAAAGGCCTTACCCCGACGGGTCTGGGCGCCGATCGCGCAGGCCTTCCTCTTGCAGCGGCAGCAGAAGCGGTAGCGGTAGCGTCAGCAGCAGCGGCGGCCTCAGGTTGTTATTGTCAGTGGCGCCGGAGAGAGGTGAAATTTAAAATCCCTCTCGTCTCCCCGATTGGACGGTAAGTCTGGAGGGAGGGACTTAGCTGTTGTGCTGTGATGCTGTCTGTGCGATCGCAGATCAGGCTCGCCGGGGGGAAGGGAACAAAAAGGCCTTACCCCGACGGGTCTGGGCGCCGATCGCGCAGGCCTTCCTCTTGCAGCGGCAGCAGAAGCGGTAGCGGTAGCGTCAGCAGCAGCGGCGGCCTCAGGTTGTTATTGTCAGTGGCACCGGAGAGAGGTGAAATTTAAAATCCCTCTCGTCTCCCCGATTGGACGGTAAGTCTGGAGGGAGGGACTTAGCTGTTGTGCTGTGATGCTGTCTGTGCGATCGCAGATCAGGCTCGCCGGGGGGAAGGGAACAAAAAGGCCTTACCCCGACGGGTCTGGGCGCCGATCGCGCAGGCCTTCCTCTTGCAGCGGCAGCAGAAGCGGTAGCGGTAGCGTCAGCAGCAGCGGCGGCCTCAGGTTGTTATTGTCAGTGGTGCCGGAGAGAGGTGAAATTTAAAATCCCTCTCGTCTCCCCGATTGGACGGTAAGTCTGGAGGGAGGGACTTAGCTGTTGTGCTGTGATGCTGTCTGTGCGATCGCAGATCAGGCTCGCCGGGGGGAAGGGAACAAAAAGGCCTTACCCCGACGGGTCTGGGCGCCGATCGCGCAGGCCTTCCTCTTGCAGCGGCAGCAGAAGCGGTAGCGGTAGCGTCAGCAGCAGCGGCGGCCTCAGGTTGTTATTGTCAGCGGCGCCGGAGAGAGGTGAAATTTAAAATCCCTCTCGTCTCCCCGATTGGATGGTAAGTCTGGAGGGAGGGACTTAGCTGTTGTGCTGTGATGCTGTCTGTGCGATCACAGATCAGGCTCGCCGGGGGGAAGGGAACAAAAAGGCCTTACCCCGACGGGTCTGGGCGCCGATCGCGCAGGCCTTCCTCTTGCAGCGGCAGCAGAAGCGGTAGCGGTAGCGTCAGCAGCAGCGGCGGCCTCAGGTTGTTATTGTCAGCGGCGCCGGAGAGAGGTGAAATTTAAAATCCCTCTCGTCTCCCCGATTGGACGGTAAGTCTGGAGGGAGGGACTTAGCTGTTGTGCTGTGATGCTGTCTGTGCGATCGCAGATCAGGCTCGCTGGGGGGAAGGGAACAAAAAGGCCTACTACTACATCTGATTAAAATTTTAGCCAGTCTGACTTATCTTGAATTCTGACCAGTGAGTCTGCCTTGCAAAAAACTGAACTAATAGGCTGTACTTCCTCCTCCCTGATTTTATCTTTCTTAACAGCTAATTTATTCTTTTACTTTATATAGTTTTAGCTGTTACTATTTATGATTATTGTATTTCTAATCTTTTTATTAGTGTAAACCGATGTGAAGGCTTGTCTGATGTGTCGGTATATAAAAACCAATAAACTAAACTAAACTGTCCACTCTGGGTAGATGTGGACTTGGCATCTAGTGAGGGAGTGATCCCCACTGCAGATTGCTTTGTCTGGCATTAAATCCACTGAGAACCCTAATTAACTTCTTGAGCTATAGCATTAGTCTTAATCCTAGAGCTAGTATCAATCCCCATCTTACCTACTATTCCTAGATGACTTGAAACCTTATATTTCCTGTGATGGTCATTTAGCAAAACAACTTTGAGTACTGAAGAGTTTATCAGATGACAGGATGACATTTGTTTCAGACAAATGTGTTAAGGTGACTTTTGAGGAAAATTAAGTAAAACTAAAAACTTTTCTCCTGACTGTAGGCTGCAATATAATAGAACTGGAGCAGGAGGATACAGATAAATATCTAGGAGCAGAGGAAGATGGAAAAATTTGGCATAAAGTACCAAGAAAAGATCAGTAAAGAATATTATAGGAGACTGAAATTAAATATTGAATAGTGCTTTAATAATTATTAATCAGCATGCAATTCAATTCCTGCACTCTTATATTGCTTTTGAATAGTAGACTGGCCCCATAAAGATCTTGAACAATTGGAAAGCTCCTCTGTGCCCATCAGGTATCTTTAAGAAACAATGTAGTCCAAAATTGTATATCCCTAGAGTCGACGGTGGTATGGGTCTCAAAGAAATAGATTACACATACAGAGCTACCATCATAGACTTTCAAGCATATTTAATGGCATCAACAGACCCAAATCCTCAGGAAAGTAAACAAGCAACATCAATCTCAGTCCTTAAGCTTGGACAATCATTACAGCAAATAGAAGGAATGACTGAGAATCTACCAGCAAACAAGGGGAAAGAAGCAACAGAATTTGCCAAGCAAGAGAAAAAACGTTTTAAAGAATTAGACCAGCAAACAAGGAAAGATAAGTAACAGAAGCACAATTGCAATGGGAAGTACAGAGAGCTACATCAGAAACGCCACATGGATCAAGATTTGATACATGAGTGGTTAAAGAGAGGTGAACCTAAAGATAACAGATTGCTAATTACTGCACAGAATAGAGGACTATGGACAAGATGGTTCACAGCCAGCATTGAAAAAAATGTACAAATACAGATTCTGCGAAACAGAACTGCAATGAGTTACAAATCTCATTGTTGGATATGACATGCTGATATCAGAAGGCCTATATACAGAAAGGCACCACAAAGTGGCATGCCTTATTAAATGGAAAAGATGTAAACACTAACATCAATACACCAAAAACCACTGGGTGCACAACCCTTCAAAATAGAAGAGAATAAAAAAGTTGTGATCACCTGGGACAATGCTAGAAAACTGGATATCATGGTGAAGGAGAAAAACAAAAGAACAGCATTGTTGACAGAAGTGTCATACCCAACGACTATTCTGTGGATTGTATGGAGAAAGTGAAGATCCTTACATCCCAAAGGATGCAATCAGAGCAAGAAAATGTGGCAGAGTTTTGTTCCTTCTGCCTAATACTGGAAGCTAAATTGGAGAAACAGTAAGTGGACAATACTTTAATCAAGGATAATTTGTTTTTGAGGAACAAGGAGAACTTGGAAAATATACATGATATTTTGTACCTTCCGTTTCCTATTACAATGATCTTCTTTGCATATAATTTGCATGCATGAATAATATAAATACCTCAAAGAAGGTCTTGTATAGTCAATTTGATGTTTATATTTTATTGCGCCAACCAAGAAAGTGATAAATCATGATAAAATAATACCCAAATGAAATGCATTATATATGTGGTGGGAGGCCCAGGACCCTAGCATTGGTCCCGAGCTCCCGCCGCACATTTAAAGTGGCAGAAAAAAAACAAAAACAGATAGGATCTCAACCTGGGGCTGCTAGTTGAGGGGGGTACTGACTCCCTGAAAATGTAAAAACTATAGAATTGTAGGTGTAACAATGGCCTCATTGCCCCTCCCCTCAAATCCATCATGAAGACCTCTCCTCCAAGCCCATCATGAAAACCTCTCCCAGTCCATTAAATAAATGAGACTTTGGCTCCCCATTCCCACCCTTCTCTCTCTAAGACCAACATCAAGCCCCCACACACCCCCAAAAAATGGAGCAGGTCCCCCACTCCTACCCCTCTCTGAACCTGTCAAGGGATCCTACATAGAGGCTGGGTTTGTAGGGGGGTCAAATATGGGGGAGGGTATGCGGAATGGGTGACCTGCTCCTTTTGGGGGGTGAGGAGGCCTGATGTTGGACTTGGGAAAGCTTGACATTGCTCTGGGTGAATGTGGGGTTTTGATCTTGGTCTTGGGGGAGCAGAGTGGGAAGGGGGGCTGGAGCCTCAAGTTTATTTAATGGACTGGGAGGGTCTTCATGATGGACTTGGGGGGAGGAGTATCTTCATAATGGACTTATGGGGGAGGGGGGCTGTTGGGCCACTGCCATATGCCTAAAGTTTTATAGTTTTTTGCATTTTCTGGGAGTCAGGGCCTCTTCAACCAGTGGCCCCGGGTTGAGACAGGAATCAGCACTGACCCCCACTCACCCTCCCCATTTGCCGAATTTTTTATTTTTCAGGCTAACAGCACTTTAAGGCGATGGCAGTCGCTTTCTTATATGCTGTGGGGTTTGGCTGTGACACAGAACATTGTGCCTTATAGCCGTGATGCTTTTTCAGGGGATTGGCCCCACTATCATGGCAACAAACACACACACACACATACACACACACACACCCTCCTGTAGAAAAAAACATTTCAGCTTAGTGAATCTAGGGAATAGTGTGTGATTGAGATCCTGAAAAACTGCTGCGGCATTAGACAAGGCAAGTCTACACAGAAGGATCAACTTGATTTTCTCAACATTTAATGCCAGTCTGTTACAAAATAAGCAACTCCTACCACAGTTCAGACACAAAGTGACAAAATTAAAGGTTGAATTGAAAGGAATGAAAAATGTAATGTTGTAGGCATAGATCTTGTAATTTACTCCCAAACAAGCTAACATTTTACATGATGAGGAAAGACAGATATTAAAGAGTTTCTGACAAGGCAGAGCCTTGTGGGACTCGATTGTTCATAGCACATCAGTCAGACACTGAAGCACCAGTCCTTATCTGTTGAGATTGGTCCGATAAATAAGATGAAAATCAATGTATCAGTATCTCAGAAATGCCAATTGAATGCAGCTGTATCAGAAGAATCTTTTGGTCTAAGGTATCAAAAGCCAATGTGATGTCTAAAAGAACTACAGCATAAATTATACCCCTATCAAGACCTCATATTATGGGATCAAAACTCAACAGTAGTAAAGTCTCATTATTAAATGCCTTCCTGAAATCAAATTGAAATTGATAAATAACAGTATGTTGGTTTAATATCACTGATTCTATGACTTTAACAAGGAACAGCCACGATGCAATAGGCCCATAGCTTTCCAATATCACAGGATCTTCAGCAGATTTCTTCAAGATAGGAAATATGGAGGCTTGTTTCAATGATCTAGGTAGCAGGCCAACAGATACTGAAAACTGACAATATTAGAGACAGGTTTGCTTATTTCATCCCTGATCAATTTTAATAACACAGATGAACAAGTTTAAAGGACATGTGGAGGAATTATTATTGGCAAGTATAAAGTCAACATTAGCTGGATTGGATGAAAAGAGTCCCAACTTACTCCCATATGATTGGTATCAAGGAATGGAACCATGGGAACAGAGGCAAACCTGCTACAGATATTTTTGTCTGCATATTTGTAATTTTTGGATCTATTTGTGGGATCTGCTGGGTACTTGTTATCCTGATTGGCCTCTGCTGGAGACAGGATACTGGGCTTGATGGATCTTGGTCTAGGCCAGCATGGCATTTCTCATTTTCTTACATGGTCAACAGCTACTCTGTATTTAGTAAAGGTGTGTGTTTTCTACAAGTGTGACTGAACTGAGGTATTCTACTGGCATTTAGAGATCTGTAGCAATTTTGTTGATTTTGTTTTTCCATCAGTAGGTATATTGGTGTTTTAGGGCCTGGTGTAATATTTCCAATGCTGCCTTTTCATAGGTACAGTTATTTGTGAGTTAGTACTGCTTTGGTATGGCAGATTTGCTATACATGTGCTGCATGTTTTTTTTTAAAGAATTTTTGCAGGATTTTGTATTTCACAACATATCTGGTGGTGGAGGTAGTTTGTGTTATTGTTACTTAGATGACAACAGAATTTGAATATATTTTTTGTATGATGAGGTGCACATGGAAATATTCTGCTTTGCTCCATGGTTGGAGGAACATGTTGGGGAGGAGGTTCTTTGGACACAGAGTATATATTTACAGAATTGGAAATACAAGATTTATATTTAATTTGTCTTTCATACGCAATGATAAGAATGAGCCTCACTCTTAAACCAGAGTATTTTGGGTAACATCTCAAATTTACTGCTAGTGCTCCTTTTAATATTTGCATCATGCAAAACGGGTTCTTTCTGAATCTTGTATGGTGTAATACAGGGCTTCCAAAACTGAGTCGGGATCCCAAATGAGGTCACAAAATCTTCAGCTGGGGTCAAAAGTGGCTCAAATGTCAGCGCTCATCAGGCACCATCAGCAGCAACTTTAGTAATGGAAGTCAGCATGAAGCCTGTGAGCCAGCATTCATCTACAGGCCTTACAGGGGCACTCCCCTTGCATGAGTTTGTGGTAACAGGAAGCCCTGCATGAGGAGGAACTGAGAACACTACATGGCCTGTAAGCTTACAATACCTCACAGGCCCCATTTGACTTTCATTACTAATACTGTTGCCATTTGCAGATCACCATTGGGCTTGGGAACAGCCATGAGGAAAGGGGAGGGCTGAGTGTCCATGAGCTGGTGGAGATTGTCACTGTTCATCTCTCTTTATCCATTAATGAACCTAACCAGAGAAAAATATTGCCCCTATCAGCAGCTTGCTCTCTCATCCCACCAGCTGTCATCCACTTTTGGCGCATGATCCAAAGGAAAATGTTACTGCTGACTCTGACCAGGGGGGTATTTGGAGGAGGGGCTGTTTGAAGGGAGGGATCAGATACAGGAAAGAACTTGACAGTTGGATAAGGGATTAGCTGTGGAGGGTGAGAGAGAGGGAATGGCAGAAGATCAACTGGGGATATAAGAAAGGAGCTTGGAGTGAGAGAGGATCAGCTGGAATTGTATGAGAAGGTTTGAGAAGAAGGTGAGATAGAGGTGATGGGAATGGGAGTTAGGAGGGAATGGGATAGGGTGAGAGGTAGGAAATGACAGGGGATCAATTGGGGGTTATAAGAAGAGCTTGGGATGAGGGAGGATCAGCTGGGGGCATGCAAAAAGTGCTGGGGAGGTGAGAGAAGCTGGGAGATGTAAGAGGAGATCAGCTGGAGGAGTGGAGGTAGAGAAAAGGGTCCTCTGAAGGGGGGAAGTTGAGAAGGGGTAGAGCCTGAGAAAAAGGATCAACTAGAAAGGGTGGAAGTTGAAAGAGAGGATAAGCTGAAGTGCAGGGATAGTGAGAATGGAGTGATTGTTAGAGGGGGCCTGTACCCCTGTTAATTCATTTTGGTCATCTTCTGGGTCATGTGAATTTTCAAGTGCTAAAATGGGGTCACATTGGTGAAAAGTTTGGGAAGCTCTGGTGTAACTTTTTCATCAGGCAAGTGCCCAAACAAGTGGGATGGTTTCTGCATTTTTAGGCCATTTTGTCTTGGTCTCTGATTACATTTATTTTATTTATTTATTTGTTTGTTTGTTTTTTTATATACCGGTGTTCAATTTATAATATCACATTGGTTTACATTGAAACTGTGTTCAAGAAGGAGGGACTTCTTGTTTTATATTGTAACTTCTTCTAGTTTTACATTATAACATTCAGTAGATTTTATTTAACATTGTAACTAGTTCCTATTAACATTGTGATTAATTCTTATTTAACATTGTATTTTAAACTTTATTAATTCTTGTTAGGAGATTGGAAGGTTCAACCTGGGACAGTGTCGCCATCATGTCCTCAGTGGCATCTTGTAGTTGTGGCTTTGACATTAATTTGATCATTTATGACAATGTGGCTTATGGGGTGTCTTGTTGTCTTAATAGAGAGTATTGAAATGTAACTTGTAAGTCCTCAGAGAGTATCTCTTGGTACTTTGCCCTTCCCTCTTTCCATACATAGCACAGGATTATCACTTAGTACTGACACTTCTATTCATTAGGCTGTTTTTGCCATTCTGGTTTTCTACCATGAAGCATGTTTTGGATGGTCTGGGAATGAATAATAATACTCTATGGGGTGGATTTTCAGAGCCCTGCTCGCGTAAATCCGCCCAAAACCGGGCGGATTTACGCGAGCAGGGCCCTGCGCGCCGGTAGGCCTATTTTACATAGGCCTACCGGCGCGTGCAGAGCCCCGGGACTCGCGTAAGTCCTGGGGTTTTTGGAGGGGGCGTGTCGGGGGCGTGTCGGGGGCGTGTCGGGGGCAGGCCCGAACCGGGCGGGCATTTTCAGGGCGTGTCGGGAGCGTTCCGGGGGCGGGCCCGGGGGCGTGGCTACGGCCCGGGGCGGCCCGGGGGCGTGGCCGCGCCCTCCGGACCCGCCCCCAGGTCGCGTCCCGGCGTGCAGGAGGCCCGCTAACGCGCGGAGATTTACGCCTCCCTCTGGGAGGCGTAAATCCCCTGACAAAGGTAAGGGGGGGGCTTAGACAGGGCCGGGTGGGTGGGTTAGGTAGGGGAAGGGAGGGGAAGGTGAGGGGAGGGCAAAAGGAAGTTCCCTCCGAGGCCGCTCCGATTTCGGAGCGGCCTCGGAGGGAACGGGGGTAGGCTGCGCGGCTCGGAGCGCGCCGGCTATACAAAATCCATAGCCTTGCGCGCGCCGATCCAGATTTTTAGCAGATACGCGCGGCTCCGCGCGTATCTACTAAAATCCAGCGTACTTTTGTTTGCGCCTGGAGCGCAAACAAAAGTAGGCTATTCGCGCTCCTTTTAAAATCCGCCCCTATGTGAAGAATGTATACATAAAAAAAGAATAACTGTAAATATAAAATAAGAAACTGGCAGTGGGAGTCTGGTTAGGAGGCACTACTCCCATCCCTGGCAAAAAAGGCATTCTGCTGCCTCTGGTTGTATGCATGACAATGTGCATGCAATCACAAGCTAACGTATGTGCACAGCCAAGCATAACTTATTGCACTGGGACCTACGCTCTAGAAAAACAACATAGAAAACTCTTTCCAGTTTGACCCCATGATGAGCTAGGGATTACTTATTTGTGAGCCTGAATCCATCAGCATAGCATTATTCCTAGCAAGAAATTGTTTTTACATCAAGCTATATCTATCATTCTTCCTCTTAGGGCTCTGGATAAGAGCCTAGGCATCCTGACCTTGGATTACTTCTTTAGCACACCAGAATCCATGGTAAAAATGAAGCCACTGCTCTCAATTCCTTTTTGCAGACTTTTTAGACTCTAAAATACACTGCGGAATACACCTGGGGGAATTCTGCATTTGCCCACAGAATTAAGCGCAGGGACCAGGAAGCAGCAGTGGAGGCCTACATGAGCCAGTAAAGAAGAAATAGCACTGCAGTCAGCTGAAAGCGAGAAAGGAGCAGCAACGAGCTGGCCTACATGAATTGGAAGAGAGTTGGGAGACTTACTGTTAGCCCATGCAGGCTGGACGAGATGAGCCTGTAGCTTCAGCTCAAAAAAAGGATAGGGCACTGGGGGAACGGTGAAACTGAGAGAAACAGTAAGCTTGCATGGGAGGTAAGGATTGCTGAGGATCTTGCTAAAGAGAGGATGGCACACAGAGAAGTCTAGGGAGGGGTTCAAGCTTTATGAGGGCAGAAAGAGCATGAGCTGAAGGTCTTTCTGGCCATGATGTTGAAGAGATATTTTCCTCAGAATCCTCTAACAGAGAACCATCTTTCAAATTCAAAGTAATCTGATCATCAGTATAGCTGAAGGTGTGTAATGGCAAATGACTACTTGCAGAATGTGTTTGTGCTGAATTCATAGTGACAAGAGAATCTAATAAACAATATAGAGTCACAGGAAACTTTGTTGTGAAAATAAACAAATGGAAAAGTCACTTAAATATTGTAACTGTAAATGTTAAAGGACCATCATACTATGTATTACTGGTACTATAGACCGTCATTGCTTCATCGCTCCCAGAGTTCCAGTTGTACGTTTTGGTATTTTTCTTGCAAATAAAAATGAACAACCACTTATCTTTATTAACGCTAGTGTTCAATTATTCCATGAAGTATCTGAAGAAACAAATCCCATCAATCCTTACACATGTCATGTTTCGAGTTAAAACTCTGCCTCAGGGGATAGTCTTGCATGGTGCCAGATGCTAAAATAAAAGAAATATATCAACATAAAATACTAGCACGTAGCTCAATAGGTAACAAGGCATACATACCATCTTTATAACCTCAACCGGTTCCAGGGGTCTAACCTGACCCTGGAAGCAATTCATCAATTTATTGACATCTAATTTGTTTAGGACATTTTCTATTGGTTCATAAGAATACAGCATGATGTCATCAGTTGCTATACAGACTATAATGAAATGTTTCCCACAAAAATCAAAATAAAAAAGTTCAAATCAAAGAATACCAATCAATTTCAGCATTTAACCCATGAGGGGAAACAGTGTTAGCAGTGAAAATCTAAAATTGTTTCCTCAGGTAAAGTTTGTAATCTAAATTTAAATCCCAACTAGAAGTTTGCACTTTTCGATGATCCACCAACGAAGGTCCATAAAAGAATGTGATTTTTCTAAACAATGAAGAACCATCGGGGCTTGCAATTTTTTTGTAGACAAACAGCTCTTATGTTCCAACAAGCATATTTTAATCATACATCTAATGCATCCAATGTAAAGTAAATTACAGGGATATTGGTAGCGTACACAGCATTTCTTGTTAGACAATTCGTCTGTCCTTTTAAATGAAAGACCTGGCCAGAGGCAGGGTTCTGCCAGGACAGTATCTGACTTGTAATGCTGCACACTGAAAATTGTCCACAAGGGGCATGGCCCAAAGATGGAGATGGAATCCCATTGTCAGATACTTTAAAAATTGACTTCAACATATCTTTGAGATTTTTGCCTCATGTGTAGGCAATTACAGGTTGTTCCTTAAAAATAGAATGTAACTGCAAAATGTGCCAGTATCTCCGTAAAATAGATACCAAGCCTTGTGCTTTATTAGAAAAACAAACAACACAAACCAAACTTTTGTCATTTTCTTCTTTTTCTTGTTTGTTCAAAAGCCAATGTCTGTGCACATTTAAAGCTTTTTTAAAGGCCTGCTTTAACACCTGCATGGGATATCCCCGTTGTAAAAATCTATGGCAAAGATCTTTTGCTTGCTCAATGTAATCCTTCTTATTAGAACAGATCCTCCGAAGACACAGAAATTGACCTACTGGCAAATTAGATCGTAAGGAGTAAAGGTGAAAACTATCAAAACTGAGAAAATGATTGCAATTTGTAGGTTTTCTGAATACAGTAGTCCTCAACCTATCATTTTCCTTTATGATCATAATGTCCAAAAATGCCAAATGATCCGTGTGGTACGACACAGTAATTTGAAAGTGAGGATCCAATGAATCAAGCCATTTCAAAAAAAGATTTAATTCAACTATCCAGGATTGCCATAGAAAAAAGATGTTAACTATGGGGTAGATTTTCAAAGGGGTACGCGCGTAAGATACGCGCGTACCCCCCAAAACCTACCCCAAACCCCCCCTGCGTGCGCCGAGCCTATTTTGCATAGGCTCGGCGGTGCGCGCAAGCCCCGGGACGCACGTAAGTCCCGGGGCTTTGCAAAGGGCTTTGCAAAGGGCACAAATGTTGGGGCGAGGCGGGAGGCGTGTCGGGGGCGTGATGCCGGCCCGGGGGCGTGGTTGAGGCCTCCGGACCAGCCCCCAGATCGGGTGATGGCGCGCCAGCAGCCCGCTGGCGCGCGAAGATTTACACCTGCATTCGGCAGGCGTAAATCTGCCAACAAAGGTAGGGGGGGGTTAGATAGGGCCAGGGGGGGTTGTTAGGTAGGGGAAGGGAGGGGAGGTGGAAGGAAAGTTCCCTCTGAGGCCGCTCCGATTTCAGAGCGGCCTCGGAGGGAACAGGCAGCGCGCGCCGGGCTCGGCACGCACAGGTTGCACAAATGTGCACCCCCTTGCGTGCGCTGACCCTGGATTTTATAAGATACTCGCGGCTACACGCGTATCTTATAAAATCCAGCATACTTTTGTTCACGCCTGCTGCACGAACAAAAGTACGCGCGTGCGTAAATTTATAAAATCTACCCCTATGTTCCTTGAACACCCACAATATTATTTTTATAAAAAGGCGAGAAATAAAGAAATTTCTCTTCAAAGTTCGAAACATACAAATTGACCTATTCTGTGTTTTTGCAGATAAAATGTATCTTTGAATAAAAAATAATTTTTAGACAAAGCTATGGCCTGGATTTATCAAAATGCACTAAATATTGCATGCAATAGGAAAAGGGGTGTGTTTTATGGTAATAGCAATAGGCACTTTTATCGCAAATTGCGCTAATACCTATGTGAAGCACTATCTGCAATAACTGTTGTATTTCCTACATACAACCACTGGGGAGAGGAGAGGAGGGAGGGAGAGAGAGAGAGAGAGAGAGAGCGAGAGCCTAGCCATAATGCCCTCACACTACATAGGTATTTATATCTCTATGGGAGATGGATCACGTTAGGTTGAGAGAAAATTGCACAAATCTCATCTTTGGGTGAGTGTCCTCACTCCAAAGGTCATCAAATCTTCACAAGAGAGCACTGTTCTGTTCATACGTCTCACTTTGAATGTCAAAGTGGCCCCTAACTCCTACACCAATACCTAAACCCCACCTCGAGTTACTAGGTGGGCCTCCCTCTCTCTCTCTCTCTCTCTCTCTCTTGCCCCGCCCCAGTGGTTGTATGTAAGAAATACAAGTTATTGCAGATAGTGCTTCACATAGGTATTAGCGCAAATTGCGATAAAGTGCCTATTACCATAAAACATACCCCTGTTCCTATCGCATGCGATATTTAGTGCTTGTGGTTGTAGGAGGGCCCCAATAGCTAGGCTGGCTGTCCAGGAGCTTAAAAACGGCATTTGCAAAAACATCGCACCGAGCGATAAAGCCCTATCGCCCTACACCTTTTTCATTTGTGTAAAGCCGTGTGATACGGCTTCGCAAAACTGTGAGCCCAGCCCACTTGGCCAAAATTCCCACCCCAATATCCTCCCCTTTTTCACATTTGCATCGCACCAAGCGTTATGGTGCTTTCGCATGCATTAATGGCGTTTTTGCGTGTGTTAATGGCATTTTCGCATGCATTAAAGGCGGTTTTTTGCATGCAAAAATGCCTTAACGCATGCGAAAATGCCATATAGCACTTTGATAAATGACCACCTATGTTTGCTAATTGAATAATGAAGAACGTAGGACTACGATGAGGTCTAGTTCTATTTTCCAAAACCTTTTCTATGAAGATTAAGGACTCTGCCTGTGACATGTTGGTATATAACGACTATAGATCAAGTGTTAAAAGATAACTTGAAAAAAAAATCCAACTAAAGGGACTACAGTTTAAGCAACATTTGTGTTATGACTTTAATATAGGAGGGATGATTGCACAGCGTCACGTAAAAAAGAATCAACGAAGACCGATAAAGGGTCCACAAGAGATTTTATAAATGAAACGATTGGATGCCCAGGCAGATTGTTTAAATTTGTATGTATTTTAGGAATAGTATTAAAAAACGGAATCTTAGGATATTTTTGCAGTAAAAGGATTTTTTCACGGTTGGTAAGAAAATTCAGATCCTTTACACTTTCAAGTGTATTAGCAATTAAATGCATAATATCGCATGATGGATCTACTTCCAATTTCTCATAATACATTTGATCTGATAATTGCTGGGTAACTTCAGTTTCATATTTGTATAACAATCCTGCTTCCTTTAGCTGCCGGTTTGATGACCAAAGAGGTATCACTGGATAAGTTTTGTACAGCATTCCATTCAGGCTTAGGTAGATTGTAATATATATGTTCTTTCTTTAATTCCAGCAAGGCAAGCTCCTTAAGTACTAACTTCATAAAAATGTTTATAGCAGGATCTATGGGACCTATTGGTAGCCAGGTAGACTTAGGTTGTACTACTGAAATATCCACTTTGTCTGAAGGGTGGTGAAAGGAAAACAACTTAATTTGACGAAGCCTGAAAAACATATGACTTTGAAACGGATTATACTTATAGATGGGAACAAAAGATAATCCTCTTTCTAAAGCTGACATTTGAAGATGAGTAATTGTCTTCCCCTGAACATAAAATTAAAAATTCTGCATCTTTTACTAATGTTTTTTTTTTGTATTACAATATAGATTACTACTTAAAAACAGTGATTATATTATGTTATCTAAAAAATAGTTTGCAGAATTTTAAGAATTTTAAAATATTGAGAATAACTTTCAAACTTTGTGCAGCCCATATACACACCCACATTTAGCTGTACAGAAATCTCCTACAGTGCATATCAGGTATGTGCAGATTACAAAATACACATATGTCTACCCCCCCCCCCTCCCCAACATGTGCACATATGACTAGTTACATGTGAATATCTGCAGTGGATTGAAAGCATGTACTCTCTCTATATAAACATATGTGAGTATATTTTACACACAAAGACATTTTTCTCCATAAAACCCTGATTTACTGTATATGCGGAATATAGTATATTTTAAATCACCAGTTTGTTGATACCTCCACCAGTGCACCCAGTCCGTCTCCAGTTCGAGACCCTCCTAGTACTTCATTCTGAACTCCCCCCAGTTCACTCAGACCTCCCACCCAACAATAGCTGACAACAGACAAGTGTGATATCATTTGAGCTAGATAATTAGCAGGTGTCAAATTGCACAAATAAGTTGCCTAATGTTTTTGCGTAAATCACTTATAAAATAGCTTACATGCGTACCTCTCAGCTAATCCAGAACAACCTGTAAACTAACCATTTTTTGAACAGGTAAATATGGGCATAAAACTGAAAATACATATGATTTTTTATGTTTATAAAATAGTATGTAAGTAAGTACAAGCTACTTACATGCTTATATGCTCATTTTAAACATATGACACCTTTGAAAATTCACCGCAGTGTGTACTTAATTTTTAATATCTCGAAAGCAAGCTCATGATATATCAAAAAGTTATGAGCCCTACTCTCCTGTATAGAACTGAGATATGGACTTTCCAAGTTGTTATATCTCTTTATCATTCAAAAACGTTTATGTAAAAGACTTCTCGAAAGAATGCATTGATATTTTTCTTTTCAAACTGAGGTCAGTACAGACTGTACAGTAGACCTAAGACATTCCATTTTCTGAATATATCTCATTAGGCCCAAGAAAGGAGCAACATCAGAATTTCTTAGGAATGTCTGTAAACTTGCAGAAAGATTAGTGTAATCACAGAAGTTCATTTAACCAATGGAACCCAAAACCTCTATGTTCAAAGAACTGTAAACACATATTAACCTTGTGGGATTCCAGTATCACTTTCTGGAGTACAGCTTCTGCCAGGCTTACATAGTTGCATGATTAAGTTGAAGGAAGGCTAGACACAGCAGAGGGGAAGAGGACATCCCAAAATGCAGACTGGTTATAAACAAAAAGAAAGATTAGCAGAACCAAAATGTCATGCATGCTATTAATATATCCGATGTATTCTAAAGGAGCAGCCCAGAACCCTGAATATCTTTGTAAGTGAAAACTGAAATGTTAGTGCTGCATCTTGTAGGATCAGCATAAGAAATGTGTGTTCTCAAGAGCACACGTAGAAGAGCATCGTTTTTGTCAGTCCAATAAAAGGTATCGCAGCCTATAAAGACACTAAATTAAGAAAAACCAAAAGATGCAGTACATGAATTTTCAAGATCATATAGATCTTTTTTTCAACTTCTGTGAAAATTGATTATATCAGTACTCATTTTTTATTTGGTGCCAGCTTTTTTCTTATATAAATTCTGTTAAGAAACTTCATTCTACTTATTGTGATGCCCAGCCTTCTGGGAACTTTGTAATGCTATGGTTATTTTAATGGCTTGGATGATTTTTTTTTTTTTTTACTCTTTGTGTCTTTCTCTTTTTTTCTAGGTTGAAAGAAATCCAGAGGTGCATGAAGTTCATACTAATAGCTGTCTCTACAGGGCAGTTCAGAGGCAGGGAAAGGAACTTGATCCATCTCTATCTAATATAGAAACACTAGCCGTTAAGCCCGTAACAATGGGCTACATTAAAAACATTTTTTTTCGGTCCATTTCCTTCCCCCTCATTCTCCCTCCCACCTCCACCTCTCCCCTCATTCTCCCTTTCCCCTTCCTCTCATTCTCCCTTCCACCTCCTCCCTCATTCTCCCTTCCACCTCATTCTCCCTCCTCTCCCTTCCACCTCCACCTCATTCTCTCCCTTCCCCTCATTCTCCCTTCCACCTCCCCCTCATTCTCCCTTCCACCTCCCCCTCATTCTCCCTTTCCCCTTCCCCTTATTCTCGCTTCCCCCTCCCTTTCCCTCCCCCTCATTCTCCCTTCCCCCTTCCCCCTCATTCTCCCTTCCCCCTTCCACTTCCCCCTTCCCCCTCATACTTCCCCCTCTCCCTCATTCCCCCTTTCCCCCTCTCCCTCCCCTCCCCCATTCTCCCTTCCCACCCCCATTCTCCCTTCCCACCTCTCCCTTCCACTTCCCCCTCCCCCATTCTCCCTCCCACCTCTCCCTTCCACTTCTATTCTCACCTCACTCTCTCTTCCCTCCCCCTCCCCTCAGTCACTCCCCTCCTCTTCCAGCTCATTCACAACCCCTTCGGATGGTGCGCGCGCACGCCACCGCCACTACGAATCCTGGTCCTCGCCGCCGGTCCTGGTCCTCGCCGCCGGTCCTGGTCCTGGTCCTCGCTGCCGGTCCGGGTCTGGGTCCTCGCCGCCGCCGGTCCGGGTCCGGGTCCTCGCCGCCGCCGCTGCCGCTACGGGTTCTCCCAGCGCCATTTTTTTAAATAGGCCAACTCTGGCCGACATGCTCGCATGCGCGGTAGAGCTGCTCTCTACTGCGCATTTGCGGCACGTCGGTCCCATCCCATTTATATGGTAGATAGTAAATGACAACAGAAAAAGACCAAAATGGCCCTCCAGCCTGCCCAGCCATGTGTTTAAGTTGTAACAAACTCCATGCAGGTTTCACTTGTACTTTCTGTTTAGGGCAGAGGCATGCTAAGGGGGGGGGAGGGGGTGAGGAGGGCGGTCCGGGGGAGGGGGTGAGGAGAGACGGGGGGCTAGGAGGGACGGGGGGGGGGCCAGCGACTGTGCGACCAATCAACCTCTTGTCATCACCCAGGAAGAAGAAATGTTCCAGCCAGGAGTAGCGGGCCGGCAGTGAGCCCAAGCCCTGCCGGCCGAAGAGAACAGGCCTGGAACAACACACCCGGGGAGGCGGCGGGCCAGCAGCAGAAAGAGAGGCTGTGGGCCACCGACAGCTTAACCAGCCAGTGGCCCGTGGCCTCTCCTGCTGCCGTCCTGCCCATTGATCTTCTTGCTTGGGGGGGAGGGAGCGGAAGCTGTGTGTGGGCATGCCTGGGTGAGACAGGAATCGTGTGTGAGAGATACAGAGGAAGCGTGTGTGTCTGTCTCTTTCACACACACTCATGCTCCTTCTGTCTCTCACCACATGTGTATGTGTGTAAGACACAGAGGGAGCACATTTTGTTTGTGTGTGTACCCCCAGAAAATGTTTTACAATGTGTATAGGAGCTTCTAATTATTGAATATTATTCTATTCATCAGCTGTTTTGAAATGTATATTTTTTAGTATGGTTTTATTATTCTGATTGATTTATATTTATTGATTGTATTGTTTTGAGGAATAGTGATTTTCTGCTTTTCCATTGTTGCACTGCTTACAGAATCTGGCTTGTGGTTTCCAGCTCAGTTTTTGTCTGCATGTGTACGTGTGTGTGAGAGAGAGAGAGAGAGAGAGGAAGCGTGTGTGTGTGTGTGTGTGTGTGTGTGTTAACATGTGAGAAAGACAGAAGAAGCATGTGTGTGTGTGAGAGAGAGATGGAGGAAACATGTCTTTGTGTGAGAGAGACACAGAGGAAGCGTGTGTGTGAGAAAGGTACAGAAAATGTGTGTGTGTGATGCGTGTGCTCCCTCTGTCTCTCACCAAGCATGTATGTGTGTGTATGAGAGAGAGGGAGCATACTGTGTATGTGTGTATGCATGCCCCCAGTCTAAACAATCTTAGGATGACAGATATGGAGAGCGGGAGATTTTTAAAATCTTTATTAGTTTTAATTATTGGGTGTTATTTGATGTGCCAGCTGTTCTGAAATATTTTATTGGTTTAGGAAATTTTTAAATGATATATTGGGGGGTTGCCAAAGAAGTATCCGCCCCAGCTGCCAAATACTCTAGGTATGCCTCTGGTTTAGGGTAATGATGCGGCACAGTAAAAAAAAATTCAATCTTAACCCCCCAAAAGGCAAATCACTAATCACTTTTGTCTCCTAGAGTTTAATTACAGATCCTCTTTTCCTCCTAAACTTTGTCTAATTTGCTTTTGCTGTAGCCATGGCCATTTCTGTTGGTCAAATCTTCTTTAATTTCACCATTCTTCAGTAAAGAACGCTTTTTTTCTGGGTAGTAAAATCTATTTATTTTTGGCCTGAATTCATGTCACTTTGCTTTATTTTCTACAAAGTCCCTGTAAAATCCATTGATTTAACTGTACAGTGAAAACAAAGAAGTGAGCCCATTTGGAGAACTTTTTATTAAGCATAAGCCCTTGTGAGTCCTTTATTAGCTTAGTTCTATCTTTTTACCTATTTAAATATTTGAATATCCTTTCTGAGGATGGGTGCCATATATTGTTGTTAAAATGTGGCTTGATGAGGGCCTTATAAAGTAGGATAACATCTTGGTCCCTTGTTCCCATTCGCTATTTCATGCATGCTACCATGAGTCAAATTTTGACTATTGCTGATTGGCTTTGAGCACTTATTCCACGTCTATTTTCAACTGATATATTCAAGTCATTTTCCTGATTTGTGTTAATACATATTGTCCCATTTAGAATAGTATACTGCACCTGCCTGCATTTGTTCTCCAAGCCTATCCCCTTGCTCTTTAGAACCCATATCTCCGAAATACATCCATATCTTGAAATAAGACCTAGCCCCCGGCTAACCAACACTATCGGGCCGATACAGTACGGAGCGGTAGGAAGAGTTGCGTTAGTGCCAGGCGCACCCGCGGTTGCCGCACGCACAGTCCAGCTCACCTACCGCTCAATACTGTATGTAAATAGCTTGCAAATGCAAGCTGTGTCTAAGAAGCGTCCGTGAAGCATTAGGCCCGCGCAACCCATTTTACTGTATAGAGCGCTATACAGTATCCTGGGTGCGCTGGCCTAACGCTTCACGGACACGCTGGTATCTGTCATTTCAAATGTCATTTCAAATGACATTTGAAATGACAGGTACCAGGAAGTGGACGGTTCTCCGACGCTCAGGATTGCCCGTCCTCTCTCCCCTCCTCCCAAAGCAAGCAACGAAAGCAGAAAAAAGCGAAAAAGCGAAAAAAAAAAAAGTAGCAAGAGAGAGAGGGGAGAGAGGACGGGCAATCCTGAGCGTCGGAGTACACTGCCAGTCCTCCCTCCCCTCCTCCAGAAGCAAGGCTGCTTTTCGCGCCTTGCTTCGGGAGGAGGGGAGGGAGGACTGGCAGTGTACCGTTTTGCCGCACGTTTATCCTGCTAACTTACCGCCTACCCTTACCCCTGCATTAGAGGCAGGGGTAAGGGTAGGCGGCAAACTTTCCCCCAGCCCCCGCTCACCTGCCCTGGCCGCGTCCATGGGTGCTGGTCTCCGGGGCAGCCCCAGTCCTCTCCTCTCCTCCCGAAGCAACGAAAGCGGAAAAAAAGCGAAAAAGCGAAAAAAAAAAGCGAAAAAGCGAAAAATAAAAGTTGCAAGAGAGAGAGGGGAGAGAGGACGGGCAATCCTACGCTCGGGATTGCCAGCCCTCTCTCTCCTCCTCCCGAAGCAAGGTGCGAAAAGCAGCCTTGCTTCGGGAGGAGGGGAGAGAGGACTGGCAGTGTAAAGCAAGGAAGCGACTTACTTTTTATGCAGCCCCCCTCCGGAGACGGACATCGGCGAAGTTGACCGCGGCTCCCCTGCCTCCAGCTGCCCACAAAGACGCATCGCACGGGTGAAAGCGGCCCCTGTGCGTGCAATTGGGCCACTCAAGACGTGACGTCACATGCCATGACGCCAAACTTCGTGACGTCACTCCTTGAGCGGCCCAATTGCACGCACAGGACCCGCTTTCGCCCGTGCGATGCGTCCATCTTCGCGGGCAGCTGGAGGCAGGGGAGCCGTGGTCGTCTTCGCCGATGTCCATCTCCGGAGGAGGGCTGCAAAAAAAGTAAGTCGCTTCCTTGCTTTACACTGCCAGTCCTCTCTCCCCTCCTCCCGAAGCAAGGCTGCTTTTCGCACCTTGCTTCGGGAGGAGGAGAGAGAGGGCTGGCAATCCCGAGCGTAGGATTGCCCGTCCTCTCTCCCCTCTCTCTCTTGCAACTTTTATTTTTCGCTTTTTCGCTTTTTTTCCGCTTTCGTTGCTTTGGGAGGAGGGGAGAGGACTGGGGCTGCCCCGAAGACCAGCACCCATGGACGCGGCCAGGGCAGGTGAGCGGGGGCTGGGGGAAAGTTTGCCGCCTACCCTTACCCCTGCCTCTAACGCAGGGGTAAGGGTAGGCGGTAAGTTAGCAGGTTAAACGTGCGGCAAAACGGCAGGGTAAAAAAGCGTTAGTCAGGGCGCACGTTACTGTATGGGAGGGAATAGCTAATTCGATCGTTTACATGAAATATACATGCCGCGGGCGGAAGGGGTTACCCGGTGATTAAAGGACACGGTAAGAGTAGGTTAAAGGGGACTGTGTATTGCAGGAAGGGCTAACGCGGCCGAAAAGTGGGTAGAAAGCGGGTTAGGAGCAGGGTAACCGCGGCCGCACTTTACTGTATTGACCTATCCAAGGCTATCTACCTGTCCCACCTTAAAAGGCTGTAATCAAACCAATTTGAAGATATCAAGCACATCGATCCCAGAAGAGCTGATCACTATCACCCAGTGTCCAGTCTTCCCTTCCTATTCAAACTAGTGGAGAAAGTGGTATACTTTCAACTCCTAGACTAACTAGAGGAGGCCAGTATCCTCTATCTTTACCAATTTGGCATTGGAAAGGCCCTGGAATAGAATATATTCTGTTAGCCTTAACCAATAGTATGTACCTACATGCTGACCAAGGTGGCACCTCCCTCCTGGTCCTACTAGATATATCTGCCACATTTGACACTGTCAACTACCTAATCCTGCTGTAATGCTTGATAGACATTAGTATTGAAGGCTCTGTTATTGAATGGCTTAAATCATTTCTGACCAATCAATCACCCAGTCTGTCTCATGAGCCAATAAAACATCCACACCTAGGGATCTCACCCGTGGAGCACTTTTCCCAATATTCTTTAACAGCTACATCCACACAACATGAAACCTCATCCAATCTTTCAATAAATCTAATCTATTTGTCAATGAAATCCAGCTCTGAATCAAAACAAGGACTGATCAAACTGCAGCCATCACTGATTTCAATGATTGGCTTAACAAACACAAACTCAAGCTATGCCTCTAATTCTAATCTCCTTTGGTTAAGCAGAGGAGGGCATTCTCTATTAACCCTACCCTCCTTGGTAGAATACTCTTACAACCTAAAGATTCTGTAAGTAGTTGGGGCCGGGATACAACTTGACTGACATCTCACATTGGAAACCCACATCTCAGCGGAAATGTGGAAAAGAGGATTAGCATTCAGACAACAACCAACAAGGACTGAACTTCATAATCTGGGTAAACAAATAAGTGTGGGGTAGCTTGCTTATTAAGGCGGTTACTACCCTAAACCAATTAAGCCTCATACATCACTTTGAATACATATACAGTGCTGCTCTCTGCTTCTACGGCAGGGAGAAAAGAGGAAAACAGGATTTACATTCGGGCAACAACCAACAAGGACTGAACTTCACAATCTGGGTAAGCAAATAATTGTGGGGGTAGCTGCTTATTACGGTGGTTAATACCCTAAACCAATTAAGCCTGATACATCACTTTGAAAGCATATACAGCATTGCTATCTGCTTCAACGTTAGGGGGAAGTGAGAAAAACAGGATTTACATTCAGACATCATCCAACAATGCATCGACCTGTGCAATCTGGGTAAACATTAAGCATTGGGGGTAACTTGCTTGATGCGGCGGTTACAACCCTTAACCATAAGCCTTATGCTCACCTTTGATGTAACTCCAACATTACTCTCTGCACCAATGACAAGGGATCGCTGAAAATTTGAATCAAACAGTTACCAACAAGAGCCCTGAAGTTGGTGGGTGGTGAAACAGATAAGTATGGGAAAATAAATGTGGAAGCTTGCTGGGCAGACTGGATGGGCTGATTGGACTTTTTCTGCCATCATTTCTATGTTTCTATATTAAAAGACCTCCTTATGCCCCTATTCCAAATTTGTCAACTGTATAACTATTTTGAGAAATGCAACCTAGCAACTGTTGTACATTCACTGGTCTCCAACTGCATGCTATGGGGGCAGTTCATGCAAATTTATCTCATGCATATTCAGTGTGGATATCCTGAAAACCTGACTGGCTCGGGGTCTCCAGAACAGGCTTGGGAACCACTGAACTAGACTAACATGCATGAGACTTTACGCATTCAGCTGCTTTGCCCCTAAAGTATGGAACAAGTTACCTGTAATGCTGTGCCTAGAAACTTGTTGCCTCACCTTCTAGAAAAAAAAATCAAAGCTTGGCTGTTAAGTCAGGCCTTCCCCTAAACTCCACAATAGAGACTCATTCTCTTAACACCTGCCCACCGGAAGTCTTCCTGACTGTGGATTGCACAAGGTTCACTCACGTTTGGGCTGCCTCTGTCTAACTAGTTCTTAATATCTCTTACGCTTCTGGTGGTTTTGCAGTTCATAACTAATGACCTCACTTCCTTATTCTACCCTATTTCCTATCTATTTACTTGCATTCTACCTCATATCTGTATATCATATCTGTATACAGTATATCCATTACTTGGGTACTCAATGCCTTTTACTTTATGTGATCTGTCTTGGGCTTTCCTTTAGGAAAACACAAAATATTCAATGATTATGACTATATAAATAAATAAATAAACTTATCTGCCATTATCAGCCTGTTTGCCCAGAGTATCTGTTTTCCATTCCAAATTCATTGGGCCCTGCAGAGTACTTGGTGTAACACAGTTTGGCATCATTTGCAATACTGCAGGTTATTGCATCTTATACATCATGGGCAAAAATATTAAATAACACAGATTCAAGCACGTGCCAGCTTATACCATTTTAAATATTTGCCATTACATGTGACTCAGTGGTGCATTCCCTTCCAACACTTCCCTTATATTTTTAAGAAAAAAAAAAAGCCTCAAAATCTTATTTTATGAAATTTGAAAATCACTTTCTTTTATGAGGCTCCACAATATTCTTGGTTATTGTTCCATTCTTCTGCATTTACACAGCTATCTTCTCCTTTATAATGGCGTTCAGTATTTTCGCTGGATATGACATTGGGCTAACTGGTCGATTAGATTAGTTATTTTGTTCTGTTTCAGATTCCCTTTTGAATGTGGGCGCTACAAATGCCCTTAGTCAGTCCAACATTGTAATTTATTCCTGAAATTAAGTATAATGGTCATGCAACCAATTCACTCCTTGCCCATAACACCCTTGGATGAATTTCATCCACTGCTTATTAACTTTTATCTGATACAGGTCTTTCTTTGCCAACATCCGGGGTTTGCAAACCAAGTGAATTGCCTTGGTTGAAAAATACCCTCCTCTGCGTGGCTGAAAATATGCACGGGTTTTTACAGTGTGAGTAATTTTAGCTGGACTGAGGGGAGCTTTTCCCGGAAGTGAGCAGAGACGAGGGTAAGGAAACAACCCATGCAGATTAGATTTTTTGGATCTATGTGCATTATTTTCCTGCAAAGGTTTTGCCTACACAAATTGCAGGTGCAAAATCCAGAGATACCTTTTTGTAGGTGTGGCTTTTGCAGAGGTGTGGTCTGTACAATGATGGATTCCCCCCTGGTGAATAGACTTCTGAGAGATGCTGTCCCTAAAGGGGTTAATTTTCTAAAGCACTAACACATGTAAAATGAAGTTTTATGTGCATAAATAGGCTTTTTGGAAAGTACCCCGGGATTCTACACATGGTAGCGATTTCACAGGCATTTTTTTCCCTGTACTGCAAGGAGGCGCTCTCAGGAGTGGAGCTGGGGCTGGGAAATCATTTATGCACTTAGTTTCGGTTTTGGAAAATATGCACTTTAATGTTTGTTTGGACATTTGCACCTGCTCCTTATCAGGTGAAAATGTGTGCCTATGCCACACAAAGGTATGTGTGTACAGTCCTGGTCATTTTCAAAGCGGGCTTCCCTGCATAAGTCCGCTTTGAAAATTCAGGATGAAGTCCACTTCTACTTTGTACACACAGACCTCAGCCCTAAGTGTGCTGTAATAAAATTGGGTTCAAAATGAGTATCCCAGTAGTGCACCCCACCCCCTTTATCTGTGAGCCAAAGAACACAAGATAAAACAGTGCAGATTTGTTAAAGAATTACACAGAAAGAGTTAACCATAAACAGATATGAATATAGATAAAGAATCAAATCGATTTTCAGCGATACTCTGCTCTAGGGCAATGAACTATAACCTTAAATCTACAGGTACCACCAAGGCCTTGTAGTGAGCTCATTATAACCCTCACTGGACCCAATAATATTCATACATAAACATATACAATTTCCCCCAGGCCCTCAGAAGGCAATTGCTGTGTTATCTACACAGTCCCTTAACCCTTGATGAGGGTTAGCAGCATCATGATGTACCTTCAGTCCAGTTCAACTGGGATGTGGAAAAGTATGCCCCCTTCCAGCCCTGGCAATGGGACCGGGATTACAATTAGAAACAATAAAGAATTTGGGTTTAATTGTGATTCACAAGCTTAGTTCTAGTGAAGATGAATAGCTATGTTTTTATTATGGTGATAGATGCCCCTGGGGCATATACAGGCCTGGATTTGTCAATAGGCTACACTAGGCCTGTGCCCTGGGCAGCAGAAATGTAGGGGGCAGCAGGCTCTCTGAAGATTTGCTGCCTTCCAACAAAAATAATATAAGGGTTAAAATTTTTGTGTGAGGTGTGGACATTGTTTAAAAATACATTTTTGAAAGTCCAGATAAAATGAATTCTATGAATTAAAAAAAGGTCAAATAAAGACCAAACGACTGCCAGCATGGGTTAATAGTGAGGTAAAGTTAAAACGGCATTGTTCAAAAAATGGAAAGCAGACCCAAATGATGAAAATAAGCAAAAGCATAATCACTAGCAAGTTAGATGTAAAACAGTAATTAGCCAAGCCAAAAGAGACTTTGAGAAAAAGCTTGCTAGTGAGGAAAAAACTAATAACAACTTTTTCTAGTACATTTGAAGCAAAAAGCCTGTAAGGGAGTCAGTTCGGCTCCTAGATGACCAAGGGGCGAAAAGGTGCTCAAAGAAGACAAGGAAATATCAGAAAAACTGAATGAATTATTTTTTTCGATCATTATGAAGGAAGATGTTGGAACATACCCACACCTAAAACATCCTTTATTGGTGGATATTCTAAGTTACTAGAACAAATATCTGTGACAATAGAGGATGTAATAGATCAGATTGACAAAATAAAGAGTAACAAATCACGGGGACAAGATGGCATTCACTCCAGAGTTTAAAACAAACTAAAACATGAAATTGCTAACCTGTTACTACTAATCTGTAGCATAAAAACCAATACGGGGTGTTATATGTTAATCGTCTAATGTCGGGTACTTAAAATGTAGAAATCAACCAATCTCTCGGTGGTAACTGAATATAGTACCATTTTTTATTTTATGTTCACAATCGTTATTCTTTTTATATTTTTTTTATATGCAATTAAACAACTTGCCCTGAGGCTTCAATCCATTTTTTTCAGAACGAAACAGTGCTCTCTTGGCAATGACACTTCACTTCACTTCACAAGGGATATAAAATATACCACTTATCTTTTTTGGATGAAATAAATATCTTTCCATATGTTCCCCACTCTTTATATCCTCCTCTGGTGGCCTATGCCCGAAACTGGCAGCGTTTCAGCACCGTGCACCTGGTTCAGGGGCTAGAGAGAGTTTTAATCGGCGTTTTTCTCTCACCCAGTCACCATTTTTTACGTGAATGATCCGAAAAAGAATGGAGAATAAAATGGAAAAAAATCATATTGTCTCCATATCGAGCAATGGTGTGTGGCCACACCCTGAGTATTGTATGCAGTTCTGGTAGCCCCATCTTAAGAAAGATATAGATGAACTAGAGAGGAGCAGAGGAAGGCAACAGAAATGATAGAGGAGACGGAACATCTCTCCTATGAGAAGAGGCTGCACAGGCTAGGGCTGTACAGCTTGGAAAAGAGAGGGCTGAGCGGAGGATATGATAGAAGTTTATAAAATCATGAGCAAAACTGAACAGATAAATAAAGGATGGTAATATTTACCTTTTCAAATAATACTAAAACAAGGGGACACTCCATGAAACCAACAATCAGCAAATTTGAACTAAATCGTGGAAAGTACTTTTTTCACTCAGTGCACTGGAATCTGTTGCCGGAAGACATGCCCAAGGTGACTAGCATAGCAGATTTTGAGAGAGGTTTGGATACGTTCCTGGAGGAAATGTCCATAACACATTATTATCCAGGTAGACTAATGAAAGCTCCTGCTGCCCTGGGAGTGAGTAACAGGATTCAGATTTACTTTATGGGATCTTCCAGGTACTTGCAACCTGCATTGGCCACTGTCAGAGACAGGATTCTGGGCTCCATGGACCCTGGTCTGACCCAGCATGGCAATTCATGTATTCTTATTTTCTTACCTCCCATTTACTTCCCCTCTGCCTCCCAACTCTGAGTTATGTGCTTTCTCTGCACTGGGCTGTCTCTTCCAGTCCTAAATAAACAAAACCATGCAAGTCATTGGCAACAAGGAAATAATCCGAAAACATATCCAACAAGCTTCAGCATTTCAAACTTAAGAAAGTAAATTTTTATATGACAATTGTAAAGAGATTCAGTTAACAAGTTTTGCTTCAGTTCCTGTTTAAACAACAAAAGGGATTGAAGTGATTTTAAATAGTCTAGATGTTTATTTAATAAGGCAGATCCTTGGGATGAAGCATCTCCATTGCTAGAACTGGTTTTAACCTTTAGGCATATTGAATACTGGATGTGTGAGGAATGTCAAAATTTCATCAATTAACAAGATTTAACATGTCAAAAAGAGCTGAAGAACTGCTGTAGTTAATACATACGCACAACAGAATGAGGAGAAGGTTACACCCCTGCCTTAATTCCTTATTAATATTCTTCAGTGGTTTCTCCTGTCTTACTTTTTCCCTGGCATAGGAGCAGGATTTTCTTACACTGCAGGGAACAAAGTTTGTATGTCTTTTAAACTGGCTGCAGCACTTTCTTCTTCAGTACTATCTAAGGTCAACTGGAAAAGAGCCATCGATGGACATTTGCAAAAACTTTACCTCAAATTTTTCTGCTTGCCAGTGCTCATACAATGCAGATAATGAGTTTTTAAGTCTAAAAACTGAGGCAGCAAGGAAAGAGAGAGCCCTATATCAAATGAAAATGTCTCATGACACCATAGTTCCAACTGGAGCAGGTTTCAATTGAACTGAACGACCAGAAAGAAACTGATTGGCAAAATAGAAATAAATCCTCTTATTTTTTTCAAGATGAAGTTCTTTGACTTTGCAGAATAGAGTCATAATTGAACAGTAAATATTTCATCACACCCTGTAGACTTATCCTGCATTGCCGAGTGATCTCGTCATAAGAGATGATGGCACTTTAAAAATAGAAAGCTGTCAAACCAATGTGGTATCCTGTACCCACAATGGGTGTACACTGAGGGGTAGATTTTATAAATGTACGCACGGGCGTACTTTTGTTCGTGCACCAGGCGCGAACAAAAGAACGCTGGATTTCATTAGATATGCGCATAGCCACGCGTATCTTATAAAATCCGGGGTCGGCGCGCGAAAGGGGGTGCACATTTGTGCAACCTGCGCGCGCCGAGCCCAGCACGTGCTGCCTGTTCCCTCCGAGGCCGCTCCGAAATCGGAGCGGCCTCGGAAGGAACTTTCCTTCCTCCTCCCCTCACCTTCCCTCCCTTCCCCTACCTAACCCACCCCCCCCCCCCCCCGGCCCTATCTAAACCCCCCCCCTACCTTTGTTGGCAGATTTACGCCTGCGGAAAGCAGACGTAAATCTGCGAGCGCCAGAGGGCTGCTGGCGTGCCATCACCCGACCCGGGGGCTGGTCCAGAGGCCTCGACCACACCCCTGGGCTGGCGCCATGCCCCCGGGCCCACCCCCGAAATGCCGCGTCACTCGCGGCCTGCCCCCGACACGCCCCCGACACGCCCCTCCATGGAAGCCCCGGGACTTACGTGCGTCCCGGGGCTTGCGCATGTCGCCGAGCCTATGCAAAATAGGCTCGGTGCGCGCAGGGGGGGTTTGGGGTAGGTTTTCGGGGGTACGCTTGTATCGTACACGCGTACCTTTTTGAAAATCTACCCCTGAGAGTAAAAGAGGATATTTTAGGTGCATGACAGCACCTTCTCCATTCCCATATTTTAGGGGCATGACAGCACCTTCTCCATTCCCATAGAGCAGGGGAGTCAGAAGAAGAATGCCCTGTGCTAGAAGGAATTTCTTCCCTGCCCCCTGGATCACCTTGCTAGTGTCTGGAAAGAATCAGTAATTACTGCTTGGAGAAATGTTTATTTATTTATTTATTTAGTATTTTATTTATTTGTTTTCTATCCCGTCAATCTGGAACAATTTTGACGGTGTACACTCTATTATATAGTAAACACTATATAAGAACACAATAAAATTACTTAAAAGTATTGGGGAGAAGTAAACTATTCGGGTATATTTTTTTGAGTGTTTGTGTATTTTATTTTAAATAGGTAGTCAGAAAGGCAGGCAACAAACAGAAGTTTGTGTGTTTGTATTTCCCAACCCTCCCATCCACCCCTAGCTCAACCTCTAATTTATAGGCAGCTGTCACTTTCACACTTAAAAAATATATATAAAAAAGAAAAATTAAAAGAAAAAAACAAATCAGCCTTTTAACTTAAACTCAGAAATTCCCCATACCTTATCAAGAACTATATCATTCCCTTGTAGGTCACTACCAGATATATAGTGAATACACTAATACATTTAAAGGACCCTAATGGTACACATCCCTACTCCCATAGCAACCTAAAATTTAACTAGGAACTGAACAAATTTAAGATGAAGGCAGGAGTCCAGCAGCAAGAGGGGGGCCTCCCAGTCTTTTGCATCAAGTGTTACATGTATGATATTTTACCCACTGGTCAGAAATTGTACATGTACATGTGATGCAAAAAGCTCCTGTCTCTCAGAGAATGAGTCCGATCGCTGGAGGCTAGATTGGCAGATCTGGAGGAGCTGAGGCAGACAGAAATGTATATAGATGAGACCTTCAGGGACATAGTAGCCAAGTCCCAACTCCAGTCTTGTAAATGACTACCATTTTGCACAGGACTCGGCGCCTCAGCATCTCAAAGGAAGTGGAACTGGAAGCCTAAGCAAAGCCATCCTTTTAAATCATGGTGATGAGGTCAGCAGAGATCCTACAAACATGAGTGGTGCTGTCAAAAATAAACATCCAGAATTGACAATGATAAGTAGATTAAATGGTTTGTTTTCACAGTGGAGAAAGGTAAACAGTGGAGTGCCTCAGGGATCTTTACTTGAACTGGTGCTTTTAATATATTTATAAATTATCTAGAAAGGGGTATGACAAGTGAGGTGATCAAATTTGTGGATGACACACAATTATGCAGAGTAGTTAAATCTCAAGCAGATTGTGATGAATTGCAGGATGATCTTGCGAGCCTGGAAGATTGGGCTTCCATATGGCAGATGAAATTTAACGTGAACAAGTGCAAAGTGATGCATACAAGGAAAAATAACCCTTGCTGTAGTTATACAATATTAGGTTCCATCTTAGGAGTTACCACCCAGGAAAAAGATCTAGGCATCATAGTGGATAATACATTTAAATTTTCAGCTCAATGTGTTGAGAGGCCATAGCAGAAGCTTTCAATTGCAGCTCCTCTCAGATTCCTGCACATCTGTGAATTCTGCTGCATAACTTATCATTCACTTGTGACAAGGAGAGAGCAAGAGAGAGACTCCATCAAAAGTTATAGCAGAGAGGGAGGTTAATGAAATATTATTATTATTATTATTATTTTAAAGGCTTTTGTATACCGACTTTCTTGATACAAATCAAATCAACTCAGTTTACATCGAACTAAGCAGTAACTATAACCAACCAATCAACAAGAGACAATTTAAAAGGAGCATAAAGTTACATTATAACAAGGAAGCCTTAACTGGGAGTAGGAAAAAAAGAGAGGGAGAACGAAGATAAAGTACTATATACAATAGAGTATGGGAGGGAGGCAAAGAGCCGACCTCATGATAACTTGTGAGCGTAATTAGCGTTTGTTTATTTACATAAGTGATGGAACAGTTCTAAGTCAGGCTGTTGGACTAGTGGCGGGGAAGGCTCAGCAGAACAGCCATGTCTTTAGTTTCTTTTTGAAAGTTAGTAGACAAGTTTCCTGCCTGAGGTCCGGAGGCATGGCGTTCCAGATGGAGGGACCTGTGATAGGAGGGAAATATAAAATCAATGAATATAGTGAACATTGGGCATACATCTAAATGAAGGTAGGCACTGTACATTAGAAAGCGCACACAAGTGTCTATTCTGTAAAATCATAGATGTGCAAAAACAATTATGCAGAAGAATAAATTTCCACCAAATAGCCCTCAAGTTGGCCCCTAGCATCTTTTCTTGCAGCAAGGAAAAAATGCATAGGCTGAATATTCAACTATGTAAGCTTCTTGGGCACTTTGCAGACTTGAGGTCTTAAGATGCCAAAGTAGTTACATGGGTAGGTGGCTTTTTTCCTTTGGCTCTGAAATTTATCAGGGTCATTGACCAACAAGATCTCATGTTTACAAGGAGAGTAAGAGTCAGCTAATCAGTCGGGAACAGGTAGCAAGGCTTCCTCTCTTGTGAATGAGACATGTACTGTCATGTTAAAGTCAGGGACATGCTTAGGATTATAAGCACAGAAAGTATTAAAGCACCGTCTTACAGATAAAACAGCTCACAAGCTGCCAAGATAAATACGCCAAAGGTGATCTTTTGAAATATATTCATTTGCACATTCTGTGTTTCAAGCTGTAGCAGTCAAAGGCTATGTTTAAACTAGACTCCTACTGTTCCACTTATAATTTCACAAAGATCACCCACCCATAGCTTAAACGCTCGGCATCTGAAAATAACTCCCCAGTTCAAAATTCCTGCAAGAAATGCTTATGAAAGAAGTTAAACATCAAAAACTGCAGAAATGGTGGTGTAATCAGGCATTTGTGGAGAGTGCTTCACCCTGGTGAAAAATATTTCACCTGCTCTGCTAGAGCACATCCACCTCAAACCAAAATAGACTACATTTTGCTTACAGAATCCTTATTTTTGCAAGTGGCATCCTCTTTCATTAGTGCACTAATAATTTCTGATCATTGCCCCGCTCTTTGTATGTTTATGGGAAATAGGGTGAAGCCCAAGGGTAACAACTGGAGATTGCCAGCGTGGTTAACCAATGATCCACAATTTAAATCCTTTCTAGCACAAAAGTGGCAGCAATTTGCACAGACGAATGCGCAGCATGGAGGTGATCGGTTTTGTACTGGAAACTTCCAAAGTCCTTAAAGGAGAAATTATTAACTATATAGTAACAAAAAAAAGTTGCTAAATCTGAATATTCTTGATTTGTAAAAACAACTAGTTAAATATAAAAGTCTAATGCATAGATTTCCTAGGGAGAATTGGCACTCTAAATTTTGGGCATCTCAAAAGTTATTAAATGATCTTCTCCATCAGTCGATTTGCTATTTTTATATACACATTAGCTGTTCCAGCATGGGAAGAAATCTGGTTGGTTGTTGGGAATTTAGCTAAAGCACAAGCAATGTCCAAGTTTATTAAAGGGGTGAAAAATGAAGTGGGTGAATGAGTAACTTCTGTGGAAGGGATTGGGGAAGTATTCAAACTCTTCTATCAAACTTTATATACTGCAGAAGAGAACATTTTAGTAAACAGAGACCAATCTTTCACCGATATGGTGATTCCTAGAGTTAGTGTGCAAATGTTAGATGTGTTGAATAAACCCATAACCATTCAAGAGATTAATCAAATTATTCATGGGTTGCAAAATTATAAGACCCCGGGTCCAGATGGGCTAGCAACCAGTTATTAGAAAGTGGTGCCTGAGCACTTGGGAGCCCGGCTAACAGACTTTTTGAACAAATGATTCACATCAAGCAGCTGCCGGAGCTTTGAAACTAGCAGCCATTATAGTCTACCGAAACCTGGAAAGGATCCAATGCTGGCCTCTTTGTGTAGGCTGATTTCCCTGCTAAATTTAGATGTTAAAATATATGCAAAATTAATAGTTAATTATGCCTCAACTAATAATCACTGTGGAACAAGCAGGTTTTGTGTTTGGAAGGAAATCTTCTGCAAATATCAGGGGTTTGTTGATGGCTTTCGATTCATGTAAAAGGCTGAGGTTTCAGAATACTCTGGCAGTACATTTTGACGCAGAAAAAGCCTTTGATAGTATCCTGGGATTTTCTTTATTATGTGTTGGAAAAATTTGTTTTTCTCAGGACCCATTGTGGATGCAATTAAACTACTTTATGTGGAGCCCAAGGCATATATTTATACGAATGTCCCAATCCGAAAATTTTAATCTGGGTAGAGGCACAAGAAAAGGTTATCTGTTATCACCGATTCTTTTTATTCTTACTCTGGAGCCTTTAGTTATCAAATTAAAGCAGGATGGAAGGATTGTGGGTGTACCAATGGGTGATCAAGAATTGAAAGCTATGTTACTTGCTGATAACATCATGCTGGTGTTAACTAATGCTAAACAAACTCTTGCCAGTTATTCTATCCACGATTACATGCTATGATAGCTTTTCTGGTTTAAAATTAAACTTTGGTAAGTCAGAAGTTATAGATGTGAGTGGACATCTGAGGAATCAATGGGTAGATTTTCCATTGCATTGGGCAGAAAGGACTATTAAATATCTAGGAACTAGGATTCATAGGAATCCTCACGAGTAGTACTCCTGGTGATAAAGGAGTTTAAAAAGAAGCCGAATAGTTGAATGCAATTCCCTTTATCTCTATCAAGCCATATAGTACTGGTAAAATCTTATTCCAAAACTTTTATATATTTAATAAATGGTGCCATTGGGTGATATTTAAAAAGGATATTATAGCAATTAATAAGATGTGCTCTAATTTCTTTTGGCAGGGGCATAGAGCAAAGACATCAATTAGAAATTTAATGATTCCTAAGTTGGAAGATAGATTGGGGTTTTCTAACATTAAGCTCAACAATATTGCTTGTATCATGGGAATTTCAAAAGATTGGCTTCTTGATAACAATGAATCCTTTGCATATTAAGCAGAAGTGAGCTTTGCGGCTCCCTTAAGTTTGCCCTTTATTTTACACATATCTAAGGACTATCTTCCAAAATATCTTTCCAAATCTATGACATTTGGGTAGTCAGGCAAGGCTGGAAGTATGTGAGAAGGTTCTTGAAGTTATCATGGGAGAAGTCATATTGTCTCCCTCTACTGGAGAATCCCAACTTTGCACCGGGATGCATGTATGAATTCTATCAAAATTTAAGGGGCCAAGGCATTAGCAGTATTCAACCTTTAATAATCAGTGTACAGGTGATATGCACTCCTTTGATTATTGTATTAGAAAGCTAAATTTCACAGTAAAAGACAAATTTGCTTATATATAGTTGAAAAGTTATATATTGTCTGCGTGTACACCAGGGAAGGGAGTGTACACTAATGGTCCATTTTAATGGGTTTGTTGGGGAAAACTAAGATGTCCATGTCGTAGATGTTTACATTTTTGCAGGATAACTCATAAGGGTAGATTTTAAAAAATTGCGCGATCGCGTACTTTTGTTTGCGCACCAGGCGCAAACAAAAGTACGCTGGATTTTATAAGATACACGCGTAGCCGCGCGTATCTCATAAAATCCGGGGTCGGCGCACGCAAGGGGGTGCACATTTGTGCAACCTGTGTGCGCCGAGCCCAGCGCGCACTGCCTGTTCCCTCCGAGGCCGCTCCGATTTCGGAGCGGCCTCGGAGGGAACTTTCCTTCACCCTCCCCCCACCTTCCCCTCCCTTCCCCTACCTAAGCCACCCCCCCCCCCCCCGGGCCCTATCTAAACCCCCCCCTTACCTTTATTCCACGATTTACGCCTGCGAAAAGCAGACGTAAATCTGTGCGCGTCGGCCGGCTGCCCCGCTCCGTGTTCCGGTCCCGGGGGCTGGTCCGGAGGCCGTGGCCACGCCCCCGGAACGCCCCCGGGCTGAAACCACGCCTGCGTCGCCGCCCCCAAAATGCCGCGTCAAGCCCCCGAAACGCTGCGTCATTCGGCCACGTCCTCGACACGCCCCCTTCCACCCCTTTTAAAAAACCCCGGGACTTACGCGCGTCCCGGGGCTCTGCGCGCGCCGGCGGCCTATGCAAAATAGGCGCACCGGCACGCGAGGGCCCTGCGCGCGTAAATCCGCCCGGATTTACGCGCGCAGGGCATTTAAAATCCGCCCCATAGTGTAATATTCAGGCTTTAGCTAGTTTGTGATCAAAAGATGTGAATTGTGAATTGATGCATGATAATATTTATGCGTGCATTATTTCTATACAGAAGGCTACTTCTTATGTAACATTAAGGGAAATGATTTATAAGATATTAAACAGGTTACTTTTTTGGCCTTTCAAAGCTTTTAAAGCCAAAATTACTTCCCAAAATGCCAACAGGCGAATGCTTTGCTAAAGCATAGTCTGTGGGATTGTACTGATCTGATCAAGTGTTTTGGCAGAGCATTTCAGGTTTTTTTTACTAACAAAATTATGGAGCTTTTCCCATGTTTAGCAGCCTTCTGTATCTTAGAGCATGTTCAAAATACAGGTGCCTTTTGTAGAGGTACAAGAATGTTAGTTTCAATGGGTTGCTTACAACTTTGAGATGTATTCTGAAAGTATTGCTGAGTGATAAAAGGACCAAAAGTTATATGTTGGAATCTACTCATGTGGAACTTGTTTGCTAGAAGAGTGCAAATCCATTGATTCAAGCTCAACTCACAGTGAAGTCTTTTTCACTGTGTTTGGAAGGATTTTCAGTCCTCATTCCCAAAGGAGGTTACACAGACCTTACTAAGTATATAGCAATTTCTGAGTTATCTTAATAAGTTGTATTCATATGCAAAGAGTTAAAGGGGGGGGTTAAGATTATTAGGTGCTGAGCTAGAGGCTGCAATTCAATTCAATCACTTGTTAATATGCTCTGATTTGACATAATTTGATCTGATCTGCTGCTTTATTAACTTTTACTAATGCTTCATTAATGTTTTATTGTACATCAAGTAAAGTGCTTTGGTTATGGAGGTGTTGCCATAGCACATGGTTAAAGTTCAAAGGGGGGAGGAGATGGAAGGGGGCTGGGTCTTTCATTGTATAGTAGTAATATTGTACATGAAACTGCTGTAGTGGTATATTTAACTTGAAAATTTCAATAAAAATGTTAAACAAAAAAAAAACTTCACTCTTATTTGGATAAATATGTCTTGATTGCACTGGACCAGACGTATGTACTCTCTAGGCTGGACAACTGCAATTACCTCTGATTTTCCGGCATTTAAAAAAGCACTGAAGACATTTCTTTTCAAGCGAGCATATGATCTGGCAATGTAATTTCTGATGACTGTTCCTCAGTGCTGTTATTTTTTAGTAGTTTCTGTTATGTCTCTTGGCCGCAGTAACCCCCAGCCGACCCCCCCCTACCTGCTCCTCGGCTCCTTCTCGCCGCAGCGCTGTGCGGCCCGTTCCGCTCCGAGGCAGGCCTTCCCATGGCCTGCCGCATGGCCGACAATGCCATCTTCCTCCTCCTCCCAGCGGGGCTCTCCCTAGGTGCGTGCGTGTGGGAGGCCCCGCCCCGTAAAGGGACAGTGGCGGGAAAAGCCAAGCCCGGCCCCAGATGATGACACCCTTTGGAGGGGTATTTTAAACTCCACAGCTGCTGCAGAAGATTGCCTTTGCAACAGGTTTACTCTGTTGCTGATTGGCTGCACATCGTGCCTTGCCTTCGAGTTCCTGCCTTGCCCTGCCTCCGAGTTCCTGCCTTGCCTCGTCTCCAAGCTCCTGCCCTGATCCAGCACCTGCCTCCATTCCTGTATCCAGTCCTCGGCTTGATCCCCAGGTTCTGACCTCGGCTTGTCTTCACGTCTCTGATCATCTACTGCCCGTCCTGACCCTTGGCCTGTGACTCCGCTCCACTTCTTCGCTGCACATATAAAACTAATCGGAGAAAGTTCTTTTTCACTCAACGCACAATTAAACTCTGGAATTTGTTGCCAGAGGATGTGCAGTTAGTATAGCGGTGTTTAAAAAAGGATTGGATAAGTTCTTGGAGGAGAAGTCCATTACCTGCTATTAAGTTCACTTAGAGAATAGCCACTGCCATTAGCAATGGTAACATGGAGTAGACTTAGTTTTTGGGTACTTGCCAGGTTCTTATAACCTGGATGTCCACTGTTGGAAACAGGAGGCTGGGCTTGATGGACCCTTGGTCTGACCCAGTATGGCATTTTCTTATGTTCTTATGTTCTTATGCCTGCCTCGGATCTTCTGCCTGGACTCCATTCCACTTCTCCGTGAAACTTCGGTTCCTGGTTCCTGATTCACTGTGTGAACGCTCCGAGTACTGTAGTCCGCTCCTCGGAGGACCGACCTGCCTGATCTCTTGGAACCATTCCATGTGAGTGCTTCTCTTCTCCAGCTCTACCTCCCAGAGACGAGTTCCATCGGGGCAATCCCTCGGTGGTCTTCACCGCTCGCTCCGGCTCAAGGGTCCACAATCGTAACAGTTTCAGGGATGACTTGTGTGATATAGTTTATTTTTCCTGTGTGATATATTTCTTTTATATTTTTTATGTGTGTTGCGCTGGAGGCGGACCCTTGGCCCGAGGTGGGGTTGACGCTACCCGTAGGGCAAGCCCCATGGGTCCTGATTGTCGGGAGGTGGAGCTGACTAGGAGAAGGAGGCTGACTGGAGCTTCGCCAATACCAGCCTTCGTTCCCCGCAGGTTGAGTCCTTGGGTGCCGGGGCAGGCTGGTCTTAGGTGGGCCTCCGTATGACGACTCCCAGTAGATGAGAAGAATGGTAGTCAGGGACCAACAGAGGTATCAAGGAACCGACATAGGTCCAGATAAGGCAGGGATCCAGAGACCCGGTTGCCAAAGTGGGACACAGTGAAGGCAGGTGGCGCCCAGGTAATAGAAGGCCAGAGCCTAGAAAGGTCAAGTCCAAGGAGATACTGAAGACATAGTCTGAGACAGGCTGGTGTCAGGGCAGGCAGCTGAGCAAGACAAGAAAATTTATCCAGCTAAATTTAACCAGATAAGTTATCCTAGATGTTCAATGGGATAAATGTCCTGTTGAATATCCACAATTAAAGTTATCTGGCTACTTTTAGACAGACGACATTTAAACCTCATTGGCTATCTTTGAATATCACCGGTTAGGTTTTACATTAAAAACATAAGACTTGCCATACTGGGTCAAACCAAAGGTCCATCAAGCCCAGTATCCTATTTCCAATAGTGGCCAATCCAGGTCACAAGTACCTGGCACCCAATGGTAGATTCCAAGCTGCTTATCCCAGGGATAAGCAGTGGATTTCTGCAACTCCACCTTAATAATGATTTATGGAATTTTTCTCCAGGAACTTGTCCAAACCTTTTTTAAATGCAACTGCACTAATAGCTTCTATCACATCCTCTAGCAACAAATTCCAGAGCTTAATTTTACATTGAGTAAAAAAGTATTTTCTCTTATTAGTTTTAAATGTATCACCTAGTAACTACATTCTGTGTCCACTGGTCTTCATACTTTTTGAAACAGTAAACAATCAATTAATATTTACTTGTTCCATTCCACTCATTATTTTATAAAGCTCTATCTCAGCCTTCTCTTCTCTAAGCTGAAGAGTCCTAACCTCATAGGGAAATCATCCCATTCCCTTTATCATTTTGGCTGCCCTTCTCTACACATTTTCTGATTCTGCTAAATCATTTTTAAGATCTGGTGACCACCAGTACTGCACACAATACTCAAGATGAAGATGCATCATGGAACGATTCAGAGGCATGTGATATTCTGTTTTATTCTCCGTTCCTTTCCTGATAATTCCTAGCATTCTATTTGCTTTCTTGGATGCTGCTGCACACTGAGCAGAAGATTTCAATGTGTGGCCGGATGACTTTAGCCTTATTCGGCTATATTCAAAAGAATATAGCCAGGTAAGTGGAGCTGCAGTACTAAAAAAAAAACAAACAAACAAAAAAACCTACCTTGACTACCTTGTGAGCATAGCAGCCTGAACACCAGCACCCCCAACACACGCAAGTTATGGCAAGTTATGCTGGAAGTATTTCTCCCAAAGTAACGCAAAAAGCACCAGGCCCAGGTCGCAGTCACTATGTACCATGATCAAAATGACCTGCCTCAAGCAGCATTAAATATACTTGTTTGTGAAGGATCTGGGAGACAAAGAAAAGGCATATATATATGTAATTTGGGTAAATAAATCTTTGCATTTATTTATCTATTTATGGGAGTATGTGTGTGCAGAATGGAGGTTAAGAGTGAGGAATCTACAGTAGCTTTTTCTCCTCTGTGCTCCCAATATTTATTTTTACATTGTGACAGATATCTTTTTCTTTTTTTTTTGCGTTTTTGCCAAATATTTCCCAAATATCTGTGCTTACAACAGTTACTTTTCAGGCTTTTGCTGCTACCAGAGGCTAAAAAAATGTGGGTGAATCAGTCCTTGTGTATATTTCAAATTAGTACATTATACGCACACACACTAATAGAATTTGAGTCAGCTGAAAATATTCCAAACTAATAATGGTTATTGCTTTGGATTGTTTGTCTACAGTATAAAATAGCATAATTTATATGCCTTCTATATAATTAGAAGTAATGGCATGGCTTAAGAAAGAGGTGAAATTGAGAACTATAGATTAGTGGGATGATGCAACCAATAATATACAAAGAAACACTGTAGATGATGGCAGAACAAAATCAACTGGCCCAATCATTCCTGTCTGCTCTGCAAGGATATATCCCAGCATCCAGCTGTAGAGCAGGAGTGCTTGTGAGATCTCCCCTTAGCCAGAACAGCCTTGCCATCATCCTCCTCCTTTGTACTCTGCCATTATGGGCAGATGAACATAGACAGGTCCCCCACATTTAATTCACTCCTAGCAACTCCCACCACGTCTATCTCTAACCACAAAGCTTTGCAATCATCTGTATAACTACCAAAACCAGCATGGCCATTGCCCAAGAAAAGTGGGCAGGGTAATGCAAATAATTACAAATGGGATTAGGCACCAATTGTACACAGTAATTATATTTAAAGTAACAAGAAAAGTACTAATTGATGGATTATTTAAATGGTTAAGGCTGTAAAGCTAATAATGATATTCAGTATGCAAGGGTAAAACTAACAATGCATGTTACTTGAGAATCACATCTAAACTTAATAATCCTTGAGTTTTACATTTAAAAATAAATCAGAAACAGAAACAGAGAAAACATTAGGAAAAAAAAAGAATATCTGCAAACAGGTATGGTCTGTTTTACGTAGCTTGGATATCATCTAACATCGATTATTTCCCCCCTGGCATTTAAAATATTTACCTGTTTTAGCTTATTTTGATCACTTCCTAAATTATTTCTGCCTCTGCTTCAGCAAGAATCCCCCCAGAGCAGGTAGTAAGAAGCAATAGCATAGTGCAAGGATTTCCAACCTTTCAGGGAACATGGACCCACTTTTCAGCCTAAAAAATGTTTGCAAACCCCTGCACCCGTCTCTTTAATTTTGGCATGACACAACAAAAGAAATAATGATATGCACTCCCGTATCTTTCATAATGGATAAAACTTAATATTAAACAATGCTTACTGACCTAAACTGAATACATAGGGAGGGAAATTTCCAAACCTATTTAAAAATTGTCCTCATAACTGAAGGTTAGCCTCCACCTCCCATTCCTGCTTCAAAAGGGGAAAGGAAACAAGTTGAAAAAGCTCCAGGTTGGCAACTCAGCATGACCTGGTGGACAATTACCACCTTAAGACCTGCAGTCTAATTTTCAAATGGAAACTGTGGAATTTCCTTTTGAAAACTCAGGCCGGAGGGAGAAAGCTAGTACTTAGAAGCAGGTGGAAAGTGCATATATGCAAATGTGCATGAGGATTTCAAAATTAAATCCCTGCATGTACTTCCCCTCCTCCAACCTAGCCTTGCTCCTTTTTTCTCTGTATGTAAAGGTGTGCAGGCTGCTCACAGCACAGTGGCAGGGAATAGCAATTTTCAAAGGGAACAGGAAGCTCGGTGGGCCGCAGTGGCGTACTAAGGGAGAGCGAGGGAGCGGAAGCTGTACGTGGGCATGCGTGCACGCATGGGTCCTGCGGCAGCGCGACGTAATGTGCTGACAGGGGTTCCTACTCCCCGCCAGCAAAAGCAATGTCCTGCAGTGCCGTCGGTTTTTCTCCAATCCGGCGGCAGATGAAGAGGCCCTGCTCTGCAGGCAGTGGCAGAAGAAGAAATCCAAAATGTGTTTGAGAGAGCGAAAGATTGGCCCTGTGAGAGTGAGTGCCTGTGTATTAGAGGGTGTGTGTGTGTGTGTGTTTATGTGTGTGAGAGTGCCTGTGTGAGTATGTGGGTGCCTGTGTATATAAGACTTGCCTGTGTGTGTATGTATGTGAGACTGTGTAAGAGCTTCTGTGTGTGTCTGTGTAAGAACTTCTGTGTGAGAACCTGTATGCCTGTGAATGTGTCTGTGTGAGAGCTTATGTGTTTGAGTATGTTTTGTGCCTGTGGATCACATATAGGCTCTCGCAGGCACGCACACATACACACACACAAACATAGGGGGTCATTTTCCAAGGAGTTACCGCGGGTGATAATTCCGCAAATCGCGCTAACAGCCATTAACGCGATTTGCGAATGCAAATTTTGTATTCAGGGGGCGGAGCAAATGTAAAGTAGGGAGGATTTATCATGTGCTGCGAAACAGCTGCCCTGTTAGCACAGCTCCTAACGCACCCAATAACTACACCTCTTTCATTTGCGTTACATTGTGCGCTAGAGGCCGGTAAAGGTTTTTCACGATGTTGAGAGAGAGAGAGAGAGAGAGAGAGAGAGACTTGCTATAGTGCCTCCTCCCTAGACAGGTATTTGTATCCCTATGGGAGGCCCACCTAGTAACTCAACCTAGCTTGAGGGACTCTCTACCTGGGTAGCATCAAGCTAGGTTGAGGGAACCTTGCCCAAATCTCATCTTGGAGTGAGTTTCCTCACTCCGAAGGCCATCAAATCTTCACAAGAGACCACTGTTCTGTTCGTACATCTCACGTTGAATGTCAAAGTGGCCCCTACCCCCCTACACTAATACTTAACCCTCACCTCGAGTTACTAGGTGGGCCTCCCATAGGGATACAAATACCTGTCTAGGGAGGAGGCTCTCTCTCTCTCAACATCATGAACTGCAATACATAGCCCAAATTGGGCTAATAGTACAACTTGCAATAACAGCTTTTCGCATAGCTGATATTACAATTTGTGATACACATGCTTATTAGCATAAGGTACACCCCTTTTTGGTATCGCATGCGATATTGGAAAATGAGGCCCATAATGTATCTATGAGGGTGAGGCAGCCTGTGTATGTTAGAGACAGGGAGTGTGTAAGAGAATGAATGTGTTATTGTGCTTGTGTGTGAGAGAGAAGATAAAATTTGTGCGACCCTATCTCCCTCAATCTACAACAATCTCAGGGTGACTGGTATTCAGAAGATCCCAGGTATGGAGAGCAGATTTTTAAATCCTTTTTAGTTTTAATTATTGGGTGTAATTTGATTCTGCTTTTATGAAAACATTTTTTGGGGGGGAATAGAACATTTTGTAATTGTAGTTTTTTATTTCATCAGATTTTTGAAATTTTATTTGGTGTTTGGGAAATTTTCAAAATTCTATTCATTAACTGGTTTGAATATTCTTTTTATGAATATGATTTTACTATTATGATTCATGTTTTATATTTCTTAATTTTATTCATATTTTATTCTTAATTTTATTCTGATTCACCACACTTCATATAACTGTCCTTATATTTGAGTTACCTATGCGCTGTCTTCTTCCCCCAGTTCTTTACCCCTGTTTTATTGTAACTTTTTGCTTCTTTACTAAGTTAATGTTTTACGTTTATTGTACCCCAGTTTTCTGTAAACTGACATGATATGACACTGTCATGAATGCCGGTATAAAAAAGCACCAAATAAATAAATAAATAAATAATTTCATGTTTTATGAAGAATGGTAATGTTTCTATGTTTCTATTGTTGCTCTGCATGTAGAGGCTGGCTTGTTGTGGGTTCCAGTTCAGTTCTTCTCCGCACATTTCTGTTTATATTTTCTGATCTCTTTATTCTGAATTTATTCAGGGTCTCTCTGTGTTCTGCAAATATGATCGAGGTGAAGTATTTTGTGATCTCTAGCAGCCTGGTTTCTTAATAAGAGTTTTATTGGTGTTCTAGGGCCTGGTGTAATATGTGCAGTGTTGCCTTTTCATAGATAAGGTTGCCAGGGTTGTTTTGGTAATGGAGGTTTACTATATATTAATGGTTTGTTCATGGTTTTCTGAGGGCCAAGCTCACATCCAATACGCATTACAAAAAGTCTAATTCCATAGGAACTCTAAGTGTCTTTTTTGCAGAGTTTTCTGGTTGGCACCTCAGGAGTGCAAGTAAATATAATATGCATGTTGTAAGTGATATTTTTGCCTCAAAAGACTGTATTCTTGAATGTTCTTTTTCATGTACAATTTGTTATAAAGTCATAATTTAATTATATGTGTCTGTAAAGGGTACAGGAGAGAGAGAGAGAGAGAGTGTGTGTGTGTGTGTGTGTGTGTGTGTGTGTGTGTGTGTGGAGGGGGGTGGCGTGTGCACAAGGCTGTAAGGTTTGTCTAGGGTACCTAATACACTTCCTTATCCATAGTTCTTGGCAGGGGGGGGGCTTTTCAGTTTTTAAAAATATAGATTGCAGGACGGAGTTGGGCCTCATTTGATAGGCCCGGGACAAGCACTGAATGAATCGCACAGGGCAGCAAAAAAAACTAACACCGGCCCTGCAAATACATACAGAAAATGATAGTCACAGAGGTCCATTTTCAGACACAGACTGGCTAGCAAAGTTAGCCGGATAAACTTATCCAGCTAATTTTGGAGGTATATTCAATAGTGAAACCGCACTATTAAATATAGCCGTCCATCTTAAAGTTATCCAGCCAACTATAGCCACCTAACTTTTGGACAGCTCTTTGGCCCAATCAGACCGTCCACTAAGTTATCTGGCTAGCTATGAACATCGGAGTTAGCCCGCTAAATTAACCAGCTAACAACTCCTCCCAGTAACTCAGCGGCTAAATTCTAGGTAATTATCTTATTAGCTGACTAGAATATAGCCAGATAAGTGCCCAAATATTCATTTAGCCAGCTAACTTCTGAGTTAACCAGATAAACCTTTTGAATATGGACCTCAAAATGTATATTTCAGAAAAAGTAAAACAATAGCCTGCTTTTCAAAGAGAAGGCTTATGAGATTTCCAGTCTGTCTGTTGTCCCCCTAAATAAATAACTTTTGTGATTGTCATATCCATGACTAGCTGTTGTCTTTTCCTCCTTCCTCAATTTCTGGCAGTCATCTCTCCCTTCCTGCCTCCTGGTCCATGGTGGTCCTCTAGCTCTCCCTCGTGATCTCTCTCTCTCTACCTCTCCTGTCTACCTCTTTATCCTCCATCATTCCTGTTTCATTTCTTCTCTGCTCTGTCTTTCCCCTCATACTGCCAGTTCTATTTCCTCTTTTCTTCCTCTCAGTCATTCTACTTACTTTTTTAGTACAGTTCTCCTTTCCTCTTTCTGTCAGGCCAGTGACAGAGCACATCGCAGACCTCTCACCACTGTGATCACTCTGCTTTTCTCCCTGCGTAGCAGTGGCTGCTGAAGGTTCTAAGAGCTGCAATCGGCCCCTCTCTTACCCACATCCTCACAGTGCAGCAGTGGGATTTATGATTCAAGGGCTGCAGTTGATCCCTCCCTTCCATACATCTACTAGACATGCTCAATGCAGTTTAGGGCTCCTACTGGGTAAAAATGGCCCTTTTCTGTCGCATCTTCTCCTGGCCTGCAGCACTCTCACTCTCCAGGCTAGCAGCTCGACTAATCACAGACAGCAGCAGCCCAGCTTAACTTTCTTGCATCCCTTCTGGCAGAGACCCCCCCCCCCCCTGCCGGATGGTCTCATGGATCTTTGGGGGTCCACGGATCCCAGGTTGGGAACCTCTGGCATAGTGGAATCTTTTACAATATTACAGCATTTTGTTTTCTCAGAAATCAGGTACAATCATCATAAGAACATAAGAACATGCCATACTGGGTCAGACCAAGGATCCATCAAGCCCAGCATCCTGTTTCCAACAGAGGCCAATCCAGGCTACAAGAACCTGGCAAGTACCCAAAAACTAAGTCTATTGCATGTTACTGTTGCTAGTAATAGCAGTGGCTATTTTCTAAGTCAACTTAATTAATAACAGGTAATGGACTTCTCCTCCAAGAACTTATCCAATCCTTTTTTAAACCCAGCTACACTAACTGCACTAACCATATCCTCTGGCAACAAATTCCAGAGTTTAATTGTACATTGAGTGAAGAAGAACTTTCTTCGATTAGTTTTAAATGTGCCACACGCTAACTTCATGGAGTGCCCCCTAGTCTTTCCAATATCTGAAAGAGTAAATAACTGATTCACATCTACCCGTTCTAGACCTCTCATGATTTTAAACACCTCTATCATATCCCCCCTCATCCGTCTCTTCTCCACAGTCCTTATTTTAATTACCAGACCAAAGCAATTACCTTTCAGTCCTGCAGAGCTCCTGAAGTACATATAGAATTGAATATTGATAGCTATTAGCACTGTGAGTTTTTTTTTTTTCTCAAACTGTAATTAAGATTGGGGCTCATTTCACCCAAAGAGGTTCATGCTTCCACGTGGAAAACAACACTAAATATCAAGTTTTCCTGAATATCTATCATCCTAACAGAAGCTAGCTGGCTGCTGTGTGGCGTTATAAACCACTGCAAAGGAAGGGCCTGAGAAAAGTTATGCAGAGCATGCAGGAGGTAGAGGCAGCCTGTGCGCTCATCACTGGGCTCTGTTCGGCCTCTGGTCGCACTCACAAAGAGTATGTCACCCAAATAGATATGCAGCTCCGAGCAGAAGTACATCCAGGCAGCTTCCCTTTAGGCCAGGGGTGGCCGACCCTGGTCCTCCAGAGGCACAAACAGGCCTGGTTTTCAGGATATTCATACTGAATAAGCATGAGATAGAACTGCTTACATTGGAGGCAGTGCATGCAAATCTATCTCGTGCATATTCATTGTGGATATCCTGAAAACCGGGCCTGTTTGTGGATCTTGGACACCCCTGCTTTAGGCCATGCAGCTCCCATTATTTCCTAAAAAGGAAAAATGTAATTTTTACTTTTTGGTTCCTCTGGTTTAAAATCATGGAAGCCAGCCCATACGATCCTCTTTCCTTTTACTCAATACAATTTCATTGTAATGAAATCAGAAAAAAAAAAAAAAGAGTTGGGAAAAAAATCCCATTTCAGAGCTGTTTCTCTCTGCTTTTAAAAAAGACAGCGCCATAATTGCTGGAGCATTGCTAGAGCGTATCTCGGCCATTCTCCTTTGGAATTCCACATTTCCGTTGCAAATAACACAAATGGCATCATTAATTCTTCATTTTACTTTTGAATAAAACCACAGGAATCAAAGGTCCCTCCTTTTACTAATGACAGTGTTTTTTTCTACTCTGAATGGAGAATATCTTTGTTGTTTTTTTCTTTATCCATTTTCCTCATTGATCCGTAGGGAGGTGGATGCTATAAGTGGTTCTAAATATAATTGAGGCAGTGGAGCAATTAAAGGGCAAGCTAGCATTTTTGATCTCCTGCCCTTGGTCCTAGTGGACCTAATCTAATCTATGGCTTATATACCACCTTTTGGGCTCATCAATGCACATTACAAAATAAGCAAAAAGAATATAAGCAAATAGATAAATAATTAGATCCACAATATGCAATCTTATTTATTTGACTTTATGTTCCTCTTTTCTGGCACTTCAAAGTGCATTACATTCAGGTCCTGTAGATATCAAAATGAAATACATACATATATAATCACATACATCTTACAAATACATAATCCAATACGTAATCAAATATATTTAAAAATACAGAGGCTGACGTTAAAAAAAAGTCTGAGGACCCAAATTTAGCACCTTAAGGGCCTGATTTACTAAGACTTTTCTCCCATTCTGGGGCAGATTTTAAAAAACTACGCCCGCTCGTACTTTTGTTCGCGCGACCGGCACAAACAAAAGTACGCCGGATTTTAATAGATACGCGCGTAGCCGCGAGTATTTTTTAAAATCCGGGGTCGGCGCGCACAAGGCTACGCAAAATCAGCAGCCTGCACGCCGAGCCGCGCAGCCTGCCTCCGTTCCCGCCGCTGCCTTGGAGGGAACTTTTCTTCCACCCCCCCCCCCCCGCACCTTCCCCTCCCTTCCCTTACCTAACCCACCACCCCAGCCCTATCTAAAAACCCCCCTACCTTTGTTTGAAAAGTTACGCCTGCCCGAGGCAGGCGTAACTTGTGCACGCCAGGCCGGCTGCCGGCGCGCCATGTTCCAGTCCGAAGGCTGGTCTGGAGGCCGTGACCACGCCCCTGGGCCGGAACCACGCCCATGGCCCCACCCTCGGAACGCCCCCGATGACGTGCCGGCGGCGACACGCCCCCTGACATGCCCCCCCAGGAAGCCCTGGGACTTACGCGTGTCCTGGGGCTTTGCGCGCCGGCAGCCTATGCAACATAGACTCGGCGCGTGCAGGGGGAGCTTGGGGCAGGTTTTCGGGGGGTACACGCGTACCCCTTTGAAAATCTGCCCCTCTGTGTCTATGGGTGAAATGCTTGGTACATGAGACCTTAAGTTTGGAACCTATTTTCAGATGAATTTAGGAGCTTAGTTTTCAGCTGAAAACTTTATAAATTTAGTATCCTAAAAATTAGGGTCCTAACTGTAGGCCTGCTTTTCATTTTTCTAGATTTAGAATTCTAAATTGGGTGCCTAATTCTGAAAATCAGTGCTAACTACTTGACCTCGCTTCCCTGCCCTAATTCCTCCCTGTAGGAGCCCACATTTTAGGACCCTAAATTTAGAAGCCTAGTGAAATTAGGATCTACATTTAGGAACTTAGCCCCAATACATTTTCAAAAGGGCCAATTTTTAGGGTCCTAACTCCAAAAGCTAGGAGCCTTTGAAAATTGACCCCAGAATACTTAATAAATGCAAAGCATAAATAAAAACAAATAAAAACCTCAACCACCAAAAGACTTGATCAACACCAAGGGGCTGAATAGTCAAAATATGATCATTAAAAACAATACAACAATATAAAATAAACAATATACCTGTCACACCATGCTCATTGCACTTCTTCCACTCAAGTCCAGGTGTTGGCGATTTTAAGAAAGCATCTCTACATCTGGAGAAGGGCTAATGAGGGTCATGCATATTATAATAGAGCTGATTGTGTATTATGTTATGTTATATTTATATACCTCCTCCTTCAAACCGAAGTTTGTTCTAAATCAGTTCACAATACAATATTCAAAATATAGCATCAAACATATAATACAACGTGATCCAGTATAAAAACTCAAATATCTGTGGTTTGATCTGTTTTTCTGAGATACACAGGGCCTCTGAGTTGTGGGGGGGGGGGAGGGGGGGGGGAGGGAGGATTAATCGCAGAATGTGATTGTGGTATTTCAGTTCACCAAACTTGATTAATATCTTTTGGCTGTAAATTATTTAAAGCTCAGATACTGCGTGAATTGAGCCCTGTGACTTTATCTGAAGATGATAAACAGGAAGTAACATCTCAAAATAACAGGAAGGGTGTTATCAAATTCTTAAAAAAAATCATGAAGTCATCGATAGCAGGTTCATATCTTTTGCTAAAGCTACAAAAGACTGAGTCTGCTTCATCCCAAAGCTTCCTCCCCCCTCATTATGCAGGGCACATCCAACACTTTGGTGCTCTTTCCAGGTGATGAGAAAATGTGTGACAGCAGATCCAGGGAGAAAACAAAACACACAGATACTGATTTCAGCTTTTCCACTGCTGGAGCATTGTTTCACATGCCAATGCAAAGGGAATGTTTAAAGTTAAGGAAGTTTCGATCTTTGCAGATATTTTGTGGGTTTTGTATGAATCCATGTGGGATACTCTACAAACTGGTGGTCCACAACCTTTCTCATCCCAATGTGCCATATGGCTGCACACCAGTACGCATTGGCACCTGCATGATGCTGTTTTACACAAGCACCTATCCGCTGCCTTTCTCTCTTCTGTGCTAGCTGTTTTCCCTTCTGGGCTGGGACCAATAACTCTTTCTAGCCAGAGTAACTTCCTGCTTCCAGCAATAATCATTTTGGCATTGTTTCATCTTCTAGCATTTTCTGTAAGCCACAGAAATGCCAATTCACCAAAAAGTCTCACTTATTGCTGACATCACTTTCATACTTTACACCATTTCTTTTCTTGGAGGTTGAAGAGCAGCTCCCAGCTTTATGTAGATGTTGTAAAACCATGCACATGTCTCCCAACATTTCTTTGTATCTACTGTATAATCAGGGTTACAATGGCAGAGGATAACCATTACCGAGTGTAAAGGATGTATATTAGGTATCCAACCTCGATATATTACCACATTTTATGGGATCTACCCCACACTAAACACAAAATCAATTCCCAAAGTGAAGTGTAGCCTTTTATATATTTCATAATAATCTCAACCATATGGAATCTCATATACTTTATTAACATAAAAAATCCATATAATTAAAATAACATCTAAATCTAATCAACACCACCTCCACACACATTCATCTCAAGCATACCACTCTTACATTAAAACAACATCAGTAACACTAGACAGAACAACTTTTCCATTATATTAATTAATACTAAAGGCATAAGAACATAAGAACATGCCATACTAGGTCAGACCAAGGGTCCATCACGCCCAGCATCCTGTCTCCAACAGTGGCCAATCCAGGCCATAAGAACCTGGCAAGTACCCAAAAACTAAGTCTATTCCATGCTACTGTTGCTAACAGTGGCTATTTTCTAAGTTAACTTAATTAATAGCAGGTAATGGACTTCTCCTCCAAGAACTTATCCAATCCTTTTTTAAACACAGCTACACTAACTGCACTAACCACCTCCTCTGGCAACAAATTCCAGAGTTTAATTGTGCGTTGAGTGAAAAAGAACTTTCTCCAATTAGTTTTAAATGTGCCCCATGCTAACTTCATGGAGAGCCCCCTAGTCTTTCTATTATCCGAAAGAGTAAATAAGTGATAACCCGTTCTAGACCTCTCATGATTTTAAACACCTCTATCATATCCCCCCTCAGCCGTCTCTTCTCCAAGCTGAAAAGTCCTAACTGTTGCAATCCCGGGTCGGCCCCGGAACCGCCACTCACCTCCTCGCCGAGGCCGGCCCGCCTCCACCACCGTTCGGGCCGCACAGGCCTCCGACACCGCTCTCCTGCTCCGAAGGAGCAGCCAGCGTCTACCCACGCCTGGCCCCGCCCCCTAGCCGCGCGCGCACGCTAGGCCTCTTGATTTAAAGGGGCCAGCGCGGGAGAAACCCTGCTTCCCTCAGATGACGTCAGACGCTGTACGGCTATTTAAGCCCTGCAGCCAGAGCCGTTCCCTGCCTTGCAACGAGGTTCCTCAGGGCTCCCTGTCGTCTAGTTGCTGTGTTCCTGCTTTGATTGCTTCCTTTTGACCTGGCTTGCTTCCTGACTCTTCTTCAGCCTCATCCTCTGGTTCCGGCATTGTCCTCTGATTCCTGGCTTGACCTGTTTCCGTCTTCGACTCCGCACTTGCCTCTCCCCTGGTTCTGGTTGCCCTTCGGACTCCTGGTTATGACTCGGCTCTGCTTCACGACTCCGCCTTTGCCTCTCCCTTGGATTACGACTCGGCTGGACTACTGGACCCTGCCTCGGACCTCCTCGGCTCTTCAGTCCCTTGTCGGCTGGCTCCGAAGATTCTCCTAAGTCCCAGCGGCCGGGCCCCTACGGGCGCCTCCTGGGGGGGCTCCGGCTTCCAGGGCGAATCTCCAAAAGTCCCAGCGGCCGGACTCCTACGAGCTCCTCTCGGGGGAGTACCGGTCTCCAGAGGGAAGACCTTCGAGCTACAGGGCCAACGCCGTCCCCTCCTCATTTCTACCGAGCCCTTGGTCGCATAGGGCTCCTCCGTGGTCCACCGTCCAGCCGTCCTCGAGTCCGTTTAGCCGCCTCCCGGTCGGGACACCTGCTGCGATCCGTCACAGCGCTCCATCTCTAGTCCTGACTGGCCCAAGGGTCCACGAAGTTAACACTAACCTCTTTAGTCTTTCCTCATAGGGGAGCTGTTCCATTCCCTTTATCATTTTGGTCGCCCTTCTCTGTACCTTCTCCATCGCAATTATATCTTTTTTGAGATGCGGCGACCAGAATTGTACACAGTATTCAAGGTGTGGTCTCACCATGGAGCAATACAGAGGCATTATGACATTTTCCGTTTTATTCACCATTCCCTTTCTAATAATTCCCAACATACTGTTTGCTTTCTTGACTGTCGCAGCACACTGAACCGACGATTTCAATGTGTTATCCACTATGACGCCTAGATCTCTTTCTTGGGTTGTAGCACCTAATATGGAACCTAACATTGTGTAACTATAGCATGGGTTATTTTTCCCTATATGCATCACCTTGCACTTATCCATATTAAATTTCATCTGCCATTTCGATGCCCAATTTTCCAGTCTCAATTGTGAATGAAGGCACTAGGAGCCTTCATTCACAATTAACTACTGAAGGGGGAGGGGTCCATGTTTTACAAGCCCCCCCCCTTCCTCCCACACATCTACCACAGTCATTGCAGTGACAGTCCTTGGCCAAGGGTCACAGACCAAGATACCCACTGGAACCTGGTATATATGAGCCCTAAATCCAGCCAGTAGGTGTTGCCATTGTGCAATGGCGGAGGTTCCCCCACTCCCCCCCCCCATGCACTGTGAGCACTGCTCCAGTGCATCCCCAACCCCTGGCCAAGCTTGGAAATCAAACCCACATCTTCTGAATGTTAGGATGGAGAACAATCATGGAGCCACCAGGCCAGCCCTAGCCATCTGGCTCTTAATAAGGAAAAGAAATACAAGTCCATAATGGATTATAGTGAAGCACAAACATACAGGATTTCCATGATTTACTGAATGCATCATTCTTGGAAGTTAGTTGGCAGCTGGTAGGGCCATTAGACAATTTTTATCTCAATTTCCACCCACCAAGACAACGATACTCTGGTTCAGTGTTTCCCAACCTTTTCAAGTCCAAGCCACATCTACTTTAACAAAAAATGTTGTGTGCCACACCAGCTTCCACTGAGCAGGCAACACAGTCACAAATGACTCATATGGTCAAAAGAAGAGCTAGGGAAGCAATGAAAGTCCCACCCATCTCTTTTCCAAATTTTAAAACAAAGAAAGAGGTTGGAGCAGCTCCCTCTACTGTATGCACAAGTGCAGGAGAAGGGAGAGGTCGACATGATGCAAGCAGCTGGCTCGGTTACTTATCTTGGCTGCCACATAGGCTAACAGAGCTCCTTCGCTGCTTCTCCCAACACAGAGAATGAGTACTATCCAATGCTCAGTGCACGTTGTCCTCATCTCTCTTAGCCTGGGGATTGGACAGAGGATGGAAGGCCTCGAAGGAGAAGGCTGAGGAGGAGAAAGAAGAGGAGGTGCTGTGATTTGTGAATGTGCAGCACAAAGCACGTCCCAGCTATCTGTGCCCCGCCTGCTGCCCATTAATTACCACACTTCGGGGCTCATGCTGTAGCTAGGAAAAGGTGGCATGCATGATTACACATGTTCTCAGAAAGAAGCTCTTACATGTTTATGAACTGCTTGTTGCTGTGAGGTACTAACAGCAGAGCCCAGGTGCTGGTCTGGATCTCAGCATCAGACAATGGTGACTTTTTTGTGTGGCGCCGTTTCCAAAAATTGTCTTTACCCCTGCTCGTGGTGGCTGGGAGCAGCGGGACAGATACTCAAAAAGATGGAGAAAGAGAAACAAATCTACCCCAATGTCACCGGTTCGTAAAGGGTGTTCCCTGTCCCAAACACAATCAAGAAAATTAAGATGACAAACCAAATAAATGAGCATTGCAGTGTGTGGAAGGTCTCTCTTTCCTGGGGAGCTTCCCCAAATGAAAGTGAACCCGGTTTCAGTACCTTACAGAAAGGCCATGGTCCATAAGCTTCTCTTTCCCTGCCCTATCTCATGTGGTTGTAGCAAGGGTTTATGCTTGACTTCAGCTGAAAAGCTGAAGCAATTAAGATGAGATACTGAATTTGTGGCAAAGGCAAGGAAATAATCTTTCTTCCTCCTCTGCTAAGCTACTCTGTGTACAAAGTTTAGATTACTTAACTCAGTCTCTTAGGAGGGTGAACTAGCCATTTACTCCTTGGCCTAGATATCCATGAAAAGGAGGTTTCTTAGTCTCTCAGCTCCTGGCTCCTCTGTCCCTTGTTAGGATTTTACATGTAGCTCGGCTATGAAGCAAGAACAGCTGTCTGTCTCTCTATTTCTTCAAAGCGCAAACTTTTGTCTCTCTCTCTCTCTCTCTCTCTCTCTCTATAATTAGCTCTTCAGGAGAAGAACTAATTGCAAGGCTGCCAGATGCATGCCTCTCTTCCTGGCTCCTGGCTCAAACTCCTCACACACAGACAGAGCCAGCCATTTTGTGCCTTTTCTTCCTTAAATGATCTCCCAGCACTCCTTTGGCTTCCTCCTCTGCTGGCTATGTAGTGCGTTTCTCTGGGCAGGCTGAACAGTACAGCCCTTTTCCCAACTTGTTAACACTGTGAGTGCTGGATGCTGGCTCTTGCAGATCATTTGTCATTCACAGGAGAGCACACAGTGGTTTTGATATATTTTTATATTCCTTCACCTTGGCTGTGGTGGCTTGCAGTCTCTACACTGTTGAAAAAACCTTTTTGGCAGGTCCAAAACACATCACTCAAATCCAAATGCAGCTCAGTCCACATTGTAAGGTTCCAACACAAGTTAAGATCATGGGGGCCTGTTTAATAGTAGCTTGCTACATAGACAAGAAAAGCTACAGGATGAAAGAGGAAATTTCATTTATTAAGAAAAAAATCAAAATCAATAATGCTGTGATCAGGAGAAATGGGGGTTAAGATTTAAAAGCAGCCTCATAAAAGTGTATGTTTAGATTTGATTTGAAGAAAGCCAGAGTTGATATAATGCACCAACTCAGGCAGGTCTGAATTTATGTGCAAGCATAATAAACCTGTGCCTAGGGTGGCAAAAATCTGAGGACAGCATGCAAAGCAAATGTTTAGCCACCTCCCATTGCATCTGTCCCACTGTTCCCAGCCACCAAAAGCATAAGAGAAAAGAAGTCTTTCCTCCCTTTCTCCATCTCCATGTGGCCTACTAGGGACAAACGAGAGCCATTGCTGTCCTCCCCTCCATCTCCGCTCAACTGGACCCCTCAAATGACAAAAATTGAGGATTGTCCCCCTCCCATGATGAAAACTGGGAAAAAAGTGCACTGAGCAAGTACAGCAATCAGAGCTAGCCTGCGTGACTCAGTTGATTTGAGCACACACGGTTCCCATATTGAATGAGAACCACATGAGCTTCAGTGGATTGAGCCGTGCAACAGGGTCCCCTTTATTGCCCGAACTCTAGTGTAGCTGCACCATATGCCCCCCTCCCCTACTCCCACAGTACCCCTACCATTGCTTCTGCTACAGCCCTGCAGGTCCACAAAATAGCTACCACTGCCCACCATGCCAAAAGTCAATTGACTGGTGCCAATCCTCAGATACAGTTCATGGAGCTGAAGAGCCAATGCATTCTCTTCTTCATGCAGCCTGAGGCTGGGAGCTGAAGAAGGAAGCAGTGCCACCTCTTCCCATGCAATCTATGGGGACAAAGAGCCACTGCTTGGCTCCCCTCCCCCAATGGCACATCAGGAATGGGGGTTAGGAGGAGAGAACATTTATATCAGAGGTTGGTGGAGGCTAAGGGATCAAATCTGAGGTGAAGGTAGAGATGGGGTGAGAGAGAATGATATTGAAAGTCTGCTTGGGAGGGAAAGTTAAGGGAATGGATTTGAGGACAGAGGGCAGAGGGCAGGGAAAGAAAATGGAATTGGAGGTGGGAATGGAGATTGAAATCAGAGATCTAGAGTTGGGGATGTGATTAAGGGATCAAATCTGAGGTGTGAAGAATGGAATTGGAAGTAGGCAAGATTAGAGGAGAATGAAATCTGAGTTCTGCTGGTGGGGGGAGGTTAATGGAACAGATCTGAAGTCAGGGAAGAGAATGGACTTGGAAGTAGATGTTATGGTTTGTAGGTATGTGGACCCTTGGCCCGTGGTACAAGTTGTTACAGCCCATGGGGAGGAGCACCACGGGTCCACACAGTCAGGAGGCAAGGTATTAACACTGCAGGGAGCTCCAGGCACAGTAGTGGGGAGATCCCTTTGGACCAGGAGGTGACCCTCATAGGGTGAGAGGCAGACAGTAATAGGAGTGAGATCCTGTAGAGAGGAGAGTGTCGGACAGACCGCAGAGCGGTGGGTGTTGGAATAGTCAAACCGTAGGTTCTCTGGGAAGACAACCCTGGGAGGCGGAGCCACTGCGTAGTAGGTAAAGACTAGAAGGTACGGAACATCCCACGAGACCAGGAAGCCCAGGCAAAAACTCAGCTGCTTAAGGAGACAACATCCCAGAGATCAGAGGTGAACCGGTAGACTGATAGAAAGGCTAACCCGAGGAGTGGGGCAGCTTACAGTAGTCCAGTACCCCAAGGCAAGCCCCATGGAGCGGGGAGGCTCAAGATAGTCATTTGAATGATGAGTGAGACCCGAGGAGCGGGAGAGTGCGGCCAATCTTGTAGAACACAGGCGCAACCCCGAGGAGCTGGGGAGCACGGCCAGTCTTTGTAGAACACAAGCGTAACCCCGAGAAGCAGGGAAAGTTGCCTCGGTGTTCCAAGGAGACCCGGATGGTAGGAGCCAGCAGCAGATTAGAACCCAAGAGGCGCAGGGCCAGCCCGAGGAGCGGGGTAGGCCAGAGGAGCGAGTCCCTGTAGGAGCACAGACTGACCCCCGAGGAGCGGGTGCCAGACAGGGTCCGAGGGCACGGCAAGTCGGGCGGCGTCTCAGGATCACATGGCAGGAGTTGAGGACTCGTACGGGACTTGTTGCCAAGTCTGCTTGCTGGGAGCGAAGGTGGAGCTTAAGTACAAGAGTCCGATGACATCATCAACTAGGGATGCCCCCGAGGTTCCTGCCAAAGAAGCTTCAAAGGCGGGGCCTGTGACGCGTGCGCGTGCCTAGGAAGGCCCAACATCGATGCAGGAAGTAGCGGCGTCCAAGTCGCCACGAGGAAACCCGAGGAACACGGCAATATAGGCAGGCCCGAGCAGCGAGCAGACCCGGGGAGGCAGGAATGCGGTTCAGGCAGTGAGTACTCGCGGTCGCAGTCGTCTGTGACCGACAGGCATAACAGTAGATGAAGATAGAATAATGGAATCTGAAGTCATCAGGTAGAAGTGGTGTTTAAGGGACTGGATCTGTGATCCAGGAGGACAGGGAGAGAATAAATCTGAGTTGTGGGTGGGAGAGAATTAAAGCTGAGGTTTGCTAGGTAGGGGGTGGGTAAAAGTTCAAATTTGAGGTGGGGGAGGGGACAGAATGGAATTGGAGGTAGGCAAGGAATTGGGGAAGAATAGAATCTTGAGGTCTGTGAGAGTAAAGATAAAGCTGATTTTCTGTCAGGTCACACTAGAACATTTTGAACTTCCTTCCTTTTCTCCACTGAGGAAAAATTGGAAGGTGGAGGCTGCTGCTGCTGGCTTCGACCCAGTACTTTTTTGTTTTTAAAGAACATTACCACTGGTAAGTCTGGGAAGGGGGGGAGGGAAGGAGAGAGAATAGAGTTGGAATTAGGTGAAAGGAGAAAATTGAATTGGATGTCTGCAGTGAGAAGGATTGTTAAGGAATCATATCTGAGATGGGCAATGGGAGGGGCGGAGGGCAGTGCAGCATCTACAGTGCCTAGGGACACCAAAAGGCTGAATCTAGCAATGAACTCAGGAAGAGGAGGGCAGGGGGAAATTCCCCCCTCAGAGTTTGCTGGGATATTGGGAGGGGGGCATGCATGGCTGGCCCTTTTCAGCATTTCAAACAGTGATGTAGCAAAAACTGATTTTTGTGGGGGAGCCCAAGTTTAAAATGAGTGAGCAACAGACATGCAGGCCTGAGCTCTACCAGTTGTTCTCTTTTTTATAAATAATACTCAAGAGAGGATTTCTACAACAGCTGTCATGCATCATGAGTGACACTATAAACTGTTTTAATTCAATTATTTCAAGCACTTACCAACATTAAAAATGCTTTATTGATCTGTATTAAATATAAATTATTACAATTTATAACTACTCAGGAAGAATATTATGTAAAAAAGCAAACAAAGAACACAGATCATAGATTCAATCAATCATGTAATAAAACAAATATTAATGTATTCTTTCATGAATCCTCTTTCCAGAAAGATAGAGATCATCAAACTATAATAAAATAGCAATAATCATAATAGTCATAAGAACTTGAGATTTGCAACAGGTGCAGAGCAGAGCAAGAACAGTTCACATTACAACCCAACATGCAAAATAATATATTCAAATTCTGGTGTCACCTCAGTAACGGCAAAACAAACTCTCTCTACTGTCAAACACTTTGTGAAGCAGCACAGACACCCAGAAACTTGCCATGCCATTCCATAATAGCAGTAACTCCAGGATTTAAACAGCAGCAACCTCATATATGAAAAAGCAGAAATACAAATATTACACCAGGCCTTAGAACACTAATACACCACCTACTGGGGAAATGGAACAAGCCAGAATACAACAGATCCCAACAGAGAAACTGCATGCTAGCAGACATTCTACACCTCAGTCACACATGCAGATCACAGACTGATCCTTATTTAATACAAAATAAAGGATTACAAATTAGATGCAAAAACATACAGATAAAACTCAAATGGAACGCTTGAGAACCAGACTCTGCAAACAGTGGAATACTGAAGAAAGTACAAAATACAAAAATATAAGAAATACACATTGCCAAAGATGGCATATTCCAATCGCTAAAATCTCCATTTTCTTATACTTTGTTTTCTGATCTTTTTATTTTTCTAATTGGTTGGTCCCAGTCTCTTTTTTCCATTTTCCCCTTGTCCATCTTTTCCCAATTCCTTTTTTAGGTTCTCCAGACTCTTTCTGTTTCTTCTCTCTTCTCCTGTCTTATTCCCTTCCTCTCTCACACACACAGGCTCTCAGTGCTGGTGGAAGGGTGTCCAGCCGCCCTAGGCTTTGACATCATTACCGCATCACGTGATTCTCTGTCTTTCTCCCTCCCCAAACCCCCCCCCCCCAAACTCATCCACAGATACAATCTCATCACCGCACTCGCCTCTCCAGCCTCCTGAAAATTTGCACAAAATGGCGCCGGCCGTACAGCAAAATGATTCGACTGCAGGAGGTCGTTCCGGACACCCGCTGGACTTTTGGCAAGTCTTGTGGGAGTCAGGAGGCCCCCCCAAGCTGGCCAAAAGTCCCTGGGGGTCCAGCGGGGGTCCGGGAGCGATCTCCTATGCTCCTGACGTCGGGGGACAAAAAACAAAATGGCGCAGGCTCTACCTTTGACCTGTCATATGACAGGGCAAAGGTAACGCCGGCGCCATTTCTACAATGCACCGCAGGCCCGAGAGTAAAAGATCACACCGGGACCCCCGCTCTGGACCCCAGGTAATTTAAGGCATTTTGGGGGGGTTCGGGAGGGTGGGGGATTTATTTTAAAGGGTCGGGGTGGATTTTAGGGATGTTTTAGTGTGCCGGTTTTCCCGCCCTCCCCCGATTTACGATTTACACGATATTTACAAAAACAAAACCGCGACGATCCGATTCCCTTCCCCCCAGCCGAAATCGATCGTTAAGACGATCGATCACACGATTCACATCTCTAATAGACAGACATACACATGGATGGGCTCTCACTAACACACAGATAGGCACACACAAAAATGGGCTCAAACTCCCTTCCATATTCACACAGACACATGCTCTTACTCCTACGCACACACAGACACACACACACAGATACACATACACTAACAGGCTCTCTCTCTCTCTCACTCCCACACAGACACACACATAAACAGGCTTTGTCTCACTCCCCACACAGACAGGCTGTCACTCACTCACACACAGAAAGGGCTAGTGCTTATATTACATGAACTAGGCAGTCACCTAGAACGCCAACCATTAGTGAGCAGCAAAATAGCCAATGCAAGCCCCTTAATGGCAGGCAAAGCACAGAGGAAAGTAACCAAATAGGGACACGAGGAGACTCCAACTTACTTGTGCCCAAAGATTAGGAGAGAGGACCGGCAAGGCCACAAACATAGCCCATCTCACATGCTGTCAAGGATAGGTCCAGCAGGGCCATGAATAGAGCTCATACTTCTCGTGGATTAAAATACCCGGTGGGGCCATGAGTGAAGCCAGGACCGGTGCTTCCATTAGATGAGCTAGGTGGTTGCCTAGAGCATCAGTCATTAGGGATTGGCACAATCACCAACACAAGCCCCTGGCCAATGGCAGAAGACATAAAGGAAAGCAACTGAGTGGGACCACAAACGGGGCCCATTCCACTCCTGACCACAGATAGGCCCACTGGGGCCATGAGCAGAGTTTATCCCACTCACGGCTGAAGATTACAAGAGAAGTCTGGTGGGGCCTCGCGCAGAGCCCTAAGTAGGCCCTAAGGTAGGCCCAGCAAGGCCATGAACAGAGATCAACCTGCTTGCGGCCGAAGAATAGGAAGTTTAGTGGGGTCACAAGCAAAGACCATCTCACTCACTGCCAAGGATAGGACCAGCAGGCTGAAAAAAAGCTCTTCCTGCTTGCGGATGAAGATAGCTGAACTAGGAAGACATCTTTAGTGTCAACCATTAGGGGCAGCAAAAACACCAATGCAAGCTCCAGGCTGGCGGCTGAAGATACAAAGGATAGCAACTACATGGAGCCACAAGCAAAGCCCATCCCACTCTTGGCCACAGATAGGCTCAATGGGGCCATGAGTGGAGGTGTTGAGCAGAGGCCCATGGGGTGTTGAGCAGAGCCCATCTCGCTCATGAGCAAAGTTCATCCTGCTCATGACCTAAGATAATTCCAGTAGGCTCTCAGGTGGATCCCATCTTGCTCATAGCCGAAGATTAGGAGAGAGGCCCAATGGGGCCACAAAGAGAGCCCATCCCATTTGCAACTTAAGATTAGGATAGAGGCCTGGTGGAGCCATGAATGGATCCCATCTTACTTGCAGCCAAACGTAGGCTCAGCAGGGCCATTAAGGAGATCATCCTGCTCAGAGCTGAAGTTAGGTCCTGTGTGCTTACAGCCAAAGATTAGGAAAGAAGTCCTGCAGGGTCTTGAACATATCACATCCCACTTACTGCCAAAGATTAGGCCTGGCATCATGGGAAAACTACAGGCAGAGCCCATCCTGTTCATGGTGAAAGACATAGAAGAAAAAGGCATGGGACATCCGCAGGTAGAACCCATCTACCTGCAGCAAAAAAGATAGAAAGGCCCATAATGAGAGAGCAAGAGAACCTGTGATCCTGTGTGAGTGAGAGAAAATGTGTGTGTGTTCATTTGTGCTTGTGTGAGAGAGTGAGGATGTGCGTGTATGAGAGAGAGAGAGAGAAAGGGGGGGGGGGAGCCTGTGTGAGGGAGTGTGTATATGAGTGAGAGACTAGACGCCTGTGTGAGTGAGAGTGTGTGTAACAAAAGGATTGTTTGTTTGTGAGGGAGTTAGAATGTGTATATGAGTAAGAGAGAGAGGAAGCATATGAGAGGGTATGTGTATGTCTAAGAGAGAGAGTGAGCCTGTGTGAGGGTATGAGAAAATATAGACGTAGCCTGTATGTGTGAGAGAGCAGAAGGAAAGTTTGCATGTAAGTGAAGGTGTGTGTTTGTGTGAGGAAGTGAGAGTGTGTGGGTATGTGAGAGAGAGGGAGAGCCTGTGTGAGGGATTATGTATGAGAGCGAGAGATAAGAAGCTTTGTGAGTGAATAAGGGTGTATGCGACAGAGGACTTGTGTATGTGTGAGAATGCATGTTTGCATGTGAGAGAGGGAGCCAGTGTGAAGGGGTACATGTGTGTGGGGGGGGGGGGAGGGAGTGAGAGAGAGAGGGATAAAGGGAGCCTGTTGTGACAGTGTGAGACAAGGAACCTATGTGTGTGAGAGGGGGCCTGTGTGAGTGAATGAGAGTGTGTGTATTTGAGGGAAAGAGGGTATGAGAGAGTGTGTGCGTGTTTGTGTGTGGTAAAGCGTGCATGTGTGGAAGATCCTATGTATGTGTGCAGAAGAGAAAGAGATATCAAATGTGTGTGTGTGTGTATATGAGAGAGAGATGAGAAAGTATGTGTGCAACAAAGCACTCTCTTCACCCCATCACCTAACCCATGACAATCTTAGAGCATCTAGAAATCAAAAGTTCCCAGGTACAGAGGGCAAATGATTTTCTTTATCCTTATTGGTTTTAATCATTGGTGTTATTTGATGTGTCTGTTGTTTTTAATATATTTTTTGAGTTTGGAACATTCCTAAAAAGAGTTTTTAATTATTAGATGTTAAGAAGATAAGAACATAAGAAATTGCCATACTGGGTCAGGCCAAGTGACGTCAGGAGGCTGGTGCTATTTAAGGCCCGCACCTTCTCCTCTCCTTGATCCTGCTGTTTGGCCTGCTTACCTTGCCTGCCTCTTGGGGTGCCTCCTTGACTGTTTGTGCAATTTTCTCTCAGCCTAGCTTGATGATACCCAGGTAGAGAGTCCATCAAGCTAGGTTGAGAGAACATTGCACAAATTTCATCGTTGGGTGAGTTTCCTCACTCCGAAGGACATCAAATCTTCACAAGAGAGCATTGTCTGTTCGTACGTCTCACTTTGAATGTCAAAGTGACCTCTAACCCCTACACTAATACCTAAACCTCACCTTGAGTTACTAGGTGGGCCTCCTATAGAGATATAAATACCTACCTAGGATGAGGGTCCTATGGCTAGTCTTTCTCTCTTTCTCTCTCTCTCTCTCCTACTAAACATGGTCCCAAAGTTATCACAATTTGCACTTCACATAGGTATTAGCACAAACTGCCTATTACCATAAAAAACACCCCTTTTCCTATCAAATGCAATATTTAGTGCATTTTGATAAACCCAGGCCTAAGTTTGTACATGAGGCAATGGAGAGCAAAGTGACTTGTCCAAGGTCACAAGGAGCAGCAGTGGGATTTGAACTCTGGCTTCTATGGTTTGTAGCCCACTGCTCTGTTTCTGTTTGCATCATCTTAGCTGCTACACCAAATGTCAGTCATTATAGTGCAGAACAGTCCATCAGTCTCAATTACAATAAATAATAATAGAAAAATGTTATTAATCTTTAATGCGATGTTTTGGTCCAAAGGTGGAATCTTATCAGTGACTGGATTATCTTGCAGGCTTTAAGATTTAAATAGAATTGTTTGCCAGCTGCACTCACTTCCTTCACAATTTTCTATTTTGTCACTCCTATATGTATCCACTTGGCTCATTTGGTCACACACACATGGGGGTTCCTTAACATGGGAGACAGAATAATGTGATGAATGTCTGGCCCCTTTGCCTTTGTCGGAACAAAGTAAATGTGGTTCCCAAAGTCAATTTACTGAGAAAACAGAACATTTACAGGCGTTTTTACCATCTTCTGAAAGATAGATCACAGAGAATTCAGTTGCACTTCTCACAGGGAGTGTAAAACTCCATTAGATAACACCAATAATTGATTACATTCTTCCCGCTTATGTTGCTACAAACTTCAGTCACAAACTGTTTGTGTGGCAGAATCCAGACAAATTCTTAGGCTTTGTAACAACTTAGATTTTATTCAGAAAGACAGACAGGCCGATACAGTAATCTGGGCATTGGGAAATTATGCGCACATTTGTAATGCCCAGATTAATTTTTTTTAACTATTAGCTAATGCATCTGAAGTTTAAAAAAGCACGTTCTGTGTAAAATGTGCGTTCAGCACAGGCCAAACGTACATTTTTAACTTGGAAAAGGTGGGGGAGGTATCCCTGGCAGGCCACAACCCCTTATCCGGATAAGTACAAATTCATCCGGCTATCTGGCAGTGGCTCGTCAAATGTTCCAGACCTTTGTTTCACTTTTTTCTCCTTTTTTTTTTTTTATTTTAAGTGCCAGCGCAGTAGCCCTGGAAACTTAAACTCCAGCTCTGACAAATGTGCACTGGCCAAAGGCAATCTCTCTGCATCAGAGAGTACTGCCTAATGCCCTCATTTGCATCGGATTTTAGTGTGAGGGCACTAAGCAGTACTCCCATGTACAGGGCCGGTGGAAGGATGCCCAGCAACCCTAGGCAGTGACGGCATCACTGATCCCCTCTCGCTCTCATCGCAGACAGCCTACCTACCCACTTCCCTTCACATGTGCGAACTCCTCCACGCCGCCTCTCCAGCCTCGTTCAATTTCAAAACTGCTGCCCTCATGTCGCGCTACAGCACCCCGCCCACCTCCGGTGCTCTAGGCGTCCTCCTAAGCCCGCCTTATGGCCCTGCCCATGTACGAATGCACATTTTCTGCATGCAGAACTCCTTGCTACGTCGGCAGTGAGTTTTGTGCACAGAAAATGTGCGCTGAAGGGCAGGCAGAAAGGTGCGTTTGGCTGAACGCACCTTTCTGCATCAGCCTGAGAGTATATACTCGCCTGCTGACTCACTGCTTCCCGTAGTATGCCTCTGAACCTAACGCAGGCCTACTGGAGTACTGCCAAGGAGGATGTTGCATCGCTCAGTCCTGTTACATCGTTGCTTCGTGTCCCCTTAATGGATCAGAGCAGACAGAGTCCACACAGGGACTCCCAAACCAGAAGGTTTCAGATGTGTACTGCTGTCTAACAACAGTCTTACTTCTGCAGGCCTGTTAATGCTACTCCTTTGCTGAAAGTTTCCTTAGGTTAAATCACAGACATTTCTCTAATCGCATGGCCCTCAGACTCATGTTCTCAGCAATATCGCTTTCGTTGCCTGGAAAACCTAAACCAGAAGGCCCTGCTTCTGTAGCAGAAGGGAAGACGTTTTACATCTTCACAAACTTCCTCCTGATTCTTCTGGTATGGAGGGGGGGGGGGGGGGAGGCCAGGGAAATCGATTTTTTTTCCCCCAGCTCTCCATCACTGCCTCCCACTTCTACTGGGAGTACTGTGCCCTACTACCAGTGGAGAGATTTTGTGCCAGTCATGCCAGATCACCAGGCTGGAACCTTTTGTTGCTACTGGGGAAACTTTTTTGAACTTGCTTCATTTTCCCTATGTAGCCGAAGAGGAAGGTGGAGGCTGCTTTGACCCTGACCTGGTACCACTGAGCGCCACCTACTGACAGAACCTAATCACAACACATACCTGTCTGCTACCATTCCCTGTGGTAAATAATTCCTTGGGTCCGGCAGCAGCAGCCAACTCTGGTACTCAAGAACCACAGACAGGCCTGGCTTGCAGGATCTCCACGATGAATATGCATAAGATAGATTTGCATGCACTGTCTCCAATGTATGCAAATCTATCTCATGCATATTCATCGTGGAGATCCTGCAAACCAGGCCTGTTTGAGGCTCCAGAGGACCAGAGTTGGCCAGTCCTGCTTTAGTTCTTTTTTTAAAAGGTATATTATTCCATATTAGGGACAAAATGTATTTACATGTACTCTGCATTTATAAAATAATTACAATGTGATACAGAGTTTTCCTAGAACTCTTATGCTTACTTTTTCATTTAAAAAGTTTGAAAACAAAATAAATGTGAGGCTTATCTAAATACAGAACAGAAAATATATTTTAGAGATTTATAAATGCCTTTTTAAATCAAACTTGCAAGTGTAATTAACCTTCTACCCTTCCTACCCCTCTCCTCAGCAGCTCCTGCTCTCCTTTACCCTACTGCTGGGGCATTAAAGATGCCAATTGACAAAGTTTCTAGTGGTCAACTTTTGACCATTCCTGCTATTTCTTCATGGAAAGGACGGCAGATACATGAATAGGCCTCCAAGGGAAAGCCAGAGATGAAATGGGATCTATGGCACTACAAAACTAAGCAAATAGGGGGACTAGATGGGCCTGATCGGCTTAATCTACCATCATATTCTATGTTCCTATGGATTTCTAACCTATATCACAATGCATCTTCCCTTTGAAGCTATTTCAGGCACCAGGTGCAATGGTGCGGGGAGGGGGTTAAGTTAGAAGGCCAGAATGGGCTAAAACAGGGGTGGCCAACTCCAGCGTTCAAGAGCCGGTTTTCAAGATATCCACAATGAATATATATAAGCTAGATTTGCATACACCACCTCCACTGAATACAAATCTATTTCGTGTATATTGATTGTGGATATCCTGAAAACCTGGCCTTTTTGTGGCTCTCGAGGACCAGAGTTGGCCACCCTTGAGCTAAAATATCCCTCCAGTAATTGGATCACTTGGGCTACCCTGGCTCATTTTACTGGACATCATTTAGTTGGAACACTGCTCCTAATATGATTTTGTTTTCTGTCTGTTTCATCTGTGCATTGTTCAAACACACAAAAAGCCTTTTAATAGGCAAAGTGGTGAGAATAAGTCCTTTTCATATCAATGATTCATTTTTAACCATCCTCTTGGAAAAAAAAAAAAAAAAGCACCCAGAACAGGTTACAAGATAATAAAATACACTGCACTACACAAAGAACAATGAGGCAACACAACCACACACCACATGCAACACTTATCCCAACTCCATAAAATCCTCCTTAACCTCTACCTAAAATTTCCTGCCACCTGCAATCAATGCTCTCTAACAGATTACTCCCAACAAGACCCCTACCGCTTAAAATCTTGCTTCCCTGCATTCTGTATTCAGGTCCCAATCTATGTACACTCCCATTTTCTATACGCAATCTAGAAGATTCTCAGACTGCATTAAAGGCACATCTTTTTAAGTTAGCATTCACAGAAAAAGAGGAACTCCTCTGTTCCTGCTGGAACACCAATTTGCATCTCCTAGACCTTTACTGGGATCGTAGCTATTAAGAGTCATGAAGCAGCAATGCTACATTGTAGATGGATTACTGTATTTTTGTCTTTTTTTAACCCCTGTGAGGTAGGGATTATAATTAATTGCATTGTCTATGTTATTTTACCTTTTGTCTCATTGTAACCCCTGTGATGTGGTGGATATATTAATTTTGTTGATTTTGTTGTGAGTATTCACTGTAACCCGCCTCGAATTGTGGAGAGTGCGGGCAAGAAATACTTCTAAATAAATAAATAAAATAAACCCTACAGTAACATTCAACCCAGTTTAAGGCCAGGAACCAGTTATCTATGACATTAACAGCCAGGCCTTCAAGTCACATTTAAAAAAAAAAATCTACATTTTGATTTCTTAATTCAAGCAACATGGGCTCAGGGAGCAGGAAGTGAGGCAACTATGGTAAAAAAAAACAGGAACAATATACAGAGAAGAGCATTTTAAAGTGGAACATATTATCCTACCACCTTTAAAAACTATAAGAAAAATGTGTTGTTTTTTTTCTCTTACGTGGATTAAAGTGGTAGGCGTGAGTGAAAATGTAAAAAAAATCTTGAAGATTTATGGCAGACAGGAACAAACGTTTGGCTGGCCTGGTGGCTGGCACTTTCTGAAATAAAACAGCTTTGTGGACCTGACAGCATGCAGGGACGCTTGTCCTTGTGCTTGAGAGCAGGGACATGCACTCCAGGCTGCAGGGCTCATTGCAAGGAGTAGCTAGTTTTGAAAATCTAACCAGACACCTAGAAAAAAAAAAATCTAAAAGTGTTTTATTCTCTCTGAGCTAATATATTGCTGGTAAGATATTCCTAAGCTGCTCTCCTGACAATAATACAAAGTGAAATATGAAACCTGCACTAAAAAAGCAAAGCAACAAAACAATAACTTCAAGGTAGCAACCTTGGGGGTTATATATTATCTGCAATGTGGAAAAAATCTAGTGGTAAATGGATCAGCAGGTAAATAAAGAGCCTGTTTTTCTTTTCCAGAGAATGCACTATCTACACTGAAGTTGCCATGGAGCCCTGAAATCTTCACATGCCCCTGGAATGTATGCATCATTAAAGCAGGTGTGTCTTTTTGAAGGGTGTTCTGAAATGCGTCATTCTGAATTTTTCCATCCGTACAAACTGTCAGTACTGTTATTTTTAATTTGTGCTATAAATTATTATACTCCAGTCTGGCTGCACCAGCAAAGAAACCAAGTAAGAAGAATTGTCCCAGACAATAATATAAGTGGATAGGAAAAATAACCTACAGCAAAGGTACAGAGATGGTGTGCTTCCAGGACTTAATGAACTGTAAATAAAGAAATGGAAGCCTTGTGTGAGAGACGTCACAATTCAGAAGAGAATTGTTTACCTAGCAAAATTAGTCTTTGCTTGATTTAGTCATTGATATTCCCTTGTTTTCATTCCAATTTTGATTTCTTCTGACAAAATGCAAGAAGTTAAAGCTTGTAGAAGCTTCTTTTGCACTCCAGCTCCTTCAGCTGAGCCCCGCGCAGATATCCTCCTGTTCAGCATGAGTACAGCATGAACACTTGAAGAGTGGATTCAGAGGTGAGGTTACAAAATAAGCCACGTGACCATAATATAGTTTTATATTCATTTTAATAATTGTTATATATATTATGATAATACCACAGATCACCTTGTAGGCTCCAATACATTTTTTGTGGATTCAAATGCCACCAAGGTAAGGTGAAGGAAATAAGAAAAGACTCACCATCTTGGTGGCATCTACCAGCATGAACGAGGATGTCTGGCACTCTCCCAGAAAACACTGAGTGATGTCCTACATCTCTATGCTCCTACATTTTACTTTCTGCTTTTCATCCTTACCACCATCTCAAACCTTTCCACTACTGCATCTTTTACTACCAACTCTCTTCTCCCTCTGCTCTATCACACCTTAGATTTTCCTCACTGCAGCAGTCTGATGTCCTTGTCCTCCTATCCTTCCATCCTTTACTCTCTTCACCTTTTTGCTCTTTGTATATCCTTTCACTTTATCTCTCTCCTCTTTTTCTCCCGTTTGCTCTCTGTATCTTTCTTCTTTACTCGTTCTCTTGCTCCTGCCTTCTCTCTCACACTATTTGCTTTCTCTCTCCAATATCCCCCTGCTTTTCTCTTCTCTCCGTTTCAATCCCCTTGCCTCTCGTCCCCTTCACTCCCTTTGCTCTATTCTCTCATTGTTCATCCCCCCACACCATGTTGTCTCTCTCCCTCTCTTTGCTTTCTCTCATTCCCTCTCTCCTTGTTCTGTCATCCCCTCTTGCTCTCTGTATTCCCTTCCTCATACTATCAAGCACATACTGCAGCAGTGCTCCAATGCATGAGCACCACAGGGCAGGCAAAAGTGCTTCTCTCAGGCATTGCTACTTCTGTCTCCTCCTGGTTAAAGGCACTCAGGTAGATAACCAATAGGTCATGGGAGGAAGAAGAAGTGACAGCAAAAGAGAGAAGTGCTTCCCAGTGGCTCACCAGTCCACTTGCACTTATAGGGCCAGTGCAATGCAGTGATTCACTTGCTAACTTTGCATTCCAGCTGGCAGGCTGGAAAAGTAATAATTTAGAGAACATAGTTAATACTGCAAGTCTGAGCAAGCCAGAACCCCGAATCTTTCAAGCAGGTGAAAGCTGGGATAAGCAGGCATGTATTAAGAGAATGTTGCTAGCAAGATTCTCCAAGCTATCCCTTTGTCTATTTCTTGGCTCTCTTGCTTCCCCTGTTGATCACATGTCTAGGAAGGATTCCTTTATTAATCCTGACCAGTTTTCTTTTATTTTTACACATTTTTCTTGTGTGCACCTTTTATAAAGGCTACATGCCCTGGTTTTCAAAAAAAAGCTCCTTCTCCTTGCTGTTCGTATGTGAAGGCTGCACAGTGTTCAGATGAGGATCACTGCAGCAGTGCCCTGAGGTATTCCCATTCACAATGGTGGGAGTGGCCGAGTTCAAAGCCTTTAAATGTCAGTATCACCTCGGGATTTAAACAAAAAAAATCAGAGCAGAAAAGGAGCATCTGAATGATTATGTTCAGTTTAATTGCCAACTGAATTATTTATTTATTTATTTGTGGTTTTTATATACCGGACTTCGTAGGATAACATCAGTTCGGTGTACATTATAACTTCAAAATCACAAAACAGAGGCTTTACATAGAACTTATAGGAAAGCAGTGAATAAAATAAAATAAAATTAAATAAACTATATAATGAACGAGGCTTAAATAGAGAGACTTAAATAGAGGTTGTTGGATAACTGAGATGGTATTGAGAGAAATGGTTGGGGGATGGAGTGGGGGGAAAGAAAGAAAGGGGTAGAGGGAGGATGAAGATGGACAGAATGTATAGAGGGGATAGGGGTTGTATATTGCATATAGGAGGGGAGTGAAGAGTTGAAAGGGTTGCATGGGGGAGGGAAAGGAGGAGTTGCAAAGATTGCAAGGAACTATTTATAATAGATGCATTGGGGAGGAAGTAGCATATATGGTTATAAAACTATATACAGAGTGTACATTATTGAAGATATGTAAGTCAAGGCATGAAGTTGAAAATCTTTAGAGTATTGAATTATCCTTTAGTTGAAAATCTTTAGGGTATTGAATTATCCAAAACTTCAGTGCCTCATGTATAATATGCAATATTATAGTAATATTTGAAGGCAGAACCTGGAAAAGGTGTGTGAGGAGGACCACGTCACTGCTCAGCAAATGTCGACAGGAGACAACAATCTAACTTCTGCCCATGACACTGCCTGAGCCCTAGTGAAATGAGCCCTAACCTGACTAGGTAATGGCTTGCCAGCATCAACGTATGCTGCCATGACAACCTCCTTAATCCAGCGGGCTACGGTAGCCCGCGAGGTCAGTTCCCCTTGTTTAGTACCACCGTGAAGAACAAACAGGCGATCTGTTTTCTGTACAAGCTCAGTAGCTCTAACTAGAGACAGAGCATTGTCAATTGCTGCCCAAAGCTTTGGAACTCTATGCCACAGAATCTTTGAGTAACAGACATTAAGAAATTTAAGACCTGAAAACTTGGCTCTTCGAATGTGCCTACTGTTTGACTGGTATATCTAATCCGCCTTGTCTCTGATGACCAAATATGTCCTGAGCTTTAACCCCTTATCCTCAACCTCAGCCTGCCCCATAATTTGGGACACCCAATTCCCCATGACTCTGATGACCAAATATGTCATGAACATTACCCAATTACTGTCAACCCTTCCTATAATTTGATTAAGTTTGCTCTGTATGTGTCTATCTCTATAGTAATCTCCTAGTTTTAGATTGTTTACCTATTTTATCTCCAAAATGCATGCCTACCTCTGTTGCTACAGTCAGTATTCCCTGTTGAACTCCGGTGTGTATGCCTACCTCCATAACTCATCGTCTATGAGTGTCAAACCTGTACACGGTTGTGAACTAGAGATTATCACATGGAATGACAGTATATAAAACACTCAAATAAATAAATAAATAAACCTCCAGATACCAGATGATATGTCTCGTGACATCCAAGGGTTGCAACAGAAGATACTCCCTCACGTCTCTCTCTCTGACCAGAAATGGCAGGGAGATGGACTGATTCAAGTGGAATTCAGTCACCACTTTTGATTAAAAAATCGGAACAGTATGCAGCCGTGCCACCCCTGGAATCACCCGGAGGAAGGGCTCCCGGCAAGACAAGGCCTGCAGCTCGGATACTCTCCACATAGAACAAATTGCCATAAGAAACACCGTTTTCAAGATCAGTAACCACAAGGAAAGGTTACGCATCGGTCCAAACGTAGTTCCCGCCAAGAAATCCAAAACCAAATTTAGGCTCACAAGGGTAATGGAACCCGCAAGGGAGGAGAAGATGTTTCACTCCTTTCAGGAAACGGGCCACATCAGGATGAGCCAACAAGGAACCACCATTCACCTGGCCCCTGAAACAGGCAAGAGCCACTACTTGTACTCTTAAGGAATTAAGGGACAAACCTTTATTCAAGCCATCCTGCAAAAATTCCAAAATGAGCAGACTCTTGGCTGAATGAAGAAGAGAACCTCGATCCTCACACCAGGCCTCAAACACATGCCAAACTCGCACATAGGCCAAGGAAGTGGAGAACTTTCTAGCCCTAAGCAAAGTGGAAATCACTGCCACCAAGTATCCACATTTCAGCAATCGAGCCCTCTCAAGGGCGATACTGTAAGACAAAATCAAGTCAGATATTTGTGAAGAACCGGACCCTGACTTAGCAGGTTCCTGTGTGCCGGAAGTCGAAGGGAGGAATCCCCCAAGAGCTACCGGAAATCTGCATACCACAGCCTCCTGGGCCAATCAGGAGCAACCAAAAGCACCATCCCTCTGTGGCACTTGATCCTTCGGATCAATCTGCCCAACATAGGCCATGGAGCAAAAGCCTACTGCAACTTGTCCTTCGGCCACTCCAGGGATTGATTCCCAATGACTTTGGATCTCTTCTACAACTAAAGAATCATGGAACTTTCGCATTGCGAGAAGTCACCAGGAGACCTAGGCACGGGGTACCCCAACAATCCAGAATCAGCTGAAATGACTCGTCTGACATGGCCCATTCTCCTGGGTCTAGACCAGGGGTCGGGAACCCATGGCTCGCGAGCCAGATATGGCTCTTTTGAGGGCTGCATCTGGCTCGCAGACAAGTGTCGCCACACTTTCCCGCTGACCCAGCTGCTCCCCGGTCCTCCTCCGCCCGGGCTTAAAATGCTGTCAGCCCGGGCGGAACGCAGCAGGACAGCTGGAGTCAGCGGCACCGGCATGCTCTCTTCTTCCCAACCCCCCCCCCCGCGGCCCGGAAGAGGAAGTGGAGAGTATCGGGTGCCTGCGCGGCAAGAAGAGGCCATGCTAGAGCGCTCGGCATCGGCCCGAAGAAAAGAAGACTGCAGCGCGGCTCGGAGGAAAATGAAGAGCTTCAACCGCAGCCGATGGGACTCCGCCTCCGCGAGGGCTGAAAATGAAGAGGTTAGCGTTGGGAGGAGGCTGCTGCTGCCGTGAGTTCCCGGGGTGGGGGAGAGAGAGTGAATGAGCGACCAAACACACATGCTCCAGTCAGATTCCTATCTGACTGGAGCATCAATGTTTTCTGCGGTTTGCAGTTCTGGGATGCCATTGTCAGTTTTGGGTCCTGCCCTTTGGTCTGGCCACTGCCTCAAGGACCTTTTCCAAGGTAATAATGGTAGTGACAGCAGAATTGAGAAAAGATGGGATCCTCATACACCCATATTTGGCTGATTCGTGCCAAGAGAGCTACAGAGTGACCCGCAAGGTAATCTCCCTGTTGCAGGAGCTCGGCTGGGTGGTGAACCTGGCCAAGAGCAGTCTTCAGCCTGCTCAGTTGTTGGAATACCTCGGAGTTTGGTTCAAAACGAGGCCAGGCAAGGTTTTCCTGCCAGAAGGTCAGTCCAGATAAGGTCAGACAATGCAATGACCATGGCTTACATAAATCGACAGGGAGGAACCAAGAACCAGTAAGTGTTGCAGGAAATAGATCAGCTTATATGAAGGTACGCCTTGGACAGATCCAAAGAGGTCAGAATGTCCCCCAACTGCACAGCCATTATTACCGAGAGCAATGTTTCCATGCAGAAATGCATCACCCACAGATGATGACTGACATCTTTGAGATCCAGGATGGGATGAAAGGAGCCCTCCTTCTTGGGCACAATGAAATAAATGGAATATCGACCTGTATTTTCTTGAGACATGGGCACTGGACCCACAGCCCTCAGACTGAGGAGCCTTGCTAATGTAGATTCTACTGCCTGTTTCTTCTGTGGTAAGTGGCAGGAAGACACCATGAATACGTCCCAGGGAACACTGAGAAACTCTAGCACATATCCTTCTTGAATCACTTCCAGGACCATTGATCTGATGTGATGACCCACCTGTAATAAAAGAGAGAGAGGCATCCCCCTATCTCCTATTCCTGGGGGTGGGTCGGCAAACTTTTTTTTTTTATATGGTCAAAAATACTAGGCGTCCAACGTAGGTGTCCAAAAATTGGGTGTCCAATACTTAGGCGTCTCACACCCAGGTGTCCCAACGCCTAGGTATCCAAAACTTAGGCATTCCAAACTTTAAAAGCACAAGTAAGCGTGCAGCCACTTAAGGTACTGCTTAAATTACACATGAAATGCAAGGCCTGACTGAGCATCCAAAAACTGGACGCACAACCTGGACACATTTGCCAAACCAACAATCCTGTAGAGGGCAGTCTAAGAAAAGTACATGAAAAGCCGTTTCTGCCTATCTCGTGGCGAGCAGCGAAAGGCCTCAGAGCCTAGCCTAAAGAGGCCGCTCAACCCTTCAGGCTGCCCACGTTCCTCAACCTCCCACAAAGTGGGACGAATGTCAGTACGGCACATCAAGCACAGAGACTGGGAAAAGAATGGAGCCATACGCTACAAAAATCCTCCTTTTACGTCTCTGTAAAGAATTCTTATATCTCTTTTTTTTTTTTTAAACTTACCTGAGCTCAGCCTTACCTGACTGAACACAGAGATGGTCTCCGGCTGCGAGGGGAGAGGGCATATGCTATCACCGCCGCGCTCAGCTTCCTACACCTGCTGCCTTTCAGCTGTTTAAGCAGCTAAATCCATACCGGCTGAAAAACAGCTACCAGACCAAGGCACTCATCTGAGGGACCATGGAATACACTTCAGGGATTCTCAACTAGGGGAGGAACCTTTTGGTATCACTGCAGAAGAATGGGGCAATGCAATATTCTTAATTCTCCTTTTAGAAAATGAAGCAATCCCCAGTAGGGAGATGCACGTCCACCATCTGCTGGAGACGGAGAATACAGGTAGGCTGTCACTGCAGGGGTATATATACTGAGATGTCAGTTTGCTCCGTCTCCATCTGCTGGTAGAGGTGCATAGCCCACTTGGTCTGGATTCATCTGACTGAACGCTAAGAAAAAAGCAATTAATCCTGCTTGTCTAGTTCCGTCCAATTTTGTCTTCCCATTGTAACTCAAAGCAGAGTAAATTTTCAAAATGTTACACACGTAAAAATTAGCATATGCATGCGTAAGTAGCATCTACTCACATATTCCATATTTTATAAAAGTAAAAATGTGTGTATTTTCACTTTCCCGTGCACATATCGGTGTGTAAAAAAAAGTGGCAGTCTAGGGGCATTCTGGGGCAGGGCTAACACACACGGCATACATTTGCCATCTTACTCGCATATTTTTACACCTGCTAATTATCAGGTGTAAGTGATAATAAATGTGTTTATTTGTAGTACTGACTGAGTGGAAAATATGCAAGTTCAGGCTGAAGAAAGGTCTCAAAGACCTGGAGAAGGCCTAAGTGAACTGGTGGATGAATTGGTAAACTGGTTAATTTAATTTACATGTGCATCTTTTAAAATTGGCTCATATGCTGAAATCAGGACTTACACAAGTAAGTCCTACTCTGTTTTGGGGGTAAAATATATTTGTGTATATTTTTTTAAATAGTTACAAAAAGGGTGCACATTTATGGGTAGATTTTCAAAGGGTTACGCGTGTAAGATAACGCGCGTAACCCCCGAAAACCTACCCCTGCGCACGCATAGGCTCGAGGGCGCGCGCAAGCCCCGGGGCTTTCAAAAATGGGCAGGGCGGGAGCGGGGGTGGGGCCGAGTGCTCCGACAAGGTGGCTTGTGTCGGGGCATGGCACGCTGGCAGTCACTGGCGCGCGCAAGTTACGCCTGCCAGAAGCAGGCAGGCATAACTCAGCGAAAAAAGGTAGGGGTGATTTAGGTAGGGCTGGGGGGTGGGTTAGATAGGGGAAGGGAGGGACAGGTGTGGGGGAGCTAAAAAAAAAGTTCCCTTCAAGGGAGGGAACGGGAAAAGCCATCGGGGCTCCCCTTGGGCTCGGCGCGCGCAAGGTGCACAAGTGTGCACCCCCTTGCGCGCGCTGACCCTGGATTTTATAACATGCGTGCAGCAACGCAAGCGTGTTATAAAATCGGGTGTACATTTGTGTGCGCGCACAAATGTACCCCGCGCCTAAAATTTAAAATCGGCCCCATTATGCATTGATATATGTGGTTTCAACACACTGCTGCATTTATTTACATATAAGCGTACATATGCGTGGGTTATAAAATACGCAGATTTGTTCATGGTCTTGACTAGATTGTAAATTCCAAGGAACAGGGGCTATTCCTATTCACTATTATGTGACTCTCTGTACAGCGCTGAATGCGTCTGGCATGTGCTAAATAAATCATGATATAATAATAACCAGTCAGAAAAATACTTGGGTTTACATAATTCATTTCATCACAACCCTTACTCATTCTAAAATGTAATAATTCAGCAGCCTCATTGTAGCTGTCTCTGGGGTGAGCATATTTCTGGTGCACATATGACAGAACAGCTTCCAGAGGCCACAGCAGAGAGAGATAATTGCAATTCTTGCTATTCTTGTTGCTGTTACCCAGTGACTGTTCAGCCTGAAATACATGGAGTGACATGCCTACAGCCTTCCCGAAGGCAAGGTGTGCATTTCTCCAGTACATTCTAAATATAGAACCGGACATTTCACATTGCATCCATTCCATGCCAATACTGCTCCAATGCTGTGACACCCTGGAAGGTGTGATGCCCGAGGTCTGATTTTGCAACTGTTCTCTTCTTGTTGTGCATATTTTGAGCACACTTTCAGCTCATTGATGTGAAAGGCCACCCCTTCATTAGAGCTGAGTCAGAGTAATGCAGAGTAATGCAGAGCTTATAGAATCTATTATTAGCCGTTTCACTTTGCAACACCATCATAATATTTAAAGTGGGTGACGTTTTGCACTTTTAAGGGCTCACCCATTTCCTCTTAGACTTTGGATCTGCTAACGGGTATCTACTTTGATTATCTAAGGAAGAATGTCTGTCTACAACCACAAAATTGCAGTGTAATTATGCCAGTAAAATAAAGGGATAGAAGAAATTGTCAATGGTATTCCTTAGATTTACTTGAATAAAATAAATCAGTAAGCTTCCTTATCCCCCAAAGAGAAAACAAAGTATCTGATTAATAGAGGAGTTTTCTGCCAAGGTAGTGAATGTTTATAAGGCCCAAAAGTGCCTATTCGTTAGATATTTTGCACAGGAGTATATCTCCATGGAACAGAGAATAAATATCTCCCGAGTCATCCTGAATATTTTTTTTGCAGCATGAGGGAATAGAAATATACCCTGAGAAGGAGAGCACCAGATATTTGGCCATTTATGACACTCAGATTGAAAGCCTCCATGTTTATCTCAGAGCAAAATACCTTGCTTCTCAACATCCACTGCCCTCCTCCTGTTTCTCCCCTCAGAATTTCACACCCTTGTAACATGAGCCTAGGACAACAGTTCCTGCAGCTTGTAAAACTGACACAGCAGCAATTCCGGGTCCCATCCAGCCCAGTAATGCTCCTGCCAGGCATTTCACAGGACACTACCAGGTTGCAGAATACACCCAGCGTTAAATCTGCCCAGGCTTCTCTGGCATCCAGGTTCATTCAGAACCTGCAGCCCCTCGGTGCCATCGTCGCATGCAGTCCCCAGGAAGAAACTCAGTTGGGCTTGAAGTCATCTGAGCTTCGTGCAAAGTGCAGGGACCAGCTGCCTTCTGGTCGGTAATGCTGTAAAGTTAAGCTACCCTTTCCTTAAGATTCCTTTTTCTTCAGATTTACAAAATGCAAACTTTCACCAGGTGCCCTTGTTGATATTGACATGCCTACCTTCTCTTGCTCCACCTGCAGTAACCAAAGCATTAGAAAAGGGGCACATCCAGTGCCAGTGTTTGCAGACCCACACTTTCCATGGTTCATTTTTTTTCATTAAATAACGTTTGAGTTCAGAAGGCTTTCCTTCCAAAAACCCTTGAGTGCTAATGTCACTGCTATCAGGAACAAATTACTAGTATTATCAGTGGCCTAACTCCTGTTTCCTCAGGTTCCTACAACTTGCACACAAGTTCCCACATGCTTGAAATGTCACTGGAGTCCATCTTTAAACACATTGGCTATTCCCAGAGTGTCATTGTCCCTCTGTATGGGAGTGTGGCCCAAAGTCACGTACGTACGTACTCTGTGGCCTCAAAAACGGAGATTCCAAGGTAGAAGTGAAACCAGCAGAGGAGAAGAGATTTTTTAGCACTGTTGGAAATTAAGACTAGAGACTTGTCTTTTGTAATTAGTCATTTTCAAGCATTTCAGATGCACAAAGGAGTTGAATCAGCAGAAGTGTGAAGCCTGTGAGTAGCAGGGATAATCTTAGTTAAATTCTATTTGTGCATCAAGGAGAGCCGGGTGTGGCGGGGTCGCAGCCTGGCCCGAGGTCACGCAAAAAGAGACCCCCAAGGTAGAAGTGAAACCAGCAGAGGAGAAGAGATTTTTAGCACTATGGGAATAGGCTTGAGATTTTTCTTTTGTAGTTAAGTCATTTTCTACCAGCTTAGGCAACCTGGATTTTCTTGCATATTCGGGCAATAACCTGCTCATTTGCCTTTGAGTTGCAGCAGGGCATGTCCTGTTGGAAAGATTATCAGAAATGTATTAAGTTAGTCCAATATAAAAGTATCACCTATAGCTATTTTGTTGACCCTTAATTCTGAATATCAACAGGAAAAGAGATTTGCAGGGCAATATAATAGCTGGGGATGGGGGCTAGGGTAGAACTTTTTTTTTTATAAGTTCCTAGGCACCAGACCTGGAGACTGAAGCTAAATTCACAAAAATATTGCAAGAATCATCTGCTGCCATGGATCCCCATACACTTCCTATATAAATATCTAAACTTGACTAAAAAGGTTTGGATATATTATGAAATGATATGCTTTTAGTTACACTTCTTAGGTCCTCCTAAAGGCATCAAGATGATCTAGTTAAAAATAAATAAATGAGAATTTTCTTTTAAAAAACAAATCTAGATAACAAGCTACCTCTTAGCCTTCTACACGATCCATGTCTTAGGAAGGTGGAGCAAAATAGGTGACGACGCAGAGCTAAAGGTGAGTTTATCCCTAGCTGGGTTTTCCAGAGGGATATGCTCTCCTTTTAAAATGACATGGAAACATCAGCAACATTTTGTTATGTCATTTTGTGCCATCTCCCAGTGGAAATCACTTGTCATTTATGCCGTTTCAGTGCCGGCTATTCATAAACGTTAGAAAAGCACAGGATTTGTACAACCGTACACATATTGTAAAAATATAGTGCATGCTAACATGAAGCCAGTGAAATGCTAAACATAGAAAACTCAAAACAATATAAACAATATGCAACCTACAAGAAATGACAATAACGCCGCGCAAGGCCTTTTTTTTCTTTTTACACGCACACCTCTAATTTTCAAAGGGTGTTCGGGCAGGAATCACATTGGAGCAGAGATCCTCTTATTCTCAGGGACTCTGACAATTTAAACAGGTTTCACTTCTTCGTTCTTGCTTTTGCCACTCTCTCGCTAGGGCCCCCCCCCTGTGGACTTCACAAAAGGATTTATTGGGGGAAAGTCGAGAGAAGCAAACATCTGTCTGGAATGGTTCAAAAGCTGCCACGTGAAGTGTGCGAGCTATTCAGCCACCACAGGCGCTCCACTAATATCCTTATAGGAATGAGCTACGGCAGAGAGAAAGCAAAGTCTTTATCAGCAGCTGGCTGGTCACAACTGGCGTTGGCTAGCCCTCCGCACAAGCAGCCAGTTAGAGCAAGGATGGCTAGTGCATACAATTAACCACAGAGAGCAAAGTTGTGCAATAGGTCTTGCTCAGTTGGGTTGTGTAGCCATTTTATTTTCAGTTCAACTCAGTTCTTTTCAGTGCATTTTCCAGCCAAGTTTTGTTTTGTTTTGCATTTTTGGGATTTTTTTGGGTCATTCGTTTTGGCACAGTTTGACAAAATGAATAAACTGAAAAATATTCAGAACTTTCGGCATGAATCAAGTTTTGGTTTGCTTACAATGAATCAAACTGAAAATTGATTCATTTTCATTTTGGATCATCAAAATGCACATCCCCACTGCTCAGTACAGTTCTCTGAACAGCAGCCTGCATCCCGCGTGGCCAGAATGCAATAGGAACAGGAATGTGCTGCCGTTTCCTTTGGAAGATGCAGCCACCGCCAGCACTTGGTTGTGTGGCCGCTTTGTGATATGGTTTTGTGATTTGGCGCTGCTGCTACACAGTATGGTTTTGTCTTACCAATGAAATTGATGGGCATGGGTTTGTTTTTTTTGGTTGGCATCTATTTTGAATAGACATGCAGAGTTGTGACCCTGTCATTAAGTTTATTTTATATATTTAGGTTTGTGTTTTTATTTTTTTGTCATACTGTACTTTTGATTTTATTTGTTTTAGGATACTTGTTTTATTGATTTTGAATGTAATATTGGTCTCTACTGAGAATTGTGGATCAATAGATTGTTAAGTTTAATAAAGAAAGAAATGACTTGTTTTGTTCGTGAACCCTTGTGCCGAGGCGAGGTTGTTGATACCCACGAAGAGAGCCCCTATAGGTCCTTACCATCGGCTGGCGGCGCTGGTCACAGAGGAAGCCTTTCAGGATCTTCACCGCTACCAACTCCGCAGGTTGAGCCTTTGGGTATCAGCGGCGGCGGGACTTAGTTGTGGGTCTTTGATGGCACAGGTACCACCGTGGGAGGAATCCAGTGCAAGACCACGTCCCGCAGAGGCAGGCAGGAAGCGGTCCACGGTTGGAGCAGGCAGTAGACAGTAGTTTCAGGGATACAGTCCAAGGTCAGGGCTGGCAGCAGATCCAGAGCACAGTCCGAGGTCAGGGCAGACAGTGGGCAGCAAATCCAGGAAGCGGTCTAAGTCAGGTCAGCAATTCCAGTTCAAGGTGAGCAGGCCAGACAGCAGGGACGAGGAGAGGAGAAGGTGCGGGCCTTAAGTAGCGCCAGCCTCCTGAGGTCACTTGAGAGTGCTGGAACTGCTTTCCTGCCGAGGGCCCATTAAGAGGGAGATTGATGCATGCGCGCCAAAGCTCACTTGCCTGCACAGTAGCTGGGTGCGGTGAGGGAAGCGGTGTTGGCCACGTTCTCTGGGGAAGGTAAGGGCGGCCAGCCGCGAGACAGGAACGCAGCTGGCAGGACGCAACAGGTCTTTCTTTCTGCCCCCCAAATCTGCTTAAAGAAAGGCCCCCTCCAGCTCCCAGCACACTTCCAACCTCCCACCACCCCTCCAAACCAATCCTTATCCCATCAGCAGTCTTCCAGGGACTGCATGGATCCTCAGTCACTCCTAACCTGCAGCTCTGAATTTTCAAAATGGTCTCTGGTTAACCCAGCTTGTAACGTACAACATAATGGTGATAGCCTCTGGTTGATCAGTGGCCATTTTGAGAATTTAGCACTGGGGCAGAAGTAACTAGGGATTGCTCCTGGAAGACTAACAGTGGGGTAAGGGCTACAGGGGAGGGGAAGGTTATAGAAGGGTCCTGGGGCCAGACGGAACTTTCCATTTAAGCCAGCTTGGCAGGCTGCAGAAAGGAAGACTTTCATTTAATTTTGTTTTCTTGATTGTTTTTTTGAGGATTTTGTTTTTGTTGATACATTTTGGATAAGAACATGCCATACTGGGTCAGACCATCAAGCCCAGCATCCTGTTTCCAACAGTGACCAATCCAGGCCATAAGAACCTGGCAAGTACCCAAAAACTAAGTCTATCCCATGCTACTGATGCTAGTATTAGCAGTGACTGTTTTCTAAGTCAACTTAATTAATAGCAGGTAATGAACTTCTCCTCCAAGAACTTATCCAATCCTTTTTTAAACACAGCTACACTAACTGCACTAACCACATCCTCTGGCAACAAATTCCAGAATTGAATTGTGCGTTGAGTGAAAAAGAACTTTCTCCAATTAGTTTTAAATGTGCCACATGCTAACTTCATGGAGTGCCCCCTAGTCCTTCTATTATCTGAAAGAGTAAATAACCGATTCACATTTACCTGTTCTAGACCTCTCATGATTTTAAACACCTCTATCATATGCCCCCTCAGCTGTCTTTTCTCCAAGCTGAAAAGTCCTAACCTCTTTAGTCTTTCCTCATAGGGGAGCTGTTCCATCTCCTTTATCATTTTGGTTGCCCTTCTCTGTACCTTCTCCATCGCAATTATATCTTTTTTGAGATGCAGCGACCAGAATTGTACACAGTATTCAAGGTGCGGTCTCACCATGGAGCGATACAGAGGCATTATGACATTTTCTGTTTTATTCACCATTCCCTTTCTAATAATTCCCAACATTATGTTTGCTTTTTTGACTGCTGCAGCACACTGAACCGACGATTTCAATGTCGCCAAATCGCTTTCCTGGGTGGTAGCTCCTAATATGGAACCTAACATTGTATAACTATAGCATGGGTTATTTTTTCCTATATGCATCACCTCGCACTTATCCACATTAAATTTCATCTGATATAAACAGGAAAAAAACAAAAGAGGGAAAAATAAATGAAAATCAAAACAAAACAAACATTTTTCAAGTGTACACCCCTAGAATGTAAGGGGAAAAGGAAGACTTTGTGTTGTGGGCAGCCACAGTGAAAGAATAGCAAACGGCACCAGCTGAAGCTTAGAACAGAGATGACAAGTGCATACTGTATGTCGGTCTTGACTGGCCTGTAAGCTCTACCGAGCAGGGACTGTCTCTTTTGTGTTCTTGTACAGGACTGCGTACCTTGAGCACAAAGAAGTGATGAATAGTAATAGCAACAATTTAGTCCCTGACCAGGTGAGACTCTGGTCCTTTCTGATAGTGGGGTGATCACCAGTTACAAATAAACCTATTGAAATAAAGTTTAAGAAACAAAAAATAATAATAGAAGGTGATATCTTTTTTAACATATTTTCTTGTTCAATCCCTTCATTATCTTATAGTACTATACTTTTGTTTGTTAACCTTTATTTTTGTGTATCAAGAGGACTACTACAGCAACTAGACTACTTTATAGACATAAGCCCACTGAAACTGAAACTCAGACTGTTTCCACTATCTTTTGGGGTTTTTACCAAACTACTGAGGAAAGTCCCAGGGCCTCATGTGGAGATCTCACTAGGGCTCCTCCACAAACAGCAAGATACCCTGTTGATCTTTGGAAGAGGGAACAAAGATGGCAATCTGTTATACAGATTCCCTTTCCGGGGAATCTTCTCAGTCTCAACACTTCGATTCTGAGAATAATTTCTCACTGACATTTCATAAGCAAACTCCACCTGCAGCTGCCAGTGCAGTCTACAGTTTCCAGGGCATATTCTAGAGACTCATTCGGGGGTCCGGTTAAGGGGTTGGCTCTCTGACCTGTTAAAAGTTGTTTGGCTTTTTAGCTTGTTAGTCTTTCAAGAAAGCAGTGACTCAAAAAAATGTCTCCTGGAGCAAAACGAAATGCACCGGTCACCTAAGGATCCCCCCCCCCCCACCTCCCCCCGTAGGATTTATATTAGAATATGTGAGCAGAGATGAGCTCAGAACGACAAGTGACTCTCTGCCCTATGGACAAGCGGACCACCCCTATAATCATCAATCTTCTCTGCCGCTCCAGAGCCTCAAGAGCTTTTACATCAGATTAGACGGCATTAGGGCCGGAAAAAAAAAAAAAAGCACATACACAACAGAAAGCCTTCAGTCTTTCATCACCAATGGGCTGTGGGAGGAGGTGGGGCTCGGAGTCATTTTACTCCTCTGCACAAACTTCAAGTAGTGCAAGTGAAGCAGAGGCAGGGAGCACATGTCCCGGTGAGCTCGGGAGCAGCGGCAGGGAAAGATGACAAGGAAGGGGGACGAGAGGTGTATTCGAGGCAGGCTTGAGGACTCGCAGCTACCGGGCAGCAAGGACACGGAGCAGTGAGTGCCCAGGACAGCTTTCTTTCTCTGTGAACTGCTGGTGCACCAAGTTTTGCAGAAGCGGCAGGTCCGAGGCGAGAGGCGCAGGAGTGCAATCTCGGGTCCACGGAAAGAGAGTCCGACATCCAGAATTTCATCGTTTTAGAAATGTGAACTAAGGGATTTCAATTCTTGTCTTAGTGTTGCTTTAAAAATCGTTTATAAAAAAAAAGGAATAGATGACATATCAAATAAGGTTTCACTGTCTGGAAAGTGCAAGCTGCTGAACGTACGATCAAAGCGAAGCAACGCCACACACAAAAAAAAAAAGTTCGTAAGAAATTAAAACATGACCCGCAGCAGCTCAGTTTGAGCCGCTTTGCAAGTCTTTTTTTTTTTGTTTGTTTGTTTGCTTGTAGGCTGTGAGTGAGGAGAGAAAAGTTTTCTAACATGTCTTTCGACGACATCCCGCTAAGCGCTGTGAGCAACATCTCAAGCTTGATCGGCGGCGGCAGCCCGGAGGGCAAGCCCCCCACCATCCCGGCCGTCATGTTCATCTTCGGCGTGGTGGGCAACCTGATCGCCATCGTGGTGCTGTGCAAGTCGCGCAAGGAGCAGAAGGAGACCACCTTCTACACGCTGGTGTGCGGCCTGGCCGTCACCGACCTGCTGGGCACGTGCCTGGTGAGCCCGGTCACCATCGCCACCTACGTGCAGAACCGCTGGCCCGGCGGCGAGGCGCTGTGCGAGTACAGCTCCTTCATCCTGCTCTTCTTCGGCCTCTCGGGCCTGAGCATCATCTGCGCCATGTCCATCGAGCGCTACCTGGCCATCAACCACGCCTACTTCTACAACCACTACGTGGACAAGCGCCTGGCCGGCCTGACGCTCTCCGCCATCTACGCGTCCAACGTGCTCTTCTGCGCGCTGCCCAGCATGGGCCTGGGCCGCAGCACGCGCCAGTACCCGCAGACCTGGTGCTTCATCGACTGGCGCACCAACGTGTCGGCGCACGCCGCCTACTCCTACATGTACGCCGGCTTCAGCTCCTTCCTCATCCTGGCCACCGTGCTCTGCAACGTCCTGGTGTGCGCCGCCCTGCTCCGCATGCACCGCCAGTTCGTGCGCCGCACCTCGCTGGGCACGGCCGACGCCCGCCTGGCCGAGCTGCGCCGGCGGCGCAGCTTCCGCCGCATGGCCGGCGCCGAGATCCAGATGGTCATCCTGCTCATCGCCACCTCGGCCGTGGTGCTCATCTGCTCCATCCCGCTGGTGGTAAGTGAGGCCGGGCTCTTCTACCCCTGGGTGGGGGAGGAACGAAAGGTGCACGATTGGGGGGCATTTGCAAACATGATGTGGGTGTAAAATCATCGTGGGGTAGCCCTGTCTCTATGCTAAGGTGGGGAGGAAGGAAGAGTGAGGGGGGCTCCAGTATGAGAGTTCGGGACGATTGTCCTGAAGGAAGGAGTTTTCTCTGTTTTTGCTTCCCACCTAAACATTTTTTGTTGAGTTGAAGAGCTGAAAAGGAAGATGTCATGTCAACACTCATTGGAGTCAGAAAGGTGTTTTGTTTTTTTTAAGAGTGAGGCAGAATTTGTTTAAAAGTGGCAATACTGGAATGCCCCCTCCCTCTTTCTCGCCAGTAGATGATCCTAAACTTTAGTTCATGAGCCAAATGTGACTAATATCACAGAAGTTGCCACGCATCCCAAAATAAAAGGTTTCAGAAGAAGAGAACAGTTGAGTGAGGCACCCAGAGATTGAAGATTGTTGTCTAGGTCCTGAGAATGGGGTTAGGTGGGATGCCAGATCTGTACAAACACTTTCCAATTACTCTGACCGGAAAGTAAAAGTGCACAGAGTTCCAGCTTGGGGTATGCAAATCTTGCGAGTTGGTTACTGTGAGTGATGCCCTCTTTTTCTCTCCTACACACAAGTTCCACCTGCAGTATTTCCTACTGTGTTTTTCTTTCCAGTCATAACCCAAAATCTAAACACACCCCACAGGTCTTTCTCTGTCTTGTTTTTTTTTTTGTATGACAAATACAAGACCTCGATTATCTGTCAAAGCTGGACCATTAGCTGTTGAATTTCCAAAAGCACAGAGCTCCGGCGCGGGCAGCAAAGTTGTCATTTTACCCATGGGTAAAAGGCTCAGCGTAGCTCATGACGGAGGACTTTGGTACCCGTGAAGTGTGCATGACTCAAGGTAGATTATGCTGAGTTGGTAATCTGGTCAATGTATGATGTCAAAAACGTTAGAATGGCGATAGAGCCCTTTGCCTTGGGAGCTATTACTTTTAGAAAGTGAAATTTAAACGTACACGACTTTTGCTTATTTTTGTACTTTTTTTTTTTTAAGTGCCACTTCAGCTATGAAGTTGCAGCTGGTTGCTACTGCCATCGTCTGTACCCCCCTGGGTCTTGCAGCTAACTGACTGAAAAGGGTATTCTGGTCTCTAATTCATTATGTAGTACTCGGCACACACACAAAAAAAAATCTTCCAAACTAGTAGTTTTCAGCTGTGGTGAAACTGAGAAGGAGGCATACCCAAAAGTTTATACAGTGGTGCATATGAGATCAGATGTGGCAACAGCGCTAGCAGTTGGTATGGAAATGACTGAATTTGCCTGGGCAGATGAGAACCAAAGTCACCCGCGGTTTTTGTTTCGCCTAACAAACTGCCTCAGATTAGTTTGGTCTGCTGCAAAGGCTCAGACGCATCTGGAAGGCAAATACTGAAATGAGGAAACACTTCAGAGGGGTTCTCCAGCACACTTGAGTTGGTGCCTTTGGCCACCCGTTCCCGGCAGGCTAATATTTTGTTAATAATCAAGTTGGCATCTGTGCTCCCTGTTGCACAGGTAAACCAGTTGGTTATGACTGTCGTACCCTCGTTATTACACCGTCTACAGGTGAAAAGCAATTGAGTTTATATTATTTAGCCCTTTAGAGCCAAAATAAAGGTGCACTGCATCATAATTAGGGTGGGGTGGGTCATCTGTTAAGGAAATAAACAAGTTGGGCCCAGAAAAGTAATTACATTAAAATAAACAAAGGTACAGTAGGCTCGGAGTTCGCTGGCATTATATGGACAATGCATCCAGCTAAGCGCTAGGGCTTGATTCGGTAAGTTTCTGGCCAGGGCAGGTACAGGATGTGAGCAAGACTCTGCAAAGGATATATTTTTTTTTTTCTAGGAAACAGCTTGCACTGTACTTGCAGGTCTATAGCTGCTTTGTGACTGTCCTCAGTTAGATCTTCTGTTCAAGGGACACAGTCGCATTTACCAGGCCATCAACTCAGGACAGTGCAGGGGTGAGCAGCCAGATGTAACTACTTTGCTTCTTTATTTATTGCTCCCCCCCATAAATATGTCGGAGGCGTGCTGATCAGTGGATGAGTACAAAGGCTCGGTCGCTGACGGCTCTTGCAGGTCCTGTGGAGCGTAGGAAAGCGCTGCCGGATCCACAGCGCGCTCTTGAGCCCTGGCGGTTCCCACCCTTCCGCTCCAAACACCTGAAATGCGAAGGAAAGCAGAGGAAACCCCCCCCCCCCCCCACCTTTAACCGCCCTGAAAGCAGGCAGGGGGGAAGCCTCCCGGAGCTTTCCTCGCTTCCCACCCCGCAATCCCTGAGCATGACAGGCAGAAAGACTTCAGATCGAAAGAAGGGCTTTGTTAGCACGAGCGTTTTACACGTAATGCCAAAGTAACTAGGACGCCGGCGAGCAGCCGGGAAGCTCGGGGACTGGTGGTTTCTGCTCTTCCTGGCAGCCTCCGCGTCTGCAGACGTAGAAGGGAGCGCGGGAAAACGCTCTGGCGCGCGCCACTCCTTCATCACCGCCGAGCCCGGCTCTCTGAGGGGGCAGTGGGTGTCGGGCCGAGAGAGAGCTGCCTCCTCTCTTTAAGGAAATCATTCAGGCAGGGGAAGAAAGAAAAAAAAACAAAAAACCCTTCGTAGCTGTGCTGCAGACAGAAATATTAGCTCATCTGACCTGGCCATCACACTTTGTTTTAATATTTTATCACATTTGAGATTAGTAAACACCTGGTATCTGGACATGCTGAAGTGACAATATTAGTTTTTGATATGCTTTGCATGTATTGTGGGGGTAGTTAAGTCTGTCAGGGACAGATAAGTAAAATAGGCCTGCCAGTGGAAGATATTGTACTAACAGCGGTGTCAAACCAGTTCTCACAGGGCTGCTACCCAAGGTAAATAGTGCCACCGCCATGTATTGTTTTGTGCTCCAGGATTTCTCGCCTGACCTGCAATCTTCAGCTCTGGTTAAAAATACAGTCAAAGTGATTGTAAAAGGCTAATTCCTTGCAGCATGCATGTTTTCATTCTGCTTAGTGACTCAATCAGGAGTCACTTATTTCCTCAGCCTGTAAACTAGCTGACTGCAAAGAATAATATGTAGGAGATATCACGCACCACAGAGATGCATATGCAGTTTTATTTCATTTAGTTGTACATGGACCTCATTTAGGAGTGAGGGAGTGATAAATCAGTGATTTAATTATTCATGAGTGAAATAAAATCCCCAAAAAGGATTGCAGGGGTTTCCTTGTAACGCTTTGTTGGAAAGAGTGAACCTGATGGCACAGAAACTACAGGTTAAATTGTGTATATAAACATAAAACGTTTGCAAAATGAAATAAATATGGACATCTCTCTATATGGAGAGTATTTATATTTCACATTTTAAAAAAGTCATTGCAGCTAGAGTGTAGTTTCTTCACTAATTTGTGGTCTGGAACAGGAGGAAAACATTTGGGATGTGTGCAGTAAGGAATTAAGAGCCCCCCATTACTTCTGCCATGTTCTACTGCTACAGGAGTGAATTGTGCAATGGTATTGCAAAATGGATGAAAAGAGAAGTTGCATTCGCTGCGTGGTTGTATTTCCTTGAAATATATTGGAAGGAAGTGGGTATCAGGAAATTCCCTGTAACAGGGTTCTGCTGCCTATCCTTAAGCAGAGGAAAACCTGCTTGTCTTCTGTTGGAAGAGTTTCCATATCCTGAATGTGCAGAAGCAGAATGCATTTGACAATGGGCTGTAGATCATTTCTCACTTTTATTTAGGTGACAACCCTCTCTCCCCCCTACGCTCCTACAAAACTTTGCTCAACTCTAGACTAAAAAAGTAGTTACACCCCACAAAGTGAGATTGGTATGACGCTTTTTATACCGTAAGGGGGGCCAGTGTCATATCATTAGCATATATAAATACGCAGGAGTTTGTGGCTTTCTCTTTTTATGTAAAATTGTTTTGCAGTCTGCATATACCCTGTACACACACACATGGCCATATATGTGAGAGAGACTCACACTAAATCTTATGAATGTTTTCAGGCACTTCAGGAGCAACTTTTAAAAGACCGCTCATTTTTAATGCACACACTTTGTCCCTAATTTTCAAAGGGCAAACTACCGGGATAGTAAGGGGCATACATGCTACCCAACTGCTGTTTGCAAGAGTGACCGAGTGGGGGTAAAACAGCAATGCAATTATCTGAAAATGCAAATGTGCACATGCTTTATATGCCCCTGACATAATAGCTCGGGGGGAAGGGGGGGGAGAGACATCTCTTTTCAACTCTGCTAAAAGTACAAGCACTGTGGAAGTTCATACATACATTTAGTGAGATGAGAGCGGGGAAGGGCGGAGGGCATAACTGTCAGCCAGGATATTTTACTGAGATGAAATTTGCCGTCCTTATGTTTCAGACATAGCCTTTGATGGATCCCAAAAAATAAACCACAAGTTGATTCTGTGGTTATTAAAATTAGGCCAAGGATGAATTACAAGTGCATATTTACTAATGGAAATGTTCTCCTCTAATTCAGGAAGCCTTTGTAATTTATCTGTGAACAGTAATTCCTCGTTGAAAGCAGCCTTAATGTGTTTAATATTGTATATGGTCTCCTTGGAAAATGATTACAGGAAAATAATTGGTTTTCTTTAACTCATAAGGGCATTGTTTCTGCCTCAGGGACATTCTTTGATTTCTGTGAGAGAATTCAAATTCTTGACAAAGACCTTACTGCTAAATTCTTAAAAGTTGATTATAAACAAATTGGATGATATACGCAGCTAAAGCTATTTCCTAAGTGTTTCTAAAATAAATTCAGGTTGGCAAATACAATATTCTTCCTATGAACATGTTTTGTCAGCAAAATGAAAATTAGCATTTCATGAAGGGCATAATCTATCTCAGGATCCTAGAACAAAATGTGTAATAGCAAGCCTTTGCTGCCACCTATAGGTAGAAATCTGTTACTGGTAGAAATTTGGTCCATCCTGCAGCACCTGTATACTTCATTCTTCTGGGAGAAAACCATTACCTTTAACTAGAGAAATACAAATACCCAGAAAAGCAAACAACTGCCAGAAAGAAAGCATTTCCATATGATCTTTCTGCAAGGAAGGCATCCAGGTATTTTTCAGGCACAATATCTGCTGCCAAGAGCTGGGCAAAGCATTGATTCAAGTGCTTCTAAATTAGTTAATGGTTTAAGTTTGTTACACTAATTACAGAGCACAGCCCATGGACTGAATACATGGAAAATACAACTAAGATGGTGTAGTGAAACAGGGCAGATTCCCTTCCAGTGACCAATGAAGTTAACTTTGTTTATAAGGTAGTCAGTTTTAAGTGCTGCGAGTGTGATTCTTAAAATTACATATAAATATATATAAATATTTCTTTATTTATATGGGGTCAATATTCTGTGGCATTTAGCCAGATAACTCACAAGCTATCCTGCTAAATGCTGACTTTTCAGTATTTCCCCCAATATCTGGCTAATGTTCAGCTGGATTATGTAGAGGCGTTACGGGGCGGGGTTAAGTTAGCCAGATAAATTATCCAGCTAATACTGATATTCAGAGTTAGCCGGCTAACTGTAGTTGTGCCATAGAGTAGTCCTAAAAATAGCTGGATAAATGTAATCTGGCTATCTTTAAGATAGCTGGCCATTTTCAATAGTATGGCTGCGCCACTGAATTATCAGGCTAGTTTTGTAATCTACAGAGAGAGAGGTAATATTCTGTCACTGGCTGTATTGCAAAATTAGCCAGATAAACTTATTCAGCTAACTTTGGAGTGACATTCAATGGCATGATGTCATATACTGTCCCCTTTTCATTTCCTTACTTGATCCTGCTTGTTAACTGGTGTTAGCCTCACTTCCCATGATTTTGGATCCATTAATGTTCAGCACCTACTATCTGTAGTAGGAGTACCGTGAAGAAAAGCTTTCTTCTTTTGTTCCTAAAAGTGTTAGTCTTCATTCGTGTACAGACCCCAGTGTGTATAAATACAGAAGAGACCCTGAGCGTCGGGGAAGTTTTCAAACTCCCCACTTGGATGCAAAGTCTGTGGGGAGTTCGTACTTAATTTTCAAAGGGAAAAGGACACACTTAGAAAACTGATCACCTCTACAAAGTATTCACAGACTTTGCATTTGCATTATGTGTGGATGAAATTTCAACTGAAAATAATATGCCTATATTTGAAAAGAAAGGGCAGCCTTAAGACTGTTTTTACCCAGGTAAACACATTTACCTGCATAAAGAAATACTTTCTGAAAATTGCCTCCCTCAGTGTGGGTAAAAGTTTGTGTGTTTTGAAACCACACATACATTTCCCCGCAGGGAATGGAGTCGTGGTTAGGTTGGGAGAGGGGGAAAGTCCACACAGTGATTTTATTTTGAACTTATCGCATGTACCTTTTGCTCTGCACTTTGTGGCTGCAGTATGCATTCTGGGCAGATTTTCAAAAGGGAAACTCCACAAGGAGTTTGCAGGTCCATGGGTATAAAAACCCACAGGCTGCAAACTCTGCGAAAAGTCTGTGAATCGATTTCATGATGTACGTGTCCTGTTCTCTTCCCCTAACCTAAAGACATCTCTGTGAATGCTTACTCGCAGTCTACCTAAAAGTCTATAAGCTGGATTGAGGGAGGCAGTTTTCAGAGAATCCATTCACCTGGATAAATCCATTTACATGGCTAAATTGTTTTGAAATTTGCTCTCATGATGGAGAAGTGAGGTGCCTAGTTTGCTTTGTTGTGGAAAAGCATCTCCTATCTGGACTACTTCCATTTGATTGGCATTTCTGTTTTAAAGATTTTCTGTTATGCAGGAATGTATTGATTTCAGCCACAGTTCGTAAAATCGGTGATGTCTGCATCCTTGATTTAGGTAGATTTAATTAATCCCTAACCGGTTGGTGGTACCTGCATTCCTCCTAACTTGACTGAATGAGCTGCTGGGAGATGCCCTTCTCTACAAATTAAACAAGTTTTTAAATGGTAGCAATAAAACAAAAAAAACCCACAACTTTTTGGTATGACCCAACATAGCTTATATTGTCTTGAATGTTGAAACTCAATGGGGGTAATTTTCAAAAGGAGTTATGCGCATAATTGTAACTACTATTGTAGCAATTTTCAAACGCTATTTACTCATGTAAAGTGCATTTATTTGAGTAAATCCTATGGACAATTCAATGGCATTTATTGTAGCAATTTTCAAAAACCCACTTACTCGAGTAAAGTGCATTTACTCGAATAAAGCCCAGTTTTACTCAAGTAAATGCTTTTAAAAATCAGGCCCAATATGTTTTTTTTTTTTTTTTTGTGGTGCCAGTTGACTTCAGCCTCTGACGTTCCTTGCCATGGTTATACTCTGCCTGGTTTAACATTGTCCTGCACTGAACAGTCTGATCAGGGTTTGCAGCCAACTGTCTCTTGCGACAAGTTTCAACAAGCTGAATTTGGAAGGCATTAATACATCACCTTGAATGCTCTTAATGCCAGGACAGCTATTCCTGAATTCAAGAGTAGACATCTTTAGACTTGTTGGGAAAACAGGTCTTGCCGGGTTAGATGGAAGCTTGCTCTCCATTTTGCATGAAAGTGCACAGCGATGGCAAGTCATAAATACTTAACAAGCATCTGTGCACGGATAATTGCATGTTGTACCCGCAGTATTAAGGTAAGCTGTGTGCTTATCATATCAGAAGTCAAAAGAGTGACACCAGAAGAGCTTTCACTTTTGCTGCAGGACTGTCAGTGGAATTTCTGACATTTCCTGATATTAGTGTATGCTGTACGTTTCATCTTTTAAAGGCCTGAGTCATTCATTTTGTTCTTGTTTCCCCTGCATAGAAGAGATTTCTGTGTGGGGAAAGCCTGCAACAGCTAATCACGTTCATTCAACCTGTTTGCCATATGAAGTCCCATTCTGCTGTGCACTGGGAAACCCAGCCCCCTCCCCAAATTAGGCGCGTTGTGTTTTCCTGTAGGCTTTCCCGCTTTAACATCACATATAGGTTATCGGGTTAAAACTACACAGTTGCAGAGCTGAAAAGGTCTCTCATGCCGCCTCCTCTTTAACCAGTAACTCATGGTTGGTTTCCATGCCACTTTGAATGCATATTGTTGCTGATATCAACTTAAACCACATTGCAGACTTTATTTGAATACTAAACTTATTACTTCGTGTATCATGACCAGTACATAGCCAGGGCTTTGTGCTCTTTGCAAAAAGCTCTACAAGTCATGAAAGCTGCACCAGATCTCAACACCTGAAAAGAAAAAATGTTGAATTTGAATCAAAATAAAACCATTGTTGACCAATAAACTGTATCATTATTGGCTGGGCATTGCTTTGTTCTGCAAGCAGAGCATGGTATTTCCAGGGTAAGACTTATGTATTGGTCGGTTTGATATGATCTTTGCTTATGTATCCAGTGATCCCTTTTTTTTCCTTAACTTGGCTTTTTCTTTATTTATTTTCTTTAAAAAATTTTCTATACCGTCATTAAGTTATTTACCATTATAACGGTTTACAAAAAAGGCACGTATAGTAGGGCATAGTTAGTACTTTAAAAAAATGTCCATGAACAGATATTAAATTGCTATTTAAGAGAACCTATCCACTGTCCATCAAGGAAAAATTTATTCGTGACATGAATAAAATGAATCAGTATCTTTTTTGACTAAGGCCCCACTCATATAGGGCCTTAGTGAAAAAAGACACAAGGCCATAAGAATTGCCATATTGCGATTGAGGGTCCATTAACTCTAGTTTCCTGTTTCCAACAGTGGCCAGTTCAGGTCACAATTACTAAACAAGATTCCAAATAGTAAATAGATCCCTTGCTGCTATCGTGCAGTGATAAGTAGTGGTTATTCCCCAAGTCGGTAATTTTAAAATGAGCATGCGTGCGGCCCCACACACACACACACACTTATCGGCACACAAGTGGAATTTTTAATTGTGCGCGTGTATGTTGTAAATACACCAACTGCATGTAAGTATGCTCCTAATTTTAAGAGGTTACTTGAGCACAACTAGTGCGCATGTGTCTTCCTTTGGACTTTGTCGGCTTTTACGCTTGCATGTCAGTATATTTTAAAACATGCTCATGTGAGGCACATTCCCAATTTTTCCAATAGTCCAGTTAATACTGAGATCTTTCAACCTCCTCTGGTTCTTCATCCTGCACACCACCCAGTTGTCCTGGAACCCTCACCCTGTTCAATAAGCCTGGGAAGCAGCACCTCTAGTGTTCCCCTATTTTCCTGTGCCTGGTCCATCTTAAATCCGCTAAGGAGAATATGCTGTATGGGCGGGATCCTGCGGGGCAGGTGGGGCTCAGAGGGCGTAATAAGAGCTGGGATCCAGGTGGGGATGACCAGACCAGGCCCAGGTATCCAGGAGGAAGGCAGCTCCTGTATGCAATACTGTCTAAACCTTGAACTGAGAAGAAGCAACACACTGAGGGTAGAGAGTGTACACTGGTTGAGTGAAGTTATAATAAAGAGTTACTGTTTTAAGAAGGCTGGAGTCAGTCTAGTTTGTCTTCAGGCTTGTGGGAATCATCGCACATTCTCACAAAGCCCTAAAATTCAAGATCTACAGACTTGCTCCTCCTCAGGAGCATCAGTAAAGTTACGCAGATATCCAGCATACGTGAGCTGCAGTTTTCAGTTAAATACAGAGGAACATGCGCAAATCTTGCCCCGCCCCTTCCACTCCCTTATTCCTCACTCATGCATGGGAACCTATGCACATATTTTGCATCTTTTTAAAATCCTTTTCTCGTGCATGGCCCACATACACAGGTATGTGGGTATTTTTGCTTTTAAAATTGACCTGCAAGTCTACTTGGTAATTAACAGTTTATGAACTTCTCCTCCAGGAACTTGTCCAAACCTATTTTAAATTCAGCTATGCTAACTGGCTTAACCACATCATCTAGCAATGAATTCCAGAGCTTAATTGTGCATTGGGTGAAAGAATTTTCTCTAATTTGTTTTGAATGTGCTACTTACTAACTTCATGGAGTGCCCCCTAGTCTTTGTATTTTTTGAAAGCATAAATAACTGATTCACATTTACCCTTTCTATTCAACTCATGATGTTATAGACCTCTATCATATCTCCTTTCAGCCATCTTTTCTCCAAGCTGAACAGCCCTAACTTCTTTAGCCTTTCCTCATAGTGGAGCAGTTCCATATCCTTTATCATTTTGGTTGTTCGTTGTACCTTTTCCAGTGCAACTATAACTTTTTTGAGATATGGTGACGAGAGCTGCACATAGTACTCCAAGTGTGATCTCACCATGGAGTGATACAGAGGCATGACACTCTCCGTTTTATTCTCCATTCCTTCCCTAATAATTCCTAATATCCTGTTTGCTTTTTTGACCACCACTGCCCATTGAGCTGAGGATTTCAAAGTATTCTCCACTATGAGGCCCAGATCCTTTTACTAGGTCATAACTCTTAAAATGGAACCTAACATTGTGTAACTACACTGGGGGTTATTTTTCCCCATGTGCATAACTTTGCACTTGTCCATATTAAATTTCATCTGCCATTTGAATGCCCAATCTTCCTGTCTTGTAAGGTCCTCTTGCAATTTTTCACAATCCGCTTGTTATTTAACAACTCGGAATAATTGTGTGTCGTCTGAAAATTTGATCACCTAACTCATTGTTTCCTTTTTCAGATCATTTATAAATATTTTAAAAAGTGCCGGTACCAGTAGAGATCCCTGAGTCACTCCACTATTTCTTTCTCCACTGAGAAAACTGATCATTTAGTCCTACTCTCTTTTTCCTAGACTTTAACCAGTTTGAGTGCACCATTGGATATTGCCTCCTATCCTGTGACTTTGTTAATTTTCTCATTGGGCAGTTCTGAAAATCCAAATATACTGCATCCACTGACTCACTATTATCCACATGTTTATTAACCCCTTCAAAAATAATGTAGCAGATTGGTGAGACAAAATCTCCCTTTTGCAAATCCATGCTGGTTGTGTTTCATTAAATCATTTATTTATTTTAAATTCTTATATATCAACATTCCTGTAGGATGTACAGATCATACCGGTTTACAGTACATGTCTTTCTATATGTTTTGTGATTTTGTTCTTTCGAATAGTTTCCGTGATTTTTCCCAGCACTGAAGTAAGACTCACTGGTCTACAGTTTCCCAGATCACCCCTGGATCCATTTTTAAAGATTGAGGTTACCTTGGCCACCCTGCAATCTTCAGATGCAATGGATAATTTTAATGATAGGTTACAAATTACTAATAATAGATCTGCTTTCAGAACTCTGGTGTGTATAGTATCTGGTCCAGGCAATTTGCTACTCTTTAGTTTGTCAATCTGCCTTATTACATCTTCCATCTTCACCGTGATTAGTTTCAGTTCTTATGAATCATTACCATTGAATACAGTTTCTGGCATGGGCATCTCCCCAACATCCTCTTCAGTACACGCCAAAGCAAAGAATTCATTTAGTCTTTCCGCGATGGGCATATCCAAATATCCTTTTAACCCCTTGATTATCTAATGGTCCAGCCAACTTACTCACAGGCTTCCTGCTTCAGATATATTTTTTAAAGTTTTTATTATGATCTTTTTGCCTCTGCAGCCAGCTTCTTTTCACATTTTCTTTTATCCCACCTTATCAATGTTTTACATTTAACTTGCCAATGCTATGCTTTTTTCCTATTTTGAATCCTTTTTCCAGTTTTTGAAAGAAGCTCTTTTGGCTAAAATAGCCTCTTTCATGTTTCCTTACTGTGTGCCTTTGGAAAATATATTTGTTTAATGAACTAATATCTGCAAAAAGTGGCTGACTGAAAAGGGTTAGATCAGTTTGAATAATTACATTTAACAAGACATGTTTGCTTCTAGCCTCCAGATACAAGTGTACAAATGTTAGGGTGAGTGGAGGGCCCCAGCAGCGTCTTGCTTAATTTAGTCATTTAATTATTTCAGCATTTCTATAGAACTATAAACCATGGTAGTACTTTACAACAAATAACATACAGATAGAATGAGTCCCTGCCCTAGAACATTTAGTTTATTTAAGAAACTTATAACTCACTATTCCATAATTCATAATAAGGTACCATAAAACATACATACTGTCAAAACATTCAGTCCAAGTGGATACTTGAGGCAACAAGAGATATACGGGCTGATTCAGTAAAGTCCGCGGGAGAGCAGTCGAACGCCCACTCGCCTGTGCGCGCGATTCAGTATTTAAATTAGGTCCGGCGGTAGAAACGGAGCGGCAGCTGTCAGCGGGTTTGACAGCCGATGCTCAATTTTGCCGGTGTCGGTTCTCAAGCCCGCTGACAGCCACGGGCTCGGAAACCGGACGCCGGCAAAATTGAGCGTCCGGTTTTCGACCCGACAGCCGCCGGCTGACTTCAAAATTTTTTTTTATTTTTTTTTTACTTTTTTTACCCTTCGGGACCTCCGACTTAATATCGCCATGATATTAAGTCGGAGGGTGCACAGAAAAGCAGTTTTTACTTTCCCGGTGCTGGAAGAAATTAGCGCCTACCTTTGGGTAGGCGCTAATTTCTGAAAGTAAAATGTGCGGCTTGGCTGCACATTTTACTTACTGAATCGCGCGCGAATACCTAATAGGGCCATCAACATGCATTTGCATGTTGAGGGCGCTATTAGGTTCGGCGGGTTGGATGCGCATTTTCCGCCCCTTACTCAATAAGGGGTAAGGGAAAATGCGCGTCCAATGGCAGGTTAAAAGTGTGCTCCGTCGGAGCGCACTGTACTGTATCGGCCTGATAGTGACTTGTCCAGGATCACAAGGAGTGGCAGCCTGCTATTCTGAGCAGTAGGCCTACTCGTTCTTTCCCAAATAAGACAGTAGTGTAAATTGATTAATACTCTTGCAACCTGGTTGTTTTTAATCTAATTTCAGAAATTTAGAGCACAGATGTTTGATCTCTTTCTTTTATCATGGCTTTTGGAGAGTTTAAATTCTTAGAAGGAACTCAGACGATGTTATGCAAAGGATAGACATTGCTTTGCAAATGGAGATACAGCACACTGCACTTGGCTCAGAAGTTCAGGCTCTGAGAATTTTTGTTGTGTGTCTGGTGCCTCATTATAGGGCTTTCATTGGCTGTTGCTTCCACCTGAGGGAAGAACCGGGGAGAAGGGATAGACTTACTGAATGGTGAAAAGGAATTCAAGCTCTGCCTTGTACTGTCTGGCATTCTCAGTGGTGGAGGTGGAAGTGTGAGTCTGGTATCTCATGTCTGAAAAGGAATTTTATTTCCATGAGTTTTAAAGGATCTAGCACCACTCTGTCAGCAGGGCAGTCAGACTGACTTTTTCACTTCTTTTATTAAATGGTCTTGTGCTCCTATAGTGACAAAAATTATCTGAAATTTAAATTTATTTAAGAGGTTTATAGTGTGGCCAAGAAAACAATTAGTCCAAGATAGTGTGCATGAATAAAAGCTCAGTTTTGAAATTTTTCTTAACAGCTACTGCCACAAATAAGTTGCAGATGCCATTCGTTTAGGTTTGGTCATTGCAGCTGGATGTGAGTCATCTTGTTGTAACATGCCAGTGAGTGAAGTCGGTCCCAGGCTTGCCCTTGTTTGTTCCTATACTTAAAAAAAAAATTGTTGTCTCTCTCTCTTGGCTGCAGGTGCGTGTCTTCGTAAACCAGCTGAACCAGCCACCGCTGGTGAAAGACGTGACCAGGAACCCTGACCTACAGGCCATCCGCATCGCCTCGGTGAACCCCATCTTGGATCCTTGGATCTACATCCTCCTCCGTAAGACTGTGCTGAGGAAGCTCATTGAGAAGATCAAGTGCCTCTTCTGCCGCATTGGAGGAGGCCGGCGGCCCCACCCGAGGGGCAGCTTTAACTGCGTGGAGGGCAGGAGGACTTCCTCTGTCTTGTCCAGCCACTCCCCTTCCTTTGTCTCTCGAGAGCTGCAGGAGATCAGCAGCACCTCTCAGACTCTGCTTTACCCCCTGGAGCTAAGCGAGGGGGGCGTGAGAGGCGGCAATGTCCTGCCTGGGACCAGCGTGCCCATGGGCTTCCCCCGAGCTCCCGACAGGACCTTAAGGGGCTCGGACCAGTCCGATTCCTCCCAGGGACCCAGCTCGGAGCAGGCGTGCCTGGTGAAGGAAGCCGGGCCCGCCAGGACAGCCAGCGGCTCCTCGTCCAAAGGGAGCAACCTCCACGTCACGTTCCCAAACGAAACACTGAACTTGTCAGAGAAATGCATATAGTGGGCAAACCGTGGACGCCGGAAAGCAATTAGCAGGTAAAGCTGCTGCAATAGATGCACACACATCTTATAGAGCAGAGCTCTGCAACCCAGGGCCGGGAGGTGGGGGTCCCCCCCCACTCAGTGTCACTTACGTTTCAAGGGCTCTATTAGTCTTACCAGGAGATGGTACTATTCTTCCAGACTACTGACGGGATCAGACAGATCGAGAAAGGCTTCTGACAACGCAGCGTATTCCAATGGAAATGCTTTTTATCGATTAAAGAAAAAAAAAAACTACACTTTTACTGTCTGGTGCTCTGTGACATGCTGCTAGCACTGTTTGGGGTGGAGAATGCCGCCTGCTTTTCATCTATGGAAAGCGGAATCCTTGTTTGCCAGGGAGGCTGGAAGTCTGGTACTACCTGGCTGAATGTACGGGGGCAATTGCCGTGGACCTTTCAAGCAACTTTCACAACGTGGTAGATAGATTATGTCTCTGTGTCTGGCTACGAGCCGAAATGTGAATTTTTATTTCTGTGTACATAGATGAATGAAAATATTTATTTTCTTCTCTGTGAGAAGGTTTATTTTACAAGTAGAAGATGTAATGGGAAAAAAAAAAATTGCCATTTTTCCTTTCCTTCTTGCCTTTCCGTGCCGTTGGCCCATTCAGGGCAGGGTAGATACTTGTTTTTCGAACCTGTCTGTTTAACAAAAGAGATGCAGTTCTGGATCACAGAACGAAGGCATTGAAATAAGCACATTAAAAAAAAAAAAAAATTAACAATAGAATGCAAGACCCCATGCTTAGTGTCAAAAGACTTTTGCCATATTGAAAAAAAACAAACCAAATAAAAATCCTTTGCTGATTTGGCTTCAAATGATTAGAAGCTGGGGCTCAGGCTGCACTTTAGACTGAACTTGATGAGCGAGGCTGTACCTCCCAGGGCACAAATGTAAAAGTGACTTGTAGGCACTTCACATGTTAATCTTCCAAACCAGCACTTTCTTCTACCTAGAATATTACTGACACTGCATACCCAAAAATGTATTAACTGCAAGAGAAAGAAAAATGTACATGGTTTTATATATTTCATACAAAACATTCCAATTGTTATAATCCTAGAAAATATCTTCATGCTAAACTTTCTCAGATTTATTATTTCAAAGCCCCGAGAGGTTTCAGCCACAGCTAAGGATGTTATAGATTTGTAAACCTGTTATCTATCGGCAGGGATGGGTGGGAGAGGGAAGGAACTTTGTCTTTTTTTTTTTTTTAAAGGGTTACCTTGTTGCAGCGTTGCAGTGTGACATGTTAATCCTGTACATACATGTGGAAGATCTATTGTCAAAATAATATTAAGCATGTTATGTTGCTTACAGTGTGTATGTGAATTGCCTCCTTGTAATTAAAACACTGAGCCGAATGTTTCTGGTCAAGAGGGAGAAGTAGTTGGAATGACCAAAATTGTTTTGGAGATCACAATAAAATGGAATTATTGAACTTGTTTCTGTTGATTGATTCGGCTTTCGGAGGGGGAATGCTTATCTAGACAGATCAGCAGTTACAGGTGGTCACCCGAGGAAAAGAACATAACAGTAAAGATGGTGTATAGCCAGGACAGACTGGTTGCTATAGCAAGTCCAGTTTGTTTTCAGTACTTGTCTTTTTTTTTCTGCCAATTGGAGACTGGTGCTGAGACCAGTCGAGAAGCAACATTCTCATTGCAAAAAAAAAAAAAAAAAAAGCATTCATAGCATCTGACATCATCACAGAAGCCCTGCACAGATGAACTATAGAATGACTGAAACAGCTGACATCATTGACTTGTGCTGACCTAACACTGTCTCCTTCTACAGAAAAGCTGTGTAAGCTAAACAAACAGTGGGCTCGGCCTTCAAGAAAATGCTTCATCAATCATATCACATGGGATGCACTGGCAGAATTCAGACAGTCTGGTCCTTTGGCTGGAACCAGGAATAGTCAAAGGAAAATCTTTGAAAGCTTTTTTTTTTTTTCCTTAAACAGACCACCGACATTGGATTTCTTCTTCTAGAAAGAAAAGTTTGTTCAGTTGCTGTTAGACTCTCCCTGAACAGAGCTGGTGGAGTCCATTACAAAGTTAGTAGGCACAAAGGAATATAAACTACTATAAATTACAGTAGGATCAAGTACTAACAACACTGTCCTGGGAAAGGCCAAGTTTAACTTGATTTTAGACACTGAAAAGAGTCAGGTATGGTTACCTGGATGGGACACCAATAGGGAAGGCCAGGCTCTAGGGATGGAAGAGGACCATGGCAAACCACTGCTGTGTCCTGCCAAGAATGTCACAGGCACTGTGGTGAGACCATGAACACCTAAATCTGGCACGCACAAGGCCCATCTGGAACAACCCAGGAGAAATCACAGTCTCTTATATAGCCTTGCATTGCTTTGTTTTTCTGGCCAGTCAGGGTCTGTGGATTGCCAACCAATCAGGACTTGTGTTTGCAGCCTTCTCTTATATAAGCAGTGGTTTAAATCATTGTCCACTATAATGTTCACACACCCCTTAGAACACAAAGACCAGCAAACCATTAACAATGCTCTATCTTAAACATTTAAAGCAAATGCAATTGGTCTTTGTGAACTGACAGATATTTGTAATTTTAGATATAACAAACCCAGTCCAGGTGGCCACCACCAAATTTACTGCAAAGAAGGCTAAAGGTTTCTAGGTTGCCTGATTAACTTAGGGCTGGATTCACTCTTGGAGATTTGGAGCTCCACTTGGTGGTTAACGGTTGAATAGCAGTTTCCCCCAATATCTACTGTTGCAAAAAGGGGATATTTGGCTGCTGTTTGGGCAGTTCTGAAGTTCTCAAAATCTTGTTAAAAAGTAATTAAAAAAAAAAGATATTTGGAGTGCAAAGCCTATCAGTGGTTTGCCATTATCAGACTGTGCTCTAAGTTCCTGGCCATTAATGGCTATGTGATTTTTTTTTTTTTGTCTCTCCGAGGCAAGCCTTGCACAAGACATAGCGATTTCATTGGGTCTGGGTCACTGACAAAAAAAAAAAAAAGAGAGTCTCCTTAGTGGATTGAATCCACCAACTGCAAAACCAATTATTAGTCTAGAGAAAGACTCGCTCTCATTCCACCAGCACACAATGGCCCCACCAACAATGTGTATGAGTACCCTTCCCTTCTCACACAGGAAAACAGGAACCAAGGCATATCAGACTTCCTGGAGTTGGCAGGTTTCAGCAGCAGTGCTCACTGCAGGTATCCAGCTGCAGGGAGGCTGCTGGATATTTGCTGGCGATGATGAAGTTTCTGCTCATTGCTGTCTTCCCTTATCAGGCAGTGAGCATAGCCTTATAAAGCCTGCCTTTTTTTTTTTTAATACCATATCCACTGTTACTGCTAGGGTGGCACATTACCAGCAATTAAAGGAGCCAAAAACAGCTGAGAGACATGGTGTGCTCTGGTAATTCTAAAGGGAAGGGGCAAAAGAGGGAGTGGCAACCATCGCTCTTTCTCCCAAAGGTGTTCAATGGCTCAGGTAACCCCCTGTTACTGCTTGCATTGGTGTTTGCCTCAGCGCAGTGAAACCTGTGCTGATTTGACCAGGTGTGCTCTGCTGACCTGAGTGAAGGTGTGAGGCACTCTGCTATTAAAGAGCCAGCATGGAATGAGAATGGAGAAGCTCGCTTCCTTTGCCAGGCAACCTCAGCGCTCCTGGGGAAGCGAATGTATTATATCCATGTGAACTCGCCTTTCAGGAGGATCTTTATGAAGTAAGCCTGAAAAACGTGAATAACATGGGGTTCCTCCTGCTAGAGAAGAAAAGGAATTCCCTCAGACAGGGATCAGACATCTACTGGCTTTCCAAGGATAGGTCCCTAAGGAGGTGCCAAATAAGCCTTAGGGTGATAAGTTTCAATAAACCACACAATGGTAAAGTATATAGGGACTTTTGCACCTATGTACCTTTAGCCAGTTTTTATAGAGAAACTACTCGGGTAGTATCTCTTCGAAAGCCAGCTAAAGGTAAGTGTATACAAAAATGCTGGTGTACTTTGCCCTGGATATTTCTATGGCTAGGGCTCTGGGGAAGAAACATGGAAGACCATATTCAAAAGCATTTAGTTGGATAACTCAGAAATTAGCTGGTTAAGTGGATATTTGGGCTCTTTTAGCTGGCTAATAAGAAAGCCGGCTAGAATTTAGCTGGTTAAGTTAGGGGTGTACCAGGGCATATAAAATAGCATATATGTGAGTAAATGCTACTACTAGCTGTCACAGAGACGTATAGTTATACTGGGCTACAATCGGGACTGGGCAGGAAGAAAGGAAGGAGGCATGACTATGTATAACAAACAATATTAAAGCAACAGAATTGGATTTACCAGGTAAGGAGGAGGCACTGTGAAAAGAGGGAATGGAACATCTGTTTATAAGGGTGTAGTATAGAGACCTCCATCTCAGACAGAGGAGATGGATAGAGATTTAATGGAGGATATTTACATGATTGCTTGAAAGGGAGGTACTACTGTTAGGTGATTTCAATCTGCCAGATGTTGATTGCCAGCTGCAGTATCTTCTAGAAGCATTGAGATCCTGGATTCTCTGCAAGGAGAACTGTTTTTGCAAATGGTAATGGAACCCACATGGGAGGAGGTGATACTGGGCCTAGTGTTTACCAATGGAGACAGTATTTCTGATGTTGTATTAGATGATCATCTGGGATCCAGCAACCACCAGATGGTGTGGTTCAATATTAGGATGCAAGACATCAAGATTCATTCTAAAGGTGAGTGTCCTAGACTTCAGGAAAACTAACTTCTTAAAATATCTGGAAAAATTAATAGAAGCTGGGAAAGTAGTCAGGAATGCAAAAATTCAAATAGAAATAAAAATAGCAAATATGGTAAAGCGGAGGGACAAGACTTTTTTTAAAGATATGATAATGATAGAAGAAAGTACAAAAGTGGCGTGAGACTCAAAGGTAAAGGGGATGAATGTGTAGAGCAGTTGTTCTCAACCCTGTCCTGGGGACCCCCCCAGCCAGACGGGTTTTCATGATATCCACAATGAATATGCATGAGAGAAAATTTGCATGTTATGGAGGCAGTGTATGCAAATTTTCTCTCATGCATATTCATTGTGGATATCATGAAAACCCGACTGGCTGGGGGGGTCCCCAGGACAGGGTTGAGAACCACTGGTGTAGAGGCTGATGAGGAAAAACCAAAATCACTTAACAATTATTTCTGTTTGGTGTTCACTGTGAAAGGACTTGGAGCAGGATCACATACAACGAACACAAATAAGAATGGAAGTGAGGTAAACCTCAATTGATTTTCAGAAGAGTGTGTTCATGAGGAGCTAACTAAACGTACATGTGATGGGTCAGATGGGATACATCTGAGGATATTAAAAGAACCTAGAGATGTCCTAGCAGCTTCACTGGCTGACCTCTTCAATGCTTCTTTAGAGTGGAGTAGGCCCAGAGGACTGGAAAAGGGCAGATGTTTTCATAAAATGGAAGTAAGGAGGAGGCTGGGAACTGCAGACTGGATAGTCTGACCCTCTGTGGTGAGCAAAATAATGGAATTGTTGCTAAAACAGAGAACAGTGCAATTTTTGGAATCCAATGGATTGCAAGATCTGAGGTAGCATGGTTTTACCAGAGGTAAATCTAGTCAGATGAATATGATCAATTTCTTTTATTGGGTAAACAGAGAGATGGATAACGGGAGCACGCTGGACATAGTGTACTTGGATTTCAAGCAAAGCCTTTGACATGGTTAGAGGTGGCTGAGTTGGAGGTGACAGAGTAATGATAAATGGAATTTTCTTTGAGGAGGAGGATGTTACTAGCATTGTGCCTCCAAGATCAGTCCTTGGACTGGTTCTATTCAAAATTTTTGTGAGTTACATAATAGAAGGATTGTCAAGAAAGGTTTGTCTTTTTGTCAATGATACCAAAATCTGTAACAGGGTGGATGAGACATGATGCAGGGAAGAGGGATTCAGTTTTATAAGAAATTGGACAACTTTTTGGGAAAGGGGGAGACTTTCTGAAAGGACGGGCTCCACTTTAACCAGAGTGGAACCAGGTTGCTGGCGCTAACTTTTTAAAAGGCGATAGAGCAGCTTTTAAACTAGAACAAGGGGGAAAGCCGACAGTCACTCAACAGTGTATGGCTCGGAGGAATGTATCTTTGAAGGGTACTAATGAAACAGGAGAGTTAGGGCATCCCAAAAGAGAGGTTCCAAAAAAGAGCAAAAGTAATCCATGTGTCTATAAGTAAAGAATCACCTGAGCTAAAGAATTCCAAATTATCCATATCAACAGAAAAACAGGTTGTTAATACAAACAAAAAACACACTTTGAAATGTCTGTATGCCAATGCCAGAAGTCTAAGAAGTAAGATAGGAGAGTTTGAGTGTACAGCAGTGAATGATGAGATAGACATAATTGGCATCTCAGAGATCTAGTGGAAGGAGGATAACCAATGCCCTATCAGGATACAAAGTATATCGCAATGATAGGAAGGATCAACTTGGTGAGGGTGTATATCTGGGAGGGTCTAGAGTCCAACAGGATAAAGAACATACAAGAGACTAAATGCTCAGTAGAATCAATATGGTTAGAAATCCCATGTGTGTTGGGTAAGAGTATAGTAATAGGAGTATACTACCATCCACCTGGACAAAATGGTCAGACAGATGATGACATGCTAAAAGAAATCAGGGAAGCTAACCAATCAGCTAGGGCGAGAGTACATCTAATCTTCACTGATGTGTACTGTGCTGTTCCTATGTCTGACTGTGCATGTAAAACTGGCCCCCAAACTCTAGACCATTACCAAAACCTCACCTCGAGTTACTAGATGACCCTCCTATAGTGGTATAAATAGTTGACTAATATGAGATTCTTATAAAGAGTCAGTTTTTCTCTCTCTCAGCATCCCAAAACCTAACCACACCCCCATTATCCATGTGAAAATTATAGCAAAATGATGAATCTAGGCCAAAGTTCTTTACTTTTAAGATTTTACAAGTGGTTTTTAGTAAGTTTGTGACTTCTTTCAGTCTTTCTTAAATCACATTAAAACCAATTGATGTAGTTCTTTAAGTTAATGACTTCTCATTGTCTTTGTCACTTTCAAGATGTTAAAGCAATTTAATTTACTTAAGTTGATTTATATCTTCCCTTCCATTGGATATAAGGCAAGTTAAGGGCTTCCCTCCTAATGCGGATGAAGCATTCATTGATGGAATTTATATTACACAGTCATTTCTCCCCTCTTTCTTCCTCTCCTCAGGATGGCTGGAAGTCATCCTGTCCTTGGATCTTGATGATCTCAGGTCCATCTTACATGAAGATGATGGTAGAGCAAAAATTAAATTAGCGTAACTGAGTCCCAAGTTACTGGGTACTCCAAACTCAAATAAATTAATTAAAGACTGAGAGGGTGGAAAGAAAGTGCTCCATGGAGACAGAAGCTGTTTAACAGAAAAATTAGAGAACAGCATAGGACATGCTCCTTCTGCAAAAGCAAAAATGGAAATCCATAAGGTAAAATGGTAGCAAGGCAGTAAAGTGCCCCACACGGGGGAGCTAAAAACCCACAATGTTATCACTAAGTCTACCCCTACACCAATTGATATATTCTTCTAACTAAACTCTAGTAGGGGACTAACAGGATCCCTAGATAAGGAGGTCCTCTGCAACCAGCCAGCACACCAGCAATAGGTCCTCCTGTGTTAGTTTTTGGTGAAAGGTTGCTACGTTCATGCCTTGCCCAGTTGTATTCCTGCTTTGTCCTGTCTTGCCTTGCCCAGCCTTGCTTTGCTGTGTTCCTGCTTTGTCCAGCCTTGCTTTACCTCTCCATACTGCCTTGTTCTCCTGCTGACCCAGACTGAGATTTAACCCCTGCCTGGACACAGACTGTGCTTGATTTCTGCCTGCCTCCACTCCTTCCTGGACACAGACTTTGCTAGTTCTCCACCAGCCTTGACTTCAGCCTACCTAGGTCCTGTTTTCCTTGCACCTTAGCTGAGAAGTTCTGCCAGCCACCAGAACCTGCATGCCCAATTCAAGGGGGAGGTGGCTGGTCAGGCAGAAGAACTTGCTTTGTGGTGTTTCAGCTGCCGCCTGCTAGGGTCTGGTTCACACTCCATTTGTCCCAGGCTGTGCCAAGCTGGCAGCAGCCCTAGGACTCACAACCCCCAGAGTGTGACATTTCTGACTTATGTGCTTGTAGACTCGCAGACTGACTCAAAAGGGTAGATAGGCATACCCCTTTTACTCGCAGCTTGGTGCCCAAGTCACCCTTCTTGCTCATCCCTTGGGAAAGCCTTCTCAATGTACATCACACAACAAATAATTTCACAGAGATCATGATATGCCATTCTGGGTCAGACCTAGAGTCCATCAAGCCCAGCATCCTGTTTCCAACCATGGCCAATCCAAGTCTTAGAGGCTAATTACCTGCTTAATCCTTTTACCCAAAGGGTTCATGCCGAAATACACCATTTAAAAATTACTTTTAAGCAGTTGTTATTGTATAGTAGTGGCAACACAGTTCTAACTTCCAGAAATCCATTTAAATCCTTTCCATTTGTGGAAAAACGAAGCCCTTTACATCATTCTCTTTTAGAAAACCCAACCACATTTAAGTAGTGCTTTTGAACATGAAAAGCATAAAAAGGTATTGCTTTTCATGGTCACCACTTTACCGCCATGAGACAAAATAACAGAACCCTAGGATGGACATCTGTAAAGTATAATGCAACCACATGGAAATCATAACTTTACACCCACACACATATTCTTGTTTTCAGGCTGTTGCCGCCCGACTCTTTTCACATACCATTACTTCTAAATCATGAGGAGAAATGCCTTTGATTGTCATTTAACCCGAGAGTCAACAGTTCTTTTTTCATAACTTTCTTGTAGATGTTTCAAATCAGGAAAGATTTGAATCGGCTGTAGTTATCCACCATCCTACTTTTTCTCACTGGTAGAAACTTAAATGCCAGATTTAGGGGTAATTGCTTTTTTTTTTACATGTGAAGGTGTCAGAAGAAATGAACCCCCAAGCCTTCTTTCTGAGCAGTTATCTTTGGCAGCCTAGAGGAAATCCACAACCACGAAAAAGAAAGCATACTCTGTTTGCTTTTGATTACACATCCAGTCATGCTCTTGAGTAACAGCAACAAAAATGAAAAACAAATATACATAGCCCCAGTTAAATTGAGGGTGGACTATTGAAGAGAACTCTGGACTGCTGTTGTAAATTTAAATTGGGTATTTAGGCGGAGAGCTGAACAATAAACCATGGAACCAGTGCCAGCTCTTTCTCCATTCTTTGAATAAGCCATGGGTTGTTCTAATGTCAAGAAAAAGAAGTTTGCTTTTCAAGACTCAATGGTGAGGCTGCTACATGGTGACAGAGAACATAATTGCTCAGTGACCTTTTCAAAAGATGGTGCTGACACCCATGGTGGCCCGGGAGACTAAAATCTTGCTGGTGGACAAATAAATAGGTTCCACCAATTTTTTTTTCATCACTTCCATGGGTTGCATTTTGGCTTAAGAATCTTGTTTTGACCAAAGCTTAGTAAAGTTTTATCAGCTTTGCTTAAAGAGAAAGCCAAACATTTCATAAACTGACTGCACTGTAATAAAGTCTTCACAATGAGTATAATTAAAATCCATGGCTAACCTCTATAACAAAAACATGCATACTTATGTTTCAGACTTAAATAATAATTTAACACTGTCAATGCACACAGCGCTGGGCAAGGGTATTCATACAGCAGCAAATGTCTCTTTCCCAAAGAACTTACAATTGCTGTTTCTTTACAGGGAGATTGAGTTTTCTGGCCACCATCATGTGCTGAGTGGTAGGCAGTGAAACTGAACCATGTTCTGAAGGTTCTCACTGCTTTGCTAACACCACCATTGGTTTCCTATAGAAGGCTGACCTCATGTGCCACAGTTTTTAATCTTGGTTTATGGGGCTGGTCTGGAGGCCGAGCAGCAAGACAGCATGCTGCTCATGCTGGAAACTCACACACGGTTCTCAGGCTCAACTCCTGCCTTGAAGACCCCTTGGGATTGGAAGCACCACGGAAGTAAAGTTCACAGGCCTTCTGAAGAGAACAAGCCTAGCCGGTCGTGCAGTAGTGACTTCTGCCATCTGGTTCATGGGCATACTTGCCAGGTGACATCTGAAGAGGGAACTGTGTGGTCTAGACAGCTCATGTGCCAAACAATCTTTTCTGTTGGTCCTTCAAAACGTTTTGCAGCCTGCTAAAACTCTAGGAGGTAGATACTGAAAGTAAAAAGGCTAGCGAAGTCAGCCAGATAAAACTTATCCTGCTAACTTCCATGGAATATTCAGCAACACGGCTGCACTGCTGAATATCCCCACATTTGGCACTACTTAGCCAGATAAGTTAAACCTGCTCTATGCCAGGTCTAATTTATCCGATTACCTTTACTGATAAATCCAAATATCGGCAGTTAGCCAGGTAAGTAGTGCAACCATGATCTGCCTATTGCCCGCCCACTAGACATCTGGCCAACTATCTAGTCGGATAAGTGGCTGGATACTCAGCAGCTGCCACTTAGCCAAATAAATCACTACTTAGGCTGAGTAGCACTGAATATTGAGCTCTAGTTTTCTTCCAAATCTGGCTACTGACAATCTACATTTGTGCAGTTCAGAAAAAGTTTCTCTGTTGGTCAAGGATTTAATTTCTTGAAAAATTTGAATCAAAAAAATCTATAGAAATAATTGTGCACACAATTTTTTTCTTTATACTATGCATTCTACTGGACTCTGAACAGATCTGTAAAACAAGAACAGCGACCATGGCTTCATAGCACATAAGAGATTCTATTTTTAGGTGTTAGTAAATTGCAAATGTAGATGTTTATTCTCTAGCTAATTAGGGGTTCTTCGAAAGTACAAAAAATGTGGTATTTGTCAATGTTATCACAGTGTAGATACTATTTATTGTTGGGTATCTTTTCTGGTTTAATCAAACATATAATACAAATGTACTTGCATAAGAAAACAATACTCACATTCTCCCAGCCATCAGCACATGCTCCCCTCCCCTTTCCCCAGTGTCTCAATCCTACCACTGCTCATTTTGGCCTCTTACTACCAGCTCCAATGCTTGCGGTTGGGAATAACTGTGCAGCAGAGCAAGAGGGAACAGAAACATAAAGGTCTACCAACTTTTAAGGAAGAGTTGGTGTGGAAGAGGCACAAAAATACTGAGGAGAATCCAAAGCAGGCAAGAAGGATGAGAGGGTACTAGATGTGGTGGAATTCTTTCAAGAAACACCTATTTTATTTTATTTGCACTCAGAGTGTTTTAACAGTGTTTATTGGTTAAAGCCTAAAAACAGAAACCCTAAAATATAGGCCACTATATCAATGTGTGTGAGGTAGTGTACAAGGTGAAAGGGTGATTCTAGGATCAAGATTCTCCTTTATTGTAGCAAGCAACATATCCTGCATGTGATGTGTTACAAATCTGGAACCCTAGTATGAGAAAGGTGATCTTCCATTGCTCACTGTCTGTACCCATGCTTCCCCCTGTTAAGGAGTCTTATAAGGTTGTAAAGCCATGATTAACAAGGCAGGAGTTGAGGACTGCATGGTAAGTGTACAGGAAAGCTATACTTAGCCAGGTTCTCTCTGTGCCCTAGTATATGTACTGTGTTATATTTTTCAGTTTTTGGTTTGGACATGGTTAGTTGTTGCATGGGATGTACAGGCACCTGCTAGGCTGCTATAACTGTATGAAGCATATCTGTTTTTAGATGTGGGTTAAACCACGCCTGTTGGTACGTTGTGTCCTTTTCTATTCTGTGGATTCCAACTTCCTTGTGCAACTGTTTTTTCACATTTCTTAGTTTTGTTTTCTTCTTTTTTAAATTCTTTTTGTTGCCAGTACAGAGACCATGCAACTCCAGCAGTTCAAGTCTGGCAGTAGTAGATGCATGCATGCACTGGGGTATCCACTGGATTGTAATTGAGGTCCTTTTCATATACATATTGCGAACTCTCTAGCTTGGCTCTTCATGGGCTCTGCATTGCTTTATGATGGAACATAGAGTAATTTACCTTTTATCCCTTTCAGCCTCAGTGTTATCATGCTATTTCTCTGGCTGTAGAAGCCATAATACCTAGATAAGAAAGGCTACCAATTTCCTTTGAAACACCAAGGATTTTCCACCCACCTTTGAAGGAAGTTGACAAAAATGACTTTGTTTTTCATTTCAATTGTACAATACACTGTTTAATTTTGTGTAACCTCGGTATCCAATGCTTTTATTCTAAACGTTTTGTATTGGGCAAGTATGATTGATGTGTATGAAGGCAGGGATCTGGTTGCATATTTACAGTGCAGGTAGATGTGCTGCATGTGTGTGAGTAACAGTGAGCATGACGTATGGCTGATAGGGAGGGGCATGTGGGGGTAGTGTGTGTGCTGAAATGTTTGCACAATAGGTAGGGACAGCTAAAGCCATTTTCAAATAAACAAGTACTACAGTGAAATGCTCCAAGAAATGGATCAGACACTGGACTTTTTAAGATCTCTTTCTTGATGGTTTTTTCATATTCAATATAAATGGAATATAACAAAAGTAAAAATAAAAAAACTAGACAAAGCTCTGCTCCTACGAATTTCCGAGGGAGGAATACAAACACGAACAAATTAATGGTAAAGTGTCACTCAGATTTACTTCTGCTCTAAGCAGGAGTAAATCAATTTGGTGGAGAGGCCACTGGCAGTTTTATAAAAAGCTGAGTAAAGCTGTAAGTGAATAGATTGTTAATGGTGCATCGATGGTGGTTCCTTTCCTGCACATTTCAAATCATTTTTGCATACCAAATAAGGCCAGATCTCAGGCAAATGGCACCCCCCCCCCCCCTTACCAAATACTCCCCAAACACCTTTCACACCCTCCCCCACATAAAACCTTCTCTGGTATTCTAGTGCCCCTCGGACCTCCTCTTACCTAAGAGAAGAAACCCTGGAAGTCCAGTGGCAGCCCGGAACGCCCCCGAGCTCCAGGCCAGTTGATTCCATGTTCCATAATTGGCCCCTGTCATATGATAGGGGCAAAGGCAGAGCAACACCATTTTGAAAAATGATATCAACCAGCCTGCAAGTTAGGGGGTTGCTCCAGGCCACCACTAGACTACGGGGGGGGGGGGGGGGGGGGGGAACTGCAGTGGCCACAGCAGGACTCTTATCCCACACTGCAGGTATGCGGAGACTCTCTTCGGCCATGGCGAGATGGGTGATGCTGGCAATGCCCAGGGCACCTCCCAGCTCATGGCGCCCTGGGCAAGCGGCCGACTCATCCCACCCACTCACCAGCCCTGCAGATCCGTATTTGTCAGTTCAAAGACATACGAAACAGAATCTCAATATCTCCTTTCAAGACAGAATTATTCACAAATTCTTGATACCTGGTTGCATCTTGATATCTGGAAACCAAACCTGGAAGGGGAAAAAGATGGTTAAATTTACCCTTCAGTAATTTAAAATTAACCTGACAAACTGCCGTTAGCAGGATTTTATTTTATATTTTATTAACAGGAAGTAGTTATAAGGATCATCAACTTTCTTAACTCTTAGTTTGGAAATGTAATTATTTTTAGTTTGGCAAAACAGTGGAAATTAGGACACATTTACTGGTGTAGTGAGTGTAGTATGTAAGATGGGATTTTGCACTGGATGGGCCAAAGAATCACAGAATGCCTTGAACTTGGTTTAGAGCCCTCATGCACAGGTACTTTACAAATTCACTTCAAACTTTTTTTTTTTTTAAAGAACTCAAGGATACAAACTCCCTTATATTCTGTGGGGAACAGTTCAATTGCTTATGACATAAGTGTACCCACAGTATGAGTGTCTGGGTACCAGCTAGAAACATTCTTTTGCTGCATTCATTTTTCATAATGTTGATGTCTTATGGTGGTACACGCCCAGCTTTGGAAAGCTCACATTTAGGACAGCCACAGTACTCTTTCAATGTTCTCATCTTCTAATAAATAACATGAAAAAAGGCCTTGCATATTCCCATGTAGCTTTTAAAAGTTAAGATTTAAGTATCTCATCCATCATTTTGTTCTGGTTGATGCACATCTGCTCTTGCATATTTTATTTACTACTACACTGCCCTCTAGTGGCCAAGAAAGTAGGCACACATTGCCTTACAGTAATTTCCATTGCAGCTCCTTGGCAATCCCTCCCCCATGACGGTGAATATTATTGTATATCAGCAGTACTCCCAACCCCAAGCACAGAAGGAAACCAAAATTCTGAACCTTGGAGCATACTGCACTAGATTAGTTCTGGCAATGTCATCATTTCCTATCTGTAGAAATAAAACATTGCCTTTCAAATCAATGATAAAAATAACTGGTAAAAATAAAATTAATTTTGATAATCTTTAAAAATACATGAGGAAAGGTGCTTTTCATTATGTTGAACATACAGAATATATATAATCATACTATTCTCACTGTGTACTAATAGCTGCATAATATAATAGATTTGAAACAAAATCTTTACTATCCACACCATTAACATTTTACAGAACTTTAAACTTAATCCAGCAAGCTCTTTTTTTTTTTTTTTTTTTTTTTAATCATTTATTTTCCTTTTAAAACAAGCCAGAGGTCTATGAGCACATAGTAAGACAATCTGAAGAGCCTACCTATGAATCTGTTTAAACAAAACTGAATTTTAATACTTAAAGCAACATTATTGCGTCAGTGTGGGTGCCTGTATTGATGATATACGTTTTTCTGGCATGCAAATCTTTTCCTTGCTAGGAATAATATAGGAATGCCATTCATACCAATTTTTCTTCCTCAACATATGACGTTTGGTTTTTATACCTTTTTATTGTACTGATTGCTAGCCTGGTCTTCCCAATTCCTTGTCAGGTTAACCATTCTGATTATGCAAATGTGCCTATTGTTTATTGTAACTCTTGTAGGACACAAACACTGCAAAGTCACATAATGAAACGGAAGTGGGGCATGAGTGGTTTGGGAACAAGAAGGCACACTGCCACATTTAAATGGGGAAAAAAAGCAAGCAAAACCAGGAAAGTATAATTTTGAAAGAAATACTGTAGAACTCAAAATGTCAATGTTAAAAATGCTTAGCATAGTTGCCTGTGCTATCATACCATCATATTGAAACTCAGATGCATTCAATGATCCAAAATACTGCAAAGAACAGTATTAGCGCTAACAAAATAAATCTTGTGCAGCAAAATTAAAGCAAATATAGCCAATATTTTACAGCTAATATATTGCATTTTAAAGATTCTAATTCATCTACTTCTTTAAAACCTCTTTTTTGATTACTTTTAAATAAAAAAATTCATAATTAATTCTGATGGTTCTCATATCTTTTGTGATACATACTCTACATCTGGAAACAACATCTTGCAATAAAGCAAATTGGGAGTAATAGGATAGGTAATGGGCTTTAAAAAGGATTTACAGCATATGTGCATTATCAGTATACATTAATTTTTTAAACAGTCATGCAATGAGAGGGGAATTCCACACACACACAACTAAAGGTGATTTATTATTCAGTCAGGTGAGAGTATAACCTCTGGCTAAATATTTTAATTCTTAGGAAACTGTGAGCTAGCTTATCTTGAAGAGGGTGCTTTATGGTACTGAAGGCATCAATTTAGTGGCAGCAGCAGCAATAGTCATTAGTGATGTCACAAAACCTGTGTGTTCCACAGTGGAGGGGGCTTTCTTTTCAACCTGCTCTGATCCTGCTAGGTCAAAGTGGAAGGTTCCAGTAATGACAGACAGCACTTATTGAGGTAAGCAAATTCACAAAAAAAAGTCATCGCTCAGAGTTTGTTCCCGCCTGGAAAATCAGCTATCTTAAATTTTGATGATGGGCTTCCCCTCAGGAAAGATCTTTTTCAAAGTTTTTACTGTTTACCTGGGTAAAAAGTCCAGTGAAAACTGACTTCATCCATTGCAGGTAAGAGTATCCACACTTTTACCTGAATTGCAAAGAGGTAGGGAGAAGGTGCATCCAGCTGACAACACCAGGCCTGACTTAAACCACAGACTTTGTCCCTGCTACAAAGCAGGTGCCAAGTTCATGGGTACTAATGTACCTGTGGCATAGTCATGCCATCCACTTTCAAAGGCAAACTCTGTGGGGAGTTTTCCTTTGAAAATGTGCTTGCAGATCCACAGAGACAATGTCCCTGCAGGTGTGAAAGTCCTGCGCAGGGTTTTAAAACTGTCCCTAAGTGATTACCATCTAGTATCTTTAGTTTGAGAAAATGTGTCTCCTGCACTCACATATGAAGTAAATTCTATATGCATTTTTTGCAGATTTTATTCTCATTTTTATTTAGAAGTCCATATTCAGCCACTGTGTGGCTTGGCCAATTAATCTGATAAATTTATCCAGCTAACTTTAATCTATATATTCAGGGGTGCTGTATCCGGCTATTTTAAAGTTAGTAGGATAAGTTTATCTGGCTAACTTTAGAATAGGTCTATGGGCAGATCAGTGTTAGCTAGATAATTTATCTGACTAATGCTGAATATCGAAGTTAGTTGAGTTAACTTACCTGGTTAACTCAACTCTTTCCATTATACTCTTAACTTATCCGGCCAAATTTTAGCTGGATAATAAGTTAATTAGCTAGACTTTGGCCGGATAAGGGCCCAAAGATTCATTTAGCTGGATAACTTCTGAGTTATCCAGCTAAATGCTTCTGAATATGGACCTCTTAGTTTTTACAGCAGGGCTTCCCAAACTGTGGGTCATGACCCCAAATGGGGGTCACAAAACCTTCAGCTGGGGCTATAAATGCCTCCAATGGGAATGCTCTTCAGGTGCCAGGAGGCATAGGGTCTGTAAGCCAGCACACATTCGCAGGCCCTGCAGTGGTCCCACTCTTGCATACATTTCTATTGTAATAGGAAGCCTTGCGCACAAGGAGGGATCGGGATCACTGCAGGGCTTTTGATCTTGCACTGGCTCCCAGGCCATGCACAGACTTCCATTACTAACACTGCTGCTACTTGCAAATTCACTGTCAGGCTTGGAACCGGCCATGAGGGGAGGGAAAGGCAGAGTGTGCACAGGCCCATAGGAGACTGCCACTGCTCAGCTCTCCTCACTCACCACTTAACCTATCCAAGAGAAAAATGTCATTCCATTTCCCTCAGTTATCATCGTCCAAAGGAAAATTCTGCTGCTCACCTTGGCCAGAAGGATGTTTGGAGGATGGGCAGTTTGAAGGGAGGGATCAGATGCAGGAGTGATTTGAGAGTTGGATCAGCTGGAGAGGGGGTAAGGGTGGAGAGAGGATTTGGCTGTGAAGGATAAAAATGGGGAATGACAAAAAAAAATGACTGGGGGGACGTAAGAAGACTTGGAAGGAAAGAGATGAGGCTGGGAGATGTTAGGAGGGATTGGGGGAGGGGGAGGGAGGAATGACAGAGGATCAGTCAGGGGGGGTTATAAGAAGGACTTTGTGGTAAGAGGGGAGCAGCTGGAGGGATGCAAAAAGGGCAGTAAGGGGGAGAGGGGATAGGCTGGGGAGGTGGTAAAAGCTGGGGGAAATAAGAGGGGGGTTAAGAGAGGGTGTCTACTGGAGGAGATGGAGGTTGAGAAAGGACTGGCTCGAGAGGGTGGAGACTGAGGCAGCAGTACAGCTGGAGAATGGGAAGGGTGGCAGGGACTGCCCTCCCCTGCTTATTTGCACTGGTTGTTGTCTGGGGTGGGGATGTGAAATTTCAAGGGCTAAAATAGAGTCACACTGGCTAAAAGTTTGGAAAGCTCTGTTCTACAGGATTATTATAAAACTGGAATAGTTTTCAAATGTGTGAAATCTAGCTGGGAAACTATGGCAGCCAAGACAATTGTTGGACGAAGGGGTTTGCATTCTGAGGTGCAGGCCTTCCACACAGACCCTTGATTAAATCAGAAGGAAGAGATTACATTATAGAAACTATGGCTAATCTTACAGCCTCATAGTAGGCAAGCAAGGCATTGTTGGTAAATTCCCTGCACCTTGCTTATTAAAACTCCATGAAAAGATTTCCTAATACTCCATATTCCTTTGTTTCAAAAACCATGGGTGCAAAAGACAGAATGCAAGACTCGTTTTATCTATTATACAGTAACTGCTGTACATTATAAAACCACGCTTGCTACTATATTTCAAATATAGATAACCAAACTCTAAAGTAATCATACATTCTACTTCTACCTTCTTCTGAATCAATATCCAGGCATAACAGAGAATTTGTTAGGTTGGCAACAATTCTAGTAAAATCCTCGAGCTTTGACAAACATCTTATCATCAGGAGTTGTGGCATTCTCCTTTTTCTCTGCAATCGTTTCCACAGTCCCTGATGCTGACACAATAACAATTTTATCTGTGGCGGCCATTTTCTCTTTCTGTGCGATGGCCGCACAAGCTGCTACAACTTCATCACTTTCAAAGTCATAGTCTGGAATTAGTTCTTGAATGATTTCTCTTTCTTTTGACTGTGCTTCAGGCTTCTGCTGCATCTTGGCTTCCCTTTGCTTCTCTAACAACTGCCTTGCCCAGGCTAGGTCTTCTTTCCATAACTCAGAGTTCATGGGACAGATGTGCAGGGCCACTTGAAAACTTCGGATTGCCTAAGTGGAAGAGGAAAATATGCATAACTATGGATTGTTTTTATTTTGTCTTTATTTATTTAAAAGATTTATAGCCCACTCTCTACTGTAAGCACAAGGCAGTTCACAGGGTAACATACAAAATTAAAACACAATAATAAAAATTAACAATAACAAAGTATGACAAGTTCTAGATGTGTACTGGATCCTGACAGTTGGAATTAAAGGCCAACGAGAACAGATAGGTTTTCAGCATCTTCTTAAAGAACTTTGAACAAGAGGCATTTCATAAGTACTCCAGGATAGAGTTCCATAGGAGAGGTCCAGGTACAGAAATGGCATGGCTTCTGGTTATGTCTAATATAGCTCGTTTAAAATTTGGTACTTCCAGTAAGTATTTACAGGCAGAACACAGATGTCTCAAAGGTTTGTATACATGGGGGGGGGGGGGGGGGGGGGTGATAGCCAAGCAGAAGAATCATTTTTTAGTATATGCCATGCTTATTCGGAGCCAATGAAGAGATAACAGAACTGGTAAGGTATGCTCTCTGAGTCCAGTTCCAGTTAGAATTATGGGGTTTCAAAGAACGTTGGGATTGCTTAGATAGTTATTCAAGCTTATCTTGCAAGCATTCTAAACACTCAGCTTTTCAGACAGACTGGGATAAATTTTCAAGGCATCTTGAATTTTGTGCATCTAAATAGGAATTCAGATGCATAAATCCGGGCACAAAAAAAGGCATATTTTCAATTATTATTAGACATTTAAATCTCCGTCTAGATACTAGAATTGACACTTAAATAATATGTCAACTGCCTGTATATGGGCAATGTTTAACAACTGCGATGGAGAAGGTACAGAGAAGGGCGACCAAAATGATAAGGGGAATGGAACAGCTCCCCTATGAGGAAAGACAAAAGAGGTTAGTTGTTTTTCACTCAACGCACAATTAAACTCTGGAATTTGTTGCCAGAGGATGTGGTTAGTATAGCTGTGTTTAAAAAAGGATTGGATAAGTTCTTGGAGGAGAAGTCCATTATCTGCTATTAAGTTGACTTAGAAAATAGCCACTGCTATTACTTGCATCAGTAGCATGGGATAGACTTAGTTTTTGGGTACTTGCCAGGTTCTTGTGGCCTGGATTGGCCACTGTTGGAAACAGGATGCTGGGCTTGATGGACCCTTGGTCTGACCCAGTATGGCATGTTCTTATGTACTTATACTGAAAAGCAGTTCCTTGGTCTAAACTGAAGCCATACCTCTGACATGTCTACTAGCTGGATTTCTGATCTTGGGTATCTAATGAACTTGCTGTTGAGGAGGATTCCCAAGATGCCTAACTTTCAGATTTATTTGCCAAAGGTCAAAAGTAAAACATCTGAAAACCCAATTAAGCTTTTGAAAACTGAGTCCAATGTGCAATTTATTTCAAATAGGCTGCTAGCAAAATAGATATAAGTGAATCTAGCAGTCAACTAAATATGAGTTAATCTGTGGGTACTCAAAAATGCTTCATCATTTTTCACCTAGACTGAAAACAAACTACAGCAAACAGTAAAACACATTCTTAAAAGAGAGAGAAAATGGGAGAAAAACTGTAATGGATTTCATTCCATACACTATGGTCTTCTCAGTCTGCTTTTAGTTACATTGCTCTATCTTTGTGGAATGCCTTGTTTCCTGAATTGAGAGCATACAAAATTATCTTATATTTAGGAAATACTTAAGTCTGATGTTTTATGCAAGTCTTTAACTTTTGTTTTATTGAGCGGTCCATAATCAGATGCTGGCCAGCTAGTAAAGTTAGCTAGTAGCAAATTTGCTTACCTGTAAACAGGGGTCTCTGTAGACAGCAGGATGAATCAGCCATAATGTATAGGTGACAGCATCTGAATGTGCTGACATGAGTCCAGCTCTTGGGGCTCAGTAAAAGTTTAAGCATGCACGAAGGTTCCCGTGCACTGCCTCGTGAACCCCTCCGTCTATTGTAGAGTTAAGCTTTAGTGATGTAATTGACTTTCCAGGAAGGTAGGCGGGTAATAAGCATGACAAATTCATCTAGCTGTTTAAGGAGATCCCTGTTTACAGATAAGCAAATTTGCCTTCTCCGTTGATAAGCAGGGCTGAATTAGCCATGACATTTGGGGAGTTCTAAGCTGATGTTTGCAAGTGAAGCACTTACAGTAAAGCAACCTGGCCCAACCAGTGGAGAATGGACTACTGGGTGAACAGGATGTGCAAAACTTCTTGCCCAAAACTATAATAATATTTTGATAAATTATACAGACAGTAATGGGATGTGAAGGTATGCACAGTCAACCAAGTTTCCGCTTCGCAAATGTCTTTAATGGATGTGGCCTTGAGATGAGCACACCGAGGCTGTCATGGCTCTAACTTGATGAGCCTTGAGAGAGTTTTTAATCGGAAGGTCAGTCAGTACCAAAACAGTGCAACAGAGTCTGTTAGACAGTTAGATAAAGTTTGCTTGGTGATTGCCTCTCCTAGACTGATAGGATCAAAGGAAACATTCGATGACAGGGTTGAGTACTTCTCAAGTAACAGGCTAAGGCTCTCTTGTAGTGAAAGGAATGAAAACCTTTTTCTTTTCACGCGCATGAGAGCTTTGGAAGAAAGTGGGCAGAACAATAACTTGATTATTGTGAAAAACAGAAACCACTTTTGGAAGAAACGGGGTGTGTATGCAGTATCACTTTATTATGAAAGAATTGAATGCAGACAGAATTTCCTTCAAACTGTGGATGGTAGGCTGCAATGGCACTTAAGTGTACTTTCACGTATGACATGATGAAGACAGAGAAAATAGGCATTGAAACAAATCCTTAGGGCTACAAAGTAAATGGATCTAAGGAATCAGACTGACAGATTGAGGAATCTCTATTCCACTTGAACCCATATGACCATCTGGTTGATAACTTTCTTGATGCAATCAAGAGCTTTGATTCATCCTATATTTAAGAAGGTTGCTTTTTCTATTAATTCTTCTGCACGTTATTGCCCCTTCTCAAACATCCCTAACTCTTGGAAAGTTGTTGATGGTAGTTTATTGGTAGCACAATCACTTTTTAATAGTGAAAAATGTTTTATACTGTTTCAGTGTGGGTTTCAAAAGAAAAACAATACTGAAACTTTATTATCATCTGTAACTGATGGAATTTTATGGGAATTTGATATGGGTAATGCTGTTATCGCTGTCTTTTTAGATGTTACCACAGCTTTTGATAGAGTTACTCATATCATCTTAATACAGGGGGCTACAAAATATTGAAATTCAATGGTTTAAATCATATTTATAAGAGAACAAACAGCAAGCTTGTTTTGGCAATTCTGAATCTGATTGGTATGTTACGCTAGTTGGGGTTCAACAGGGCTCAGCCCTTTTGGCTGCTTTGTTTAAAATTTATTTACACCCTCTTTGTTCATTATTAGACCAAGTTTCCATCAAGTTTCGGCTCTATACTGACATTCAGTTGTTTTTTCATTTTGAAAAAACAAAACAAAACAATTTGTCTTCAGTTCTGATACAAATTGAGGATATTTGTGTGTAATAAACACCTAGCTGTATAACAATCATTTGTTACTAAACCTTGCCAAGACTGAACTTGCGTGTTTTTCAATTAAAGGCAGTTTTTCTCTTGATGTACAATCATGTACTTTATCTTTTCTGGGGAATCCAATCTTATTCTCCGAAAATGTTAAGAACTTGGTCTTTGATTCCTATTTAGCCTTTAAGTTGTAAATTCAATCTATGTTACGTTCAGGGCATTGTAAGCTGCACCTATTACAGCACCTAAAATATATTTTTGGCATAAAAGGATTTTTGTCTTGTTGTTTAGGCCTTTGTCCTGACTACCATCGATTATTGCAAATCACTTTATTGTGGATTGCCTGCATCACATCTTAGAGCCTTACAGATTCCCCAAAATTCCACAGCTCACTTAATTCTGGAGGCTATGTTTAGAGATCATGTTACTCCGTTGTTACACCAACTACACTGGCTTTTTGTTCAACAGTGAATCAAGTTTAAGATTCTAATTTTTATTTTTAAAGTTTTAAAATGGATGGGCTTTCCTACATAAGGGAATTGTTACATTTCTAACAGCCTTCGCATTCTTTACATTCTTCTGCTAAACTATTGTTGGATGTTCCTTCCATAAAAGAAGCCCACTTATGCAATATGTGATGTCGTGCTTGGTTTGTTTCTGGGCCTACCTTATGGAATTCTTTGTCTGAATCTTTGAGGGCATTAGAGGATTTCCCTATTTTTCATAAGCAGTTGAAAGCTTTATTTCAGGAAGCATTCCCATTTTAGAAGGCTAGATTAAGTGTGTTTCATACAGATAATGGCCAGTATTATATTTGTTCATTTTTATGTTGTTTATTGTCTGTCTCTGCTTTATGTGCAATGTTTTTAATGTTTATACTCTGTAATCATCCCAGCACACTTCAACACTACAGGTGAAAAATAAATATGCTAAATAAAAAAAATAAATACAATATTTTCCATTGCTTTTAGAAGAAATAAAAAGGATATTATCAAGGTTCAATATCCTTGCTGTTAGGCTCAATGAGAGAAGACTCGAATGGCACAGATGACATTCCTCATGTCAAGAGTGATGAAGATATTCCCAGTGGAACTGAAGGCTGCTCAGACAATGGAATGAAAAATGTAAGCCCCATTTGTCTCATCCATGCCGAGGTGATGATAATTACACTTGCTCGATCGGTTATCATCTTCTGGATTGTTCTCACTATCAACAGGATTGGTAGAAATGTGTATGAAAGGTCCATATCCCAAAGTAGCAGAAAGGAAGCTGGAACTGATCTGTACTTGCTTGGAAGTATGGAGCAAATTTTTTCAACTTTCCTAGTGCTCTCTGAGGCAAACAGGCCCTATTGTTGGTTGACCCGAGAGATCAAACAACCTATCTGCTACTTGTTGATCAGGGACCATTTGGGTGGCCGAAGGAGTCTGCTGAGTTGATCTGCCAAAACATTGGAAAGTTCCCAGCAGGTACATTGCCTGAAGATAAACTCTATGATTGAGAACCCATTCCCAAATCCTGAGGGACTTCTGAAAAAGTACCCAGGATTTGTGCCTCCCTGTTTGTTCCCATAGAAAATCACAACTTGGTTGTCCATTTGGATTAAGATTCTTTTTTCCTTCAGAATGGGAAGAGCCAGGCCTAGCAAAGTACAAGGAAGACAATGCTCCCTGAGCATCTCAGCAGCACTGTCACAGGTTAGAAGCCATAATATGACAGGAAACACAAACAGGAAGACGCTTAGGCTTCTTGCTTACTGCCGCCATTGCTGCAGTAAACGTGTGTCAGAAAGGCTCATGCTCAAAAATGAAATGTGCCCGAAAATTAAGTGCTCATTCATGTGCAAAATGTGGCTCTTGCCCCATGGCAACTGAGCACCACTACAGAAGGGAGGGGCTGGAACTGGAAGTAGAAACAGCAAAACAAAGCTCTCTGCACCAGCCCCTTCCCTCCTGTCTTTCCAGTGTTGCTGACTGCAGTGGAAACAGGAGGGAGGGCTGCAGCAGGGAGCACGGGTTTTTCCTCTGCCCTTCCCAGCTCTGCCCTTCCCCTCCTGTCTGCAACCAGCATTACTGAAGGACCGTGGCAGGTGGAAAGTAGCATGAGGCTGGAGCTGATAGGACAGCAAAGAAAAGTCAATCAGTTCCCTGCTCCAGCCCTCCCCATTCTGTCTACCCCCCACCCCATCTGCTACACTGGATTAGAGGGCTCTTCCCTGTTTTGCTGTCTAGGCGGAAGAGGTTGGCCTGAACACTGCTCCAAGACTTGGGATTCAGATAGCAGCTCCAATCAAGCCAGAATGATTTGTGGTGATGGAAAGTGGGTGAATGTTTGGAGGGTGATATGGGAAGTGGTGAAGATTAGGTCAGTTGAGGAGGGAGGATGAATGATGAGAGACTGGTGGGAACAAGATGTGGGACAGCGAGACAGAAAGAGTGGTGGAGATTAGAGGTCCTAATTGGGACCCCCCCCCCCAACAAAAAACCAAAACGTGAGGTTTCTAGGTTCTGTGCATTCTAGTTCCACTACTCTTGGTGCATGAAAGTTTGGCCACCCCTGGCCTAGGTGCTATATTTAGGGAGGGTAATTTTCAAAGGCATTTCCATGGATAAAACGATGCTTTACCTGTGGAAATGGCCCACCTGCTCTGTAGGTACTCTTACGTATGTGTATCCTGTATGTACGGACGGTTATCCAGCAAGAGCAGAGGTGTTCCTGGGGACGGGCTACAGGAGAGGGTTTGCATGCAAGGCGCACACATTTGCATTTTCAAAAGTACGCATGTAAAGTTTCAAGAAAACTTTCTGCACACATATTAACAGGTGCAAATTATGTGCGGGTAGTTTTCGTATGGCAATTTTCAAAGTGGATTTACGTGCATAAGTTTGTTTTGAAACTTGGTGCAACTTGTGGAAGTAAAACATATGCGGGCTCTTACAAAATTATTCTCTTCGTGTGTTCACATTTTGGTGTTGAAAAAAAAAAATCATCCAAAATCTAAGGCTCATGCTTGGAGATGGCAATTGTTTATCAAACATGATGAAGTCTTGGCGTTTCCATTTCCAAACCGGAAATGGAACGCCAGACCAGAAATGGAAACACCATCGTGTTTGAGCAGTGATCGTACTAATATTATCACAGCCCTTGAAAAAGGATTGACATCTGAAACATGGTCCCGTGTCGGGCCTGGGGCTTCAGAAATGACGGCTTCCACAAGATAATGAAATTTTGACACATAGATAAGTGACTCCAGAATTTATATGAAGATTTCAGTATTTGAATTATATAAAATATATGAAAAAAAATTGGACACTAAACTTTAGTTTGGTCACAAAACCGGGGATATTGAGTCATTTAAAAAAAAAAAAAACAACACATGTCCGATGATTAAACAGAAGGCTGAGTTTTAAAGTTGAAGTACTATACGATGAAGCCTATTATGAAGGTCAGAAATATCTAATATATGTTGTTTGAAAACTGACAGCGTTAAGGATGGGCTTTTTGGTACTGTAAAGTCATTGATTACATATCACCAACGGTCCAAGATTGTAAAATTTGAGGTCTACGTGGTTAGGAGAGTAATTGTTTATCAAAGCCATCTCGTATACATTTGAAACAGAAATTAAATACAATGTGCAAGACTGGAAAGATGAAGAGTCTGTGCGTAGCTCTTGCTTAATAGATTCCCTTTGGAAATAAGGCAAGCAAAAATTGTTAGAATAAGTAGTAAATGCAGCAGTATTAAAAGAAGTAATCGCACTAAGGAATAAAAAGTGAAGATGGAACATAAGCTGCAAAAGTTCCAAAATAACATTCTGACAGGAAATTATATTGTTACATCCTCTCTTTTGAAATAATTACTGTGCAAACATTATCAAATAAATTCAATATTTTTAAACTTTCAATACTCAGTTTCATAATTGTTTTGCTGATACTTTTATTTGCTATCGTGACCTTTATGATGCTTGCTTTCCACCATCATTCTTACATAATTGATCTTTCAAATAGAATGGTGTGTACATAGAAACAAAAGTCAAATATGTTTAATTATCAACGCTACTGGCTTTGCTGCGTGGTTCACTGTTACAAAATATCTCCTTGCAGTGCTGTTCTGAAGAATAGCTATTCATTACAGCCACCACTTCATTCAATTGCACTCTTGTCTGGCTGTTCTATTCACTGACTTGAACTTGTTCAGGGAAGGAAAGAATTCTATCCTTGAAGCAAAAGAGTTCTAGTTAACTTGACAGAAGGAATCTGGGGCCCACACAGCAGTCTGCTGTGATTGTACAAAGGAGAAGGAGACTGTTACCCTGACGATTTTCCCAAGACTATTGCCTAGGATGGAAGAGTTAGGTCGGTCATCACAGTCGGTGATTCGATTATTAGGAATGAAGATAGCTGGTTGGCTGGTGGACCTGAGGAACACTTTGTAACTCACCTGTCTGGTTCGAAGGCGGAGGACCTCACGTGTCACTTAGATAGGATTTTAGACAGTGCAGAGGAGAAGCTGGTTGTTGTGGTATATGAGGGTACCAATGACATAGGTTGGTGAGGGAGGGAGAAGCCAAATTTAGGCTTTTAGATAGAAAGTTGAAATTTAGAACTTCCAGGGTAGCATTCTTTGAAATGTTCCCTGTTCCACGTGCAGGTCCCCAGAGGCAGGCTGAGATCTGGAGTCTCAATGCGTGGATAAGACAATGGTGCAAGGAAGATGGATTCAGTTTTTCAAGGAACTGGGCAACCTTCTGGGGATGGGGAATTATTTTCAAACAGACAGGCTCCACCTTAATCAGGGTGGAATCAGGCTGCTTGTACTAAACTTTAAAAAGGAGATAGAACAGTTTTTAAATTGGAACAAAGCGGAAAGCCGACAGTCGCCCAGCAGTGCATGGTTTGGAGGGAGGTATCTTAGAAGGATACTAATGATACAGGAGAGATAGGGCACTCAACAGAGAGGTTCCAACAAAAGCAAAAGTAGTTCATGTACCTATAAGTAAAAAACCATCTGAGTTAAAAAAAATTGCAAATTATTCCTTTCAACTGATAAGCAGGTTGTTAATAGAAACCAAAAACATACTTTGAAATGTTTGTATGCCAATATCAGAAGTCTAAGAAGTAAGATGGGGGAGTTAGAGTATATAGTACTGAATGAAGAGATAAATATAATTGGCATTTCAGAGACCTGGTGGAAGGAGGATAACCAATGGGACAGTACTATACCAGGGTACAAATTATATTACAGTGATAGGGTAGATCAACTTGGTGGGGGATGGCACTTTATGATTGGGATGGTATAGAGACCAATAGAATAAAAATCTTGCAGGAGACTAAATGCACAATAAAATCGTTATGGGTAGAAATCCCATGTGTGTTGGGAAAGAGTTCAGCAATGGAGGTATGCTACCGTCCAACTGGCCAAAATGATCAGATGGACAATGAAATGCTATTATGAAATGCAGTTAGGTAGCTGTGTTTAAAAAAGGATTGGATAAGTTCTTGGAGGAGAAGTCCATTACCTGCTATTAATTAAGTTGACTTAGAAAATATCTACTAGCAACAGTAACATGGAATAGACTTAATTTTTGGGTACTTACCAGGTTCTTATGGCCTGGATTGGCCACCGTTGGAAACAGGATGCTGGGCTTGATGGACCCTTGGTCTGACCCAATATGGCATGTTCTTAAATTAGAGAAACTAATACATTTGGCAGAACAGTAACAATGGGAGATTTCAATTACTCCAATATTGACTGAATAAATGTAACATCAGGACATTCTAGAGAGATAAAAGTTCCTGGATGAAATAAATGACAGCTTCATGGAGCAACTGGCTCAAGAACCAACGAGTGATGGAGCTATTATAGATCTAATTCTTAGTGGAATGCAGGATTTGGTATGAGAGTTAATGATGGTGAGGCCACTTGGCAATAGTGATCACAATATGATCAAATTTGAATTAATGACTGGAAGGGGGCCAATAAGTAAATCTATAGATCTAGCACTAAACTTTCAGAAGGGAGACTTTGATAAAATGAGGAAAATAGAAAAAAACTGAAAGGTGCAGCTACAAAAGGTTAAGAGTGTACAACAGGCATGGACACCGTTAAGAAATACCATTCTAGAAGCGCAGTCCAGATGTATTCCTCACGTTAAAAAAGGTGGAAGGTAGGCCAAATGACTGCTGGCATGGTGAAATAGGTGTAATAGGCTATTTTAGACAAAAGAACTTCCTTCAAAAATTGGAAGAAGGCTCCATCAGAGGAAAAAAGCATAAGCATTGGCAAGTTAAGTGTAAACATTGATAAGATAGGCTAAGAAAGAATTTGAAAAGAAACTGGCAGGAGAGGCAAAAACTTATAATAAAAACTTTTTAAAATATATCAGAAACAGGAAGCCTGTGAGGGAGTTGGTTGGACCATTAGATGATCAAGGGGTTAAAGGGACATTTAGGGAAGATAAGGCCATTGCAGAAAGACTAAATGAATTCTTTGCTTACATGTTTACTTATGAGGAAGTTGGGGACATATTGGTTCTGAAGATAGTTTACAAGGGTGATGATTCGGATGAAGTGAACCAAATCATGTTGAACCTGGAAGATGTAGAAGGCCAGATGGACAAACTAAAGAACAACAAATCACCTGGACCAAATGGTATGCACCCCAGGGTTCTGAAAGAATTCAAAAAATTAAATTTCAGATCTATTACAAGTAATTTGTAACCTATCATTAAAATCATCCATGGCATGTGAAAACTGGAGGGTCACCAATGTAACTCCGATACATATAGAGGGCTACAGGGGTGATCCGGAAAACTATAGATCAGTGAGTCTGACTTCAGTGCTGGGAAAAAATAGTAGAAACTATTTTGAAGAACAAAATCGCAGAATATATAGAAAGACATAGTTGAATGGGACACAGCCAGCATGTATTTACTCAAGGGAAGTCCTGCCTGACAAATATGCCACATTTTTTTGAAGGGGTTAATAAATATGTTGATAAAGGTGAGCAAGGAAATTTAGTGTATTTGGATTTTCAGAAGGTGTTTGACAAAATCCTCCATAAAAAACTCTTGAGAAAATTAAAACGTCATCGGATAAGAGGCAATGTTCTTTTGTGCCCTGCAAACTGGCTAAAGATCGGAAACCGAGAGTAGGATTAAATGGTCAGTTTTCTTGGTGGAGAAAGCCCACCCACCAAATTCACTGCGGCGGCGACACCGGGATCTGCCTGGATCGAAGCCTTGCCCTGCTCTGCCGGCACAGAACAGCAGGACCTAGCAGTGGTGGAAGAAGCAAGGTACTCCTCCCCCCCTCCCATCCAGATCGCAGGAATCGATGAAGTCGGCGCTGCATCAGCGGCCCACCCACCGCCCGCGCACCAACAAGATCACCGCAGCAGCGACACCAGGACCTGCCGGGAGCACAGCCTTGCCCTGCTCTGCCAGCACAGAACAGCAAGAACAGACAACAGTGGTAGAGGAAGCGAGGTACTCCTCCCCCACCCCCCACCTGGATTACAGGAATCGACGGAGGGAGTCAGCGCCGCATCTGCAGCCCACCTACCAACAAGTTCATCATAGCGGCGACACCAGGACCTGCCAGGAGCATGGCCATGTCCTGCTCTGCCAGTGCAGCACAGCAGGAACCGCCGGCAGCAGTGGAGAAAGAGAGGTACTCCTCCCCCCACCACACAGATCACAGGAATCGACAAGGAGTTGTGTCATGTCAGCGGATCACCTACAGTCCGCCTACCAACAAGTTCACCACAACGGCAATGCCGGCACCTGCCAGGAGCACGTCCTTGCCCTGCTCTGCTGGCACAGAACAGCAGGAACTGTCGACAGAGGAAGTGAGGTACTCCTCCCTCCCTACCACCCGGATCTCAGGAATCAACGGAAGGAGTCGGTGTCATGTTGGTGACTCACCCACCAACAAGTTCACATTGGCACGCACACGAAGCACAAAAAAAGGAGCTTGCCCTTTTGTGCGCCCCTTCATGTGCGCCTGAAGTGCAAGCCCAAAATAATTATACCCCAACATACTAGCCTCCTGCCTAGCCCCACACCGGCTCTTCCCACCGGAGTGGGAGCGGAGATGCACCAACAGGGCAATTATCGGAGGGACGCTCCCTCCCCCTCCTGAGAGAACATAAGAACATAAGAAATTGCCATGCTGGGTCAGACCAAGGGTCCATCAAGCCCAGCATCCTGTTTCCAAGAGGCCAAAACCAGGCCACAAGAACCTGGCAATTACCCAAACACTAAGAAGATCCCATGCTACTGATGCAATTAATAGCAGTGGCAATTCCCTAAGTATAATTGATTAATAGCCATTAATGGACTTCTCCTCCAAGAACCTATCCAAACCTTTTTTGAACCCTGCTACACTAACTGCACTAACCACCTCCTCTGGCAACAAATTCCAGAGCTTAATTGTGTGTTGAGTGAAAAAGAATTTTGTCCGATTAGTCTTAAATGTGTTACTTGCTAACTTCATGGAATGCCCCCTAGTCCTTCTATTATTCGAAAGTGTAAATAACCGAGTCACATCTACTCGTTCAAGACCTCTCATGATCTTAAAGACCTCTATCATATCCCCCCTCAGCTGTCTCTTCTCCAAGCTGAACAGCCCTAACCTCTTCAGCCTTTCCTCATAGGAGAGCTGTTCCATCCCCTTTATCATCCCCTTTATCATTTTGGTTGCTCTTCTCTGTACCTCTGTACCAATATGAAAGAAATACAACACGAACTATCGCAACTTAAACTGACATTAAACCCTAAAAAGACTGAAATCATTTGGCTGATTAGAAACTCACTGACAGTTAAAATCACTGCCCTTGAACTGGGGAATTGTCATATTAATCCCTCAAATCAAGAACAGGATTTAGGTGTACAGCTAGATGAGAACCTGACAATGAAAATGTACATCAATAAATTAATCAAGACTGGTTACACCAAGTTGTGTATACTACATCGGTTAAAACCATTACTAACTTCTGCAGACTTCTCTACTGTATTCAAACTCTAATCTTCTCAAACCTTGACTACTGTAACTCCTTACTACTAAGTCTCTCAGCAAGTCTCTTAAAACTACTATAACTATTACAAAATTTGCAAGACTATTATCAGGATCTAGGAAATATGATCACATTACTCTCTTGCTGATATCAGTACATTGATTACCAGTACAAGCCAGAATCTACTATAAATAATACTATAAGTATTAACCATAATATTCATCATCCACTCCAATAACACCGGATTATTAGGATTGACTCTACAATCTTATAATCCTCAGTGAACACTAAGATCTCAAAATAAAGGACTATTGTCTATTCCCACAATGTGGTGTACACATCTGACGCAAATAAGAGATCAAGTGTTCTCAATAGTGGGTACAAAGCTCTGGAATTCTATGCATTATGTATTTTACCAGACAGAAAGAAATGTAAACATGAACTAAAAACATGGCTATTCAAAAATACATATAATTTAACTTAAAACATCAGAATATACAGTACCACAAAAATAATAATCAAATCATGAAGAATAAATCAAACAAGAGAATGCAAGATTCTTAAAACTCACTAAGACGTGAAAACTATCATTTCGTTTTAATTATCTGTACTCTTTCTCTTGATAGACATTAATTGCCTGACTATGAATACCTCCTCTGTAAAAATCAGTTTTTATTTGTTTGTTGAGTTATAATTATGAATGTCACTTTATAAACTGTTGTGATCTACACATGGAACAATGGAATATAAAATGTCTAAATAAATAAATAAGCAAACATACAGTAGAGTGCCTTGGGGATCTGTACTTGGACCGGTGCTTTTTATTATATTTATAAATGATCTGGAAACGGGAATGACAAATAAGAGGATCAAATTAGTAGTTGACACCAAATTATTTAGAGTTCTTAAATCATAATCAGATTGTGATAAATTCCAGGAGAACCTTGAGAGACTGGAAGACTGGGCAAGCAAATGGCAGTAACACACATATGGAAAAGTAACCCACGTTTTAGTTACACAATGTTAGGTTCCATATTAGGAGTTACCACTCAGGAAAAAGATCTGGGCATCATAGTGGACAATACATTGAATCTGTTGGCTCAGTGTGCTGCAGCGGTAAGAAAAGCAAACAGAAGATTAGGAATTATTAGGAAAGGAATGGTGAATAAAATGAAGTATGTCAAAGTATCTCTGTATTGCTCCATGGTGAGACTGCACCTTGAGTATTGTGTGCAATTCTGGTCACTGCATCTCAAAAAAGATATAGTTGCACTGGAGAAGATTCTAAGATGGGTAACCAAAATGATAAAGGGGATAGAATGGCTCCCCTATGAGGAAAGGCTAAAGATCTTAGGGCTGTTTAAGCTTGGAGAAAAGACAGCTGAGGAGGAATATGACAGAGGTCTATAAAATCACGTGAGAGGGATAGAATGGGTAAATGTGAATTGGTAATTTAATCTTTCAGACGGGCACTCCATGAATTTAGCAAGTAGCACATGTAAAACAAATCAGAGAAAATTGTTTTTCACTCAACGCACAATTAAGCTCTGGTATCCATTGCCAGAGGACGTGGTTAAGGAAGCTAGCATAGCTGGATTTATAAAAGGTTTGGACAACTTCCTGGAGAAGTCCATAAATTGCTATTAATCAAACTGACTTAAAGACTAGCCACTGCTTATTACTAGCATTAGTAGCATGGAATTTATTTACTGTCTGGGTATTTGCCAAGTACTTGTATCCTGGATTGGCCACTCTTGGAAATAGGATACTGGGCTTGATGGACCCTCAGTCTGATTCAGTATGACAACTTATGTTCTTATGACTAGACAAGTCAGATTCAAAATGCCAACAGGGCACATCATAGTGGATAATAAAAGAAGTCAATACAAACACAGTATTTAAAGGAAGGAAAGTGGAGGAGTCTGTCCTGAAAAAAGGCAGTATAGTTGCACAGGATATTAGGTATTTAGGGTGACCTAAAAGGTGTAGGAGTTTCCAAAGCCATGCCACTAGGAGAGACTGCTAAGTGAAATGAGGAGACCTTGTTTGTCTGAACCATGGATGTGTGAATGAAGATTAAGGATTCTTCATCAAGAAAATGCAGTCTGTCAAACCATTTCAGTGGAAGAAGTTCTGTTACAATAAAGATTGTTTTGGACCACCATTTGGAATGTAACATTTTTTTTCCTCATTCAAAGTCAGTGCATCCCAAGGTCCTAGAAGTGAAGCTTTCCTCTTGCTTAGGAATGAATTCTAGCCAATATGCCCTTAACCTGCCTCCTGTATCCTCACTACCAAGGTCTGTCTAGCAGGCTGTTTTGATAGAATTGTGATGATAGACTAGCAAGCAGGCTGCAAGGAACATTAATATCTAAAGACCTAGTGATGTTAAGAAGTGGGGGGTGTTTTTCATGCTAGGGGATGAAGACTAAATGTAAATGTAACATTCTATTTCAATATGCTAGCCTTTTTTTGCTGCTTGCCTACATAGGGGTGAATTTTAAAAGAGTTGTTCATGTTAAAAGGCCCAGATACATGAGTATCTGGGCAGAGTGTGAACACCTCGTATTTTTAAACGGCTCAATTATACATTTATATTTGCGAGCAAGCGAATGCATGGGGAAAAGTGGCAGTTAGGGCATGTCAGGGGTGTCCCAGAGCGGAGTCAACATTATGCATGTAAATATGGATTTTAAATCCCACGCCCGCAGCATGAGTCTGGCTGTTACCTGTGCTTGTTTAGTTCTGCTCTTGAAGTCTGAAGAAAACTTGTTTTAGGCCTAAGAAAACTGGGTGAGGGGTCTAGCTAAACTCAGGGGACCGCAGGCTGAAGAACCAGAAGGGTCTGGATGACCTACAGATAGACTGGGCAAATGGGTGGACTATTGGACAAACTATTTCCTTCACATGAGCATGTTTTAAAATCTACCTACAAATTCCTAAAGAAAATATGCGAGGAAAGTTTCCTGTGTAACCACTTAAAATTAGGAGCATAAGTATACATTAGGTGTACTTTAAATAATATGCGTGTTTGTATGGATGGTTTAAAGTTTCAGCGTTTGTGCTCTTGCAGGCTCATACATGGGTATGTGAGCGTATGCGCGTTCGTTACTGTCATACTGATCATTTGTGAATGCTAAACTGAGCACACAAAAATGTACGTATGAAAATATATTCTTGTTTACAAATTTTAAACATGAGACTGCAATCACGTTGCCTGCAGCTTCAATTCACTGAATGAATACAGGTTTTCATCTGCACTAAATCAGTTGTGAATAACGCAATCGGTAATGTGCATGAAAATGCCTGTATAAATGATATTGTCCATTGAGGAATCAGCTCGAAAGTCTCAAAGTAAATCCAACAGATTTTACAAATCCGTAAGTAATGGATACTTGGTGTTAGCAGCACTGCTCTAGCCCAGATTTGCACCAGCCCCAAGCAGAGGAAATATATCCTGATTTAAGGGCTCTAGGAGGCAAATGAAAGATATGCATGCATTTGGGTGCATTTGTGCTTGCAGGCACTTCTGTGGGTGGGATGGAGGGAGTTAGTGAATCATCTATGGTGAATCTTTTTTCTGCTCTTCTTGAAAAAATGTTTTGAGGCCATTCCAATTTTTATGTCAAAATGCAGGTACTATATCAGGAATAACATTTACTATTCACCCTCTAGAGGGCAAAATGTTTTTGGTGAATTAAGTCCAACTTGAATACTAAATTTATCTGCTAAACTAGTGGGTTATTTCATGCTCTTAAAAAGAATCTCTCTGTCTCTATTGGTGTTCTCTTGCGATGGGAACTCAAAGTACAGTGGATGGGACGAAAGGGCAATAATAAGTCATATTAGGACAGCTTGTTTCAGAACTGAACTGTGGCAACAAATCAGAAAACTCAAAGCCCTCTTTCTCACTGATAACATGAAATAGAATCTCTTACCAGTGTTATCTCTCCTAAACCAAGCTGTGCACGTCCCAGTGTCTGCCAGGCCTCCCAATAATGCGGATTTCGCTGGACAGCCAGTTCTGCTGTTTGCACAGCTGGGAACACTTCATGGAGAGTAATCAGCACCTGTGAGACAAAGAGAACAATCAGTTAGGAAAATCCAAGAGTTATCTCAAGTTATGCCCACAAAACCATACCTGAGGGTCTAACATTCAGAGTTAGAGTTGAACCCCTAAGTCAGATATTAAAAGGGGTAATTTTGTTTAAAGGATGTATGTGCAGAAACCCCAGTTCTTTGCATGTAAATGGCTGTCTGAAAATTGCCCAAACGGGGTTTACTCATAAAAATAAGCACAAGAGCGATTTCACGCAGATTTTTACGTGCATTATAAGGAGGCATTTCCGGAGACAGAGTTGGGTCAGGGACAGCATCTATGCGCATACTTTCAAGTGTCATAAGAACATAAGACTTGTCATATTGGGTCACGCCAAGGGTCCATCAAGCCCAATATCCTGTTTCCAACAGTGGCCAATCCAGGCCACAAGCAACTGGCAGGAAACCAGGGGTAGATAGATTCCAAGCTGCTTATCACAAGAATAAGCAGTGGATTTCTGTAACAATGGTTTATGGACTTTTCCTCCAGTAACTTGTCCAAACCGTTTTAAAACACAGCTACATTAATAGCTTTCACCACATCCTCTGGCAACGGATTCCAGAGCTTAATTATGCATTGAATAAAAAAATATTTTCTCTTATTAGATTTAAATTTATCACCTAGTAACTTTATTTTGTGTACTCTAATCTTTGTACTTGCTGAAAGAGTAAACAACCAATTAACATTTACTTGTTCCAATTCACTCATCATTTTATAGACTTCTGTTATATCTTCCCTCAGCCATCTCTTCTCCAAGCCGAAGAGTCCTAATCTCTTTAATGTTTCCTCACAGGGGAATTGTTCCAACCCCTTTATCATTTTGGTTGCCCTTCTCTGTACTTTTTTTTAATTCTGCTATACTCAAGATGAGATTGCACCATGGAGCAATATAGAGGCATTATGATATTCTCTATTTTATATTCTCCGTTCCTTTCCTGCTAATCCCTGGCTTTCTTTTTGCTTTCTTGCCTGTGGCTGCACACTGAGCAAATGATTTCAACTTATTATCAACAATGATGTCCAGATCCTTTTCCTGAATGGTGATTCCTTATGTGCAACCTTGTGTAGCTATAATTTGGGTTACTCTTCCCTAAGTGCATCACTTTACAAGTGTCCACATTAAATTTCATTTGCATGCCCAGTCTCCCAGTTTTGCAAGGTCATCTTACAATTTCTCACAATGAGAAATTATTACCTACCTGATAATTTCCTTTCTTTTGGATAGTCAGATGAATCTACAACCAGTGGGCTATGCACCTCTATCATCAGATAGACCCAGAGCAAAGCTGACATCACAGTGTATGTATATATATATATTCCTGCAGTGACATCAGCCTGCCAGTATTCTCTTCCAAAGCGAACTGTGGACAGACTAGCAAAAACTTGATCAATAACAGATAACCATTTCAGTACTCAGACAACAGGAAACACTGAGCTCAGACAAAGAATACATTAACACTAGTCTAGGGACTGGACTAACCCTTACCAGTAACCCCTGGAACATGTAGCCACACAGGAGGACCATAGCACAAGCATTTGGCAGCCAAGGGCGGGAAGCTGGATTCATTTGACAATTCTAAAGAAAAGGAAATTATCAGTAGTGTCTAATCAGATGAATCCAGAACCAGTGGGATGTACCCAAGCTACTCCCTAATAGAGCGGGAGGCTGCCTGTGACCCAGTCAAAACCACATGAGCAAAGGCTGTGTCCTCTCAGACCTGCAGATTCAGATGATAACACTTGAAAAAGGTGTGTAAGGAGGAACATGTCACAGCTCGGCATATGTTGACGGAAGACAACAATCTAACTTCCGTCCATGACACTACCTGAGCCCTAATGGAATGAGCCCTAACCAGACAAGGCGACGGCTGTTCAGGATCCAGGTATGCGGCTGTGACCACCTCCTTAATCCAGTGAGCTATTGTAGCCCGAGAAGCCAGCTCACACTGTTTACTGTCACCCTGGAGGACATACAGGTGAAACGTCTTCTGGAAAGGTTTAGAAACCTGCAGATACCTCAAGATATTTATTTATTTATTTATTTCACATTTTTCTATACCGAGCTTCATGGTTGAATACCATATCAGATCGGTTTACATCAAACGAGGGATGTTTCTTGATGTTCAAGGATTGCAACAGGCGATACTCCTCCACATCTCCTCCCCTATCCAGAGATGGCAGGGAAATGGACTGATTCAAGTGAAAATCTGAGACTACTCTTGGCAAGAAGAAAGGAACAGTAAACATTTGTATCGTCCCTGGAGTCACTCGAATGAATGGCTTCCGGCAAAACAAGGCCTGCAGCTTGAAAATTCAATGCGCAAAACAAATCGCCACAAAACTCCACTTCGTCCACATTTATCCTCCAGACCCATCAGAAATGCCTACAAAGGCACACTAGTCGCAGCTCCAGTTAAATCAACACTAAGAAAAAGAGCACTCTCATCTGCGGGACCCCATCAATGGAATGATCTCCCACCAGACCTACGCCTCGAACCCAGTCTACCAGAGTTCAAGAAAAGGTTAAAAACCTGGCTCTTTAGGCAGGCTTTCCAATTACCAGAGTGTAACTAAGCTCCTCCTCCTGACTCTCAGATCCTTCAGATCCTTTCATTATATTCTGGTATAATATTATATTCTGGTATAATGTTTTGTAGCCCGGTTGTTGCTACTAAAGTTCATTGTAAAAAGTTGAACACACGCTCTGTTTAATATCAATTGTTAACTATTATGGTTCTATGTTTCTTGTAATAAGCCCAGGGTGGAACATCCCATCCAGGGTATCTTATTGTTTAATGTAAACCGGACTGATTTGTATTGTATACAGGAATTCCGGTATATAAAAAATTAAAAATAAATAAATAAATAAGAGGGATATGCGCTGGAGTTTTGCAGTGTTTCTAGGGACATGTTCATGATATCTCCCTGCCACTCCCTGCAGAAGAAGCAAACAGTAGAGTATAGATTGTCAAGGCTCCTCAGTCTGAGGGCTGTGGTTCCATTGCCCACCTCTCAAGAAAATATGGGTCGATATTCCATTTATTTCATTGTACTCAAGAAGGAGGGCTCCTTTCATCCTATCCTGGACCTCAAAGGGGTCATTTGTGGGTGCCGTGGGTGAGGGCACATATGCATCCTCTTAAGCACTCCCTGCTATCTTGTTGGAGCCCACAGTCTCAGGACTATTCGATTCGGCTCCACCTGCCGATGGAGGTCTGCTTTCAACTACAGTGGTGGTTACAAGCAGATCATCTAAGAAAGGGAGTTTCCCTAAATTCACCGGACTGTGTTTTCAAGGTCAGTAACTGCAAGGAAAAATTATGCATCGGACTAAACGTAGGGTCTGCTAAGAAATCCAAAACCAGATTAAGACTCCGCAAGGGCACTGGTAACTGCAAGGGAGGACAAATATGTTTCACTCCTTTCAAAAAATGGGCCACATCTAGATAAGCTGTTGGAAACAGGATGCTGGGCTTGATGGACCCTTGGTCTGACCCAGTATGGCATTTTCTTATGTTTCTTATGTTCTTAAGGAACCACCATGCACCTGATCCCTGAAACAGGCAAGAGCCATTACTTGCACTATTAAGGAATTAAGGGCCAGTCCTTTATTCAATCCATCCTGCAAAAATTCAAAATGAGCGGGATCTTAACCGAACAAGAAAGAACACCTTGATCTTCACAGCAAGCCATAGAGATGACCGATTGGCTCTTGATTTCCCAGATATTAAAGATGCTGGGAGTACCTGGGGCAGATTCCATGCCTCAGCCAAAGAAAAATCCCATTTTGGTTTCTTTGCATAAAGCTCCTTGTTTTTACCCTGTTATGTTACCCAACAGGACTCCGGATGGCTGATGATGAGGCCGATCCTAGCTCTCTGGAGGATGGGGAAATTCCTCCTGGACTGTAAGTAACTGATCCTAGATCCTAGCCCTGATTTTGATCCAGCATTTTTCTGTTATTCCTTTTGTAGTTCCAGCTTAGTTGAAATCAGGGCTTGAAAGACTATTGATATATATGTGGAGTTGCCATATTTGAATAATATAATAAATATATTCAGTTGACCAACAAAGACTTTTCTGCACTTGTCGTGTGTACACTTATACTGTTGAGTGCAGCACCTGCTCCAGTAGCGGTATTTTGGACCTTCCATGCAGGTTACCACAATGATAAAGCTTGAAATAGCTTGCCAGTGGAGGTGGTAGAGGCCATCACTTTTGACTGATTTCATTTCTTTGTATACTACCTCCCCAGTCATTAGAAGGCTGCCTGAAGGGTTGTACAACGTATTAAACTATTTATAAAAACTCAATTACAAGTAACATATAATAAGTTTCCTTTAAAACCTAATAATAACCTAAGAAAATTTATGGTTAAGTGGTTATGGTTAAGTTTATTTATATGCCACCTATGCATACATCCTAAGTGATGGGGGTGGTGTGCGTTTATGTGAGGGTGGGGTATGTTTGAGGGGTGTGGGTGGCACCACTTTCCCGCTTGCATGCCCCAAATCACTATCATTTAAAGAAGTGAGCAGACACACACTACCCCCATCCCTACACCACCTCACCCAGACATACCCATCCAGCTACATCTACTTCCACATACTCCTCCCCCAGCTTCATCCATTCCTCCAACTGTACAAAACAACTACAAGAAATGTACACTCAGAGCTTCTGTAACACACACATGCTGATCATGAAGTCATAAAACATGCTCTTTGAAGTTGCTATGCAATACTATACTTGTTATTAATGTTTAAAAAAAGGTAAAAGTGGCCCGCCTGGTGGCTCAAACAGCAAGTGTTGTGCACAGCCATGCAAAAGGTCTCTGGTTTGATCTCTGAGCAGTCTTTCAGCCCTTGGGACAGCTGGGGATGGGGATACTACAAAGGCAGTGTTCATAGTCCCTAGGGGGTGGGGAGAGAATTATGGTCATTGCTCAAGATTGAAACCTAGTGGCTGGTTTCAAGGCTCATGATTGCAGGATTCTGGAAGAAGACCTGATGCATAGCCCACAGCCTAGGACCATCCCTGCAATAACAATGCTATCTATGTTGGGGGGGGGGGGGGAGTGGGAGGTTGATATGAAACAAAGGAAAACAGTTCTGGGTAGTTGAAAATGAAGGTTTCTGGTGCTAGATCCTAGCCCTGATTTCAACTAAGCTGGAACTACAAAAGGAATAACAGAAAAATGCTGGATCAAACCCCCCCCCCCCCCCAAAAAAAAAAAAAACCTGGGTAATGCAATATCTCTTTTCTGACAGATTATACAGTAATATCAATTTCCTTTGCTAGCCCCTATTTTAAAAATATTTACTTATGTTGCCTTCCTTCCACCTTTAATTTTTCTTTAATTGATGGCTCACAATATCAATGTACTATATGCCATTAACATTTCTAAATCATCTGCAACAGAGCTCCTCCAGCTATGGTCTCTTTCAGAATAAAGCAAGTAACACACACATTTTTTTATCTTTGTTATTTAGTTGATCCAAGTGATCCATGATAAAAAAAAATAGCCTTGTTTGACATATTTTATTATTCTCTGCATGTAGTCATTCATTTCAGTTTCCTTAAAATGTGTTCAGATGCTTCTCATTATGTTATAAAATGGGCTTTCAATACCAGTAATAAAGAATGTGATTTCCCAGCATTATATGTTGCCAAGGGAAGACGTGTGGTAAAAATTCAAACTGCAGCTACTTGAACTGAATACACTATGCACCTATTAAATTGTCTAAATAAATTAAAGAACTCTGAATTGAAAACAGATAAATTCTGGTATATCAACATAATGGTTAATCTAGATTTTAAATATGAACTTTGTCCTAAAAAAAAAAAAATCATTCCTTTTAAATCTAGTTTTCATTGTTTTTAGAAGAATCATTAAAAGCCGAATGAGGAATATGTGCCATCTTGATCCTTGCGATCAGCTGATAAACACCAGTTAAAAGTTCCTACAGAAAAGGAAGCTAGGCTGCAAGATACACAAAACAGAGCTTTTTCTGTTGCTTCTCCTTTACTATGGAATGCCCTACCAAAACAATCAGATTTTTTGCTATTTAGGGAATCAGTTAAGACTGTTATTTAGGCAAAGTTTCCCAAATGTTCTATTAAGCTATAGGCTCTATAAAGGAAGGAAGGACTTTTAATGTTTTATGATTTTTGTGTATTGCTGAAAGTTTTATGTGTGTAAAATTGTAATCCACTCTGGACATGGTTCATGGCGTTTGCAGAATATAAATAATTAAATAATACATAAATACATAGCTAAAGCTCCGGATATCAGTCCTGAGCCCCATTCCTTGAACTGACTGGCGCTGCGGCATTTACAATACCAGGGGCATACAGAGATGTAGGCACAAAGGAGCAGAATCAAGTGGACCAAATGATCCTTTTCAGCAGCCACCGATATTTCAACAGGTCTGCCTTCAAGTAGCTTGGATGAAAAGTTTTCTCCCTAATTGAATTATAAGGATTCACTACAAAGGATAAGAAGATTACTTGAGCAAAGATCCTTTCCTTGACCCATTTATAGTCCAGGACTTGTGAAAGCAATAAGTTACCTCAGGGAAATTTGCAAAAATAAAGTCGTGTTTGCAACCAAAGGCTGCATATTGGTCTCAATAACAGTTAGGCTTTGATATTCATTTACCATACTGTCAGATGACTGAAACTCTAAATCTATTTTGTAAATATTTATGGATTTTTGCAGGCATTAGTCATTATACTTATCTCAGCTGTTATATATGTCTTTGAATAAATCTCTGTCCAACTGCCTGTGCTAGAAGTCTGTAGATTACACTATTGTAAATGGAAGTGCCATCTTCCCTTTCTAAGACAATCCACAGTCTTCTCTCTTTTTCATAAACCTTGCATTTCAGCTGCTTTATTAACCTACTTCATTAGAAAACACAGATTGTATTGCTTCTGAAGAGCCCAAACTAATCAACAATTTGAAATTCATCATTCCATATTTTACAATTAAATTACTTTAGACCCTTCCTCTCTTCTCAATACACATATGCATCTCAAGGCAATCATCTTGCTGTGAGCCTTGTAAGAGGCATACATGCACTAGGTTGATCATTCAGTGATCCATTTCTTTTTTTCTAGTAGCTATGAAGTCCTTGGTTCAATGTAAGCTTTTCTCAAGTTTTGCATTAAGAAAACCAATTTTATGATTTCACAACAGGAGACATGGTCACAGATTTGCTACTTTTTTTTTGGCATGTGGTTGGTATAAAATATCAAAAGGTGGAAGTTTTGTGATGTGGTGGACTCGGTAGGATGCACTTCAGCCGAGTTCTGGATGCCACCCTACTAATACAGCTTTTGTTTCTGTCTCACCCGGTTAAATTGGAGTCTAACCAGGAGGTTGAATACTAAAACCTGCATGGACAAATTTGTATTCAAATCCAGTGAAGAGATGGCAACAAAAACCACCAAAAAGAGAAGGAAAATGTTGGGAATTATTAGAAAATGTTGGGAATTATTAGAAAAACACAGACTTTGAGGAAATGGGGAAGTACCTAGAGGAAGAACTAAATGGATGGGAGAATGAGAGAGATGTGGATCAGCAGTGGATCAATCTAAAAGGAGCAATCACCAAGGCAACTACTCTTTATGTTAGAAATGTAAAGAAAAGCAAAAGGAAAATGAAACCTATCTGGTTCTCAAACGAGGTGGCTGACAAAATTAAAGCTAAAAGAACAGCATTCAAAAAATATAAAAGATCCCAAAGGGAGGAGCACAAAGAAGAATATTTGATTCAACTGAGGGAGACGAAGAAATTAATCAAGTTGGCAAAAAGTCAAGCGGAAGAGAGGATTGCCAAGGAGATAAAAAATGGTGACAAAACATTTTTCAGATACATCAGCGAAAAGAGAAAAGTCCATAGTGGTATAGTGAAATTGAAAGGTGGAAATGATCAATGTGTGGAGAGAGACGAAGAAATGGCAGAAATATTAAATGAATACTTCAGCTCTGTATTCACTAAAGAAGACCCTGGAGAAGGACCATTTCTACACAAGAAGCTGGAGGGTAGTGGAATAGATGAAAATCATTTTACAGTAGAAAATGTATGGGAAGAGCTAAAGAATCTGAAAGTGGACAAAGCCATGGGGCCTGATGGGATTCATCCAAGGATTCTGAGGGAGCTCAGAGATGTGCTGGCGGGTCCGCTGTGTGACCTGTTCAATAGATCCCTAGAAACGGGAGTGGTGCCGAGTGATTGGAGAAGAGCGGTGGTGGTCCCGCTTCACAAGAGTGGGAACAGAGAAGAGGCTGGTAACTACAGACCGGTTAGCCTCACTTCGGTGGTGGGAAAAGTAATGGAGTCACTGTTGAAAGAGAGAATAGTGAAATATCTACAGTCCGGAGAATTGATGGACCAGAGGCAGCATGGATTCACCAGGGGAAGATCCTGTCAGACAAATCTGATTGACTTTTTCGACTGGGTAACCAAGGAATTGGATCAAGGAAGAGCGCTAGATGTCATCTACTTGGATTTCAGCAAAGCTTTTGATACGGTTCCGCACAGGAGACTGGTGAATAAAACAAAAAGCTTGGGAGTGAGTGCCGAAGTGGTGACCTGGATTGCAAACTGGTTGACGGACAGAAGACAATGCGTGATGGTAAATGGAACTTTCTCTGAAGAGAGAGCGGTTTTAAGTGGTGTACCGCAAGGATCGGTGTTGGGACCGGTCCTGTTCAATATCTTTGTGAGCGACATTGCGGACGGGATAGAAGGTAAGGTTTGTCTTTTTGCGGACGACACTAAGATCTGCAACAGAGTGGACACGCCGGAAGGAGTGGAGAGAATGAGACGGGATTTAAGGAAGCTGGAAGAGTGGTCGAAGATATGGCAGCTGAAATTCAATGCCAAGAAGTGCAAAGTCATGCATTTGGGGAGTGGAAATCCGAATGAACTGTATTCGATGGGGGGGGAAAGGCTGATGTGCACGGAGCAGGAGAGAGACCTTGGGGTGATAGTGTCTAATGATATGAAGTCGGCGAAACAATGCGACAAGGCGATTGCAAAAGCCAGAAGAATGCTGGGATGCATAGAGAGAGGAATATCGAGTAAGAAAAGGGAAGTGATAATCCCCTTGTACAGGTCCTTGGTGAGGCCTCACCTGGAGTACTGTGTTCAGTTCTGGAGACCGTATCTACAAAGAGACAAGGACAAGTTGGAGGCGGTACAGAGAAGGGCGACCAGGAAGGTGGAGGGTCTTCATCGGTTGACATACGAGGAGAGATTGAAGAATCTAAATATGTACACCCTGGAGGAAAGGAGGAGCAGGGGTGATATGATTCAAACTTTCAGATACTTGAAAAACTTTAACGATCCAAAGACAATGACAAACCTTTTCCAACAGAAAAAAATCAGCAGAACCAGAGGTCACGAGCTGAGGCTCCAAGGAGGAAGACTAAGAACCAATGTCAGGAAGAATTTCTTCACGGAGAGAGTGGTGGATGCCTGGAATGCCCTTCCGGAGGAAGTGGTGAAGTCCAAAACTGTGAAGCACTTCAAAGGGGCATGGGATAAATATTGTGGATCCATCAGGTCCAGAGGACGCATATAAAGAGCAGGTAGTAAAATACTGCACGGAGCGGCAGTAGCCACAGAGGCATTCACGGAGCGGGATGCCAGTGGCCAGTGGTAGGTGTCCACCTTCATGGAGCGGAAGGATGTAGGGCTGTCATCTCCCAATTAAATAAAAAACAAAAACAAAAAACAAAACAGGGATGGGATCCATCAGGTCTAGAGGACACATATAAAGAGCAGGTAGTAAAATACTGCACGGAGCGGCAGTAGCCACAGAGGCATTCACGGAGCGGGATGCCAGTGGCCAGTGGTAGGTGTCCATATAAAGAGCAGGTAGTAAAATACTGCACAGAGCGGCAGTAGCCACAGAGGCATTCACGGAGCGGGATGCCAGTGGCCAGTGGTAGGTGTCCACCTTCACGGAGCGGAAGGATGGAGGGCTGTCATCTCCCAATTAAATAAATAATAAAAAAACCCAGGGATGGGATCCATCAGTTCTAGAGGACGCATATAAAGAGCAGGTAGTAAAACACTGCATGGAGCGGCAGTAGCCACAGAGGCATTAACGGAGCGGGATGCCAGTGGCCGGTGGTAGGTGTCCACCTTCACAGAGTAGAAGGATGAAGGGCATCCATCTCCCAATTAAAAAAAGAAAAGAAAAAAAGAAAAAAAAACAGGGATGGGTTCATGGGCTTATAGGTATTACCAATTATTAGGCTTTTCAATATTTGATGATAGTTAATGTGACTTTCAAGGCATTCTTCACTTTCGGTGCATGTCCGGCATGACTCCTTGCTTCAATGACAGGGGAAAAGAAAAACTGATACTTCACACATTTCCAGCATTGTCCTCTGCTTCATGGCAGAGAGCTATGCTGCCGCTTACCCAACTAATCAAACTTAATATTTCACTTGGAAGCAGCTCCAGCACTGCTCTCTACATTAATGGTGGGGGTGAAAAGGGAATTAGAACATAAGATTACTAAGAGCCAAGAGAAACAGTTAAGTATGAGAACAAATGTGTGAAGCTTGCTGGGCAGACTGGATGGACCGGTTGGTCTTCTTCTGCCGTCATTTCTATGTTTCTATGTTTCTATGTATGTAAAAGGAATGATGAATAAAACGGAAAATGTCATAATGCCTCTGTATCGCTCCATGGTGAGACCGCACCTTGAATACTGTGTACAATTCTGGTCGCCGCATCTCAAAAAAAATATAATTGCGATGGAGAAGGTACACCAAAATGATAAGGGGAATGGAACAACTCCCCTATGAGGAAAGACTAAAGAGGTTAGGACTTTTCAGCTTGGAGAAGAGACGACTGAGGGGGGATATGATAGAGGTGTTTAAAATCATGAGAGGTCTAGAACGGGTAGATGTGAATCGGTTATTTACTCTTTCGGATAGTAGAAAGACTAGGGGGCACTCCATGAAGTTAGCATGTGGCACATTTAAAACTAATCGGAGAAAGTTCTTTTTTACTCAACGCACAATTAAACTCTGGAATTTGTTGCCAGAGAATGTGGTTCGTGCAGTTAGTATAGCTGTGTTTAAAAAAGGATTGGATAAGTTCTTGGAGAAGTCCATTACCTGCTATTAAGTTCACTTAGAGAATAGCCACTGCCATTAGCAATGGTTACATGGAATAGACTTAGTTTTTGGGTACTTGCCAGGTTCTTATGGCCTGGATTGGCCACTGTTGGAAACAGGATGCTGGGCTTGATGGACCCTTGGTCTGACCCAGTATGGCATTTTCTTATGTTCTTAAAACAAAATGGAGGCTACAAAAGCTAACTCACCCACCACTACAGTGAAAGACACGCTGGAAGTGAGAGTTATAATGGAGGTAATGGCTGAGCTGTACAGAAAGCTAAACCACATATCAGAGCTCCAAATTTCGGTGTTTGATTTCAGAGTTTGGTTAGAGGCAGCGGACGGGTGCATTACTGTGTTTGACGACGACATGGCACATCTGGAAAGGAAAATCGCTGACTTGAAAAAAGCTGCTCAGGCAAGAAAAGAAAAATTTGACAAACTCAAAAAACATTCATGCCAGAATAACCTCTGATTTGTGGGGTTTCCAGAAAGCATCCCCAACCACGACCTTGTAAGTACTCTGGAAAACTGACTATTGAAGGAGTTCATGCTCCCTGAGCACGTGGGGGCCTTTAGTGTTTGAATGCGCCCATCATATAAGCCTGAAGGCAGCTAATAACCAGAGAGCTTGTGTGGTCATCTCTAGATTGCTGAATTATGTGCACAAGCTAACTGATTTTGCAATCTTATTGAAAAAAACATGATATGCATTTTGATGCTAAGAATATACTGATATTTCATGACTTTTCTAGCTGTATCACCAACATTCGAAACAAATTCTTGCCAATCTGTGCAGAGCTGGTTAAAGGTCAAGTGAAATTCGCACTGCAATGCCCAGCATGGCTGAGAGTTTGGCATCAAGGCCTGGTGCATTCATTTAAAAACACTGCGTTAGCAAAGAAATTCTTACAGCAGATACCCAGAGGAGATACTCCTGCATGAGGTTCCAAGACTACAGTGGAAGCACTGGAAGACACATCCAGGCTCATAGAAAACAAACTCCAACACCAATAAAAGCAGCTGGATGCCTTATATTTTCAGTATGATTGTGGCTAATTGCCGTGCCTGCTGAGAATCATTGCTCCTGCAAACCATGTCTGTTCACAAAGAAGTGCAGAGAGTTCCAATCACTGTTGCATTATAATTGCAATATGTTCTTGGTTAATATTATTGAAATTAAATGGTTTTTATCATCTGGGGTATAGAGATATACCTATGGAGGGTGCTACCCAAACACACACAAGAAGTGTGATGGCCCCTTTTCTCCTACATGAAGGTGTATAAAGATGGGGAAGTGGGATATAAATGGGCTGGGGGGAGGATTAACAAGTGGTGGAAAGCTGCAGAAGCAACTGCAGGAGGGATACTGATAACAGGGAATAAACAAGGGAGAGGTAAATATATCACTATGAAGTATTATTGAGAAACGAAGCATTTGGAATAGTAATAAGATGCTTGTAGGAAACTGTTGCCATTTAAAATTTTGAGGCAGAGAGAGAGAGCTGCTCTGGCTGGGACATCTAATACCCACTGGCTAATGGTGGGTTTATTTTAGATATCGTAAATGGTCAAAATGATGCTTAATTTGATTACATGGAATGTGGCGAGTTTTGGGAATACTAGTTAAAAGAAAACAGATGCTGAGTCTCCAAAACTGACTACAGGCTAAAGTGGTTATCTTACACACCGTGAGCATAAACAATTAAAAAAACAACAATGGGTCTCCCAAGTATATTCAGCAGAAGGCACTATGAAGAGTTGTGGTGTGATAATCCTGTTCCAAAAAATGGTCTTGTTCAAACTGAAAAATAGCAAAGTAGATGCCGGGGGGGTGGGGGTGGGGAGAGAGATATATAATTTTATTAGGAGAGTTTATGTGCACTTTTATTATTTTACTGTTGGCATATGCCCCAAATAACTATGACCACAAGTTCTTTGCCAATCTTTTTTCCAACATAACGGAGATGGGAGATTACCCTATTCTAATGGGAGGTGATATTAATTATTTCGTAGACCTTTTTTGGGATAGACAGCTGAGTGTGCGTAATTCACCCATGAGAGAGCAGAAGAGAGTTATTTTTTTATGTAACTACCTTAAACTGATTGATACATAGCCAGGGCACATTATACAAAAACACGCATCAATTATCTTTTGATCTCAGACCATCTACTGCCTAATATACAAAAACTGAAAGGCGAGGATCTAATCATAACAGACCATTGCCCACTTCCATGTATGATGGTACTGACTTACAAGTAGGAGGGGGTGCTATTCAATGGAGAATGCCCCTGAGGGCTAGTGAATTACCCTACCTTTCCAGAATTTTGCAGTTTTCAATGCCCAGCACCTAGAAACTCTAATTCTGATTTGGGAGTCTCTGCTAAGTCTGTATTGAGAGGAGAGATAATTAATTTCATAGGGTACAAAAAGAAGAAATTAAATTTTGATATTCTCCAGTTGGAAAGCTAATTAAAAATCTGCAAATGTAAGGTAATAAATGTGAAGACCAGAACTGTGAAGGACTTCAAAGGGGCGTGGGATAAACACTGTGGATCCATCAAGTCTAGAGGACGTGAATGAAGAGGAGGTGGCTCGCATACACTATGCCGAACAAGCAGCAGCACTCAAGATAGAAGGGCTCAGAATAGAAGAACAGCAGCAAGCCGTTGCTGCCACAGCCACCGCCAAAGTGCGCAGAAAGGCTGAGCTAGAGATCGCCTTAGACCTGTTGCAGCAAAAGGGAGAAGCAGCAGCCCTTGAAGCCCAAATTATAGGACTTGTTGTGTGTTGGGGGGGGGGGGGGATTTGTCACAGCCACGAAAAGTAGCGGACGCAGGGTCCTCACCGGTGCATAAGGAGATTTGTCGCTGCATAGGAGGGAAGTTTAGGTGTCAGGGGAAGGGGAGGAGCGGAGCACCAAGGACTTTGCATAGTGGAAAGCGTGGGGATGGATATATGCTAAGCATGGGGGGTGGCCCAATGAAGGCCTGGCATAAGCAATAACCTGGCCCGCAAGGCCAGGGGTGGGAGGAGGCGGCAGAACACTGCACGGAGCGGCAGTAGCCACAGAGGCATTCACGGAGCGGGATGCCAGTGGTCGGTGTTCCACCTTCACGGAGCGGAAGGCTGGAGTGGCATTCACGGAGCGGGGTGCCAATGGTGTACCACCTTCACGGAGCGGAAGGATGGGGGGCTGCCGTCTCCAAAAAAAAAAAACAGAGGGGTGGGGAAGACTATGTAAATTTACCGGTTAGGACATAGGCTATAGGTATTGCCAATTATTAGGCTTGTTCAATATTTGTTGATTGATAATGTGGCTCGCGAGAATGAGGGCTACTACCTGGAGATAATGCCCTTGTTCGATGTACATGCACACGGTTGGTGAGACTCCAGCGTTGCTCTGGGCTTCAACAGCAAGAGGAAATGTGGAAGAAAAAAAGAAAAAAAGGTTTTGCATTCACAAAGAAGCGAGATGTAGCTTGCTTGTTACGGCGGTTACTTCCCCAAAACCAGATAAGCCGGTACTTTGCTTTCAATGCATATCCAGCATAGCACTCTGCTTCAACGGCAGGGGAGAAAGTCCAACACTTCTCTTTCAACGCATAGCTCTCTGATACAACAGCAGGGGGAATGTAGAAAGGAGGATCTGTATATGGACAACAGCCAACGGGGTCTGAATTGCGTAGTCTGGGTGGACGGAGGCATGGGTGTAGCTTGCTTATTGCGGCGGTTGCTACCCCTAATTGAGCTAGATATTCACTTGGATGCAGTTCCGGCAGTGCTCTCTGCATTAATGGTTGGGTGGAGGGGAAATAGAACTAAAAGGTACTAAAAGCCAAGAGTAACAAGTATATGAGGGGGGGGGGGGGGAGTACATAGCTTGCTGGGCAGACTGGATGGGCCGTTTGGTCTTCTTCTGCCGTCGTTTCTATGTTTCTATAAAGTATGAAGGAATTTAAGGATATTCAGCAGGCATTAAGTAACTTGCTTCATCAGAGGGCTAATGCCTCATTACAGTATGTTGAGTACAAATTTTTTCAGTTTGAAAACAGGCATTTTTTTTTAGCTAATATACTGAAAAGTCAAGAGCAATCTAGGTTTATCTCCTTAATTAAGAATGGACAAGGCAAGCTACTGCCATCTACTGAAGACCCTGCAAAACTGTTTTTAAAATACTATCAAGACTTACGGTATATGATCCCGATGAAATAGATGGTGCTGCCATGGAAAAATTTATTGGCAGACATAGGGGGGCCCAAATTAAGTGAGGAAGATTAAAAAATTAAACAGACCCATCAAAACACAAGAGATTATTTCAGCAATCAAAACTCTGCTATCCCTGAAGGCCCCAAGGCCCAATGGTTTGGATGCTTTTTTTCTACAAATCATTGGAAGATGAAGTACCTGAGTATATGAGGTCATGTGCTAACAGGGCGCAATGCCAAACATGATGCGAGAAGTTACTATAGCAGCCCTGTCAAATCATGGGAGGGATAATCAAATTCCATCTTCATATTGACAAATATCTCTTTTAAATCTAGACAAAGTAATATGTGAAGATATTGGCGGATCGGCTAAAATTGCTTATGCCAAAATTAATATCTAAGGATCAAATAGGTTTTGTGCATGGGAGGAAATCAACAGCTAATATTCTGTATGTGCGGTCTAGAAGATTGCTTCTATCAACCCCTAGCCTCATTGCGGAAAAGGCATTTGATAGAGTGGCTTGGCCTTTTCTTTTTAATGTTCTCCAGAATTTTGATTTTAAAGGGAAAATTTTTGTTTACATTACTTTATTATAAATGAACCCCTCAGCTAGGATTTTGATAAATGACCAATTGTCTAACGCATTTTACTTATATAGAGGGACCAGACTGGGATGCCCTTTATCCCTTTTGCTACTCATTTTGACTGTTGAGCCACTAATTACCAAAATACGAGCCTCTGCATTAGTTACAGGTATCATGGTTGGGTACCTTCAGTTGAAGACACTGCTGTTCGCTGATGACATCCATTTATTATTGTAAAAGCACGAAATGCGTTACCAGAGGCATTATACATTTTTTCATATTATCAAGCCTTTTTGGGCTTCAAACTCAACCTTGACAAAATAGAAGCTCTAGATGTGTCTACTACATTAAAAAAGAAGTGGGAAAACTTCCCAGCCAAGTGGGCAGAGGACTGAATAAAATATCTTGATATACAAATTCATAGATATCCATCCCGATGGTATTCTATTAATATACCTCATTTTATTGGGCAATTCAAAAACAAAAAACTAGAGAGTTGGCATACACTTTTTCTAATGTTGCAGGAGCATATAGCTCTGGTCAAGATGGTCATGCTCCAAAAACTACTATATTTACTGCAGATGCTCCCTGTATACTTAAGTGACAATCGTTCTATACAGAGAATATTTACAAAATTATTTTGGGCAGGGAGGAAGGTGAAGCTCTATCAGACTTTGATGGCTTCAAATTAAAACGAAAAAATGGGGGTTCCAGATTTTAAAATGTATAGTTGGGCTGCAAATTTGAGATTTCTGGGTAAATGGCAACTTGGCCAGTCAGACTACATGGACTACCAGCTGGAAAGAGCATATGTACCCCTTCAGTGCCAAATATGCTCTACATGTACCATCAATATTGGTAAAATCAATGAAGAGAATTTAGATTAATCTAAGAAAGATTATGTCCTTGACCACTTTGATTTCTTATTTCATGCCACTGATTGACAATCCAAGATTTCCTCCAAATGTTTTGCCAAAGCGACATGCATTTGCAGTAACTCTTAACTGGAATTTAATGGAATTCCTTGACAAGAGAACAGACTTGTTTTATTCTTTCAAGTAATGCCAAGAATCTTTAGGATTGAAAAGTGTTCATTTTCTCCTGTATGGCCAAATACGAGCATACTGTACTACAGTCGTGGGCCAGGCGGAAGGGGAGCTAACCAATCTTTCCTTTCAAGTGCACTGATTTGGTTGTTTGTCTTGCATCAGGGGTTACTCTCCCATCTCCATAAATTTCTACAACAGAGGAAAGATTACTTGATGTCTGAGGCTATGGCAACTTTGTGTCATGCCTTAATTTATAAGATATCAATCAATATAAATTTATGGGAATTACAAGGGAGGGTCTTTCACAGGATCATTTTCTCTCCCCAGCGGGCCCATAAAATAGGCTTACTAAAGTCTAGTACATGTTTAAAATGTGGGTTAATATAGGCAACATTATTTTACTGTTTGTGGCAGTGCCCTAATGTTCAACAATTCTAGCTTAGGGTGAAAAATGAGTTGAGCCTGTTGACAGCTGCACATGTAAAATGGTCTAGTTATTTTTGCATTTAGGACATGATGAAGGGGAGGAATGCATGAATCTAGGATGTACCATATTTTCGTTGAAAGCATGCTTAATTGCAAAAAGGTGTATCTTACTTCACTGGATCCAACTGACCACACCAACATGGAGGACATATATGACAGAATTATTTCAACTGGAATATTGGACTGTGTACCACAAAGCCTCTCATAAGAAGAAGGTATATTTTAAAGACATTTGGAATGTATTTTTCTGAATTTTTCCTGATAGCATAAGATCACATATTCTTGAATAATAGTTTGTTTTGATTTATTTTATTTATTTATAATAATTTATTAACCACATCCACCAATGTTTGGGGTAGTTTACAAGTAAAACAGGCATAATAAGGTAAAAATAGAATATATTACAAAATATTATAAATAAAATAAAATACTTAAAATACTTAAATATCACACACAAGAAAACCAAACTATAAAATTTATGCAAAATCTTTGAAAGCTTGTTTAAATAGATGTTTTTTTTTTAAAGCTTTCTTAAATTCTTTTTCGTTGCATAAAGCTCTCAAGGAAGATTATATAGAGTTCCATATGATAAGGCCAGCGATGGAAAAGGCCCGATCTCGAGTTACTACAAGCCTGAGAGCTTTAGGGGAAGGAACCTGCAAAAGAAATTGATTTTTAGACCTGAGGTTACGTGAGGGGATGGAAAGATGTAAGATGGCAGAGAGCCAAGGACTTTTATTGTTAAGGATGTGATTATGGAGAGTGGATAAGATTTTATACTGAATTCTCCATTGTTTGGGGTAACCCAGTGCAGGTTAAATAAGACCGGGGAAATATGTTCATGTAATCTAGTATTAGTTAAAAGACGTGCTGCTGCATTTTGTATGAAAGCTTTTTTTCTTTTTTTTGCTTTGGCTAAACCTATGAGGTAACTGTCACTTCCTATTACAACAAGGACAAAGAGTTACTTGAACGAGATCTGGAATGCCAATTATTAGCATTTTTACACTGAACATTATACAAGCTACCTTCCATCTCAATATGCTTCATCTATGTGGTTTGGGGGTGGGGGGTGGGAAAGGGTAGGGAGATAAAAAAAAAAAAGTTGGAATGTTCTCTCTCAGTTATAATTTATATTTGATACAAGTTTAATCCACAATAAAGATATTTAAAGAGCAGGAAAAAATATCAAAATGTTTGATGTTTTAATAAGTTAAATATATTTTGGACAGTATTATATGTTTCACTTCCCAATTTTAAGGGAAAGAAATTCTTGGGAGTGCTTGTAAAAGAGATGTGCTTCAGATTACAGAATGACTCTGTTTACTGGAAGTAAGTTAATAAAGATGTCATTTACTGCATTAGCTGGTTGCTTGAATAGTTGTAGCACTTGTCATTGTAAGCAGCCTAAACATATGATTCTGTTACATCCTTCATTTCAGTCATTTGAAGTATAACAATAGTTCTACACCACTACCAATGGAAAGCTTTTTACTGGTCATCACATAACTTGCATGCTACTCTAGTATGGAAACACAGACTATGTGAGGCCCATCTAATCTGCCGATTTTTTTCCTTTTGCATACAATAGACTACATTTGATCTCTGGCTTTCTCTTCACGTCTTGGCCACTTCTGTGCGTATTCCTTTCTTTCTTGAATTCTCTTACTGTTTTTCCCTCCAACTTCCTTTCTGTAAAAAATTACTGTAAAGCAAAGGTTTAACTATGGCATCCTAAAATCTATGGAATCATCAATTTGATATTACCCAAATGTACAATATAAATAAAGATTATTATGCAACTACAGTTTAACACAACATTACATCATAGCATTTCATAACTTATTTTTATTCATCATTACAATATCAAAAACACACATGTGCAAATTACAAAAGTCCATATACTCATTTTTCAGTAGTTTTTAAAATCTCTATCTCATGGACATACCAAAGATCTGGACATATCAAAGATATTCAAAAACAGTATCCTAAAACCCCCACAAGTCATCCCCTGAAGGATCCTTGTAGGGCACATTGGAAGGATCCTGTGTGGGCACATTGGAAGGACCCTGTGCGGGAATACTGATAACGGGGCACATGGGAAGGACCCAGTGTGGGATCAATAAAAACTATTGATATAATGAATTTAAAATATAGGGGTAAAAGGATAGTGGTATAGAGTGGCTCTCCTGTGATTGTTAAAAAGTGGCACTTTAGTGTTTTATAAAGGGTGGGGGATTGTATGAGGTATGAATGTGAATGAGTGTATGTGGGGTGTTTTAGGATACTGTTTTTGAATATCTTTGATATGTCCATATCTTTGGTATGTCCATGAGATAGAGATGTTAAAAACTGACTGAAAAGTGAGTATATGGACTTTTGTAATTTGCACATGTGTGTTTTTGATATTGTAATGATGAATAAAAATGATAAGTTATGAAATACTATGATGTAATGTTGTGTTAAACTGTAGCTGCATAATAATCTTTATTTATATTGTACATTTGGGTAATATCAAATTGATGATTCCCTATATACATATTTTGCATCCTAAAATCTATACCACTGTGCTGCTACCTATGGAAAGAAGTCAACACAAGCAGCTTGGAGCTGGAATTACACGCTGAGCATTACCGAACTAGTTACAGTACAAAACAGAAACACATTGTAAAAAAGGAATCCAATTCCATTCTATTTGGAAATGCACATCATGGGGTACATTGTCTTTTCTTTTTATTGATTTGTTGCATTCTTAACCCAGCAGTGGGCTTCCAGCTCATTTTGAATCATTGGACATTATTGTTCAACAGCAGCGTAAGCTTTCATTCACAGCTACTCAGAATATTACCCCCATTTTTCTAACCTTCCCTAATCCAGTGACTGCATGGATGATCCTTGGCTGGAGCTACACACTGCGATTCCCTTTGGAACCCCGTAGATGTGTACCCTAGTTTCAGCCAGTAGGTGTCACCATTGAGCAATGTAGAGACTTCCCCCTCCCACCACAGAGGCTGTGAATGCTGTGCATCTGCAATATTTCTAGTTCTAGAAAATCTGAACAGTCAAATATGGGCATGGGAATCAAACCCAGGACTTCCACGTGAGAACACAAGCACTTGCTGCTAAGTTACTGGGCCAGCCCATAAAGGAGTGAATTTTCAAAGACAAATAAATATGCATGTATGGCCAACTAACATTATACACCCAAAAAACAGGATTGATTTTCAGTAAGGCATGGATATCTAAAACTCCACCTGAACACAGGACTGGGTGCTTAAAGAGTGCCTAGTTAGATACCTTAATACTTAGTATATAAGAAATGCCATGCTGGGTCAGGCCAAAGTCCATTGAGCCCAGCATTCTGTCTCTAACAATGGCCAGTCTGGGTCACAAGTTCCTGGTAGATCCCATAAAATAGATCTATATTCTGTAACTCACTCCTGGGGATTGCAATAGCTTTCTTTAGTCTACCTGGTTAATAACGTGTTATGGACTTTTCCTCCAGAGACTTGTCCAAATCTCGTTGAAACCTCACTATGCTAGTAGTCTTGACCATGTCCTCTGGTAACAGATTCCACAGCTTGATTGTGCGCCGACTGAACTAGTACATTCTACGAATTATTTTAAATCTTCTGGTTGTTAGTATCATGGAGTGTCCCCTTGTTTTAGTATTTTTTGAAAGAACAAATAAACTATTCTCTATTTACTTGTTCTGCCCCTCTCATGATTTTATAAACTTCCATCATGTCCTCTCCCTGCCCTCTTTTCCAAGTTCAAGAGAACTAGCCTGAGCAGCCTCTCTCAACAGAGAGCCAAGCCATCCCCTTTATCATTTTTGTGGACCTTCTCTTCATCTTTTCTAGTTCTGCTATGTTTTGTTGAAATGAGGTGAAAACTGCACACAATATTCAATACAGTCAGACCATGGTTCTATATAGAGGCAATATGATATTTTACGTTTTATTCTCCATTCTTTTTCTGATCATTCCTAAATTCTATTTGCTGAGGATTTCAATGTATTGTCCACAATGACTCCAAGATCCTTTTCCTGGGAGATGAATCCCAATACAGAACTGAACATTATATAAACTTTAGTTGGGATTAGTTTTCCCTATATAAATCACTTTTCATTGTTCCACATAAAATTTAATCTGCCACTCGGTTGCCCAGTCTCCTAATCTCACACTTCCTCATAATCTGCTGGTTTTGTCTCTCCTGCGGACGGATGTCCCAAGAGCCAGAAGACAACGAGCCGAGAAGATGGAGGCATTAAAGACAGGCTGGGGTGGTTCGTATGCGCCCCCCCCCCCCCCCCGAGGCCCGCTCCTCCCCGGGACCGGCTGCGCCGACACCCCACCGAAGCATTGAGCAGTGTCGGTCGAACCTGCGGCTGCGAGGTCAGACCATGAGCAGAAGAAATGGCGCAAGGCCGAAAAGTGTCCATGCCATGACCCGATCGCAACATCGCGTCCATGAGGCGCTGACAGCTTTGCAGTCTCGAGCCGCTCCGTGTCCGGAAGCGCCGAGAGTCGTGGAAACGTGACGCCGGGGAACAAGGGTGCAGGGCTTGATCGAGGCGATGCAGCGCAAAAGAATGCCTCGAAGCAGGAAGCGCCGGACCTGACGCATACGAGGACGGCGCACGACTTGGCGCCGAATAAAAAGAAAGCGATCAAACCTAAGAAACATCATAGGGCGCATGCGTCGAAGATGGTGCCTGCGCCGATGATGCAAACGGTGCACGCGTCGATGGCACACAAGAAGCACTTATCGACGGCGCATTTGACACAACTAAGCAAGGGAGCTGACCACCCATCTATAGGTCCTTCCTCCCATAACTCGTCGGTGCACATGGGCCGGGCACCATCACTGGAGCCCACCTTAACACCATGAGTGCCACACACACAGACAACTCAGTTACAAGGACAACGAACTATGGACAAGACACAATCTCGTCCCCATAAACGTAGGCACACAGTGGAGACAAGGGGACAACTATTTTCGATGGCTTTTTCAGTCTCTGAAGGGGAAGGGGCCCAGACACTGTCATCACAGTCTCCATCATCCTCTTCCTCCTCAGGCAGAGTCTACTCAGATTTATCATTGCCTCGCATCGACGATCAGACAACAGTTCCTTGCAAGAACCACTGTCCAAAAAATGTCAGTTGCCAGATGAGACCTGTACTCCTCATTCTCCGAGTAGCAGGCGAGATGAAGATATCCTCTTAGCAGCGGTGCCGGTGAGATCCCCAAACACAGCCCAGAAACCGGCCATGCCTCCGCAGACAAAGGATGCGTTTGTGAACCTCTCCCTGGCGCTGTCCGGATTCTTTGAGGTCATGCAAGCGTCCTTCCACATGCTGACCTCTAACCCACCTAGTGGAACGGTTTCCCAGCGACCATCAGTACACTCCTCACCTACACAGCCAAGATCGCCTTCACTTCATGCTCTGCCACCAGATCAGACTCCGGTGGCACCCCCACAGCAGGACCCACCTCTCAATGTCCTTCAAGAGTTTCAGGATACTTCCCCTGACTCATCCACGGGGTATCCATCAGATCCGGTGGAAGGCCCAGCAGAGCCCTATTCTCCGCCGGAGGATCTGACATATCCAAAATATTTGGAGAAGATAAGAAAGGTCCTCAACCTCTCTATTCAAAAGGTCCCGGACCCTAGATCGGACACACTGGATCTCTTAAAAATCTTTGACCTTCCAGCCGAACCTACAGCCTTGCCACCGCATACAGTCTTGGACTCAGTCCTCGAGAAATCTTGGGATACCCCTTTCATCTTACCGGCTGTGTCCTGGAAGATTGATTTGAAGTATAAGATGCAAAAATCCCCGTACTACACAAACCCTCAACTGCCACGCGTCTCTAGTTGTGGAGTCCGCAATGGGGAAAGCGAAGAAGACCAAACTGCACTCCGCGTCACACGCAGGGAAAGATCTTCGCACTTTAGATGAGTTTGCCAAACAAGCCTACCAAGCTTCCATGCTCGGTGCAAAGATTAACCAACACCAATTCTATTTGGTACAATACCTGTTCGAATATGTGCAACACCTCAAAGACGACCCCCAGCCCCAGGACATGGAAGAGACTATCAGACATTTACTGTGTACCATCTATGAAGGATTCAAAACTGCCTCTAGGGTATCAACCAGTGCAATCGCGGAGCACAGAATGGCGTGGCTCTGAGCCAGCTCCATACGTGAGGATGTCCACGATAAATTGGCCAATCTCCCCTGCCGGGGTGACAATTTATGTGGCTCAAAATTGCAGGAAACGGTGGCTCAACTCAAGGAACAGTCGGTAGCGGTACAATCGCTCACTGCACCCCACTCCTATGCTTCTTCGCGTCAATCCCTGGATAGCTTGCGGTGAATCGCTGAGTGAGTACAATACCACTGAGTCTCTCTACTCTAAGGGATCAGGTACTCGCTCCTCGAGGGCCTGCTCACCCTGTCTCGGAGCTTCTCCTATTCTACCTGGGACTCTGTATGTTTCTCACTATGTACTCATAACTCTCGGTCTCTTTCCATTACAGCACAGCCAAGCAGAGGATTCGCTGTTCCAGCGTCCTGTGGGATACTTGCCCAGCCGGGTTCAACATCTACTACTCACTACTGCCACCTCTGGTGGTTTCCAAAACTGTTTAAATAAAGATTCAAATCTGTGTTTGTGTGTCCAGAGTCTAGCCTGACACTGTGGTCCCTCATGGGGCTGCCCCCCGTGGGCATGGTCAGCTGCCACAGTGTCCAAGGATCCACCAAACATCAGTAACCATAACAGTATCTGAAAAATGCTTTGTCACCTCTCTTTACCTCTTTGGCAAGCCTTTCTTCTGCTTGACTTTTTTCATCTTGAGTACTTTCTTGGTCTCCCTCAGTTCTACCAGATATTCTTCTTTGTGCTCCTCCCTTTGGGATCCTTTATATTTCTTGAATGCTGTTCTTTTAGCCTTTATTTTGTCAGCCACCTCCTTTGAGAACCAGATAGGTTTCATTTTTCTTTTGCTTTTACTTTTCTAACATATAGTTACTTTTCTAACATAAACTACTAAACAGAAACTACTAAGGTATGGCTTCTTTAAACGATGGGCGAATAAATATTTGTCTGTGTGGTAACCGGTTTTGAAGCTCTCTTGTCCCATTTCTTTGAATATAATGTATGTTTTGGTTCTGAATCAGACTGGAAGGCTTATTGGATGTTTGTGTGTATAAAGATTGATATTGCGTCTACAAAGCTCTGATAGAGTGGAGAAGTTGCCTTTTTCCTTTTTTTGCTCTTTGGCTTCACCGCATAATAATTACAAAAGCATGTGGTTAAAACAGACTAGAATTTCTTTCTCTTTAAGTTAGGTGAAATGATCACAGTGGGCCAGATCTTAAAAAACACGCGCGGGCGATTTGTTCGTGCAACATCACAAACATTAGTACAGGATGGATGATTGATACTAGCTGCAGAAGACTCAGAAATAATACAGGATCTAGTACAGTCAGTGCTGAATGCACCTAGTTTGGCTCTTGTTAATTTATCACCTCAGGAAATGTAACAAAAGGGGTTTTAGATCTGCAGATTGAGAGCAGCTCTCAAACCACAACTTGTGGTAGTGCCTCCTAGAGGTATAACAATAGAGACAAGTAAGTAGCTTCATGACTGCTATTTGCTGAGTATATCAGAATGTTTAGTTTCAAGAAACTGTAATAATTACATTAATTTTGTCGTATGCCAGATTCTATATTTTCTAGGACACGAAGTTTTCTCTGCCATGTGAGATGTAATGCTTGAAGATTACATTTTTTTTCCCAGTTTTATTTCTTTTCATTTTTAAATAGATCTATTCTAATTCTGCCTTTTGTTTATTTTTGGATCGATCCAATCACTTTCTAAACATTTTCAAATACTTTTTGGTCTAATTTTTGAGCTCAACTGTCAATCATTGTTTTGTCTTTATATGTTATTTGTGTGTCATTGCAAATGAAGAATGAATGAATGAATGCATGAATTTATGTAATCAGTTCAGTGAAATATATGTTTTTATGTAATGTCTGAGTACCAAACTTGCTTGTGATTTGGATTATTGCATGCTGCCTTATAATAATGTGGGAATATTATGCAGATCAGTAATAGTAATAGGGATTATTAGATGCAGGGAATTATTGACATGATGGAATTTTCTTGTGATTAATTTGAATTAGTTTTGCTCTTTAATCCGTAACATATGCATCTAACTTAATAATGAGTTAAGAGGCTATGCTCCGATGTAAAAAAATGCACCATAATGAGAGAACTGTATATGCCATGTGTCATTGATTTCAGAAATCATCCTTTGCCACAGAAGTCATCTTGCACCCTGCATTATATGGACTGAAATGCTTACAATTTATACTTGATCTTTTCTTTGTTTTTTCTTGTTCTATGGGAGTGGCCTTACCTAGAATATGGGTTCCTTTGTTTTCTGAGGCAATGTACCTTTGACATGTGATAACTGATTGTCATAAAAGTTTTATGATATTCCTAGTTAATATCTAGTTATGTACCTATCTGCAGATGCTACTATTCAGATTTACAAGTTAACACCACAGTCTGAATTAATGCAGTTTTTATTAGTCTCTATATTCCAAGTGTTTTGTAGCATTTTCTATTCTATAACTTCTAACACATACATGCATTTACTTGCTGAGTCAGCTACATGATTATTTGATATGTTCTTCTTTACCTTTATCTATGAAAGCTGGTTTGATCACACTAATCAATCACCCTGTCCCACTGCTTGCCACTTATATTCTTCAACACCTTTCTATTTCTGTCCCTGGTGCTTATTACGAGACTGTCCTCCTTGCAGAGATTCATCCATTATAAATGATGCTCACTGTCACAGGGATATGCAACCATATTTCCTATACCTTCTTTCATAATATCTTCTCATTGTTCTTTTTATCCTTATGCTGACTAACACTAATATGTGGTTTCTTGACTTAGACAATATTATATATGATTTCAACACTTTTCCTATACTGCTATTCTATGTTTTCCTTTTTTTTTCTTTGTTGTCCACTACAACGGACTGCCTCTTCTTATTCTCTCTGTACCCTTTAAGAATGATTTCTTCCTTCTGCCAGTTGTTTAGTTTTTATTTATACTGTCCTTCTATACTCATGTAATGTAAACTAAAGCTTAAGACTGTCATGATAATGCAGTTACCCTTGGCGTTCAACGACAGAGCTGACTGACTCATTGTAACTTCAGCCTTAATGCTGCCATTTGCTACCCGAGGAATGCTTATATTTATGTATCATGTAAATTATTAACGATCTAGAGGGACACATACTTTGCTTGACACACCCAATTCAAACCAAGGGTTAGTTGCTAGAATACATTTCTAGGCCTACTTGCCCTGTGGACTGTCCTCACATACCTATCACCCGCTCTGATGTGCCACTCAGTCGCTCACTCGCGCTGCTTTGCAGAAAGCAGGTGGGATGGTGGACCTTTATCTTTTTCTTCTTCCGAATGAAGGAATTTTAAAGGATCTCTCTTGTTCGGAAGCGAATTGGAGAAGTATCGCTCCATGGTGAGACCGCACCTTGAATACTGTGTACAATTCTGGTCGCCGCAGCTCAAAAAAGATATAGTTGCGATGGAGAAGGTACAGAGAAGGGCGACCAAAATGATAAGGGGAATGGAATAGCTCCCCTATGAGGAAAGACTAAAGAGGTTAGGACTTTTCAGCTTGGAGAAGAGACAGCTGAGGGGGGGATATGAAAGAAGTGTTTAAAATCATGAGAGGTCTAGAACAGGTAGATGTGAATCAGTTACTCTTTCAGATAATAGAAAGACTAGCGGGCACTCCATGAAGTTAGCAAGTGGCACATTTAAAACTAATCAGTGGCGCGGACAGATGTCGTCATTGGCCCTTTAAAGGGCTGCGGCGGAGGCCAAAAACTCCTTTTCTGCCCAGCGTGCACCGAAAAAATCCCACCCACCCATCCACCCCAGAAATACGTTTGTGAAAAGTTGAGAATGTTTTTAGAGAGCAAATGCTCAAAGAAAAGAATAACACTGTGTATTATGTTAAGCAGGCAATATTATGACTTGAACGTTATCATAACAGGGAACATATTCAGCAGATAGTATACTTATGTTAGCTAGTACAATTAAAATGCTATTTATGCTGGGGGTTACTGTCGCAACTGAGAGGGAGAGGGCGGTTACCCGGGCCAGTTGGGCATATTGCAAGTGGTGCCGGTGACATCACAGGACGGCGTGCTAGCCTTGGGCGGCACAAAAGGTGGGGGCACGGGATGCGCCAATGGTCGGGGCCCCCTTGCTGGAGGACAAGGCAGGTGGTCCATGGAGTAAGGCTGCCTTGCTTGGTCTCTACGGCGGGCAGCAGTGGAGACATCATACACCTCGGGTACCCAGGGAAGTTTTTCTTGATGTGTTAAATAAAAGCTGTGGCCTTATTATACCAACGACAGTTTCCGTGTTTTCCATGTTTACAAAGTGAATACTTAATTTGTCTAAGATACAGTAAAGGGCCAGAAGGTTGGGACCACAGCCATGTGGGTAAAGTGGCGGCTGCTAGAGTTAATGGAGGAGAGGGAGAGAAAAAAGGAGAAATGCAAGTCACAGACAAGACACAGTTCAGCACTTCAAAAACCAAATTGCCTTGTGTAAACAAGGCAAATATATTTCCAAGGTTACTAGACAATAAAGGTCTTTGCTGTCACTCTGTTACTGTCACTGTATCTAAAGATCACTGAAAGCATTTAGAGGCTTGAGGTTGAAGAGTAGTTTCATAGTATTTTTCAGCTGACCAATTGTTTTTGTTTGAGTGCAGAACTCATGTCTGTGAGCTTTAAGGCAGTAGCAATCTGCTTGGTATAGCCATTGGGGTGTCTACACTAAAGGGTGATCACAACAGAGAGTCTTCTCTATCCCCTATACTTAATAATACATCATATTCCAAATAAGGGAACTATAATTGTTCAATAGTCCCACTGTATTAAACATTCTAATGTTTTATTCACATATATCATTTTTTATTCAAAACCATTCACATATGTAATACTTTTTACAATGTTTTAAAACACCTCGTTAAGGACACATGTTGCATAGATAATATTGCATATTAGATAAACATCCTAATGAAAGAAGTGTGAAAAGCGGAATATAAATATAAATTAATTAAATAAATAAATAATAATTTAAAAATGCCAATATTCATTAATAATCCCCCGAAAATATTCCACCATACTCATCACTCGTACTTCACATTCATACTACCTGTCCATCTAAGGATTAACCCAAGTAATAACCCTTTACCACATTTATATCACATGTATTTTCAATCATATATCATCTATAATCCCAACAAGGACCCTTGTTTCGCCCCTCAAGGCTTCCTCAGGGGATATAACCTTCTCTTCTCTTAAACTAAAATAAAGAGAAGAGAAGGTTATATCTCCTGAGGAAGCCTTGAGCGGCCAAACAAGGGAGGCATTAAGAGAAAAAGAGAACTGAATATATTTAGTTTAGCATGTTCACACTATTTAGGGTTTCTTCAGTAAGGAACCAATGCATTTTCAGGTTTCCCTGTATGAGAATAGTGTGAGCATGGTATTTCTTATATTTTTTTTACCATGAACATGCTTAATCTTTTTGCATCATTACTAAGTGAATTTTTAATGTGCCCATTAATTTATTTTTACGAGCCCATGCTAAAATTGGTTTGTGTGAGCTTTATTGTATAGGTACCTGTGAAGGTTCCATGTTTGCGTCAGACTTTCTGGTGGGATTCATTGATTTAGATGCATAGCAAATGGTTTTCTCCAGGTCCTAACCACAACAGCTCTCATTCAGAAAGATGCAGTTTGCCTCCTGAACACAGAAAGGGTTTTAAGCAGAAACAATTCTAGCTCCTGGACACAGTAAAGATTTGAGTGGAACAGTTCAGGTTCCTTGCCACTGTTGCAAGAAATAAACCCAGTGTCAAACCAGCCAGCCTGAAGCAAAAACTTTAAGCTAGGAAAATAAATATTTTCCTGTATGGCTCACAATCTCTATATGGAGCTGCTACAGCTGATCGCTCTGCTATAGCAGTTTTCTCCCTCTTCCAACATTTCCTGAACATGCAGTCTTATTTAGGGGCCAATAGGGTGGAGCTCCATGATTCAGTACTTTCCTGGGAAGCTGTGATGCCTTCCTGCACTGCATCCCCAGAATTAGCTTGGCTTTATGCTTTGGGCTTTCCTCTCCTACCTGAATTATAGGGCATTGAAATGTCTCCACAGGCTCATAGAGTGATCATCTGCCCCTTACCTGGGATTTCATCTCATACAAGGTAGCATCCTCTGGTGTTAGATGAAGTGCTTCATCCCATTTGTGAATTGCTTCCCAGTATCTGCAATGAAAAGATAAAATACTTTTAAGATTTACTTGCAAGTTTAACTCCTAGAATGCCACATATTGTAAATCATGTGTCCTTATTGCTGGTATTCATATGCCAAAGGGGTAAAACCACTCAAAGAAAGGGGTGTCCAAGCACTAGAGTTCATCTACAGGCAAGATATGTCTTCAGGCAATCTTATCTGTAAAGCTTGTTTTTCCAATTAAAGAAGCAGTACTGTCGGTCCCCCGAAACAGGTTGTGTTTCACAGTGGCTGCATCAGGAGATCATTCTAGTCTCATTTTCGGTCGCTCCTGATGCAGCCACTGCAAAACATGGCCCGTGTCGCTTTGGGGATCATTTTCTGTCTTTCCCGATGCAGCCACTGTCATAAGAATATAAGAACATAAGAACATGCCATACTGGGTCAGACGAAGGGTCCATCAAGCCCAGCGTCCTGTTTCCAACAGTGGCTAATCCAGGCCATAAGAACCTGGCAAGTACCCAAAAACTAAGTCTGTCCCATGTTACCGTTGCTAGTATCAGCAGTGGCTAATTTCTAAGTCAACTTAATTAATATTTATTTATTTATTTAACACTTTTTTATACCGACCTTCATAGTAAATAAACCATATCGGATCGGTTTACATAAAACAAGGGTATAACAGATGCAATAAATAAAAGTAATTAACAAGAAAAGAGAATAAGATAAAGTTACATTTAACAAGGAGTAAAAAACTTGGGAAGCTTAAGAGCTGGAAGGAAGTTAAAGGCCAAAAAATAATTAAAGAAGCATAGTCCAAAAGGAATTTGGATTAATGCAAAAGATGCTTTATTCAGTAAGTGCCAGAGTTCTTCGTTTGAATGGATGTAGGACTTTAATCTTCTATGTCCAAGTGAGGAAAAAGAAGACTAAGGGTTGTCTGGAGGATCATCGAAGGCTTGGTGGAATAGCCACGTCTTAAGTTTTTTTCTGAACGTAATAGCAGGTAATGGACTTCTCCAATTACTTATCCAATCCTTTTTTAAACCCAGCTATACTAACAGAACTAACCACATCCTCTGGCAACAAATTCCAGAGTTTAATTGTGCGTTGAATGAAGAAAAACTTTCTCCGATTAGTTTTAAATGTGCCACATGCTAACTTCATGGAGTGCCCCCTAGTCCTTCTATTATCCGAAGGAGTAAATAACCGATTCACATCTACCCGTTCTAGACCTCTCATAATTTTAAACACCTCTATTATATCCCCTCTCAACCGTCTCATTTCCAAGCTGAACAGTCCTAACCTCTTTAGTCTTTCCTCATAGGGGAGCTGTTCCATCCCCTTTATCATTTTGGTTGCCCTTCTCTGTACCTTCTCCATCGCAATTATATCTTTTTTGAGATGCGGCGACCAGAATTGTACACAGTACAATGTCAGGGGACAGACAAGCTAAATGACAACAAAGCAAACATAATGCAGTTTCTTGTGCCCATCCGCACTGTATCCAGCCTCCTGCCATGATCTAACAGGGCAGCCTGATCTTGAAGAAGCTGCTCTTCTATTGAACCCTAGTGCAAGGATTAGAGAACCAGAGCAGGAGGAGACCCATGGATCAGTGCTGTGTAAATAATTGATTATACCTTATCCAAATAAAGAACATGCCTGAAAAAGATTTCACAATAGCAAAAAGTACAATCCTGAAAGTAAATTATTTTGGCTGCTATACTTTCACACCAAAGGGTGGGTATTTGGCACAAATACAAGCACAAATACAAGCATATCCTCTCAGGCTGTCACATACAAGCTGTATTCTGTAACTGTTTAACAGCTGCTGTTTTGCTGGCCAATGCAAACTATTCAGCCATCTCTCTTAGAGAAATACTTGAAAGAATGTTTCTTATACAGTATGTGGTTGTGACAGGGTGGACACAGCCCACACCAGGAAAATGAAAGAGCACAACAGCACACAAAGTGTTCAGAAGTTTTGTTACTGTAACACCCCATGTACTTAGGTGAGATAGGAAGAGAAACAAAACAAGGCCTTGTAGCTCATTTTGCTTTCTTCCCACAGTTGAGGCTTAACTACAAGCAGTATCTAACAGCTGAACTAAGTCAGCTACTTAAAAGAGGAGTTGGGAAATATGCAAACTCCTCCAGAAGACAGAAATTATATGCATGAGAAGGATGATGGTCAACTAGATACAATTAAGGAATAGGGACTAACTGTTCTTAAGAAAGTCTTGCAAGTCCTCTGGCTGCTCCTGAACCTTTTCAGCCTAGTTGTAGAAGGAGCCCATTGACAAGACAGGACAACAAACTTCTCTACAATCTAAAAGAAAGGAGAGAACCAAACTGTTGTCTAACTTTGTGTTAAAGGAGAGCCTCCACTGCTGAGCCTGTTGGGTTGCCGGAAGACAGCGGTTTTTTCAAATTGTACTTTGTATGTCACTATTGGATGAATGTACCAATCAATGAAGCACATAGGGAAGTCAATATGAGAAACATTTTCAGCAGCAAACAAATGCAAAGTTTCACTTTTAATTTTAAGCATGCATTAAACAACCTGATTTTTAAATAAAAGGTGCCTGCATAAACTGAGTTTGAATATCAGGTTATGAAGCTAATTATACATTCATAGCTTTATTCTTTGCAAAACCGGGCATGAAAATACTTGCATGTTGCTTACCTGTAACAGATGTTCACCGAGGACAGCAGGATGTCAGTCCTCACACATGGGTGATATCATCAGATGGAACTCAGGCAGGAACTTTGATCTCGGACATTCTAGAACTTTGAACGTGCTCTACTGAGCATGTATAGCTGTAGTTATCATCCTGCCACTTAGGCAGAGTCCTTCAATCCATGATATAGCTAATACATGGAGAAACCAACTCCCAGGGGCAGTGGGTAGGTTTCATGAGGCCTAACATCCTACTGTCCTCAGAGAACACCTGTTACAGGTAAGCAACTCTAGTACTTCCCATAGGGGGAAATCACAATAACCACAATAAACTCTCTGCACATTACACTCTGCAATCTTTTCTGAGGCACACAGGGGCCTCATACATAAAAGAAAACCATAGAACAGACCGAGACCTCGATGCGTAGTAGAAGCATCTAAGGCAAGGGGGTCAGAGAGCCCTCCAGAAACTACGGTCCAGAATGCATTTCCAGAAGTATGCCCAATGATTGGCTGATAGGCACAATGGGCAGAAAAACAAAGCAATGCTTAGAAGAATAAGCAGCAAAAACATCAGGGTCTGTGGCAGACCCTATCTGACAAAGTACCAGACAGCAGATCTGACCTACCAGGTCAGATGGGACGATTCAAGAGTGCCGGGGAATAAAAGGTAATCCCTGAAAAGGGATCGCTAGCACAAACCCCCGAGCAGAGAGGTAAGCTAGGATTGAAGCTTGCCTATGGCTCCACCCTGTCGAGGGTAGGGCTATCCATCATGTCCACAGGATAGCTCAGGTGAGCGGGAAGCCATTTTGTCAACCCAGTGAAGTATGAAAATCTAAAGGCAGTACTGGCGAGAACTGTACCGTTCTCTGAAATTATACGCTAAAATATACAATGAATGCCTTAGCCTCTCTCTTCCCCGACATTCCGACTGGAAGTCGGAAGGAGTGAAGAACACAAGGAGGCAGACCTGGGGCTGCAGGAATAAGAAAAAGCCACTGGGCTGTATATCTCAACCCCAGCCAAACAACTCACTGCTGATTCCAGAAGGGAGCTGCCTCCTGAGGAAAACCTCTCAGCCTGATAGGAACAGCCGAAACTGAGAGCGAACCTTCCAAGGAAGAAATCCAGAAACTCTCTACCAAGAGACAGAAAACAGGGATGCCGCAAGTGCATACCCCTGTAAAACAGTATTTCCTCACCAGCCTGGTCAGTCTGATTTCAGAACAGACTGCCTATCAATCTGGCCTAGATATCAATACCTAAGACCATAATTACATATACTTCCCCCAAGTAACCACACAGTCCAGAAAGTGGAACAAAGTTTGCATGGACCAGGACCTCCCTGCCCCCAGACAGCCACTGCAACAAAAGTGTAGCACCTCTGTTGCGGGGTCCCTCATCCCCTAACTCACACCTCCACTGATGCCGATCAATTGGTGAAATGGCACAGGACTCCTGCCCGGGAAGAACTCAAGTGAATCCAGGCTCAGTGGCCTAAACGGATCACACATGGACTGCATTCTGTCAGTCCCACCAACACCTGACAAAGGCACAAAAACAAGCAGAACAAGGAGAGGACAGAGAAACTAAATTGCAGGTGCAGTATTTATTAAAACAAAGAATTAAACGCTGCCAGACTACACAAGTGATTAAGGCCTGCCATGCGGCTGGCAGAGTTTAAAAGAAAGAAAATCTAAAAATACCATAAGGTAAAAGAAACAGAAGGTTCTGTTAGAACAGCAGCTGCAGCTCCAGGAAAACATCACAACAAAAACTATGAGGAGAGAGCAAACTATAAGGAGAGAGCAAATTTGAATACCGTGACCACACTGCTACCTTGATCCCACAGCTCCGCGGAAAAAGAGACACTCTGTCTAGAGGGCAGGGTGATAACTACAGCTGCACATGCTCAGTAGAGCATGTGGAAATTTCTAGAATTTTTTAGATCAAAGTTCCAGGCCAGGCTACATCTGATGATGTCACCCATATGTGAACCATCCTGCTTGTCCTCAGAGAAGTTATGCACAGGACCAGCATGCTGTTTTCATGCACAACTTTTGAAAATTTAAGTTACGTACCTAAATTCATAATGTACCCCGAAACATCTCCTTTTTTACACCGCTAAATGTATGTAACATTTTGAAGTTAGTTTTAAGTGGCTAAAATTCCAGATTTATGCATGTAAGTTTATGTTTACACATATAAGGTCCAACAAAGCTTTTGAAAATGTATTCCTGTAATGCATTTCACTAAATATATTAATGACTTGTTACCTCATTGCTACTAGCATTATAACTACAACATTAAACTTTATAGCCAATGGTATACAGCAGGGTAAGCAGGGTAAGCACTTAATTCTGTAACTGACTATACGGGCATTATAACATAGTAAAATAGTAGAAAATGACTAACCAGTTCATCTACCCTATTCAGTTATGCCTGCTCGCATTGCTAAGGATATATCCCAGCTGCTGACCACAGAGCTTAAATGCTTGCATCATTCCTTACCCAGGAAAAATGTTGCCTTCTTCGCCCTTTGTAGTCTTCCACCTTGGGCAGACAGGCATACAAGATCTCCCAATTAGTTCACATCCAGCACTCCACCCTTACAATGTTTAATAACAAAGCTTTGGAAATATCTAAATTTTACCTAAATAATCTTAAAATATTTCCTTTGATTATACATTCTAATCTTGTTTTTTTTTCCATAGGCAAATGATAACAAGCAAAAAGTCCAAAATAAAAGCCAAAAGGGGCAGCTCAGACAATAAACGTCAAAAGATGTCTATAAAAACAGACCATCATATAGAAAGGGGGATGAAATCATTTACTGTGTACTCATACTTATCCTCACAGGTCCCAGTCCAAGTACTTTTTTTAAAAAAAACATTTTATGATAAAGAGTGCAAAAATAAATTAAATCTCAGGAAGTGATTATGGTCCTTTAAAATAGTAGAACATATGTTGGAGAAACTTCAGAAACCTCAGCGGCTAACTTACAACACCTTGGTACAAATCCTAGTATTGCCAATTTATACTTTGCTCAGGTCGAATAGCATTTTCTATATTCAACCTGTTTTTTTCAGCATAAACAATTATAGTCCAGGTACACTGACAACGTCTTTTTCCTATGGACATCCACATTGGACCATTTATAACAATTTATATAATAATTTAATTCCTTAGATTCTCATTTGCATTCTTCTATGGAATTTGATTTTCAGAGCATTCCTTTTTTGGATATACTGATTTTGAAAGATCACTGTAAGTTTGATACCTCTTTATATCTAAAATCAACTGAGAAGAATAATTTATTCAGCTACTCTGGTTTCCATCTGTACAGGTGAAGATCAAATCTTCCAATGAACCAGTTTCTCAGGATATGTCGCTTATGTTCTTCTAACAAAAGTGATTTTGTAGTCCAAGTACAAGACTTAAGCACTCACCTGTTAACTAGAGGGTATCCCTTTTCAGTCAGCAAAAAGACATAAAAAGGGCTTTGAATGCTGGTAGACCATGATTATGGTTAAATCATAAGGAAACTTTAGAGTCTGGCCTGGTACGTGTTTTATGTTACACACAACTGGCGACAACCATAGAATCCATTATTTTTAAACATTGGCACATACTAAAATTACAGTCCATAGTTTCACCACCACTGACTATTGCTTATACCTGAGGAAGAAAAATTAAAGACAATGTGATCCAGTCTTCTTTACCTCCTTCTGCTCCTGTTCAAATAACACCTCTGATAGGCCATGTTTTCTGTGGAAATTATTCTTTTTGTGCCCAAATTGTAGTGGACACAGATGGTAAGATCCTCTTTCTGCACAGATCCACTGATTGCTAGACAGCCTTCGCAATTTATTTCATTATTTGTCAGTGCCAAAAGGCATGAAGAGAAAAGTTAAAACTCATTTGGCAGAGCACAGAATTGTCTGAAAATAAAGACAATTCAGATCCCCAAGGTATCACATTGCCTTGATAAAGAACATGTGATTAGCGATTTGAGATGGGGTGTTTTAGAGCAAATCCTAGAGAAAGTTTTACCTAGAGAAAGTGATCAGCAAGCCTATTTAAACAGTCAAGAACAATTTTGGATATTTTATTTTAAAACAATTGCACCTCATGGGCTTAAATCTTGAAGTTTATTTATTTAATAATTTTATATACCGTCATTCACGAAACATCACAACTGTTTACATAATTTGTAAGCATAAAATAAAAAGCAAATAATACAATAAATATAGAAAAGAATAAAAGACAAAACTAAAACAAAGAAAACGCCTAAAATTGAATCAGACAATAAAAGTAACACTATAAGTAAATCTAGATAAAATCTAGAATGTGAAAGGTAATCTATTATTTAAAATTTAAACTTTTTGTTTTTTTACTGAGGTGGTTTAACATACATGCACCATAACTAGGTATAATTTCTGGTATGATTTTGGCACCAAAGTGAGTGAAAACACTAACTTTTCTATGGTGGGTTTTCTTCCAGGCAAGTTATGTCCTAACTTGAGTTAGCTTGTGCTGAATTTTAACATATTCAATATGTTCAAGCAATTTAAGATTTATGAGTTAAGTGCTATTGTCTCTCTCAGAAAGTAATTTTTAATCAATGGCATATGATTTTATGATTTTTAGGATAGCTTGATCTATTTTTAGTTTTAATGCAGTTTTAATTTATTTTCATGTTTCTAATGTATTTTATTAATTTTAATGTTATAAATTGATATGATGTAACCATGAATAGCGGCATACAAATAAATAAATAAATAAATAAATTCCTTTATTCTAGCATGCAAGATGGAGTTTCACCTTCAACAAGACTATATGAGAAAAGTATATGAGACCCCCAATACAGATCTTTTATTCAAAACACGGACCCGTGTCAGGAAATACAATTTTAAGCAAGTCGTGCTGCGTGGCTATTTTGGAAAGCAATGTCTCAAAGCCAGATAATATCAAAACTTATTTGTACAAATAAAAAAAATAACAATTTGAAGAAATGATTATAGACTTTGACCTATAATTATTTATAAGGAATGATGGCTATATAGCTGGTAGTGCCTAATATGATGGCCACTGTTCAACATTAATCTTTATGAATAGGATTAAATGACTATTGGCGGTAACGGCTGTCATAGTATTTTGATGCCTTCTCTTTAGACATATTTTATTGGGAAAAATGTTGTTACATCAGGAAGTAAAATCCCCAGTCTAGCAATTTAATATATTGAAGAACAAGGCCTTCTAGTTCTGCTGTAGGATGTGACAGTGTAGATGAATGGTGAGAGCACTGACAGTGGTTAGAAAATGGGTCTTGCTTTGTCCCATTTTCAGCATTCACTACATAACCTTAGCTATAACTCTATCTGGGAAGTCTCTGGATTTGGCCAACATCAGAAAATGGGTGCTGCTGCAAAAGCAGACCATGGAAGAAAACATCACCTGGACTGCATGGTGGGAAGAAGAGGCACTGAGCCCATGCCGGAAGAATCAGCAGCTTGGGACCCATGCAGCAGAAGGAAGGAGGAGGAAGAGGAGATCAGCCAACCCCACAGGTCTGGAGGAGAAGGCTGCTATCGCTGGTGGGTTCAGGGTGAAGAGAGAGAATGAGTGAACACATGTGTGAAGAAGAGAGAGAAAGTGTGTGAGGGGAGAGGGAGCTGTTTGATTTAGCATTGGTGTTGGAGAGACGGAAGTGAGTGTGTGTGGGCATGTGAGTGAGCATGCATGTAGAAGAGGGGACGTGCGTGACTGAGCATGTATGTGAGAGTGTGTATTGGGGAGAAAGACGTGTGAGAATGCCCATGTATGTGTGGTGTGTGAGAGCGTGGACATCTGAGTGTGTGTGTGTGTGCATATTTGACAAAGTTTGAGCACATATGACTTCTGCCTTGCAGGCCGGTCATCCTCCCCCCCCCCAAGCTAATCCATAGCAAACTCCAGGAGACTGGAAATTAAAACGTTCCTAGGTATGGTTATAACCATGGTCCCCAGTCTCTCACAATTCTGCAAAAATGACTGCATAATTAGCATTTCAACACAAAATAAACAAGCTGCCCTAAAACATACATACCAACTGGCTCCAGGCCAGGGAATCAATTAAATTGTCTGGCAGCTGCTTCTTCTCTCCTGTTGTACTTGCAACAATATTATGTTGTAAGCTGATTGGCTCAGGCTCAACCAGATTTCCACCAGCATTGCTAGGGAAGGGAATTCAAAATAAGAGCAGAAACTATGGCCTGATGTAATAAAATGTGAGTAAAAAATATATGCAGAATTTTGCATACATTTTCTTTACTTCTACATGGAAGAAAATAATTTATGCCTGATGCATACAAATTATTGCAGCATTAAAAAATGCACTAACAAAAATGCGCATACAAACCTGAGATAAACTAAGCTCTCAGCCTCTTGCATAGGAGCTGTGTGCAAAAATTGTTCTGTGTGCACCAATCATGTTTTGAGCATAAATCATGTTTTATGCTCATCAAGCATGATTTATGCAAAGAAAACATAGTTCATATGCGTAAATCATGTTTTATGCACAAAAAACATGATTTTTAGCATAAAACAATAGAAAAGGTGCCCTTGATAGGCATGAAGTTTAAAAGTGCTTCTCTTTGGGACATGTAGAATTTAACACAATTGTCATCACTGAGCGGCACACTGATGCAGAATTGTTGTATGTGCAACTACGTATGGGGAAGACACTTTCTGCAGCAGAACTGTCTCATGTACAACTGTATATCTTCTGCAAATAAGCTTTTGTCTTCCCCAGAAAGCTTGCATAACGATGGACAGTTGCACATACTGGGAGTTCTAGGGCAGACCGGCTATGTGCCGCAGGACCCCAAGTTAAGAGTCCATATGCCACAGGACCATGGTCTGAAAATGTAACTCCTTAGTCACAGCTGAAGTAAAGTTAACACACATTTCTGGGACAATTGTTCCTCTATGGTGCTGCGCTAGCATGGTCCCAGACGTGAGGTTCCCACAGTCCACCTAGACCTAAGAGACCTGAAGCCAGGATCCTTGTAGTAGGAACTCCAGGTCCAGGTCCATACTGGGGTGCAGTACAATAGGTCAACAGTAGCCCCAAAAATGTGAATTAACTTTACTCCATCTGTGACCCGGTCATTAAATTTCCACAATAAAAAAAAAACCTGGGTTAAACTTTCACCTCCCTGCATTGAGCAGTAATAGCTAATGCCTTCATTATTTGCATGGGGTTTGCATGGAGGTGTGCTAATTTGTGCACACAATTTTTGAGCACTAAACTCATTGCTTCATCTGGAATAAAGTTTTGCACACAAAAATGCTGCTCGAGCACACTTTATTACAGCAGGCCCATAGAAGGGATGCTAAACCTGAGCACAATGCCAGTATTGCTGCTGACATCTAATGGCCAAAAGAGAGAGCAGAGGGCTTTCATTGATACTGTTTGCTGCTTCACCCAGAGCAAAGTGATATGCACACCACATATTATTTTTGATAGCAAGGTGTTTTGTATATTTTAAAAATTATGTTTATATACAAAGGTATCTTTCTCATTTGTCTTTTTCTAATCTTAGTGGTTTCTGTCACACTCGGGTGAATCAAAAGACTTGCACAGGTCCAAGGGCTAGAGAGCTTTCCTTCAAAATGTACCCCTGGCATCACTGGTTTGCTAGCAGGGGTGGCCATAGCAGTGACAATCATCTTCCCTCCTTCTCTGGGTGTGAGTGTGCCACTTGTGTGGGGATTTCCTGCACTGCAGGGAAAAGAGCTGTGGCCTGAATTACAGGACTGAGCCTCTCATGTATGGTATTTTACTTATGTAGCCTTGTTCCCCAGTAGTTGTTATAATGGCTGTGTGCGTTTGATGTGAGCTGGTCATATAGTTGATGAACTGGACCTGGGGGGGGGGGGGGGGGGAGGTTAAGTGACACAGTCCAAGGGGAACAATTATGTCCTCATTGTTTTGCTTTGCAAAAACTGCAAACTTGGCTGCTTTTATGTACAAGAGTTCATAACAAGAGTCCAAACAATAATGCACTTCTAAAACTTCATCAGAATTGCAACGCTTTCAACATATATTATTTTCCTCTCACAAGTAGAGAAGTAGAACTTTCCCTTTGCTTCAAATAAGGCTCAGAAGTTTCTGACTAGATTACTTTCAATCTACCAGCAAGCTCTGCAGAGTCTGAATGTAATTGCTGGCATCACCCCTCTAAGAAGCATTTCCATTCCAGTAGTGCTTTCTCTCACCAACAGGGATGTCGATATTAGTAGGAAGAAAATGATTTCCACGAGCCCAATACTAAAAATGCTTTAAGCTCCTATTCTAGGCACCTATATTCGGTGAGTAGGGCACCTAAATATTTTTACAGAACCCAGATGCCATAAAATTGAGGCACCTGCAGTTAGATCTGTAGAGCACAAGCAGCTTCCAACAAACTCTGCAGTGCTCTGCTTGGCGCCACAGAGATCTCCAGGCCACGCAGAATCAATGGCTGCATTCTGATCTCTGACCCCATGAATGCTGCATAAACTTTCTACAAGGCCAGGTGCAGGCATGAGTGTAGTGTGACTTTTTCAGTTGGAAGTGCACCAGAAATTTCGCTTGCCATGTGACTCAAAAATAAATTAAACACAGGCTAATTATTTAAATGAGATGGATAAGCAGCTTCTAAGCTCAAATCCTATATAGAAAAGTGTATTAACTCTCACAATAACACCATGGAGAGAAAATTAACAAAATGGGGTGGGGGAGATACAGTAGGGGCAGTGTAAAAAAAAAAAAAAGGATAGTGTACAGTTCTTGCATCACAGCTTCAGTGAATTAGACTCTTTAGCATCCCTCATCCTACTCCTGCCCAATACAATAAGGCTACCCAGATCTTCATCTCCCACCTTCATGACAGAACAAGAAGCCTGTGTGGGCCCCAACATGGCTGCCAAGATCCCCTGGAAGGGGAGGCACTTACCTCCTGCTATCTTGGCCAACACTATCAAAATTATGCTGGTTTAGCAACAGCTGACCATATGAGGAGTAAACCATAAAATGCCGAGCCAGCCATATTTTGACAGCAATGGTCAAAACAGCAAGCATCTTACATCCTGTTAGAGGGAAAGAGCAGGGGGAAGTTTTGGGCCCTGGAGAGTTTGAGGTGATCTGGGTGGTCTTGTTGCAGAACGCCCAACTATGGATTATGAACTTCAGGAAGGTGAATGGCTGAGGTGGAATGGGGCAGGGTTGGAAGCAGATTTAATTACTTGTCTGTCCAAACCTGATCTCAAGGTGAATCGCTTTCAAGAATTACCTAACTCAATCCCTGTCCTATGTGGAAAACCCAAAAAACCCCAATACACTACTACAATTCCACTCTATTTTTATTCTGCTCAAATATTAATACTGTGTGTACCTTCATATCCGGGGCCAAACCATTGCAATTCTCATATAGCAACCGGTTCGTTGCTGTGCTCACATGTTATATAATCATCGGTTCCATATTACCCATCTTTATAAAAAACATTTTTGTATGCATTTAAAAATTGTTCTTACTGTACTGAATTTTTACTTAGCTTACTACCACAACTTAATCACACAAACTCTTGATGATTCTTTGTTGATTCCTTATGTTCATAATTACTCACTGACCACCTTACAGCACCCTTGTTCTTGCTCACTGACCATCTTCAAACACCCTACTTGGTCCGGGATTCAAGAGACAAGCTTTCTTCCTCAGGGGATCATTCTCAGGTTCAACAGTAATGAAGATTTGACATCATTTGGAGTGAGAAAAGTCTCACAAAGATGAGATTTCTACAATGTTCTCTCGCCCTAGCTTGATGGACTCTATAACAGGGTAGCGTAGCTCCCGCACAGCCCCACTTATGCATGAATGTGGCCATTTTTGCACACGCAAGGCTTTCAAAAACCTACCCTTTAGCATACAATTTATAAAATAGCACCTGGCAAGATACGCACATTTATGGGCGCATGTGTGGCCTTTTTAAAATCTACCTGTTTGTGTACAACTTCCTATGACAAAGTCCTAGTAGAAGGTGAAACAAGGGCCTTTGTTGGGGCTGTTTCAAGAGGTTTGGCCCTCTAGAGAGTTGTTTGAAAAAGGTGCTGTTTTAAGAGATCGGACCCTTTGCTCTTTTCAAAAAAACAAAGATTTGGTGCATCAAAGGAAATTAGGATTGGAAGAAAATTCACTATTTTTCAAAGTGGTGTTTGCTTTGTGACAAGAGTAAGGGAACTTTTGTGATAATTATGGGGCATTATAAAGTAGAAACTACATTATAGGTCTACACCTTTTTGATTTTGTAACATCTTTGGCATACAATGGGAATTTTCATCTAAGATGTTAATTGTAATGCTAATGTGTCCATTGTACATATTATTCTCTAATGGGAATTGTTTTTATTGTAAAATGTATAAGTAATAATATGGATGAATGAGTTATGGCTGTATAGTGAATGGTGTAGTTGATTTTACTTATTTCTTTTAATGTTTGCTACTATATTCAAAGATGATGCGCTGAAATAGAGGAGAAATTGTAAAACAATATATAGTATGATGCAATCATTAGATTATGGGATTATACCCATTTGATTGTCCCCAATCTGTAATATATTAACATAAAGGGCAGTAATGTCACACTATATGTGTGTGTATATATAGATATGAACATTAAAGATGAGAGAGAGAGAAAGAGAAAGAGACTCAATAAAGACCAATAGGTCACGTTACTATTTATACCACTGTAATAGGGAAAACTTTCACCTTGGGGTAGGGGTTGGGGTAGGCTTGGAGGGGCACTTTTACATATCAGTCAGAAGTATGACCTGCAAAGAATACATCAGTGAACATTTTGTGTCATTTGATGTGCTAAAGAGAAGTAGATTTGTACAATGTACTCTCGGCCTAGTTTGAGTGAAGCTATGCAAGGAGGGACTGCCTGTAGGTGATCATGTAGTACTATATCTTTTTTGTTGAGGTATCCCAACCTGCCAAGATTCCAGTTTCTCCAGGCCCAAAATAGCTATTAGAACGTTGCAGTACTTTGTTAAGATGGTAATTCTTTTACTAAGTCTAATGAAATGACAGTGTGGGAAACCGATTTCCACACCTTCTGTTCCCAGTGAAAATTTTCAAAGCCACTCACTCAAGTAAATTGGCTGTCTGAAAACTATTCATCTGGCTAACATCATTTGTGAGGTTCCAGTGTGCACATACTTTTAGCTGGATTGAGGGGAGGCATTTCTGGAGGGAAACAATATACATAGATTAAACTTTAAAATGTATGGATATAGTTTTCTAACAAAAATGTGCCAACAGAAAAAGCGAGTGCAAATTCTGTGGGCAATTTTCAAAGGAAAACCGATCATCCTGGAGGTGGATCCCCAAGGTGGTGACTGGATTAGAAACTGGTTGAGTGACAGACAAATATCTGAAACTTATTATCTAATTTATTTATTTTAATTAAAACATTTATTTTGCACTTATAACCAAACCAGTTGTGCTAAGCGAGTTAAAACACAAGATAAGCCTTTTGAAATGGAAATGAAATTGTAGAACTTGGGGGTCATGATATAAAGCTCAAAGTTGATAGGCTCAAGAACATCAGGAAATATTTTTTCATGGAAGGATGGTGGCTACATGACATGCCCTCTTGGAGCAGGCGGTGAAGGCAAAAATAACGAACTTCAAGAAGGCAAGGGATAAACACAAAGGATCCAGAGTTGCAAAAAATGTGATTAGATAGCAGAAACATGATAGAGGAACACCATAGGCCTTGGGGATAGCTGGGTTGGTACAGCAGACTACTACTCTCCAGAGACTGGCTGAGTCACTGCAATGGGTAGGTGGGGACAGAAGTACTACCTGAAAGCAGGACATGGCCAGCCAGTAAATGTTAGTTGGATCTGTGGTCATGCCTGTGTTTTGGGCCAATAAAAGAGCTATAGCAAGGAGATGGTTAGAGCATTTAGGCTTAGAACTAAAAGAGGTTCACTTGCACTGGATAGGAATAGGTGAGCTGAGATGGGATCAATTGATATCAACTTCAGTGTGTAGAGGGAAGAACCACATCTATTTCTCACTCATTCTGCTTCACCTTGAGGAAACCACCTTGCTACATGCATTGTAAGAATTAGGAAAGTCCTGGATAAAAGTTTTATGCCTTGAGCAAAGATGGTCTGGCCAGATATCATCCCAGAGTATGGGGAAATAAAATTGGGCATGAAAAAGATGGAGTTAAGGAAAAAAAAAAAAGTAAATTGGAAGGTATTGAAACTGGTTCATGGAACGTGAACATAGGCTGCAATTATAGAATTAAACTAGCAGCTGGGTATGTCTGGCAGGCTGTGATAACTCACTCATGTAACTGGGTCAGTCAAAGCCTAGGCAGGGGGACCTAGAATTAAACTAGCAGCTGAGTCTGTCTGGAAGGCTTACATAGATATGTCTGTCTGGTAGGTCATGCAGGGAATCTAGAAAGCTGGGTGTTAGGTCAACAACTTTGTGGTTTCATATGGGAAGGGAGGGGTACTGGGAGTGAACTAAACAGGGGATCTCGTATGTTCATCTCCTAAGATAGTGAAGAACTAAGGAGGCAGATAAACTGTCCTGGATAGGGAACAATGTCTTACAAGCAATCAAGCTATATGATTGGCAACTCAGATATATCCTTAACAGGGTAGACAGATATAACTGGGCAGACTGGCTGGGCTAGTTGGTGAATTATTAGGCCATCTACTATTATTACTATGAAACTACATGTGTGGTTTCCCTTTAAAAGTTAAGTGCAAGAGTCACTGGTACTTTGCAACTAGGCAGGCTGTTTGAAAACTATCCTTATAAAACATCACAAGATGTAAAGAAATGGTTTTACAAGAGGGAGTATAAATAGACTTTGGTTACTCACACCTCTGACATGCTTTAATACTGTTACCATGTCTGGGAGCATGAACACGTGTTTGCAGGATGACCATTTATCTTTAGGACATAAGCCAGTCCTATTTTTTGACTTCCTATTCCAAACTACTCTTATTTTCTCAAAAGAAAAACTTCAAAGCAAATATTGAAAAAAAAAAACAAAACCCCAAGGATTAACTCTTTTGTTCCTTATGAACTGGAGCCAGATGGTCACGCTACCTGTTTAGCAGGTACAGAAACAGAAGTACTGGCTGAACAAGTGGGCACGAGGCATTTGTATCCAGGACCTTGCATGTATCATTGTACAACCAGTCCACAGTCGGAATCACTGTTGCAGCCACGCCATGTGACTTTTTTTACTTACATTTTTCTGTTCTCTCAAAGAAATCATAATGTACTTTTGCTATGTTTATTAGTTAAAGTGCTAGTGTTAAGACACGTTCCAAGTAGCACAGACAGACACATTTACAGGTCAATTCTGTGAGCCTCTTAGCTAGAAACTGCTGAATTTCTAAATTATACGGTACTGTATCTGCCACTTTGCTTATGAGAAGAGTATTTTGCTGGAAGAAAGTTAAATAAAAACAAACTATGGTAATACTTCCAGTAGGTATTACTAATGTTGCAGTGGCAAGTATGAACAAGTGACAGTCTGAGAAGATTCACGTTTATTCCAGTTCTGCCTAAAGGCAATAACTGGTAAAGTTCTGCAGCAGACTGCTTAGCTGAAACCAGGAAAAAATGACACTGATGAAAGAAAAAAAAACCCCAGAATGCACATTATTAAACCGATGAATCACACAACCATGGAAAGTAAGGGAAAACAGATTAAGTTTTCATTTGGAACAAATTAACCATACCCTCAGCCTGTTGAAAGACTTTAACAGAAGTTTACAGGATGCAGCCAGCTTCTTCAAAATACAAGAAGCTGTGTGGTCTCTGGGCCATAATTTTGTAAATGATAAAAAAAACCCCAAAACCCCACCACTATTTCCCATTTCCTAAACCATACAAACCGTTTATCTGAGCCCCTACACACACTGCTAAAAACTCAAAAGTGGTCAATGATATTGTAAGGGAGCTGTGGTCTGTTATGCTCTATAAAAGTCCTTCAAATTCCCACCACACTTGTGCACACAGTTCTAGGAATTGTTCCTTTTTAATATGCATAAAAAATCTTTAAAAAAAATTGAGAATGAGGGGACATGTTACACATGTTTAAATGATGGATGGGTTCACAGCTACAACACTTCCACAATTTGAAGACTTTTCAAGAAATTTTAATGACGTGTTGATTTTCCGTGTATACTTTGATGTGCTGAATGCATCAGAAAACCTCGTAGAATAAAAAATCCAATTAGAAAACACGGAAAATTCAGCAAATTACTGGCAACTTGGAAAGTAAGAAGGTTAGACTGATACTCCAAATTTTCATTTTTCCTGTATGTGTGGTCTCAAAAAAATCAACCCATGCCATCTGGGATAGCCAAATGTCTGGTTCACTATTTCTCGATCCTTGTCACTTAAACACAGACAAAGAAGTGGAGATGAGGATCGTCATAACACCCGTACATGCAGACCAGCACGAAATGATAACTAATGATAGGTCCCATCGTTCTCAGAAGAATGAGCTTTGCTGTTGTCGATACTCTCAACTACTACTAGTAACCTTAAGATAAACTTACTTTCCAAGTTGCCAGTAATTGGCTGAATTTTCCCGTGTTTTCTAACTGGATTTTTTATTCTGCGAGGGTTTCTGGTGCATTCAGCACATCAAAGTATACACAGAAAATCAACATGTCATTAAAATGTCTTGAAAAGTCTTCAAATTGTGGAAGAGTTGTAACTGTGAACAATGGAGTCAGTCAGCAAGCCTTAGCTGACACGCTTGACATCCCATAGCTGAAGACAGGTAACAGGAATGGGCAGGGAGGTTGTTGAGGTATTACAGGTGATGAAAGAAGAATAAGAGAAAGACAGAGTAGGTTCAGTTTCTATAAGACTGTTGCCATATTTGAAAGGGTTCAGATTCAATTACAAAAACTAACTATAAAAAAGAAGCTGGGATAAAAACAAGGATATCATGGAATGCTGATTATGTGAAAAACTGAACAGCTAGGAAACAGTTAACTCTTAATAAATTTGGCTCCTTTGCATTATTTCAGACTATGTCCCATCTTGCTCTCAAGGGTATTTTTTTTTCTCCTTGCTGGCAGCCCACTACAAGTTCCCATCCAAAGACTCCAGAAAGTCAGGGGAGAAAAGAATGCCATGCTGGCAATAGAGAAAAAGAAGAGTGCGACTGGAAATGAGATTTCCAAAGTCATTCCAAATCTAATGGACTCGGTTTATGCTTCTGCCAAACAACAAATTTCAGCTGCATTCATTTCTGTAAACATACTGCTCAGTACCTCGGGAAATAGACAGCCTCAGCAGCAGCTGTTCTCCTGGCACAGATGCTGTAGGCTAAACTTTAAAAAGCTTACACCAGTTTGTTGTGTTGGTACCTTATTTATTTATTCAGTTTATGTTGTGCTTCTCCTTGCTAAACTGCAGTCAAATTGGCACACTGTTAAGAAACTAGGACACTAACCATGTTTGACACTATATGGTATTTCGCCTTTCACTTGTCTTGCCATATCTATTGGAACTATGCCCAGTAGACAAAGTATTCTGGGCTTTCTTGAAGACATTACATTTATAAGGTTTATACAATAATAGACTTTCATTATCTCTTGGTCAGGAACGAATATAATGCAGGCTTTGAGCAGCAGAATGCTCGGCATCATTTATTAAGGTTTAACCTTTCTATTCATTGACCACAAAAAAAAAATAAAAAGACATAAAAATGTAGACAGTTCAATGAAAGTTTTCCCCTTAAACCCTTCAATAACCAACAAACAACGAGGATAAATGAGAGCCAGTTCAGTTAGAACAAAGCTTCATATGCAAGGAGTTTGGGTCATCAAATTACAAATGTGAAAAAGAAAAGAGAAGGAAAGTATCAAAAATGTTCATGAAAACTGAAAGAAAACATGGTAAGAGAGAAGGTACAAAGAAAGGCAACCAAAATGAGGAAAGGCTAAAGAGGTTAGGGCTGTTCGGGGGGGGGGGGGGATATGATAGAGGTCTATAAAATCATGAGAGAGCTAGAATGGGTAAACGTTAATTGGTTATTTACTCTTTCAGATAACAGAAAGACTAGGGGGCGCTCCATGAAGTTACCAAGTAGCACATTTAAAACAAATTGGAGAAAATTCTTTTTCACTCAACACACAATTAAGCTCTGGAATTTGTTGCCGGAGGATGTGGTTAGGGTAGTTAGTGTAGCTGGGTTTAAAAAATTGTTGGATAAGTTTCTGAAGGAGAAGTCCATAAACTGCTTTTAATCAAGTTAACTTAGGGAATAGCACTGCCATTACTGGCATTAGTCGCATGGGATCTATTTAATGTTTGGGTCTTTGCCGGGTATTTGTAACCTGGATCGGCCACTTTTGGAAACAGGATGCTGGGCTTGATGAACCCTCGGTCTGACCCAGTATGGTAACTTCTTATGTAGTATCTTTATTTCTTGATACTCCTCTGGAACAGCTGCAAAATACAGCAACCAAATTTGAGAAAGTACTGCATAATATTTGGAGGATTTCATAAGGACAGAGCAATTTGCCATGTAAATAAAATCCACTACTCTTGCAGACCAGTCCAAGAAGGTTGGAGCAGAGTCTTTCTGCAAATTAAAAAGTATACATTTCTTTGTAATTAAAAATACTTTAGCAAGATATAGTCTATGAAATTTACATAGTAAGATATTGGGGCTTAAATTTATTATTTATTTATTTTTTTTAGTTTTTATATACCGATCTTCTTGCATTAGATACAAATCAAACCGGTTTACAATGAACGAAAACTTGCCTGTAGGCTATACATAGAACCATGAACATTTAAGAAAAACTCTGGGTAACATAGTTGTAAAGGAAAACAATTTGAATTACATAGTGATAAAGGTCAAAATAAGTGATTGATCCAATTAAATTGGGCTTGGATCTGATTAGGGTAGAGTAAATGAGATGAAGTGCAAAGGGCTAGGGAAAGGGGAAAGATAGGCAGAATAAGACCAAAAGGGTATCTGCAGGTCTCTTCAAGGGAACATGAGTTAGAGAAGCTAAAAGTGAAATATGAGAGAGAAAATAACAAACCAAACCAAACTTGTGAAGAGGAATAAGCAGGGATATGATGCGAAAAAGGAGAGAATGCGTTAGCTAAAATGCGGGTTCTGGAAACGCATGGTTGAATAACCATGTTTTTAGTTTTTTCTTGAAGGAGATTGGGCAGAGGTCCTGTCGGAGGTCTGGTGGGAGAATGTTCCATTGAGAGGGACCGGCAGTAGAAAAGGCCCTGTTCCTTAGAGACGTTTTAGCTTGAGGGGCGAAGAGAGTGCCTAGGTAAGCTCTTCTCATTGGTCTAGTGGAGTTATTAGGGCGAACCTGGAAGGTGAGATCGATTAGAGCAAGGTTGTGTAGAGTTTTGTGCATGATGATCAGCACTTTGTAGAGGATTCTATATTTGATCGGGAGCCAGTGGAGGTTGTAAAGGATAGGTGTGATGTGATCCCTCTTTTTTGAGTTCGTTAAAATCCTGGCGGCTGAGTTCTGTAACATCTGTAGTGGTTTAATGGTGACAGCTGGGAGCCCAAGCAACAACGAGTTACAGTAATCAACTTTGGTGAGTATGATTGATTGCAGAACCAAGCGGAAATCATTGAAGAGCAGGAAGAGTTTAAGCTTTTTAAGTACTTGTAATTTGAAAAAGCATATACTTTAATACTTTAAGATACAAAATTCTGGAGAAAATATCATTGCTTTCCCGGCCACAATTCCTACAATAGATTTCCAGAATAACTGTACTTTAAGACAATCGCAGAAACAGTGGAAAAAGGTACCTTTCTCCCCAAATTTTAAACAAACATCCATGGTAAAGCATCCAATGTGTTTAGCTCTCAGTGAATAACAAGTATTCTCTGAAAGATACAAGATTTTAATTCACAAAGATCCACATTATTAGCAATCTGTACACGAGAATGATAAGAAGAAAAGAATTTTATGCTAAAGGAGAGATTGTGGTCTTCACTCCACACTTCTGTCAGAGCTAACATAACATTGCCAAGTTACATATTAATCAAAAATTTGTAAATGAAAGAGATAGAAATAATGTCTTGCTCATACATATGCAAAAAGGAGGTGAATTAAGAAGTAATGACAGGGGAATTTTTCTGTTGAAACAAAGCATTAACATGATGATGGAGATGCAGACAGATAAATTCCCTTTTATCAAAAATACTTTAAGACAATAATCAAAAGATTGGAGTAGAGTCCGTAATCATAAAATCCCTCAGGATAGAAAACCCCCCTTCGCCAACAAAGTATAGATAGGATAAATTTGTGCAGGTGGAAAGACTAGATTACCCACCATCAGCAAAAAAGGGGAAACTGCAGAAGACAAAGAAAAATATTTCCAAAGAAAATCTCTCGCATAGACGCAATCAGCATTTGTGAAAAAACTTCTGGACGAAGTTCTGCAGCCTCATCATAGAGAATATACTTCAAGCTCAAGAGAGAAACTATTTGTTCATCAATGGTTAGATTCATATATTCCTGAGAATCCAACAATCAATCTCCCAGGGGTCGCAGAAGATAAGCTATTTTATAAAACCGGAAAAGAGGAAAATGTTAACTCCCCCTCTTTGACAGGCAACATCAATCAACATAGCTTTCTTCTCCTTCCAAACAAATTTGGAACTTAACCAATTAATAAGGGTAATGTCCTCAACCTTAAGAACATGCCATACTGGGTCAGACCGAGGGTCCATCAAGCCCAGCATGCTGTTTCCAACAGTGACCAATCCAGATTACAAGTACCTGGTAAGTACTCAAACAGTAAATAGATCCCATGCTACTAATGTAGCATAGCAGTGGCTACTCCCTAAATCAACTTGATTAATAGCAGTTTATGGACTTCTCCAGGAACTTAAGAATAGTAGGCAACAACTGAAGTATATATAACAATTTAGGAAAGAGAACCATTTTAATTAAGGCTATTCTACCCACAGTGGAAAGTGCATCCAACTTTCCAATTTATGAGTAAAATGTGTGCATGTTATAAAATTGGGGGTCGGCGCGCGCGCAAGGGGATGCACATTTGTGCAACCTGCACGCACCGACGCCCACGGTCTTTCGCAATTCCCTACCCCCTATATTAACCTTCCTACCCCTGGTGGGGCCAGCGAGAGAGAGGGCTCTATTGGTTGTGGAGATAAGTCTAGTAGATTTTATGGAGGGCGAAACTAGGGTTCCACGTAGGGAGGAACGGGTTGGTCTAGTGGAGGTGCGGGGGAGGAACGGTGGGTTTATCCAGTTGAAATGTTCGTTGGTAAAGCTAGTGTGAATGAGGTTAAGAGTTTTGTATATGATGCGTGATTGAATGGGAAGCCAGTGGAGATCAATGAGGGTGGGAGTGATGTGGTCTTTCTTATTGACATTTGTGAGGACACGTGCAGTGGCGTTCTGAAGGAGTTGTAAAGGTTTGATGTATGTAGCAGGGAAGCCAAGGAGGAGAGAGTTGCAGTAATCAATCTTCGAAAAAATAATAGATTGGAGTACTGTACGGAAATCAGAGAAGTATAGAAGGGGTTTGAGTTTTTTAGGGGTTTGTAGTTTGAAATAGCAGCTGCTGAGGATGGATTTGATGTAAGGTTTGAAATTGAGGTGGTTATCAAGTATAACACCCAGGTTTCATGTATTGGATGGGAAAGTAGTAGAGGAGAGGGTAGGGGGTATGGGTGTTGACGAATGTTTGGAAGAGATGAGAAGGAGTTCAGTTTTTTGAGGTTGAGGGATAAGTGCATGTCAGTGAGGAGCTGGTTGATGGAGGTAAGAATGGTGTCCCATTTTGGAGTGCAGTGAGAATGGAATTTGTAAAAGGGATGAGGATTTGCACATCATCTGCATAGATGAAGTGTGTCACGCCAAGGTTGGAAAGAAGGTTGGTGAGAGGGAGCATATAAATGTTAAATAGGGTGGAGGAAAGGGAGGATCCTTGGGGGACACCACAGTTGAGCTTTACAGGGGAGGATTGAATGTTGTCAGTGAGGACTGTGTAACTACGGTTTTGGAGGTATGACTTAATCCATAATAGGGCAGTGCCGGAGATTCCAATGCAGATGAGGGTGTTGAAAAGGATGTTGTGATTGATGGTGTCAAAAGCGGCAGAAATATCAAGCATAGCAATGATATAGGAGTTGCCAGCATCCATTCCTTTGATAAGGGTATCAGTAAGGGAGAGGAGTAGGGTTTCCGTACTGAGATGTTTTCGGAAACCATATTGTGTTGGAGGGAGGATGTTGAATTGTTCAAGGTGGTCAGAAAGGCGGGAGTTAACTAGTTTTTCAAGGACTTTGGAAAGGAAAGGGAGATTGGAAATGGGACGGAGGTTAGATAGGTTAGAGGGATCAAGGGAGGGTTTTTTTTAGGATAGGCTTGACAACTGCTTGCTTTAGGGAGTTGGGAACTAGGCCTTGTTCAAGGGAGCAGTTCACAATTTTGGAGAGTGAGGTAGCTATGGTTTTAGGAATAGCGAGTAGCAGTTTGGTGGGAATGGTTTCAGAAGGATGGGAAGAGGGTCTCATCTTTTTAAAGATGTTCTCAATTTCCAGGGTTGAGGAGGGTTCAAAGGATGAGAAGGAGGTGGGCGTGTGTGGGGTAGGGAGGGTTAAATTGTTGGTGTTTGGGGTGAATTTGGCAGTGATGTTGGTGACTTTATTTTTAAAAAAAAGAGCAATTTCATTGCAGCGTGACTGTGTGGGGGGATCCTGAGGTAACATCAAGTTGGGTTTGGTATGATTTGAGATTAAGGTAAATAGGGCCTTAGGGTTAAATTGTAGGCGGTGAATTTTCTTGGCATAGTATTCTTTTTTTGTTTTCTGAATAGTGTTTCTATATGCGTGCATAAGTTGGTAGTAGATGGTTTTGTTGGCGGGAGTGGGGTGTTTTCACCATCGTCTTTCAGCTGCTCTAAGGTGGATTTTTTGGGTTTTGAGTTCGTGGGTGAACCAAGGTTTTTTAATTGATTTAGATTGTGTGATAGTTTTTTGGGTGATTGGACATAAATTGTTTGCAATATTAAGGGTAGTCTCTGCCCAGGATGAGACAGCACTGTCAGCTGTTTTTAGGTCAAGGTGATTGGGAATGTTGGAGCAAGCTGTTGAGAGAGTGTCTATGGGGCAGGTCTTACGGAACTGGAAAGATTTCGGCTGAGAAAAAGTGGCAGGGGGTGAGAGTTGCAGAGCAAAGGTTGTCTTTATGATGGAATGGTCAGACCAGGGGACAGGGAGGCATTCGGGGGAGTGGGTGGTATTGATGAGAGAGTTGGTGAAAATAAGGTCAAGGGTATGACCTGCTTTGTGGGTCGGGGAGTGAATGATTTGTGTGAAGCCCATCGCATCTAAGGATGAGATGAATACTTCGCATGGCGGGGATTGTGGTATGGAGTCAACATGAAGATTGAAATCGCCAAGGAGAATCGTGGGAATGTCGGGAGAGAGTGAGATAGTAAGAAATTCGATGAGAGGAGAGGGGTCTTTTTCTAGCAGACCCGGGGGGGTGTAAATCAGGCAGATTTGAAGGGAATTCGATTTGAAAAGGCCTACTTCGTATTGTTTGGGAATATTGCAAATTTGTGGGGTGAGTTTGAAATTTTTCTTGGCGATCAAGAGTAATCCTCCTCCTCTCTTCTTTTTGCGGGGATAGAGAAAATATCATAGGTTTCATTGGGCAATTGGTTGATGAGTGGTGTGTCAGAGGGTTTAAACCAAGTTTCAGTAACAGCAAAGATTTCTGGTTTGGATTCGGTTAAGATATCATGGAGAAGGTGTGTTTTTTGTTTCAAGGATTGGGCGTTAACGAGGAGAAGTGAGAGGAGTGACAGGGTAAGGGCTTGCGAGGAGGGAGAAATGGGAATGTGGGTCAGGCGTCTTTTTTGAGTGGTGGGGGGGCAGGAGGGGGGGAAAGAAAGATTTGATGGGTATCTGTTTAGGTAGTTGTTGGAGCAGGGGCAGGAATGCGGTGGCATTGTAGAGAAAATAGATTGTAGGGGTTTTGCTGTGGAGAAATAGCAGATAATGAGAGGCAGACACAATTTGAGGTAGATCTAAACAAATTCAAGTGATTATCCGTAAGGGGACGCACGAAGGGGCAGGCCCCTTTGTTGCGCTCCTTCGGCGTGCGACGCCGGGGAGCGTGTGGTCTTTTAAATGTCCGGAGTCGCGGCCTTGTGACATCACTGGAGTGACTGCTGGGCGTTTCTGGAGGCGGCAGTGCGAACGAGGAGCCGGCGTGAGAAGAAGCAGCGAGGCCCAGGAGGTAAGAGGGATGGATCCGATCTAAGGCCGGCAATCGGCGTGGGGGCCCGTGTGGGGTAAGTGCGGAACAAATGAGGCCTTACCCCGACGGGCTTTCAGCGCCGACTGCGCAGGCCCAGTTCACCGCGTCCCTTGTAACCGTCTCCGGGGTCCGATGGAGTGAAAAGGAAGATGCCGGGGAGCGTGTGGTCTTTTAAATGTCCGGAGTCGCAGCCTTGTGACGTCACCGGAGCAACTGCTGGGCGTTTCTGGAGGCGGCAGTGCAAACGAGGAGCCGGCGTGAGAAGAAGAAGCGAGGCCCAGGAGGTAAGAGGGACGGATCCGATCTAAGGCCGGCGGTCGGCGTGGGGGCCCGTGTGGGGTAAGTGCGGAACAAATGAGGCCTTACCCCGACGGGCTTTCAGCGCCAACTGCGCAGGCCCAGTTCACCGCGTCCCTTGGAACCGTCTCCAAGGTTTAAGTTTAAGAATCTGACTGGCTTTTAAAACCCTGAAAGGAACTGGTTCCCAGCAATTGAAGAATCGCCTTAGTTGGTAGAGACCTAGTAGAAGTTTAAGGTCCCTGAGAAGCTGTTTTTTGAGGGTTCAGAATGTCAAAACGTTTCAGCATGCCTATCTGAAGGCAAGATCATTTACCGGAATGATTCCCAATCTTTGGAACAATTTATCATTGAGTTTGAGAGAAGAGGTAGATCTCTTAAAATTTAGGAAACCTTTAAAAACTTGCTTGATGAATGAAATTGTTTAGTAAATAGAAGGTTCTGGTAGAGAGGAATAAAATTTGCTTAGATGTCTTGAAGATGTCGGTATGTATTTTGATTTAATGTGTTTTATAATCTCATCTATTGTGTTTGAAATATGTTGTAAATCGCTTAGGAAGATATTTTCTGTTAGGTGATACATAAATGATTTTAAATAAAAAAACAAACAAACAAATAAATAAATAAATAAAATTTCATAGTTCGGCGGCGACATGAATCGATACGAAGCTGAATTAGTCATATCCCATCTTGGTTTGGGAATAATAGTAATTAGTGCTTCATGGAGCAATTGTGGCATCTGCCTCTGTTTTGTCAAATCCAGGTACAGACATCGCAGGGGCTCTGCAAATAAGAATTTTATACAGGTCAGAGTTCAAACCATCTGGTCCTGGAAATTTCAAGGACAGAAGCAACCTGCACAATTTTCTGACATGTAATAGCAGAATTTAACATTTGCAACCGAGATTGAGTTAACTATGGTAAATACAGCCCATGCATGAAGGTATTTCTTAAATCTACAGAGTAAAGATTTTGATAAAGACTGGGAGGCCTCACAAATTTGTTCTGGGAAGAGAGAACTCTTTGAGGGTCTCTAACTGCCAGAATAAATTTGGAGCCTCCCTGTGTATTAAACAATTGTGTCAGTAACCTCTCAGCTTTGTTCCACTGTCAAAAGAAACAGTGCTTCAAGGTTTGTAAGGAAAATTGTGCTTTTTGCTGAATTAAACTGTTTACTAACCGCTGTGACTCAGTATTTATTTATTTACAATAATTTCTATTCTGCGTCATTACCAAACAATTTTTGTTGGAAGCAGATTACAACAATATATAATCAATAAAGGATTTCCTTGCCGTTTCTGAGTTATTATATACAAGTTTTTCCTTGGCTATCTTTAATTGTTTTTTTTAAATAAATATCTTTGAACAATTTCCTCTTTTTTGCAATCATAAAACTAATATCATCTCTGTCTTTGCCATTTCCCAATATAATACTGGATCATCGATATGTTGGGAATTATGGAAAGCACAAATCTTCCATCTTTCAATTATAAATTGTTTGAATTCTTCATTATTAGCTAACCAGAGAGGCCTGCCTGTTGCGCCTGTCGGTCGCAGACGGCTGCGACCTTTGCTGCTCACCTCAATTTGCCCAGTAGCTCCGATTCTGGCTAAGATGGCCGCCTCTGCCTCTGCTTGCCGACCTCCCTGGCATTCCCGGGATGGCGTGGGCGATCCCGGTTGCCATCTCGAATCTGGTGTGAGCTAGGGCAAGCGCGCCTGCCTCCTTCTTATGCACGTCATGGCGGGAACCTCAGAGGTGTCCCCTCCGCATGACATCAATGCCTACGTGTATTTAAGCCTACCGGACTTTCCTACCTACGAGTTAGCAAGGATTCCATCTTGCTCAATTCCTTCCTCTGAGACGCTACGCCTCGCTGTTCCTGTGTTCCAGACTGAGTGACTCAGGTACCCACTCTTCGGGGGCCTTGCTGCACTCAGGGCTATCCGCTCCTTGGAGAGCCTTATCTGCCTGTCTCACCTTCTCCAGCTAAGTGAGTTCCTCTCGCTGTTTCTCGGACGACCCTTCACTGTTCCTGCTTCGGGTCTCCGTTGCTGCCTACGTATTCTCTACTGCAACATCATGAAGTGAATACAAGACCTGCTCTACTCTACTGCTTCCATCTTGCTGTGTGGATCCTCGGGTTACTCCACTCTGCAGACCACTACCGGATCCACGCTGTCTTGTGCCAATTGCCAACATCTATCTCCGGCCTACCCCGCGCTGCGGATCACTACCGGAGAATCCACACCATAAGAACATAAGAACATAAGAAAATGCCATACTGGGTCAGACCAAGGGTCCATCAAGCCCAGCATCCTGTTTCCAACAGTGGCCAATCCAGGCCATAAGAACCTGGCAAGTACCCAAAAACTAGGTCTTCCTACTCCAGGACTGAGTTTACAAACCCGCTCCTCGGGTTTCTCTTTGCTGTATAATAAATATTCTCGGACTGCTGTGTCCATCACTGATGGACACAGCAGTGGAGAGACATGACAGGTGGAGAGTCCCTGTGGGGACTCTCCACCTGTCATGGAGAGTCCCCACAGGGACCCACGACCCAAGGGCCCACAACCAAGTTCAAACATAACACTGCCCCATAATACATCACAGGGGCATGATCAGATATAACCAGAGATTCTATCTCTGTTTGAAATACTTTAGAAAATAAATTATATGAGATCAAAATATAGTCAAACCTAGATTATATACCTTGCACTCTAGAAATATGCATGAAGCCTCCTATCAGTAGGATTTAATATTCTGCATATATCCTGAACTTCCAAATGGCTGGTAAAAATGGGACCCCCCCCTTGTCAACATTCATTGGTTTTTGGAGAGAACGGACAGTCTTGTCTAAAGAAGGACCAATGGCACAGTTAAAATTACCTCCAGTTATCATAAATGCATGAGCAAAGGTTGTGAAAGCAGAAAGGAATGCCACAAAATAGAATAAGAATCGTTGTTAGGAGCTTATCCAAGGCTAAAACAAATGCCAAACTAATTCTCAGCAATAATGATAAACTTGCCTTCTGGATCTAAACATTTTTTCTTAAGCTGGAATGCCACATTTCTGTAGAACAGTAGTGCAACCTCACAACTCTTTGCTGAACCAGAGGCAAACAACACTCTAGAACCCCACTTGCGTTTCAATTTAGAATGTTCTAAAGCACAAAGGTGAATTTTCTGAAGAAGAGCAATTTTAGCCTTTAACTTCACCAGAGGCGATAATACTTTATCTTTCTTAATGGAAGAATTTTATAATCCAAGTGCCATACTTAATGTGGGTCACCATATCCAATCAGGAGGTACAAAAATGTGAAATTTAATAAGTACATTTCCTCGGAATTGCCTCCCAGCCAAAACAATCCCTTCCCTCACAGCATTGAAGGAAAAAAATAAAGCATCACAAGCGACCCAACATCCCTCTCATGCACAGCAAAACAGATCACACCTCCCACAGTCCCACCCAAAACCTCCCCTTCCCCACAGTGAAAAGAAGAAAACAGAACAGAAATACAACCTCAAATACGAAACCACCTGAAAAAAAGCTAGCAAAAATCCTCCAAGTCGAATCATAGGACCACTATAGGCTTAGATACCTCCCTCAATAACGTGCATGCAAAGAAACAGCAAAGATACTACTGGAAAAACTGCTTCCATAGGCAAAACTATACATTTCCGTGTTAATGCCGCTTCAGTCTGAAGAAAAAAAAAAGGACAAGATAAAATTTCTCCAGTTCAAAGCAATATAAAATAGATCATGTTCAGGCTGTATATTGTTTTAAAGTTTGCAGTCAAAAAGTTTCACCTCTCCTTTATGCTGAACAGGTCCGAACAGAGAGGAGAAAATTCTCTTCAAAGAGATCTTGTTTGAAAAGTCCTGGAAGATCAATATTTTCTTCTCATGTAAGCTGAGCCCAAACTTTTTATATGCTTGAAATATTAATGCTTTCTGGGCATCGTTCATTAAATGTAATATGACAATCTTGGGTCTCTTCTGATGACCTATTTTAGCCCCCAGTCTGTGGGCATGATCAAGCCTCAGTTTACCTTCTAGTTCTGGCTGCTGAATATGGATAAGAAGCAACTAACACAGTAATTAATTCAGTATCCCAGGCTCTCTCATCAATCCCTATAAACGGAACCTGTTTTCCAGGTCATCTAATTTCTCCTCTAAATCTGCAGCATGTCTTTTTAAGGCCTCATGCTGCAACTGCAAAGCACTAAGCACTTCTTCCCCAGTTGAAACGCTCAGCTCAATAGCATCCACATTCAATCCTATATCACCCTGGATAGTACTTTACTAAGCACATTAAACTGCTGATGGATCTTCTCAAAATCTATTTTGAGGGCGGCCACAACCACAGCGGTTACTCTCTGCTTTAATGCGTCATTGGGATCTCTGCCTGTGCTGGCATCTATTCTCCTGTTGGCCATCCTGTTTTCAGTCTGCCATGGCTTTTCTTTATCTTTTTTAAATGGCTCGGAAGACATTGGGGCAGCGATCCACTCTGAAAAGTGTCAGTTCCAAATTTCAAAGTAAAAGAGGCTGTTATTAAACAAAAAAAGGTAGGATTGACAGGACAAATCACAAAAATCAAGGGGGTGGCACACAGAGCAAGACAGGCACATTTCTGCCTCTGTTCATTATATCTATGCATCATTTATCAAATGATGAAGACATCATTATTTAAAGAGGAGGAATAGCCTAATGGTTAGAGCAGTGGACTATGAACCAGGAGACCAGGGTTTGAGTCCAGCTGTCGCTCCTTGTGACCTTGGGCAAGTCACTTTACCCTCCATTGCCTCAGGTACAAACTTAGATTGTAAGCCCTCTGGGGATAGAAAAATACCTACAGTACCTGAATGTAAACCGGTGTGATATTTATTTATTTATTTGTTTCACATTTTTATATACCGGTATTCGTTTTCACATCATATCGGTTTACACGTAACGGTTTAACAAAGTAAAGAGATACATAGAACCGGTAGAGTTAAAGTAAGGGCAGGAAGAACAAGATACGTAACAGCATTGAATATAAATCAACAGAGTTGCACTATTTACAATTTTACAAGAGGCAATAAGGTTGTATTATTGATACCGTTCCCCATACTGTCCCAGAGCTATACACTGGCCACAAACCTTGTGGCCACTGTAAAGCCTGTGACTTTTCTCTGTCAATCTAAGCATTTACCAATCCACTCATGAAGACCCTTTCAGATGGATGTGACTGGTTAGGTGGGTATTTAGGGGTGGCAGTAGTCTGTTGTCTGAGGAAATTATCTACTGCTGTTGGGAGGTTGGAAATCGTTTGGAAGTTAAGTTTTTTGTGTTTTGATTTGTTTAAAAATCAACCATACAGTCGAGCATATTGATTTATTGAGGAATGTCCATATGTGCCTGCTCAGATTGAGATCGAATGTCGGTATATAAAAATAATAAATAAATAAATCACCAAGTCCCAAGATATATTCATTCTAGGAGACCAACTACCATGCCAAGACTCCCCCCAATGGCATTGCATCCATGTGCTCTCACAACTTGGATGATCTGGGTCTCACCCAACTTATATCAAGGTCCCCACATATTAATATTTTCAGAGTGAAATATAAAGTATTGATGTTACTGCTATAACAGTGGACTCTGTTTCATGGTCCGATCACTACCTTGTCCAAGTCACTATTACAACGGACGACTCGTGGGATGTTCCCACGAGCCATCTTACACACCCCGGACTCCACAAGAGGTCTCCCACGCCTGGGATGCTACTCCCAACTGCTAAAGTCACTTTGCGCAACTCACATGCCAGCACTGCATCCGAATGCTGCCATGTTCCTGCTCCTCTGGGGGCTCTCTCTAGGTGCATGCTCATGATGCGCAGCTACACTTGAAGGGCCAATAGCAGGAATAGTCCCGCGGTGCCCTCTGACGATGTCACATGCCTTGCCTATTCAAGCTCTCCTGACACCATGGTTCCTTGCCTCAGAAACAGGTCTCCTGCATTGAGCAGCGCGTGTTGCTCCTGCATTCCAGTTTGTCCTGTGTTCCTGATTGCTCCTGCCTTGCCCAGCCTGTCTCATCCAGCCTTGCCCTGCCCAGCTTGTCATCTAGTGTCTCTTGTGTGTCTTTGTCCATCCTTGGCCTTACCTCCTGTTACTGAACTCTTGTTTGGAGCTGACCACAATTGCCTGCCATTTGGACCTGACCTCTTGACTCATTCCTGTCTACACTTGCTTGCCGCCTGTTCTGATCCCGGACTTTCCTTGGATTCTTGCTCTCTCTACTGCCCTAGGGACCCACCTATATCCTGCTGGCCACCAGAAACCAAGGGCTCAACCTCATTCTACTTCTAGTCCTGCTGTTGATCTCAGAAATGAGATCCATCTCAACTCAGACCAAGAGGGCGACTCATTCCTTATTCTACTTTATCTCTCTGCAGTCTTTGATACAGTTGATCGCCTGATCCAGTGCCTGGTAACATTGGCATTGGAGGCATTGCCCTCAGATGGTTTGAATCTTTCATGTCGAACAGATCTCAATCTATTTAGTGGGCCTACAAATCTTCCACTGCTAGGATAGTCACTTGTAGCATGCCACAGGATTTGTTTTTTGTCCCAGATTCTTTTTAACATATGCTCATCCAATTTGTGACTTTATTCATAGCTTCAACATCAAATGCCACCTGTTTGCTGACATCCAACTTAGCATCAACATAAGATCCAACCAAGATAACCCATCTCCAATCTCAACTGTCTAATGGCAATAGCACAGTGGCTTTTTAACCATAAGCTCAAACTTAACCCTGCCAAATCTGAATTCCTCTGGCTGAGCCACCTTGTCTACCCCCTACTTTCTTAACCATCCTTACCAGGAATCCTTCTCCATCTCAAATCAGCTGTCCCACTAGACAATCTATCAATCTCTCACATCCCCAAAGCAGTGCGATCCTTCTTTCTTCATCATCATTACAGAATACACATCTAACAAAATTAAGAGACCGTATGTCCTCCCCATTGCAGGCCCTACACTTTGGAACTCTCTACCTGAGACTACACCTGACAAGTGAAACAAAGAAATTCAGATGTGACCTCAAAACGTAGTTATTTCAAAATGCCTACAATCTTACTTAACCTCTCTGAAATCATCACTTGCTCCTACACTGACATACTCATGATGAACCTACCTATAGATCTCTTTACCACTTTCTTTCCAACCCAGCACAAATAAATGTATCTGAAACTTCTTTTCTCAACCCCCTTCTTTATATCCTCACTAGACCTTTTGTTAAAAATGCTAACTTATCCCTGCTATCCTGTCCCCGAATATCTCCCCCTTCCCCGACCACCTTAATTAATGTACGTGTCTTTCTCTAAAATGTATGACATATGAATGCATCAACTGAATGTTATTGGCTACCTATAATATTTATGTCATGATGTAAACCACTGTGATCGTCACTTGGAATGACAGTATATAAAATGAATGAATGAATGAATGAATGAATGAATGAATAAATAATAAATAAAATAAATAAATAAATCTCTGCTGTGTCCAGCAACTATGCAACTAACTTGATCAGCACAACCTGGCCTCTGTCATTCACGTTACTACTAGTCACTTGGACCACTGCAATTCACTGCAAAATGAGATCTCTAAGACGAAACTGAAACCAAAGCACAGCAGCCAGATTCTTAGTATGTTGCAGTTTCCACCGCTTCCCCTCTATCCGCTTTGCCCTGCGCTTACCTCCAGTGGTGGAAACGCCGCTCCTGCGGCTCTGCCGGTCTCTCGGGGCGTCCGCCATTGCCGGCCCATCTTCCTGCCGCGACGCGCACTATGGGCGCACAGCCGCCGGAAGTCTGGCCCCGCCTGGACTAACGACGCCACGCCCCAAGCCTGATTTAACCGGCGTTCGGATACCGTCTCATTGCCTTGCAACGAGGCTCACTACTGGTTAGTAGTTCTGAGTTGCGCTACGATTGTTCCACGTTCCTGACTTGACTTCTGCTTGTTCCTGATTCCGCTTCTGCCTGCCGCCTGCCTTTGACTTCAGCTTGTCCCTGACTCTGCTTCTGCTCGCCGCCAGCCTCCGACTTCAGCCTCTGCCTGACCCCGCTTCTGCCTGCCGCCAGCCTTTGACCTGGATCCGTCCACGTTCCTGCTCACCGCCTGTTCCAGTTCTCAGCACGCTACAGACTCCGTTCCTGCTCACAGTCTGTTCCAGTTCACAGCACGCTACAGACTCCGTTCCTGCTCACAGCCTGTTCCAGTTCACCGCACGCTACAGACTCCGTTCCTGCTCACAGCCTGTTCCAGTTCACAGCACGCTACAGACTCCGTTACTGCTCACAGTCTGTTCCAGTTTACAGCACGCTACAGACTCCGTTCCTGCTCACAGCCTGTTCCAGTTCACCGCACGCTACAGACTCTGTTCCTGCTCACAGCCTGTTCCAGTTCACAGCACGCTACAGACTCCGTTACTGCTCACAGTCTGTTCCAGTTCACCGCACGCTACAGACTCCGTTCCTGCTCACAGCCTGTTCCAGTTCACAGCACGCTACAGACTCCGTTACTGCTCACAGTCTGTTCCAGTTTACAGCACGCTACAGACTCCGTTCCTGCTTACAGCTGCTCCAGTTCATGGCTTGCTACTGACTTTGTTCCTGCTCACAGCCTGCTCCAGTACACGTCCGACCCAGCCAGTCTACAGACTATAGTGTTCCTATTAGACTATCTTATCATACTCTCTGCCCAGGCCTTCTCCACCTATAGAGACTCAGACTGTCCTCCTAAGTCCCAAGGTTCCAGGACTCTACGGGCTCCTCCTGGGGGGTTCCTGGTTCCCGGGTGAATACCTCGGCCTGTGGCTCCGCCTCCCGACCTACCCTATCCTTGGGGTAGATCGGCCCAAGGGTTCACTTCCGGACTGCAGCTTCCCAGACTGCAACATAGTAGGCGCCAAATCTTCAGATTACATTACATCCATCTTTCACAATCTTCACTGGATTCCTATTGAAGCTAGGATAAAATTCAAAATCCTCTGTTTCACCTCCAAATTAGTGAACAAACAGGCCCCAGAATACCTCTCGCCTCTTCTTACTTCCTACATCCCAGCAAGAGAACTATGGTCCTCACAGAGGGCCCTTTTAGCCTCCCCTGCTCTGACATATGCTAAACTAACCTGCACAAGAAAGAAGGCCTTTAGTTGCTTTGCCCCCAATCTCTGAAACAAGGTGCCGCTACCTCACCATGCTACCTCACTTTCAGAAAGACAGCGGAGGCATGGCTATTTTACCAGACTTTTTCCGATTCTATGTATTAATTGACCATGTCCCACCTTCCATGAGCACTTACCAGGGAGGGCAAACAGAGCCATTATGCTAGACTCTGATTTTGATATGATACTCTATGTCAATTCGGAGATACTGCTATCTCAGTTAGCTTTGTTAAATTCTCTACGTTCCGCCACCCAGGAGCACTTGCCTTGGAGAACTATAGAGTTATTATTGTGTTTCTGGTTCTAGTAGTGATCTTTTACTCTATGTAAAATTAATTTAGTTCTGGTACTGTTCAATGTTTGTCCTTTGCTGTATTAAGTTAAGTTAAATTACTGTTGTCAAAAGGTATAGAATCTGCTTCATTCTAATTATATTGTAATCTGCTTTAAGTCCAGTCTGGAAAAAAAGTAGAATATCAAACATCTGGAAATAAATAAATAATATAACCAAGCTCCATTGGCAAGAGCTTCTGGTGGAAACCTTAGCTGACTGAGCTGTTCAGAATTAGGGTAACGTATGTATTTAATTGTAGCCCTTGCCCAAATTCTCCTCATGACATGCAAGGGTTTAAAGGGAAGGTATGGGGCAGACTGGACCCATGATAATGTGTTCTTCCTGCACAGGGGGAAAGAGTCAATCTTTTAAGGCCCTTAAGGGTTTTTCTTAACTGGAGCTCCTCTAAAACCAGTCCAATCATAGGTGTCAGAATGTGGTAGGCCTCCAGAGTCCTGGCCTGTTTAACATTTAGACCATACTATCCTGGAAGTTCTCCTGCAGGCACAAGCCATGCAGGTGCTTGTATTCTTGTACTGAGTCTCACATGGCTCAAACTGTCAGAAAGCCATGCGGTGCCTGCAGAAACATTTCTTAGAAGGTGCTCTACTTTGGACCCATGGGCAGGTGGGGGCTTCTTGCTCACTAGCTTGACGGGGCCGTATATAATTGGATGTTCGCCACCTGTTCTCTGCTGATGTGTTGCGAGCACGAGCCCCTGTGCTGCGGCGCGACCTACACAACCCCGGAGCTGGCCACAGTCCATGCCACTGGCAGGTGAATGCATCCAGGCATGAGCTGACTGGAACGGGAAAACTCTTGTCTTGGAACTAGGAGCACACTTGGTTTGGAACAGGAACACTTGGATGTCCAGAACACACCAGGAAGGGAGACACAGAAATGCAATGCTAGTCTCTGGGTAGCCCTCCGGCCACTCGAAAGCACTTTCGGACTGCTACTTGGAAGCGTTTAGTGTGTAAGGATAGAAGACTAACGGGCGGATTTTAAAAGCCCTGCTCGCGCGCCGGCGCACCTATTTTGCATAGGCCGCCGGCGCGCGCAGAGCCCCAGGACGCACGTACGTCCCGGGGTTTTTTTTAGGGGGCGTGTTGGGGGCAGGGCCGAACGACGCGGCGTTTTGGGGGCGGGATGCGGCGTTTCGGGGGTGGGCCCAGTGGTGTGGTTTCGGCCCGGGGCGTTCCAGGGGCGTGGCCGCACCCTCCGGAACCGCCCCCGGGTCGGATCTCGGCACGCCAGCAGCCTGCTGGCATGCGTGGATTTACATCTCCCTCCGGGAGGCGTAAATCCATGGATAAAGGTAGGGGGGGTTAGATAGGGCCGGGAGGGTGGGTTAGATAGGGGAAGGGAGGGGAAGGTGAGGGGAGGGCGAAAGAAAGTTCCCTCCGAGGCCGCTCCGATTTCAGAGCGGCCTCGGAGGGAACGGAGACAGGCTGCGCGGCTCGGCGCGCGCCGGCTGCCCAAAATCGGCAGCCTTGCGCGCACCGATCCAGGATTTTATAAGCTACGCGCGTATCTTATAAAATCCAGCGTACTTTTGTTGGCGCCTGGTGCGCCAACAAAAGTACGCGATCGCGCTTTTTTAAAAAATCTACCCCTAAGGCTCTAAAGACACGGCCAAGACAAAGGCTCTGAGGTGGATCTGGTACCACTGCATGCCCTACCCAACCCATGAGCTAGTCGTGGACCACGACAATAGCGCGCAGGTATTGGACTCAGGAACAAGGCGGACGCTGGAAAGAAGACCAGGCACTGGACTCAGGAACTCAGACTTAGACTCAGGAACTTGGACTCAGACTTTAAAAACAAGGAAGGACTTCCAAAGGCTTGAACCAGCAAATGAAGACTCTGAATAGGACGAAGACTTGGAACTAGGAACATGGCAAGGAATTGGATTCAGGAACAAAACGAAGAGACCAGGGCATCACAGGAACCAGGAGACCAGGAACATGGAACAAGCAACATGGAGGACCTTGAAGGTGTTAGCAGACCTTTGTGAAGGCAATGAGGAACTGATGAAGGGCCCTTTTATAAGGCTGCAGGAAGAACGTCATCAGATGGAGCCAGCCACCACAATCCCTTTAAATCTTGAATGTGCACGCTTAGGCACGCCAGCAGAAGCTGTGGCATTCCAGGCCGCAAGGATGGCAGAAGTGGCATCGGGTGAAGCGGCGCTCTAGCCACACAAAGAGGCAAGGTGGTGACAGAGGCACAAGACTGCGCCGGGAAACAGAAGCAGTGCCCGCCGGCATCAGGAGTTGGCAGCATCTGGGAAGTCAGGAGGTAAGTAAGCCGCTCGTGGGCCTCTCCTGTGAGTGGAATCACAACATGATGGCACAGTAGCTGTTGCTCTACACACACCAGGCTACTTGCAGGTAAGTCAGTGTTCCCAGCGATCAATTGTTATGGAGTGGATCATTGGTTACTGCCTATTCTGTCCTCCTCTGTGGCCTTGGCAAGTGGGCATAGGCTGGACTCTGCTGGATCCAAGTTTTGGAAACATAACACTCATTGATAAGAATGTCCACTGACACCTAAGCAGATAGTAAGTAGTGCTGGTTATGAAGAAGAGGGGCAGTATCCCTGCAGATGTACCTGCACTGTGCAATTTATCTGCATTTTCAACAATATGCTAACCAATATGCTAACCAAAGCATATGCTAACCAAAGCATAGCATAGCATAGAGCAAGTACTTGCTCTATGCTTTGCTCTGCTGATTTGGGTTTTATCCTTGTTCTGTATTATACCTTGCCTCATAAGCTCTTTCTACTTTCTGTGCTGAAAAATGACAAAGCTAAACAAGATGGAATGAGAAAGCAAGTGAACCCTGGGCAGTAGGCTACTGTAAAAACTGATCTACAAAAATTTAAGATCTATACTTTGACTATTTTTTATGTATCTCTTCATTCTAAACTGTCACATTAGAGGCAAGAGTCAGTGGAGTTATACCAGCTAGTTCTCAATGACTGGCTGCTGACTGCCCTTTTTTAAAAGAAATAATTAGGCATATTCATTTGAAAAAGCAAAGGTTATTTTACAAGTGCGCACACTGGTATCATTAAATGAGAACAGTCATAGAAAATTAATGCGTGTTCAGATAGTCAATAATAAGAAGAAACTAGCAGATGAAATTACTTTTACATCTGATCTTTTTTTTATTTTTGCATTTTGTATTCCAATACAGCATACAGGGGAAAAATGTGTAGGTTTTCAGCTCTGATTTTTGAGAACCACTCCTATGTCCCCATTTACAACTGATCTGGCCCAAACAATGGGACTGTTTTTGTATCTTTAGGCCATATTATCTTGGTCTCTGATTACATCTCTTGGTACTTGATGATCTTCTCTCTCTCAATACATAGTACAAAATAGGCGCTTAGTACTGACACTTCTAATAGTAACGCTGTTATTGTCTTTTTCTCCTTTAACACTATACCTGGTTTTCTGGCATTATGCTTTTTATTGGTCTGGGAATTAATAATTATACTTTAAGAAACAAAAACATTATTTGTAAACGTAAAGTAAGAAATGGGCAATGGGAACTGTGGGTGGAGTTTGGCTGATTTGCTTGGCCCCCTCCTCCAACCAAAACGTTCTGCAGTCCCTGAGTCCAGTACAGAACAAAACAACCTCCACAGTGCAGCTGTTGTTCATAAAATAAAGGGCTCGGTGTTCAAAGCTGATGGGCTAAATAAGTTAGCCAGATAAGATTTATCAGGTTAACTTACATGGGATATTCAGCATCATCGCTATGCCAGTGAATATACCCGAATAAATCTTATCTGGTGAAGACCTCTTATTCACCATTTCTAACTTATCCAGTTAACCTAAACAGATGAGTTCAAATATAGCCACTTATCCAGCTAGGTGGCAGCCACTAAGCCACATAAGTCCCTACTTATCCGGCTCAGTAGCGCTGAATATCAGCCTCAGAACCTTTTAATGGATAGGGTCCCTTTATATGCTGAATGTCTTTTCCATGCGAGTAACTAATAGATACTAGTTTAGTTTGCAACATCTAGCAGGGATTCATGCTATTTTCTTCTTTCTGAGTTTCGATTAGAAGCCTGCTTCTTCCTAGTTTTGCAGCCACGTGATTTTACCCATGCTGACTCAATATATTTTCTCATAGTGGCCTACCTTTTTGGCCTACCTTTATGATCACGGCCCTGTTCTTAAAAATCTAATTTCCTGAGTTCTTTCTTCAGCTGTATCTTCTATAATTACATTTCACAGGAACAGGTCTCATGTCTGCTGGATTTTGATGAGGATCAACACAGCAGCACCCTGACTTATTCCCAGCCACACTAGTGGGAGTAGGTGAGCAGGAGCGTGTTTAAAATCTTTAAATACTAATATCATTTTGGAAGTTAAAACCCAGAACGCGAATGATTGCTGCTTCTCTTAACTGATCACTGTAGGGGCAAATTCTTAAACTGTCAGAATATGCGTGGCTTTTTCCCCCACAAACTTTGCATCATTGTCAAAGCAAAAGTAAGTGGGTACTTTCTCTTTGAAAACTTCCACAGAAGCAAAGCATGTGCGGTCACTTGTACCTGCTTTTTGTGAAAGTAGAATTTTGCTTGAAAAGTATGCGCATAGCTTTGAACATCCTTCTACACGTATACTTTTTCCTCCTCTGACCTAAACGTCCCCTACCCATTTCCGAGAACGCCTTCTGCATTATGGAGCATCCTTTTAGTCGCATTCAGGATGGGTACTTTTCAGAGGCCAATTTCCACAGGCAAAATGCTTTGAAAATGGACTTCTATAGAAGGTGAGTTTGCTCTCATTCTCCCTCTCCCCCCAAGAAATGCAATAACTCTAAACTTAAAGAAAATAGATATCAAGAAGTACTCACTGCATTTTGGTCTAAAACGACAAGAACCTGGAATCCTTTTTCCAGGATGTCTATGCTTCTGTCATGCTGCCGAATAACCCACTATATATTCGGAATGAATATTCACCACTGCTGGCCACATCATCAGGAGCTGTTACAGAGAAGCTCGTGTCAAAAATGGTAGAAAGGCTGGCATCTGTGAAAGTCAATGACAGCGTCTTTCACAGATATTCTGGATTTCAAAGATCACTGTATAGAAAATTCCAGTAATGAATGAATACTTCTGCATGATGCTACTGATGAGAAAAATGAACAGGAAAATAAGAGCATGACAACCTCCTAATGCAATTTTCACAGATGTCTATCACAAATATGCATCTTAAATTCTTTATTTCTAAGGGGTTTTTTTTTTGTTTGTTTGTTTTAATAAATGTAGTCTGCAAGGTGGGATTTTGGGGAAGAAAGAAGCATTTGTGGGAGTCGACAAACACACTAATGAGTCCTCTGCATCACTGTCAGGGGACACAATAATATTATTTTGTATCTTTCTTATAAATGTAATTCAACAATGCTTGCTTTTTAAAGTTTGTTTGTTTACTCCTTTCTGCTGCTATGGCTAACTACGTTTTAAAGGCATTGCAGATAATGTGGTGTCTCATGTCACATATTCCCTACGAAGTCATACAAAATAAAAACCAAACCACTGAGGGTTGGCAAACCCACAATGAAAACATGCCATATTTTGTGACAAAACCACAGGAGTTTGGCCCCGGTAAAACAATCTGACTACACCTCCTTTGTGCGGTCAACTTTTATGCACGCAAGGGGGCGCGCACTTGTGCACCTTGCGCACACAAGCCCTAGGAGAGCCCCGATGGCTTTCCCTGTTCCCTCCACCCCCCACCTTCCCCTACACCTATAACCCGCCCCCCACCCTACCTAAACCCCCCCTGACCTTTATTTTAGAAGTTGCGCACATCTTCAAAGGGGCCCAGCCACACGTGTAACTCCCATTATGCGCAGAAGTGCTGGGCCCAAGAAAAGCGGCCATTTGCCACTGTGCCAGGGGATTAAGCGCAAGCAAGCTGACAGTGCGTGCAACTTACGCTAGCTCAGGAGACGGCGTAAGTTCTGAAATAAAAAAAAATTAAAAAGGTAGGCCTTGAAAAGGGGTCGGGGAAGAGAGAGGGAGGGTAGGTAGGAAGGGAACTGGGGGAGGCCCAATTTTGTTACTGCACGTAAATTGGCCAAATCTACCAGCCCAGATTTTATAAAATCGCGCGTCCGCGTGCATGTGTTTTTAAAATCTATCCGATTATGCACAAGCTATGATGGCGAAACCAGAAGCGAAACAGGCCTCACCCAAGAAGAAAACTGTATTTATGTGTATTTGGTCTCTCTAATTGGATTCCTTACCTCATAGAGCAAGGAGTCAAATTTTAAATGATCTCTCGACTTATTTTTGATAGGTTTGTGGTTTTTTTCTCCTTTCCTTTGGATTTTTCTCTTACTAGTTGAAACATGGAAATTTTGTCTTTTTATATTTTTATGCTGATTTGTGTTAGGTTTGGGCAGAGTTCAGTGTTTGTATTATTTTATTGTAATTTATGCCTTTCATTTATTCTTGGCATGGTGTAGTCAAGCAATGCATACATTTAAACTAAAATGAACTTTGAGGCAGATTTAGACAAACAGCCTATGCAAATAATACTTTATGAATTCCAGGAGGAAGCTCTCTTTGGCACAATGCAAATATTAACAACGGAGAAGGTACAGAGAAGGGCGAATAAAATGATAAAGGGGATGGAACAGCTCCCCTATGAGGAAAGACTAAAGAGGTTAGGACTTTTCAGCTTGGAGAAGAGATGGCTGAGGGGGGATATGATAGAGGTCTTTAAAATCATGAGAGGTCTAGAACGGGTAGATGTGAATCGGTTATTTACTCTTTCGGATAGTAGAAAGACTAGGGGGCACTCCATGAAGTTAGCATGGGGCACATTTAAAACTAATCGGAGAATGTTCTTTTTCACGCAACGCACAATTAAACTCTGGAATTTGTTGCCAGGGGATGTGGTTAGTGCAGTTAGTGTAGCTGGGTTTAAAAAAGGATTGGATAAGTTCTTGGAGGAGAAGTCCATTACCTGCTATTAATTAAGCTGACTTAGAAAATAGTCACTGCTATTACTAGCAACGGTAACATGGAATAGACTTAGTTTTTGGGTACTTGCCAGGTACTTGTAGCCTGGATTGGCCACTGTTGGAAACAGGATGCTGGGCTTGATGGACCCTTGGTCTGATCCAGTATGGAATGTTCTTATGGCATTAGCAGTGATTTTGAGAAACTGAGATCATAATCAGCACACCCTGGCTTACAAGTGAGGTTCATTCTTGTCATGTTATGTGCAAAATCAACCCATTTGGAAACACTGCCCCCAGTAATCACTCCTTTAGAGAAACCACAGTAATCTACCAGCACACACGGAGAGAGATCCAACAGAAGTTGTAAAACAAAAAACAATTCTTTAAAGAGCTGGACCAGCAAAAACAGGGAAAATAAGTGGGAAATGCACAAACACAATTGAAAATACAAAGTATTGCTTTGGCAACCACATGTAGTTCAAAACAAAGACAAATTAACTTAAGCCTAAAGAAGACAGACTGATAACTGCAGCACCTGACAGTGGACTATAGACAAGATGGTTCACAGCCAGCGTAGAAAAAATAGTGAAAGAGACAAATGCAGTTTCTGTAGCATAGAACTGAAAACAGTTGCACATCTTGTTGCTGGATGTGAAGTGCTGATGTCAGAAGACTTGCGTACAGAGAGGTACAACAAAATGGCACGATTCATCCACTGGAACTGAATACACTAACATTGCTGTACCATAAAAAGAGTGAGATCACAATGCTAACAGAATTGTAGGGAATGAAGAAGTTGTAATCACCTGGGACATTACCATTCCAACCGATAAAAAGCATTATGTGGTACATGAAAAAAGCACAAGAACAGCATTGCTAATAGAAGTATCGGTACCGAGCAAAACATCTGTACTATGTATGGAGAGACAAAAGATCATGAGGTCTTGGCAATTGGAAACCAAGAAAATATGACAGAAAGATACAAAAATTGTTCAAGCTGTATTGGATGTCACCGGCTTGATTAAAAAGAACATCCAAGCACATTTTGGTATGTTGCCTGTACATATTATACCTTATAAACTCCAGAAATAAGTTATTTTTGGCACAATATATATATTAGGAAGATCACTAGCAATAAATGTGAGAGACTGAGATTGTACCAGACATATCCTGGATTACAAATGAGGTTCATTCCAGTCATGGTATGCACAAAACAAAGCAAAACATACTGGAGTCAAGGACGAGTAACCAAATGCAAGTGAAAAATTGAAAAGAAAAAAAAAAAAAAAAGCACGGTGCTCAAAGAAAAACCAGTATGTAGTGAACATATAATATCCAAATCAAAAGTTAGGCACCTCCGTTAGTCCACACACATATACTCAAAAGGGATGTGAAACAGAACAAAAACAATTTTTGGTAGAGAAACGCTCAATTTATAGAGAGACTAAATGTGAATGCAGCTATTGGTCACATCAATTATATAATCATAGCCTATCTTATTCTTAAAGATGAGACAGTGAGAGTCAATAGTGAAAAACAAATTTGCAGAAACAAATTTGAAAAATCACAGTACATGCAGAAAAAGTTCCTCATCAAGAAATCAAACAGTATGTAAAACCTCAAAATGTTACTTCAAAACTGAATAATGAGGGCTGCAAAAATAAAGGTGCCTATCTCAATATGAATCCTTCTAGAATTATTCATTTCACAGGGGTAAAAGCAGGAGGCAGAGATGTCAAAAATTCTCCCACACCCCAGGCCCTTGGAAGTGCCGGTTTTGTTCTGGATATTATATATATCGCATATTTACATTTCTTTTGAGCAGCAGTCTTTCTTTTTCATTCGTAAACCAAACCCACTTGGAGGCAGTATCCATAGAGAAAACACCCCCAGAAGAGGCGCTAGGATGTCACTGAAAGAACATTTTGGAATACATCCTAACAGCAGCAAAGCAATGGCAAGATGGCTGTAAACATGCCGCGGATTTTCAGCCACTCTTACAAAATAGAAAAGGCTTGGCGTTTGCATTTTCTACCAAGGTAAAGAGCACAATACGTTAAATTAGTGTAGAGTAAATTGTACTACTCCTTTAACCCTCTACACTGCTGTCCTACATCAATATCCTACAATACTGCTTTTCAGGCCGTATCCTGTAGAGCTACTCTTCCTCCTATAACCTCCTGCACCAGCATTCCTCCCTCTTCAACTTCCTGTACCACTGCTCAAGTTCCTACATCATTAACCTATCTGCTTCTCTTCCCACCTTAACGTCTAATACTTTTGCTCCACCCACCTCAGCCTATTGCTTGCTTGTCCTCTATCAAGGCGCTCTCCATTTTAACCTCCTATACTGCTGGTCTTTCCATCTCAGTGTCTTGCACTGCTGCTGTGACCAAATCTGGAAACATCTGAATACGGTTCACCATGGAATATGTTTTTTGCAAATTAACCAGTTTCTACTAGACATGGACTGAAAATCTGCAATCACCATGATCGTAAATCCTTTGCATAAACTGGGGATTATACTAGATTTTACCAAGACTAAAATATTTTTTTATTTATTTATTTGCAGTTTTTATATACCGACATTTGTTTAGTAACCTCACATCGGTTCACAATTAAGAGAAACATTGCAGCTGTGCCAACTAGAACGAACATGTGCAACAGTGCTTTATAGTTTTGTTTCCTACCCACTGCTAAAAAGATCGGCTGAAGTAAGCAGCAAAACAGAAACGGCCTGATTTTCAAAAGCATTTAAACGCTTAAAACTGGGTTTTACATGTATAAATGCACTTTACCTGTGTAAGTGGGCTTTTGAAAATTGCTATGATAGTATGTTACATTTACATGCATAACTCCTTTAAAAATGCAATCAGCTCATAAAATAACCAATACGGGGAAATTTTGTGATCAAGTGATGCTGTAAGACCTTCCTGCCTGATGAGGTTCTCTGAAGGCAGTGAGGAGGGCACCCAGAGGACCTGAGGGGGACTCCCAGGGTAACGGTAAAAATGGCTGCCTGGAAGAATGCATGAGGACCTTTGTGATCGAATGATGCTGTAAGACCTTCCTGCCTGAAATGGTCCCCGCAGGTAGTGCGGAGGGCACCCGGAGGTCCTGCGACTGACCCCCGGGGATGACGATAAAAGCAGCTGCCACCACACTGAAGTCAAGCGCCAAAAGAGCACGCCCTTCTAGCAAATTTTTTTACCCATCTGTTTGCTGGAATGGAGAAGAAACAATCATACACCCTCAGCCTCTACAACCACTATGGGGCCGATGAGCCAACATCTCTAATGTCCTACGACGAAGTGAGATGAGTCAGCGGTGAGAGAAGCAGGTGAAGTTTGCCTTAGCCTGGGTCAATGTACTCCCCCTCCTATACTCAAGTATGCTGATAAGGGAGAAGCAGAAAATACACTGACTGACAACTCCATCGATTTACCCGGGATACCTGAGGTGTCTCCCAGAGGAAAAATATGTGAGAGTCATCTTCAACCCATAGGTTCTACTATGCCCCTGTTCTATGTGGGATCTGATTCCATTATTTCAGCTAAGGAATCTGTTATTGGGGGAAGAACTGGTTGGTGCGTTCCAATTCCTGCAACAGTGGGGCTTTCCTCTGATCAGAAGGGCATTCTAGTTGATGAAATATCTGAACCATTTCTCTTAGAGACATTTGGAGAGTCTCTAAGAGAAATGGTCAGAGCAGATGTCTCTCGTGTGAAACAACTGCGTAAGAAGTCTTTTCTTGCACTTAAGTAGTGTACAATTCAATTGGAGGCTACATTTTTCCTAAAGTTTCCCTGTAAGTATGTATTAGCCCCTCTAGGGAATTCCTGTATATTTCTGGATTCATCTCATTTAGAAACATTTCTTTGGGATAAATCACCTAAGGTGTAACGTGGTGATGGAGTACTTATTAATTTGGTAGTAATGGAATACAACTTAAGTTATTGGCAACATTCTGTATTCTTTAATTTTTTTTCTTATTTTCTGCTGTTTTCCCTATTTTTTATTCCCCAATAATGTGGACTGATACTATGGGTTATATTTAATTTCTTTCTATGTTTTCCTTTACTAGTTGTATTGATTAACCCATAGTTTTTCATTAGATATAAACAGTATAATTAATAAATTCTCACAGAGATGATGGCATGAATCAGAAGACATTTGGCGAACAATGCTGGCCTCATAACGGGATACAAAGTTGGTCAAGACCACAAACTCAGCAAGTTTGTCTCTGGCAGTACCAGCAAAATTGTAAGCTGAAGGCAGATTGCTTGATGTAAAACACAATAACAGGTTCTTCTCAGTGTGGTTCTCACAGGCATTCACATTAAAACTGCAGGGGCCATCATGTGGCTTGATTTCCATCTTGTGTTGCTCAGACCTGCAGTGTTTGTTTCTGTTGCAGACTCCTTTTTAGAGTGACTGGCTTATCCCTAAAGGCAGAGATAGGTGTGAGAGCAGCAAAGACCTTGGTGAGCTGGTGGGTGCCAACCCCATCCTTCTAGTATCCTGTTAAATCATTTAATATAAATAAATAATAATTACGGTACTGCAATGTTCACATCTGCCGAATGTTTCAAAAACATATTGATTTCCCTTCATATTAATCAAGAAATTAAAGTGTAAACTGACTGGTTAGTTCTGCAAAGTTTCCCACTGGCAAAAAAATTCTTCAGAACATCTTGCCTGTTCCTTGCATTCACTTCCAGCTTTCCCTTGATAAAAACACAAGCTTTTAACATGTCCTTCCAGCAGCCATCCCTGACACACCCACAAAACATAGACACCATCTCTTAAATGTCATCAAAGTAGCCTTGCCACTTAATCCAACTTAGTCCCAGGTATTAATTTTCTAGCATTAAAAAAATGCACGTAAAGCAGTCTGACCTCTAGCACACCTGTATTGCAGGTTCATGAAAGTAACTTTCAAAGGATTTTTATGCTTGTAAATGCAACATACTATTGCAGCAATTTTCAAAAGCACAGGGAAGGTAAAATGAGCATGCGCGCGCCCGTATATGTGCATGGGCGCATACGCAGGACTCATATCAGCCGTGCAAGTACGCGCAAATGTTATAAAATATGCCTAGCAATCCTATGTATGCTCCTATTTTTAAGCATTTATACCAGAATCTGCTAATTTAGCATTTTCCTTAGGAATTGTCAGCTTTTCCATGCGCAAGCAAGATAATTTTATAACATGCACGAGTGAAAGAAATGACCAGTTCAATCAGTTTGTCCACCAGTTTGCCAATCTGTCTCTAGGTCATCAGGACCCCCCCAGGTTCTTAAGCCTGTACTCCCCCCAGTTTAGTATTTAGCTATCAATTATTTTCTTCAGAATTACAGCAGAAAAATAGGAGAAGTAAATATGCGCAGGGAAGAGCTGTATGCACGCTGCGTTTGTAGGATATAAAATCACTAGTTTCACGCATATATGTTGACCCTACCCACGGAACATTCCTGATCCACCCCATTTTTCAAGATGAAAGATGTTCATGTTTCTGTACTTGCGCGCATATGTGCAATGTTTATAAAATCTCCCTAGCGCAAATATGACGGTAAACAGGCAAGCAGGTGCACATGTGCGCGCGTTCGTCAGCCCATGCCAAGGGACGTGGCCATTTTATAACATTTGCGCATGTTATAAAATAGCCTGAACGCATGCACACGTGCATGCAATTTTAAGTGGACACATGCCCAACAATTAAAAAACACTGCTCATCTAAAATGAAAAAAGCCAAGATTTCACTTTCTTTCGAAAAAGCAAATAATTTAACTCCATCTGAACTCTCTTGACACTGAATGCCATAGTTCTGGTCCTATACCAGATTACACTTCTTGATACCTCCTTCACTATTGGTAACTCTAAATAAAATCTCAGAAGCTGAACTGAGGCATCTCCTTGAAGTACAGAGTTGTACCAGCTGTTGTAAGTACTTCATACCCTGCCCTTTGGACACCTTGCACATTAAATTCATGATCTTAAATTGTACTCTTTGCTGTAAAGAGAGCAAGTGCAGCTGCCTCAATAAAGGGGCAGCACTAACCTTTTGAAGGCAACCATAAATCACCCTTGCTGCTGTATTTTGCATTAACCTGCAGCCTATGGACGCTTTTTTACCAGTAGTCCCACCAATAGCCCATTACAATAATCTATCTGGGGCAAGATAAAACCGCCATTGATAAAAACACTTTGATTCGTCTCAAAAATCTGAGCTTAAAAACATATCTGTAGAACTGCCCTAGATATATGAGACTCAAAATTCCATTGATAGTCACAAATCACCCCCACATTCTTCACTTTACTACTAGCACTCAGCTCCATTCCTTCTATCTCCGGCTTCAAAGAGTTTTGCAAGACTTGCTGCCTTCCAATATACATCCACACGGTCTTACCAATATTCAATACTTAGCGTTTTTTTAAAAAACATTTAGAAAGCAGGTCTAAATTCTCATTAATCCTCCACATAGCCTCCTCAAGATCACCTCCAACCAGAAAAATCAACTGCACATTATTGACGTAAAGGAGCCCCTTAAACCCCAATTCCCTAACTATATTTCCCAATGGCTTCATAAATAAATTAAACAGCAATGGGGATAAGGGGGAACCCTGTATTCAAGACTATAACACTTAGATTGCTCTCCTTGCATCTGCACCACTGCAATTCTCTCCTTCAAAAATGAATTCAACCATGTCAGAACCTGTCCATGCAAACCTAGCTCTTCACAACTTTCCAACAAGAGAGTGTGATCCACCAGATCAAATGAAATAGACAAATCTAAAAAAAAATTTAAAACACTGATTCTGATTTCTCCCTATACCACAGAACCTCTTCCTGTACTGCCAAAAGCACTATCTCTGTACTATAACCACTTCTAAAACTTGATTGGCACACATCTAATCCATTAGTCTCCTCCAAATACGAAGAAAACTTACAACTCCGGTAATGTCCCTCCTCTCCCCTCAAGCAGGCAAGTAGGCTCTCTCAAAAAGGCAGCTTGGCAGCTCAAATACAAATCTCCCCAATGACAGGGAGGGGCGGAGTCCGCAGCATCATGGTGGAGGGAGGGGTTTAGGTACGGTTCTCCTCCAACTAGTCAGGACCCAGCTTTTCGGCCTGCAGCAGATGAGTTGGAAAGATACCTCTCTTTAAGGCCGATACAGTAAAGCCTGGCCGCAGTTACCCCGTTTCTAACCCGCTGTGTACTCACAATTTCGCCGCGTAAGTCTAACCCGCGATTCACTATCTGTTTTTATCGCTGATCCTTACCGCTTCTTTAACTCGACGCATATCCCTTGCCACCCGCGGCATGTATATGTATATAAACGATCCGATTAGCTATTCCCTCCTATACAGTAAAGTGCGGCCTGACTATAGCCTTTTTAGCCTGCTATCTTGCCGCGTCTTTAACCTACTAATTTACCGCCTACCCTGACCCTTGCGTTAGTGTGGTTCACTGGTTGCTCAGCATATTCAATTTAAAAGCTTTAACCTTGGTATTTAAGGCTCAGCATGATCCCATACATTCCATTGCACTGTCCGTATTCACAAGAATGTAATTATCTGATTCTACCACCAAAAGCCGCCCAGTCCCAAACCAACCCAATCCACAGAAAAAAAAAATGCTTCTCGCACTTAGCCGCCCAGTCCCAAACCAATCCACAGAAAAAAAAATGCTTCTCGCACTTAGCCGCCCAGTCCCAAACCAACCCAATCTACAGAAAAAAAAAATGCTTCTCGCTCTTAGCCGCCCAGTCCCAAACCAACCCAATCCACAGAAAAAAAAATGCTTCTCGCACTTAGCCGCCCAGTCCCAAACCAACCCTATCCACAGAAAAAAAAATGCTTCTCGCACTTAGCCGCCCAGTCCCAAACCAAACCAATCCAATCCAAGCCCAAGCAGAGAGAGACGAAATTTCACAGTCCCAAACTTTCCCCCAGCCCCCGCTCACCTGCCCTGGCCGCGGCCACGCAAGCCCCCAGCAGCAGCAGTAGAAGTAGAAGGGCAGCGAGAGAGAGAGTGGCTTCAGCAGCCCCGCCGGCGAAGATGAATACGTGCACGCCTGTAGGTCCAATATGGGTGCTCAAGGCAGCGAAGGCGCATGTGCACACGCCGTGACCTCCAACGTCCAGCCGGTCACGGCGTGTGCGCATGCGCCTTCGCTGCCTTGAGCATCCATATTGGACGTACAGGCGTGCACGTATTCACTTTAGTTGCCGGGGCTGCTGAAGCCGCTCTCTCTCGCCGCCCTTCTACTACTGCTGCTGCTGGGGGCTTGCATGGCCGTGGCCAGGGCAGGTGAGCGGGGGCTGGGGGAAAGTTTGGGACTGTGAAATTTCGTCTCTCTCTGCTGGGGCTTGGATTGGGTTGGTTTGGTTTGGGACTGGGCGGCTAAGTGCGAGAAGCATTTTATTTCTGTGGATTGGGTTGGTTTGGGACTGGACGGCTAAATTTCGTCTCTCTCTGCTGGGGCTTGGATTGGGTTGGTTTTGTTTGGGACTGGGCGGCTTAGTGAGAGAAGCATTTTTTTTCTGTGGATTGGGTTGGTTTGGGTTGCGCTCCCTGCCTCCGATCGCCGGCTGCTGGGGCTTGCTGGCGCCGGGCGCTCAAGGCAGTGGGGTCTGTAGGAGAGCCATCCACTTCCTGGTACCTGTCATTTCAAACGTCATTTGAAACGTCATTTGAAATGACATTTGAAATGACAGGTACTAGTGCACCCAGGATACTGTATAGGCGCTGTATAGCGCCTATACAGTAAAATGGATTGCACTTCATGGACGCGGGTTGGACGCGGCTTGCATTTGCATACCATTTAAATACAGTATCGAGCGGTAGGTGATCCGAACTGTGCGTGCGGCAAACGCGGGTGCGCCGGGCACTAATGCACCTCTTTCTACCGCCCCTTACTTATTCGGCCCATTTATGCTTTAACTCCTTCATTACAATGAGTGGAAGGCATATTAGAAAGTTGTGTTGCACAGCTGTGTACATTTTCCGTTGATGCTTTTGCTCAGATAGAATCGCATTCCTCTTCCTTTGCTAGTCATTCTACTCTCTTAGGATCTCTTTTAAATCAGGTTTCTGAGTTTTCCTCTGAACAGGATGTTTTGATTAAAGAGAATAATTCTTTTTGTTTAAGAACTGGAATGTCGGAAAATTCTATGAGATATTTAAACTTATGTTTTGTTAATCTGTAATATTATGCTTCCTATCAAGATGGTTAAAAACTACTTTTCTGAGAATTTAAAGTTATTGCCTCAAAATATGCCTCCTATATATAGAGCATATTATATCTCTTCTCAGAAATGAGAATCTAATGAGTATGAAGATGGTATTGATTTACTGGCTTTCTCTAATAGGTTAAATGTATCTGCTTTGTTGGGAAACTCTCAAAAGAATATAGTTGCTAGAGAAACTTTGATTGTTTCCTTTGCTTTAGAAATGGATAGAGATTTAGTGCTAACACTGCTTTTAGGAATAGATTTCTGTCTCTTTTGGGTGATAAAGTAAATGTTTTTCCTGATTTGTCTAAACACACACAGATGCAGTAAAAATCTTTCCTGCAATTGAAGCCCCAATTCTTAGGACTTGGAGCATCTTTCTTTTTCAAATTTCCCTGCAAATGTTTGTGATGTTTCAAGGAAACAAATTCACTTTCTATAATTCCATATAGCTTAAAAGATTTCTTGATGATATATCCAGTGTAGGATAAATGCGATATTTTTTTAATTTTTTGTTGTGGAGTTCCTCCGGTATTTAAATTAGTACACTTACTTAACTGGTTTCATCTGTCTCTCCAATTATGGACTACTGTTTGTGTTGTTTCCCTATATATACACATTACCTTTTTATTTTTTTTCCCCACATGTTTTGCAAATATTTTTCTTGTACATTCTATAAATAAGTTAAAAGAAAGTCAAATGCGATTTCAACTGAGTGAGTCCATAAGCAGGTGTAAAAGCATGTGGACAAGTTTGGTAATCTATGCACATATAATGCTTACAAAATAGCAGCCTGTGCATGTATTTCCAAATTCTGTCCCAGCATGCACTAAAACCTTCCTTTATTTCCTCTTTCATAATTACACCTGACACTACATGAAAATCCATGTCTGACATTTTGTTCAGTGGAGATATATGTGGGCATCACATATGCGACCGCTGCTGGGCTTGTGATGTAACTCTATCCATAAAAGCATTCATTCATCCCAACATGCGGAAAAAATAAACTTTGCGATATTTCACTTCATGTTCCTATAACTTTGTTTTGTAGATAGTCATATGTCCCTGTTCTAAAATATATGTAGGCAAGAGATAATTAGAAGCCTGAGGACACAGATATCTGAACATTGCAGTTGCTTCAGACATCAACGAAAGGAAGCACTTTTAGTCAAACACTGTATGAGTATGTCACATATATTTGAGGAAATTAGGTTTTTTAGCTATACTGTGGATCATCTTCCAAGAGGGGGAAACATGATAAGCTCCTTTTACAGCGAAAGCAGAGATAGATTTTCTCTTTAGACACAGCTGATCCTTCAGGTTTAAACAATAACATTAAATGGAGACAATTTTTATGAATGATATTTCAATATAGTTAAAATAATTTTTGATATGTTGCCATTTTGACACATTTGAGAGTGACCCAATCAGAATTTTGTTTGGCGCAAGTGCATGCCACTGGCTAGTTTCATTTTTAAATACCACTGTCATCTCCTACACAGTCACTGCATTCAGAAACTATGTAGGCATTTTGTTACATTTCAATGTATTGTTTCAAAAGACGCATGTACATTTTGGGGAAAGACATTTGCTTACATTTGACATTTTTTATGCCATATAAATTCTTTTGTGATGGGGTTATATGCTTTAAGATCAATTTTGAAGTAACCAGAATAACTTTCTCCCTGATGTAACCATTTGGTGAAACACTGAGCTTTGTTTCATTCATGGTTGGAATCCTGCTTTAGAATGGCTCCTGTCTCAACATCTTCATGCTTAAGTATTTAGCATTTGACTGGATATTCAAGTATTGTTGGATTATTTTTTCATGATTTTTGGAGGGCATCTGTGTTGCGCTCGGGGGTGGACCCTTGTCCTGGAGCACTGGAGAACGGCTCCCTGGTAGCGACCAGGAAGCACCTGCCCCGAGGGGGTGAAGCATTGGAGGAGACAGAAGCTAGGATGAGTTTCAACACTGGAAACCCGCGGTCCCCCTGGACAGCAAAGGAGCACGGTCGGACTGGAGGCTGTAGGCGATGACAAGGCAAGGGACAGAGCCAGAATCAGAAGACGTGGTCAATCAGGCAGAGGTCAGAATCTGAGGATCAGTCTGAGGAGTAGTCAGCAAAGCAGAGGTCGGGTTCCGGAGGTCAGATGAGGTCACAAGGCAGGCAGAGATCAGAAGGCAGGCAGCAGGCAGATTGGTCAAAGAACAGGCCGAGGTCAGTACCAGAGAGATACTCCGAGGGTACTACCTGGGGAGACGGACAGACGAACACAGGAACAGAAGGATGCTGGAACAGTAGGACACAGGAACAAGGCTGGAACAGTAAGATCCTGGAATGAGGCTAGAACAAGACTGGAACGAGACTGGAACAAGGCTTAGCACGCAGTGACAATCTAGCACACAATACAATGCCGACCCGATTGCCAAGGCAAGGAAGTGTAGGCAGTGACTTCCTTAAGTAGTTCCTTCAATCAGGGTGCGCTGCGGAGCTAGGACCCACCCCTGGCCCTTCAAGAGGCTGGGTGTTCCGCACGTGCGCGCAGGGGCGTGGCCAACGCCACAGAAGACACCGAACTCCGGCGTGAGGCCTGGTGCGCAGTGGAAGGCCCGACGACCGCCGCCGCGGGACGCAGAGGCCTGTAGGAGCTCGCAGCTGCCGCAGGGGAGGCTGACCCAGGACCTGCATAGGAGCCAGAGAGGTGAGCAGGCCCGTGCGCGGGCCGGACGCGGACGAGACGCACAACAATCTGGTTATACAAAAAGGTTTTGGGAGGTTTTTGACTAAGGATTATACATTTGTAAACTAAGCTATGAGCTTGTTAGCCTTGGCTTAGTATCTGAAGTCTTTTCCTCCATTAAAAAAAAACAAACAAAAAAAAAAAACTCAAAAAACTTTTCTTACTGCTACAGGTTTCATTTACTCTTATGATTGGAATTTTTTCATATACTGTGATTTAACCAGGTACATATTGGCTTCTGGTTTGTTTTTTCCCTGCCCTAATCCTAGCATTGGTCTAAGCTGGGTTTTATTGTGTTCTTTTTTCCTTGCCAAAAACCCTATTATATACCAGTGTTAAGTTTGCACAAAAAATGCATGCTAAAACAAGCATTAATTTCCATGCTAAGATAGTGCGACTTATCACATCGGCCCCTAAATCCTCTCACTTTGGATCAGCATTGATTTCCGATTAACATGATAGAAACAAAGATCCACAAATAAGTTGTACAGGACTGCAACTTATTTGTTGACCTTTATTCTCATGAATCCAACACATCCAGTACTTGATTAAAATTATAAAATTCATTTAACACCTGCAGTACAAAGCAACTTTATATCCCCTGGCACATTCTGCAGCTCTTTCCTACTGCACAGCTACATGCTGCGTCAGGAAATTATTTTTCTAAAAATGCTTATTTTAATTTCCTGATTGTTAATTCATATACACAAGCAAACAAAAAAATGCCTGACTCATTTCCACTTCCCCACTAACTGGATTTCTTACACAGTTTGCTATGTAGACGCACATACCTCAATTAGTTACAGAAACTTTCCATCGTCTTTGGCCTCCATACAGCAGCTGACTATAAATATCATATTCATCACCAATAGCAACAGAAACTATAAATTGTCCTATACCAATCTGCAGGACTGAACATTATACTTGAAACAAGGAAACTGTTAGCACTCAGCTAGAACAAGGACTGCAGAGAATGGCTAAGGCAATATCATATTTATTTGTTATGATTTGTTAACCTCGTTTTTTAAGAGATTCCTCCAAGAGACCTTTCACACAAACAATTTGAAAGTCATCCAAAACTTTAGTGGCAATATATTTTTTTTAATATGATCATAAGGCACTCAAGTTCTATGAGTTCAAAGAACAAGTACTTAGGAGTCGCAAATTATAAATTCACTAATTCTACTTAATTTAGGATACAAATAAAATTAATTTTCAGAAGTTGTTGTGCCATCATTATACCAGTTTTATGTTGTTAGATATCTATTTATTTGCAAAAATGTCAAACTCTGGTTTCAAAAAGGCCCAAATAAATATACATGATATGTTGTGGAGAACAGTGTGGTGAACACTTAATACAATAATTTAATCATACACCTCTCACTTCAAAAGCCTGGAAATTCACATAAAGTTATATTTCTTTTTTTTTATATTCTTTATTTATCCATTTTTTTAAACATTATAATGCAAAAGATAAGCTTACATCAAGCATCAGCAAACCCAAATTTCACTTAACTGTTATAAAGAAACAGAAGAGCCATGGAATACAAAAATGGAACATGATCTATATATCACTCACAACAATCAGGCCGATACAGTAAAGCGCGGCCGCGGTGACCCTGTTTCTAACCAGCTTTGTACCCACAATTTGGCCGCGCAAGTCTAACCCGCGATTCACTATCCGTTTTTACCAATCCTTACCGCTTCTTTAAATCGACGCGTATCCCTTTCTGCCCATGGCATGTATATGATATGTAAACGATCGGATTAGCTATTCCCTCCCATACAGTAACATGCGGCCCAATTATCGCCTTTTTAACCAACTGTTTTGCCGCGTCTTTAACCTGCTAATTTACTGCCTACCCTGACCCTGACGCAGGGCGAAAATAGACTCGACATGTTATTAAAGCAAATAGAAATTGTAACAAAAGTAAACTTACTGCATGCTTCCAGCAGCCCCAGTCCTCTCTCCCCTCCTCCCGAGGAGCGCACCGCGGCTCCCCTGCCTCCCGGGGCAGCCGGCGGCGAAAGCGGCTTCCAGCAGCCCCGCCGGCCAAGGTGCATGAACGCACGTCCAATTTGGGCGCTCAAGCAGCGAAGGCGCATGAGCGCACGCCGTGACCTCGGACGTCCATCCGGACGCTCAGGTCACGGAGTGCGCTCATGCACCTTCGCTTACCTCAGGAGATCTTTCTATCCAGTTTGTCTAAGATAGTGGCTGCAATTAAGCTGCACATCACAGCAACCCGGCGCATGTTATAAAATCTGGGGTCAGCGCACGCAAGGGGTGCACACTTGTGCACGCCGAGCCCTAGGGGAGCCCCGATGGCTTTCCCCGTTCCCTCCGAGGCCGCTCCGAAATCAGAGCAGCCTCGGAGGGAACTTTCCTTCCGTTCCCCCCCCCCCCACCTTCCCCTCCCTTCCCCTATCTAACCCGCCCCCCCAGCCCTACCTAAATCCCCCCTCCCCCCACCTTTATTTTGTTCTTTACGCCTGCCTCTCCTATCCCCCAATGTATTAAAAAATGCAATGGTAGTTCATGGGAGGTCCCTTCCACCAGACCCCCCTCCTGTATGCCCAGTCACATGACTGGGGCAATGTTCAGTGATCGGACCTAGGCCAGTAGATTGGGACAAGGTCAGGTCAGCGCCATTTTGAAAAATGGCACCATCCTGTCACGGGGCTGGGGCGTGCCCCGGGTCCCACTGCTGTTAGATTGTAAGCCCTCTGGGGATAGGGAAATACCTTCAAGTAATCTGCTTTGAAGTGCCGAAAAGCAAAATATAAAATAAAAATAAATATGCAGGTTCTTACATTTTTTGAGGTGATATTATCTGAGACATTAAAAGATTCGTTTTTGCTTGTTTTTCTTTTATTCTCCACATGTAAAAAGGTTTTAAAATCAACATAATTGCTCCCAGGGGAGGTGGCAGGGCTCTGATCTTGCTTCAAGCAAAAGTTAATTTTAGGGTTAGTTATATATATGGCATTGAGGGCTGCTGGAGATGACTAAAAGGCGTGCATCATTTGGGGGAATGAACATATATAGGCAGATACCTGGGTGGAATAGAAGGCTTTAAAGGAAGGTCTATTGCAGCTATTTCAGGAAATGAGAAATTCTCTGCAAAAAAAAGGGGAGGCACCTTTTCTAATAACAGTTGCTATTCAAGTCTTTATGCTACATTCAGGCTCCAAAGGCTAAAAAAGTAGTGACCCAAGCCTTCTGCATATAGGGTCAGAATTTACATTCAAGCATGAAATCAGGCACTTTGCATTACATTCCTAAACTTTTCACATGGTTAACCAATTTCAGCCAAATTTTTAAAGACTATTTGCATTTAAGTGGATGCGCGGAGTTTTCTACCAGTACTTTAGATGATGGGGTCCAAAAATTTGGTCCACATTATGAATGAGCCCACGTTATATCGAGTTTATAATTTTTGCTGTAACAGATAAGAGATGTGATAATCTTATACTGTACAATTTTTTTTTGGATGCTGGAAATAAAGATTTCATCAAAATGACTTTCTTACATTTGCTTTAAATCTGCTACCAGTTATTTCATGAAGTGTTTGAGTACTATTTGAAAGGATAAATAACCATTCCCTCTTTTTCCAGTCCACTCAGCTCATGATTTTATAAACTTCTGTCATATTCCCTCGTAGTTGTCTCTTCTCAAAGTTGAAGAGACCTAACCTATTAAGCCTTTCTTCATAAAGGATCCATTCTATCCCCGTTATTTTTGTTGCCCTTCTCTGAACCTTTTCTAGTCCCGCTATATCCTTTTTGAGATGGTGCAACCAGAGGTGTACACAAGACTCAAGGTGTGGTCACACCATAGACCTTTACAGATGCATTATGATATTCCCAGTTTTATTCTCTATTCCTTTCCACCAGATTCCCAACATTTTCAATGCTACATACCGAGCTGAGGATTTCAAGCTATTGTCCACAGTGACTCCGAGATCCTTTTCCTGATTAGATGGCTCAAATTGCTCAAATGCAAATATATGTGAAACAAAAATATTGAGTGTCCCAAAAATTGAGATCCCATTGAGATCGAAAAAAGAAAAGAGAAGCCATAGATGTCAGTCGCTGGGTTGAAAAAGTTGGACTTCATCAGTTGCTATGTGAACACGGAATTTAATCCCCTGAGGCAGGACTTTGTCTGAAACGCGATCGTGTTGGGATTAGGACACTCAATGGATGAGTATTCATATTTTTGTTTCATATATATTTGCATTTGAGCAACTTGAGAGCCGATATTGACATAAAGAGCTGGGAGTCCATCAGCAAAGTGAGGACATCATTTTTATTAAAATTGAAAAATTTATTAAAAAATATATGAGAGGTGTTGAAATTAAAATTAAAGTAAGGTGACCCTTTACCACATTAGAGTCTGTTATGCACAGACCCTTAGAGTAAGGGGCCTACATTAGTAAGTTGTTTGTGGCTATAAGATTGTGTTGAGTGAATACCAACCAGTTAAACCATTATTATAGGCTTTTGAAAGTTGCTACATTATATGCCATTGAATTGTGAACAGGTTTAGCCAATTTAAGTGCATTTAATGCAAGTAAATGGCTTTTGAAAATTGCTACAATAGTATTTTACATTTACATGCGGAACTCCTTTGAAAATTCACCTGATACTCTAATGCTTTACAATTTTACTGTAATGTTCCTGCTAAGAAGGTAGGAAAATAAAATTAGCTTTAATCCACGACCATAACCATCTTACTTTAAGAAAGTAAATTGCTGTTCAGGAGCACAGCTTGGAAACTGACACTTTATAGTAACAGGATGTCTGAAGTCAACATGTCAATAAGCATGTGGGCGTTCTGTGTAGTTACAACAAAGTCAACAAATATTTTAGGCAATTAAAGAATGCAGTGCTTTTTCAAATGTTATTTATTCTGTGAAATTCAAAGGTGTACTCATTTTCAGGACGATGTAATATCCGCGCGAGAAAAACAGGCGCTCATGACCGAGTGCCCGCTATCCTAACACGTGCCCATCCACCTCTCTCTCGAGTGCACGATACAGTAGGCAAATGAGCCACTGTGTTAAAAAGGAGGCGCTAGGGGAAATTGTGTGTCCCTAGTGCCTCCATGGCATCGGGCACCCAGGAGAAGTGGCTGTGCGAGGGTTAGGAAAATGGACACTCAGAAATTGAGCGTCCGTTTTCCTAACCTGAAAAGCAAACCAGAAGACGGTCTATTGTAGCTAGAAGGTGGAAGAAATGTAGAATAGGCCAGTCGCCTTAGATTAGAAGAACTTTATTAGCACAATCATAGGAAGTAAAAAAGCCCAACTGACCGAGTTTCGCTTACATAGCTGCATCAGGGGCTTATACGATGAAGTACATCACTTGATGCATTGAACTAATTGGTGAATATATCAATAGGGATAATGCTGAAAAAATACTCTGTGTGTGTTAATGAATCCATACGGCACAGCCCATATGTTTCTATTGCAAATATGCGCTGTACTGGTCTCTCCAACATTCGCATTCAAAACACTATTGATATATTCACCAGTGAGTTCAATACATCAAGTGATGTACTTCATCGTATAAGCCCCTGATGCAGCTGTGTAAGCGAAACTCGGTCAGAGTTGGGCTTTTTTACTCCCTATGATCGTGCGAATAAAGTTCTTCTAATCTAAGGTGAATGGTCTATTCTACATTTCTTCCGTTTTCCTAACCTGACCACCATCAAGACTTTTTTTTTTTAATCTTTTTTTCTACATTGCTGCTTTCTGTGGTTCCTCCGACTTAATATTGCCACAATATTAAGTCGGAGGAACCACAGAAAAGCTTTTCTGTTCAACTTTTGGGACTCCTCAAAACTTAATGCCAGCTCCAGGGCTGGCATTAATTTTTGAGGGTTAAAATATGCGTGCTTGTTGGGCACTTGGTTATTTTTACATCGGGGGGTAATATAGCTAATAGCTTCATCAATATGGCATTTACATGTGGTGAGCGCTATCAGCTACGCCCTTGTTTGGACTCACTGATCCACTTATTGCATCAGGGGTTATGTACTCGTGTCCAAAATGTATGTCCAACCGTGAGTTAACCTGTGCACACAGTATTGCATCAGCCTATTTATGCATGGAGATATTTGGGGTCTTGTGAATTAATATGTTCACATTCTAGTTAAACAAAATAGATAGAAGGAGAAGAATGGTGAATCAGAAATTGAATGAAATGGTGGGATAGGGATACCAATTGGAAAGGAGCATTATAGAAAGCTGAGGGGAAACAACGGGGGAAGGGAGAGAGAGAGAATGAGGTAGAGGAAGAGAAATGGAATGAACAGAGAAACTGAAAAAAAATATGAATTTTCAAAGAGTTGTGTGTGGATTGCGGGTGTAGATAAAGCATATATATGCGTAAGTAGCATGCACATGCATGTATGATATTTTATATACCTCACGAGTATGTTCGCACTTGCAGAATCATGCGTAAATTTTACAAAAAAAAAACAGGTGGCCTGAAGCATTCCGAAGAAGGGTTTATAAGTACGTGTGCAAGTTGCTATCTTATAAGAGGTATATGTGCATACAGTACCGAACCTGTCTGAACACGTTTTACACTAATGACTCACGCAAATGGACTTGTCTTTTTTCTGCAGTTTTTGGGTGGGAGGTCTGAGTGAACTGGTCGTGGGTTCGGCGTGAAGTGTTACAGGGTCGAGGTAAATTGGTGAAGGTATAGGCAAATTCATGATTCCGAGTATGTTCACAACTAAGTAATTTCAGAACAGTGTATGTGCATTGAATTCCGGGTTATTACACGTGCACGTAAAATATATATGTATAATTTTTTTTAATGGTTCCAGCAAGTACGCATGCTTCTGCATTACAAATATAAGCACATATTGAAACATGTGTGTGTATACGTTTGGGACAGAAATGTACAATATTTTATAAACTATGCAGCTTCCATCACATAGTTTATACAATAAATTGTAGACCCGATATAGTGCAAAATCACTTAGAACGCGGTCAAAGGTTAACTCCCAATATTTTCAGTGTTGAAATATATATCTTATTTCATAATTTTTTATTTTTTTTTAAATCGATAATAATAGAGTACAAAAGTTTTGTTCTTAGCAATGAAACCTGTTTCTTTGGGCTAAAGCATATTAAGCTGTGGAATTTCCTTCTGAAAGACAGAATTAATAGTAGGATAGATTTTTAAAAAGGTTTGAATACATTTCTGGATGACAGATCCGTGACCAATTATTAGCCAGGTAGACTGCTCTCAGAGTGGACAACATGGAGTGGATCTGCCCATTAAGATCTGCTGAGTGCTTCCTAGTGACCCAGATTGGCCACTTGCAGAGATAGGATACTGGGCTCGATGGACCATTGGTCTGACCCAGCATGGCCCTCCCAAATTCTTATGGATTTTATCTATTTCTTTTCTTCCATCCTCAAACATAGGCATTGCCCATGCTTCCAAATTTAAAACACTGACAGTGTCATTTAAGAATTGGAAAGAGAAAGAAGGAAGATGCCTAGGCAATGTATATTCTGTACTCAGGATGTCTCAGTTCCACAAGGCAGTAAACATGTGGGCGTTCTATTTAGTCTCAACCAAATAAACACTCATTTTATGTGATTAAACAGGGCAATGTGCAGGATGTGTCATCGTGCTGGCATTAAAAATGCCAGAGAAAACACACAAAATAAGAGAAAGTAGATGATGTAAATCAGGAAATACGTTTCAACATTCAAATATTATACCTATGCATCATATATGGAATAACATTGAGTGCATCTGAAATATAATTAGCCACAACTCGTTTCAGTATTGAGAACAAGCAGCATTGTATATAAAATTACACCATCACCCAGCTTCTCCAAGAGACAGACTCCTTTCTTTTTTAACAAGATATTCCTTTTTTGCATATTTCCTGTTATAAAAAGCACTTATTTATGTATCAAGATGTCAATTTTTAAAAACATTGCTCACGCAAAAACAGTCACAATCGCGCGTAGGTGGGCCGCACGCGAGCAACACAGATTTTAAAAAGCTGCAAATTATGCACATATGTACCCATGTGCACATGAGAAATAAGGGGACGGAAAAGGCACGGGGCATGGGCATTCTAGGGCTAGGCCAATACTCTGTATTTTAAAACGGAAAACTGTAGCACGTTTAGGCTAGATATCCACTTAACTTTACTGCTTCTCCTGATGAGGAGCAAGTCTGTAGATCTCGCATTTTAGAGCTTATATGACAGGATGAGGAGTCCAAGTCAACTGGGCAGTATAAAGAACCAGAGGGATCTGAAAGTCTTCCATATTAACTGGACAAACTGGTAATGTGCCTCACTCAAGCATGTTTTAAAATCCGCTTAGGAAGAAATTTCAGGTGAGTACGGAGAACTGTTAGGGAAAAACTGCATGTACGAGAACTTGGAGCCACTGCAACTAGGAACACCACTTTCCATGTCAAGTATTTTAGAGAAGCTTCTCCTATGGTTCAAAAGGAGGCTTTATTATTTGGGAAAGTACAATATTAATTTCCCACAGAACAGATGGCTTTTGTATCAGAGGTATGACATGCCATAGGTCTTTCATGAAGTGAGGTATCAATGGATGAGCAGAGATCAGTTTGCTATCCGAGTATAGTAAGCTGCTACAGCACTGAGGTACACCCGTATAGACCAGGTGTAGAGGCCGGAGTTAGAAAGATGGAACAAGTATTTAAAAGATGCTTAGGCTCTCAAGAAAATGGATGAAAAGAGTTTTGATGACACTATTTGGAGTACCTGTACTATTTGAAGGCATAATTCCTTCTAGTGGAAGGTTTCCTAGAGGAGGATGGTACAATGTCCTGTCTTCCTGTATCAAGAGCACAAGGTCAGTTTCCAAATAGATAGTAGGACTGTTGGAAAGTTGTACAAGATACCAGATCTACCTGGGCCATGCCATGGCCATAAGAATTAAATGAGTGTGGTCCTGAAGTACTTTCTGTACTGTTCTGGTAATAAGCAGTAACGATGGAAAAGTGTTCATCAACTCCTGTTAAAGAGGAAAGTGTCTTGAGCTAACCTGTGATTGCTTGGTAAATTTGAGCAAAATTGATTTAGTTTTGCATTCTGCTGTGAGGCAAACAGGTCCACCAATAGTAGACCCCATAAGTTGATGAATTCATCAAACATGGACTGCTGTAGAGACCATTCGTGTGGTTGAAACACTCTGCTTAGCCAATCTGCCAGCATGTTAGAGATGCCCAGCAAATAAGTGGCCTGAAGAGCAGCTCGATTTGTCTCCACTTAATGCCACATTTTTAGGGCCTCTTGACATACAAGGAGGCCATGATCCCGTTCCACCTTGCTTATTGATGCAAAACATAGTGAACTGGTTGTCAGTTTGAATTAGTATGCTCCTTCCCTGAAGAAGATGCACAAAGGTTGATAGAGCATATCTGATTGCTCTCAGCTCTAGAAGGTTGATCTGATAGCGGCTCTCTTGAAAAGAACAGAGGCCTTATGTTTGAAGAATTCCAGTATGCACGCCTCATCTTTTGCAAGAACTACTTTGTAAGGGAATGACTGAAGAGGGGCTCTTTCTTTGAGAACTTGTGGGAATAACCACCATTACAACTCTCGTTTCATAGTCTTTTTGATCTGTACTGGAGACAACAGTTGCTGTTTTAATTGATCGTATTCGGATCATAGATCCCCATTAGAAGTTATGGATGAGAAGATAAGTCAGCAGAATCACATGGATGGCCGCTGCCATATGTCTAAGAACCAATAGGAATCATACTGCAGACGAGTGAGAAGAAGAAAGCAAGCTGAGGATGAGTGACAATATGGTGTTTGCTTGGTTGGGAAGTAAGAATGTTTTTTCCTGTATCAAGTTTATGCAAGCCCAGATGAATCTGAGACTCTGAGTGAGCTCCATTGTTGAAGTCTTGAAGTAGCTAAAAAAAAACTTAAGCATTGAAGCAGAGCTATGGTTGAAATCAGAGAACATAGTACTGTGTCCCTTGTCTTCACTGTGATAAGCCAGACTTGTGATAAAGATAAGCTGCCACTACGAGGCATTTTGTGAAGACTTTCAGGGCTGACATGAGGCCAAATGTGAGTACTCTATCCTGATAGTAAGAAGTCTCCACCTGAAAGTGAAGGTAGTGCAAATAAAAAGGGTGGATGCATGTGTTAGCATGTGCATTCTTCAGATCCAAGACACACATCCATTCATCTTTCTGTATATAAGGCAGAATCATACAAAGGGAGTTAATTTTGAATTTTTCTCAGAGTATATGTTTGTTCAGGCGTATCAAGTAGAGAATGGTCCACAGTTCTCCCATTTTCTTGAAATATCAGGAATAAAACCCCAGGGCATATTGAGACTGTTGAATTGGTTGGCAAACTGATTGGACTTCAAGTCAAAACTGTGGTAAATGAGACAGATACAGATGGTGCATCGAACAATGCGAGAGGGATGAAAGCTGGGAGAAATGTAACCAGTACTCAGACTGCACAATGTGAAGGTCCTTGGTGATTCCATGAAATGTTGGATTCCTCCCTATTACTGGTAGAATCAGGCTTTTATTCCTAAAAGCCTTCAAAGATTTCCAAGATCAACAGACAGTCAAGCAAAATGGAAACAAACGTCACTAGCTGACTAATTGTTACTCAAAGCCTTCATAGATAATATTGTGTTAGCAATTGTTTTTATGTATGTATATGCTTTGCCAAAATGTGTACATTTTTATGTAGCCTGTCTCAAACCTTGGAGGGCATGGGATATAAATAATTTTAAAATCTACTAGATAAGGGAGCCCGGACCGACGTGCCGCAAATGCGCAGTAGAGAGCAACTCTACCGCGCATGCGCGGGTGAGCACGTCGGCCCGAGCTTGCCCATAACAAAAATGGCGCTGGAAGGAGCGGCGGCAAGGAGCAGTGGCGGCGGCGGCGAGGAGCGGCGGCAAGGACCAGGAGCGGCGGCGGCGAGCGGCGGCAAGGACCAGGAGCGGTGGCGGCGAGGAGCAGCGGCAAGGACAAGGAGCGGTGGCGGCGAGGACCAGTAGCGTCAGCAGCGGCAAGGTGCAGTAGCGGCACGCGCGCGCGAGGGACCTCCCCTGAAGATCTTCCATTTGTGCTATCCGGAAGAGGAGTTACTGAGGGGAGGGGAGAGGGGAGGAGGGAGTGACTGAGGGGGAGGAGGGAGTGACTGAGGGGAGGAGGGAGTGACTGAGGGGGAGGAGGGAGGGAGAATAAAGGGTGAGGGGAGAATGAGGTGGGAGGGAGGAGAATGAGGGAGGGGGGAGGTGGGAGGGAGAATAAAGGGTGAGGGGAGAATGAGGTGAGAGGGAGAATGAGGGAGGGGGAGGTGGGAGGGAGAATAAAGGGTGAGGGGAGAATGAGGTGGGAGGGAGGAGAATGAGGGGGCGGGGGAGGAAATGGACCGAAATTTTTTTTTAATGTAGCCCGTTGTTACGGGCTTAACAGCTAGTAAAGAAATAAAAGAAACAGAGTATTCAGAGTGATCCTGGTTTGGGTTAGGCCTGTTGTGTAGATTTCTATTGCTGGAGATGTCTTTACAGGGTCTGGCCGGAAATCACTGCTGAGACTGGGTTGGAATGGGCAGTAGACTGTATTCTTGAAAAGACTAATATGGCCTCCAGTGGAAATATGGTCGCTTGTATGAATAGAAGTGATCCTGTTCTGTGGAGGGTTATTTGGGAACTGTTGAAAGCGACTGCACTGCTACATTGTGGTCCTTAATCTGTGCGACTGACAAAGTTTTTTCCCTCAACAGACTTTTGTTAGGGCTAGAAGTGAGGGAACACCACCCGGGTCGGTTTTCCACCTAGCTAGTCCCTTCCCCCACAGGTTGAGCCCTTGGGCTCTGGGAGACAGTAGGGCTTTGCAGTGGCACTAGTGTATCTTGGTAAGTTCGGGCAAGGGCAAGAGCTGATACTGTTGCAGAGTGCTGGTAAGGACTGGAACAGGATCTTGAATGCAGGCTAGGATAGGAACAGGATCATGAGTGCAGGCAAGTACTGGAACTGTGGCTTGAGTGCAGGGAAGGACTGGAACTGTAGCTTGAGAGCAGGTAAGTAGTGGAACTAGGGTTACAGTGCAGGCAAGACAGAACAAGGACAGGACTAACAAGGTCAGGGTGCACAGAACACATAAAGGCCTGAAAGCTAGCTAGACAAGAAGAAATCAGGGTGCCCGAAGGCCATAGGTAAGATAGAAGGCCTGAGAAGGCCACAGAGCTAGGCAGGAGGCTTAAGAAGGTCACAGGGCTAAGGCTAGGCAAAAGGCCTGAGAAGGCCACAGGGCTACGGCAAGACAGAAGGCTGCAGGGCAAGGAACGAGAAGGCCCGGAGGCCACATGGCAAGGCAAGGAATCAGGACAAGGAGCCAAGGCAGACTCAATGCAAAGACATCAAAGCAAGGAACAGACAGACTTGGGTGTAGTGCAAGCAAGGAGGAGGAGCTTGGCAAGGCTAGAGACAAGGTTTGCCAAGGAATTCTGGTGTCTAGGAGGCTGCACCATAGGCTGGACTGGATGAGTGGTGAGGAGCTGACGTAGAAAGCATGGAACGGAGCTCTGGGAAGACCTCTGCTGGTCGGGAGGGCATCAATAGTCAGGATACGATATGGCTGCATAGCAGGTGAAATTGTAACAGTTGTTGCCTAAGCAGGGGAGGTCTGCTAATTTTTTTTGGTGTCCTCATGGATGCTACTCGCCTGAAGCCACAGCATAAGTCTAACCCCAATAGAGTCAGATGAAGAACATGAAATGGAATCAAAGGATTCATATACTGATTGGATAAGATGGTGGATACCCTCTTCCACATCTAGCAGTAGTTATTGCCTTTGTGACAAGTAAGAAAGGTTTCAACTTTTGAATGCACCATATAGAACTGATGAATGGTAATATGAGCAGAGAGCATAGCATGTTGAAAAACCTTCTTGCCAAAGTTATCTAGAAGCTTGTAGATTTTTTTCTAGGTGAAGAATTTGAGAGAATGTGTGCCTTCTTTGCTTTCTGCATAGCAGATTCTGCTACTACAAACTGGTGGTGCAACTGGATGACACCAAAGCCTGTTGATTGTTGGACTCTGAATTTGAGGTCTAACTTCCTTGGGAGCTTCCCCACACTTGCATTGAGAATGTTGTTAAGTGTAAGGGCTGCTAGTTTGGCTGATGTACCCAATATTTGAAGAAGCCTGAGGAACTTGGATTAGGGATCTTTGCGGACATGGATGCCTAATGCATATCCATCTTTTGCTCAAATTTAGAATAGGTGAGATCCTCCAGTAGTGAGGTGTGATCTGGTGGATCCGGAAGAGGATCAGATGGTATGCTGGTACAGTCTTCATCCAAGGCTAAAGGCATAGAGTAGCTTACCAGGGTTCCAGTGAGGAAAAGGGCAAACTGGGAGGAGCTCAGAAGAGGAGTCACCTGGTCTAATACCTCCAACCTGCTTGAATCTGCTGAAATAGATGATGAAGAACCCTGAGCAAGGGGGGATGATGAATGCACCCCTATAGATGATAACCGGTCTGTGGAATTGCTGCAGTGAGAATGGAGAAGAGTGGTGGGAAAGTTCCTTCCCTCTCTTTTGTTAGAGAAGAACTCCACACCAAGTCTGCAATTTGGTTGAGTGACTGATGTGCCCTCTAGCCTGGTGTAGGTGGTGGAACACCCTTTTCAGAAACCAAAACAGGCTCCTGAATTAGGAGAAGTGGCCTCTTAGAAGTGAGTGGCACTATAGAGGTCACCGAGACTGCAGTCTCCAGGTGAAGTCCCTCCACCAGTAATCTTGGCAGGATAAGTGCCCTGGGTTATTGATAGGGACAGAGGCAATTTGACACCTTCTCCTGCCAATCTAGGATAGGTTGTATAGAGTTATGTTGGCAAAGCAATTTAATAAATCGGTCTGATGTGGCTGCATTGATTGCTTCAATAGGGTAGAACAGGGGTCCCCAACCACCGGTCCGCGGACCGGGACCGGGCCGTGGGAGTTTTTTGCCGGTCCGCGGTGCCGCCAAGCACCGGCAGGGGTGTCGCGCGCTCCCGGTCCCTCCCGCTGCTCTTCCTTCCCTGCTGCCGTTGCCGCTGGGCTATCAGCGCGTTCAAGCCCAGCGGGAACGGCAGCGGTGCAAAAAAAAAAAAAAAAAGCTGTGGCATCCGCGGCTGGCTTTTCTTCTTCCCGCCCCCCCCCCCCCTCCCTCTGACCCGGAACAGGAAGTGAATCGCAGTGCACGGGAAGGAGAAAGCCGTGCTGCATGAAAAAATAGCGACAGCAGCATCGGCTCCTGAGCAATCGAAGCAGCTGATAATAGGCAAAGGAGACAGCAACGTGAGCCTCCTGCGGCCGATGGGATTCTTCTTTCTTGGCCTGTGGGGGCTGGAGGAGGAGGTGGTGCAGCCATCGTTTGTGCTCGGGGGGGGGGGGGGGGGAGAGGAAGTGAGTGAGAGAAAGAGAGAGAAGCAGGCAGCCAGCATGTGTGATTGACTGGTCAGAGAGCTGATGTGTGTGTGTGTGAGAGAGAAAAAGCATGGAAGTGAGAAGTCTGGGTATGTGAGAAAGCATGGGCGTAAGAAGCCTGGTGTTGTGGGGGTGAAAGAAAGCATGGGAGTGAGAAACCTGGGTGAGTGTGCATGCATGAGAGAGAGAGACTGCTTGGTAAGGTGACGGTGTGCGTAAGAGAAAAAGACTGGTGTGTGTGAATGTGAGAGAATGTGATTCAGGTAATGAGAAGCCTGTGCACGTGGAGAGTGAGCATGGAAATGAGAGAGACTGGTGTGTGTGTAACAGAGAGAAAGTGATTATGGGAATGAGAAGCCTGTGCACGTGAAGAGAGTGCGCATGAGAGTGAGAAACCTGGGTGTGTGTGAGACACAGCATAGGAGGGAGAAGCCTGTATATCTGAAAGAGAACATGGGAGTGGGAAGCCTGTGTGTGTGTGTATGCATGAGCGAGATCAGGTGACTGGTGTGTGTGTGTGTGAGAGAGAGAGAGAGAGAAATAAAGTGATTATGGGAATGAGAAGCCTGTGCATGTGAAGAGTGAGCATGGGAGTGAGAAACCTGGGTGTGTGTGAGACACATCTTGGGAGGAAGAAGCCTATATATCTGAAAGAGAACATGGGAGTGAGAGACTGGTGAGTGTGTGTGTGAGAGAGAGAAAGTGATTATGAGAGTGAGAAGCCCATATATGTAAGTAGAACATGGGAGTGGGAAGTCTGTGTGTGTGTGTATGGCATGAGAGAAACTGTTCAGGAAGGTGACTGGTGTGTGTGTGCCAAAGACTGTTTGGGAGATGACTGGTGTGTGAGAGACAGAAACTGGTCATGGGGGCATGACTGGTATGGTGTGTGTGTGTGAGTCATGGGCACTAAGGAAGAGGACCATAAGTATAGAGCTTAGCTTCTACTGCTGCTTCTGGTGTGTGCCACGGCCTGCAGGGAAGGGGAGTAGGACAGCTGCTGGAGGGGGTAAGTAAAAGTGGCTTTTTAAGTTTATTTTTCTTGACTGCCATTTTAAGTGTGTGATGTCTGCTTTTTTGAAATATTTTATTGGTGTTTGGAGAATGTTTAATAGTTTTTATGAGTTTTTAATTGTTGGATGTTATTCTGTTCATAGCTGTTTTGAAACATTGATTCTGCTTATTAGTATAGTTTTACAATTATTTCTGTGTGGGGATCTATAGCTGCTTGCTAGTTCTGTTTTCCTAATAAGAGGTGTATTGGTTTTTAGGACCTGATTTAATATTTGTAGTGTTGCCTTTTCATAGATAGGGTTGCTCCTGTTTGAGTGTATTGCATAATGCAGGTGTAACTGAGTTTATGTGCATTACTACAGATCCTGGGAGTATGTTAGGTCGGTTCTGTGTCTGCTACCGAGATGAAATATTTTGCTAGCATGTAAGCGTTTGTATCGGTCTTATTTGTTGTGTTTTCTCAAGAGGACATGCATTGGTGGTAAACTGCTGTCTTTTCATAAGTAGGGCTATTGAACCTGGAAGTAGAAGGAGTTTGAGTTATTGTTACTGAGATGTCACCAAAACCAGAATATCTTTTTTGTAGGGTGAGTTGTGTGGGGAATGTCATAATTCTGCTTTACATCCATTATTGTGGGTCAGGGGGGTTCCCGTGGATACAAACTGTACTTTTACATCTAGCCCCATGACGATCATGGGTCAGTGTGCCATGCATATGAGAACCTATGGTGAGTTGAGTCACATTCACATTATAAATGTCATAATTAAATGATAAGTGTGCACTAAAATCCAACCCCCTCCATAACCCCGCCCTCATATGACCAAAGCCCCGCCCCCTGCCCCGCCCTGCCGGGCCATGGAAAAATGGTCTTGCTTGAAGCCGGTCCCTGGTGCAAAAAAGGTTGGGGACCACTGGGGTAGAATGTTTGGATACCTTGCATGCTTTGTCATGCTTTAATGGGTCTTTGGAGATGCTTGTCAAGGAGTCTGGCATAGGTTGACAATATTCCATCAGAGCTGCGCAATGGGTTCTTGCACTGTGCCTCGCAGAATCATGTATGCAGGTCACATGCTTGCGAGGAGTCAGAGAAAAGAGCATTGAGTGCACTGATGCATCGTGAGTCGAATGTGTTGGTGCACCATGCAACGGAATGCATCACAGCTTCATGTATCGCTTGAGTTGGTGCCTCATGCATGGAGTGCATCAGAGTTTTGTGCATCAAGCACCTCGATGTGACCTATGTCAAGCGCCTAGATATGCCGTGTGCCACTGGGATCGGTGAAAATTACAACAGGCAAATCAATGCAGCATGCATCACTGATGCTGTTGACGGCCATGTTGACGGCACTGGTGCCTTTAAACCACAGTTATAATGCTTATGTTTTTTTGATGCAGGCTGAGATGGTTTAACTGATTGATGCCTCTTCCATCTTCAATGCAGGGCAGCTGGTGGAACTAGACTCCGAAGCTTCAGCCTGAGCAGACAGAGGAGTTTATGATGCTCAGCTCTTTTCCTGGTGAGGCAGATAAGGATGCACTGTGGAGCAAGGATCTATTGCAACTCCACAGATATTTATGCAGTTCCTCAATTTTAAGAGCCCAAGTCCTCGGTGGGTGCGGGGACATCAGGTCCCAGGTACAGCAGTTCTTCTGGTCATGACCTGGCCCTTGGAATCGATAACATAATTCATGTCATCAGTGAGGGACATAATCTTTCCACAGATATAACTCTTAAAGTGCTCACCATAGTTGATTTCATCTTCTGCCCAGCCATGGTAGAAGACCACACTTTGTCATTATGAATTTTTTTTTTTTTTTTGTGGTAGCTCTTAAAAGTTCTGTTGTGGGGCTGAGGAGGCACTGAGGCAACTTTAGAAGAAGAATCTGAAGTAAAGATATATATCAAATAAAGTTTTTAGGATTTTTAAAGAAAAATGTAGGAAAGACAGAGGTCACATCCATGCTGTGCTTAGATTTAAAAATGACTTGCACACTTGCATATGAACTCCTGTACATGCTCAGTAGAGCTCAAAGCTCTACTAGCTTGGAGACACAAGTCCATTTGGTGCCGCTGGATGTTGTCATCCACATGTAATGGCTAATTCAGCTTACTTTTTGACAGAAAACACAAGTTAGTTTACTCATTGAATTTGATTGTTCTGTATTGGCTATGATATCACAAATGACATGGTACACACTCCATGAACCAATCATATTCCAGTGTTTGACATAATCTGTAATTCTTCCAAACAGGTATTTCAGGATTGAAGAATTGTGAGGAGATTAAAGAACTTAAAAATGGCAACTTAAAAATAATAATTTAGTTGACATGTGGCTATTCCCTATTGAATAGTAACAATTTAAGGACTTCTCCTATTAATCAATAGGGAATAGCCACATTTGAAATTTGGAGATTTTTTGGATTAATTCTTCTGGTGGTGTGTAATCCAGGGTTACATGATTGATAGAAACTGAAAAAAAAACAAACCCTTCATATTCTGTAGATGCAGCATTTCTATATCCAGGGAATACATGTAGTTCTATTTCTAAGGCCAGGAGAGAGAGAGAGTGTGTGAGTGTGTGTGTGAGTGTGAGTGTGTGTGTGTGATGGGGAGAGTGCTGACATTAGGGGAAGAGATATATGTGCCCAACCCCGCTAAATCCTAGGGGTGGAGGAAGCTGTTAGTCCTTCTCCCTCATCCTTCCAGTCTGACTGCTTTACCTTTTGCCCCAAGGAGCAAGGGATCAGATGGGGCAGAGGGCACCATGGCCTGAAGAGAGAGAGGAGGCCTGGTGGGACTGCAGCATATCCCCCCCACCCGTGGTCTGAAAAGCTTACAGGTTAATGTAACCCAAAATGTTTGCTCATAGCAACCCAATCCTTAGAGAGAACATTGCAGGCATCACCTTAAATGCCTTAAACATGCTGTTCAAGCACGCTGCTTCACATATTTGCTATATATTATCTAATTCCAGAACTTAATCAGTATTTTCCACTATATTTATAGAACTTACTCAGTATTTGTTAATCACATTTCTAATACCAATTTGAAATGGATACATTTCTACTATTTAAATTGCTGCTACTTTAAAACCAGCTAACAAAAAATGGTTTTAAAAATGCTAAAAAGAATCTAAAAAGCAGTGTAATCAGACTCAAGCAAACCAACATTTACGTGAGCAATGTTTAAATTTCCTGTTAAAGTGCACTCAAGTTGAGAAAGCTCAAGGAGGGGGAGAGTGGAAATGTGCTATATTTATTTAATTAAACAAGTGAGAATTTCCACTTAAAGAGGAAAATCAACAACACTGCAGTAACGATAGCACTTTTTAAAGTAGTACTCTTTTTTCACATTTTATCCATTCTAGCAATTTTAATTACTTAATAATTCACTTTGAAGAGCTAAAAGTTATCTCTTCTGCAAATTCCAGGCTTTTCTGCTAGTGATGTGCATTCAACTTTCCTCTAAACCCCTGCAGAATCTCTCCAGGACCTAGTGCACAAGAACATGACTCCTCGATCGATCCTACGGGGCCTGAAGCACCATATGGGGAGGGAAGAAATATTCTCCATGTCATAGTGTGTCCCAAATCAGAGTGAACATGATTTACAAAACTTTTCGGTTTGTGAGAGTTTACAGTGCTATATTTTAGCACAACAGGTTGCGTGAGTCAGTAGACTGAAGTATTGCATTTAAACTACAGATTTTATATTTCAGATCCTTTTATTCCAAGTCACCTAACAGGAACCCTTTTTTCTTAAATATGTTTCCTGGTGTCGTACAGATGCATGTTTCTCTCATGCTTACAACCCAGCACAGTGTTTCCTTGAAATTGTTGCATTCAGAGTGTTGTTATAACTATGATGGCACTACTTTCTATAAAAATCAGAAAATACCATGGGAAGCTTTCTCCTACTGCAAAGTGCTCACATTATCTTGTGGCTACAAATTCATGATTTTAGATTGTTTTATACCCATTGGCACCTATAAGTGTTTCAAGGATCTTGACAAAGTAGGTTTTTTTTCCTAATATTTGGCTTGATTTCATGAAATATAGAATCCTAATACTGCCCTGAAAATGCAAAATACGAATCAGTTTATTTCACTACTGGTGAGTGGTACAGCCTATGTCCTCTTATTTATTGAAACATAAATCAGTTGTGTTTCGATTCAGATTGAACTAATCTTTGGTCTATTCTGGCTTTACAGTGGGAAAATTCCCCTCTTCAGATAGGTGATTCCTCCTTAATGACATCAGGAAGATATTTCTTAAAATATTCACTGGAAATGAATCTTTAATTTCTTCAGCTTTGCAGTCACATCTGAAAAGAAAACTATATGGTCTTGTAAGCTCATGTACTGTAGTACTTTTGATTATTTCTCTTGGTCTAGTAAAATTTATCAAAACCTACTAAGATTCTAGTTTTCTCTGGGACCAATACAGCCAGCAGAATTCTAAACTCCAAATTTCAAGAAGACGGGAGTAGAGTTGTGAGCATATATGGCAACTCAAATATTTCTGTCCAATAACCTAGGAATTTCAAAAAAGTACTTACTGAATATATACTTTTGGAAGCATCAGGAAAAACAATCCAGATCCTGAATATCTTTGTATATTTGAACACTTACATGCTTCCTGAAGAATCAAGCCTTAACAGATTGTATTATTAGCGATAGCATGAGCGGGTCAGAAGTTAGCATGTGGCACATTTAAAACTAATCGGAGAAAGTTCTTTTTCACTCAATGCACAATTAAACTCTGGAATTTGTTGCCAGAGGATGTGGTTAGTGCAGTTAGTATAGCTGTGTTTAAAAATGGATTGGATAAGTTCTTGGACGAGAAGTCCATTACCTGCTATTAATTAAGTTGACTTAAATAATAACCACCGCTATTACTAGCAACGGTAACATGGAATAGACTTAGTTTTTGGGTACTTGCCAGGTTCTTATGGCCTGGATTGGTCACTGTTGGAAACAGGATGCTGGGCTTGATTGACCCTTGGTCTGACCCAGTATGGCATGTTCTTATGTTCTATGTCTTTTGTTATTGATCCAGAATTGTGGTATCTAAAAGGCATACATTTAACTAAAGCAATTAATGGGTATTGAAATATGTAGAAATATAAAGTTCTTCTGCTCTCCCTCCCACGCCCAGTCTTCAGATTATAGAGGAGGTCAAATACTTGCACATTATCTGCTGGACAATCTACTCCCGTACAACGTCCTCTACTTAGTTTTCTCTTTTCAGTCTCCTTCTCTCTTTGCAATGAGGCATGAGTCAGAAGGTCACACCATGCTGCTGCTATAAAACTTTCTTTTGATTTATGACCTTTAGAAAATAACGGGCAGACATAATATCAGAATAGCTGAATGCCACAATGTTCTCCATCAGTGCTGGCACAAATCCATTTTCCAAAGCGCAGTAATACCTGGTTGCTTGTTTCCTGCTTAAACAGTTGCATGAACAGATTTCTCTAATTTCCGTGGAAAGGATCCACAGGGATGTCAAAAATGAGTAACCTGGATTAAAAAAAAAAAAAAAGATACTAGCTTCAGATATTGTCTTCTCCACAGCTTCTAGTTTTTATTTCACTTCTTTTACTGAGATGAATACAATATCGGGCTGCAAAATGTAGAATTTCCTGTAAATTATAGGAATAATTTTCCCATTTAAGATTTGTGCTCTTTGTAAGTTAATCAAATTATCATATTTTTTACAAAAATAACCTTTATTTCCACATAAAATATGTAACTATTTTACAATGCAATAGCAGTCCAGGTTTTGTCATCATAAAGATACAATTAAAGCCTCACTAATATTTTAGGCAGACCCTTTATAGCTGTGTCTAAATTACTGTAGGTTGAAAACTAAGTTATAACTGGCCTGTTCAGACATCATAGCTGTAATAGATGAATCTATTATTATTATAGAAAGGATAAACTGCAAATAGAAGTAAGAGATAACCAAATCCAAGGCCACAGTTTATAATACAATACTGTTTTATAATGTCATGAACAAACTAATGAGAATGGTGCCAGGCTGAAAATTGTAAATGCTATCTACTATCTGCTGTTAATCATGGTGAAGGGATGTGACATCATGCAGTAGCACACGTACATTATTAAACTATAAGCTTACATTTTTCTCACACAAGCCAACAGGAAGTATTTGTTTTACTTCTCTATTTTTGCAATGCCAGGGTCACTTTTTCAGTTCAGGTCCCAATCCCCTTGGGCTTGATTCACTTAAATTTGAGACTGAGAAAAATGTACAGCTGAAAAATATTTGACATCAGCAAATAAAAAGAACAGTATCTTATACTTAAAAATGTGGCTAACAGATCCTGTGTATATGAAAAGTCAAATAAATCCTCTTTGCACAGGTTTTAAGGTCTGTCCCCCCCTTCCCAAGCATAGAATATGTTATTAGTTTCAATAAATATGCAGAGCTCTCATTATCCTTTTTCAGATATACTGTGTCATTCTCTTGATGGCACCAGGAGAAGTGAAGAAGGAAGAAAAACCATACTGAGTATTATGTCATCCTGTACAAAGGCAGAAGTGGGCAAACGTTCTGGCCTGAAGACCACACTGGGCACAAGTGAAGAATTGAGGAAAGAAGGGGTGACCCCATTGAATCAGAAGTTTTGAAGGACTAGATGAGTAAGGGGAATGTATTACAAAAAAAAGATGATCAGCAATAAGCTGAAGTACCAAATAACTCCGTCATGGGAGGCACCAATGCTAGATCTGTTTCATTAAAATTAAGTTACTCACCTGTACCAGGTGTTCTCTGTTGAAAGCCAGATTAATCAGGCACACATGTGGATGACATCAACCGACAGCACAAAGATGGTCTTGCCCACCATGTAAATCTCCTTTGTCGTACTAGCAAATTAAACTTCCACTCTTAAAGGAGGTGCGAGGGATTGTGTGGCTAATTTATCCTGCTATCTAAAAAGAACACGTGCCACAGGTGAGCAAGGTAAGGACTCCCAACCTGAGGGTGGCATATGATTAGTTTGCTTTTGCAAGTCAGTAGTAGCACACTACAACCCATATTTACAGGGTAGAGTTGAATTAAAGTTTCTCAGAACTTCCTGTGCCAAACAGGAATCTTGCTAGGAAGACAGTGATGAGCAGTGCAAGAATAGATGGAAGACCAAGTAGCAGCCTTGCAGATATCTTCTACATAAGCAGAGCAAAGATATGCTAAGCAAGTAGCTGTAGACCTAATCTGATCGGCTTTTACCTTACTTTGAAGGTATTGACCTGATTGTGAGCAGTAAAAAATACAGAGATCTTAGTCAAAAGAGACATCTTTGTACTGAAAAACACTGCTTAACTGGGGTATAAAAAAATGAATAGCGTGTGAGGAGTTCCTGTGAGATAAACAGAAGAGTAAACTCTTCAAACAATTCAATGTGTGAAGAGTCTATTTACCCTTATGGATGTGTGGTCTCGAAAAAATGTTGGTAATACCATGGATTGATTTAAATTGAGGAGAAATATTCCTATAATGCTGAGAGGATGGGTCCAATGAAGTCCTGTAAATTCCTCATAATCCAAATGGTATCATAGAGAGAGTAAGATGTCTTTCACCCTTCCTGTGAATCGGACAATAAAATAGGGAGGTTTTCCAGGATCTTCCTAGCTTTTGAAGAAGGTCATTTATGAGACTGAGAATGGATCTGTTCATCCCTATGTTGATAATAAGGATAATGGATTGATTGTTCAACTGTGCCCAGAATTAAAGACATTTGTTCTAAGGGAGGAAGCAAGCTTGGCATATCAGTAAAGTATGATATGTTATATTATGTTAATTTACATTTCTAGACTACCTTCCTTGTACCAAAGTACAACTCAAAGCAATTTACAAAGAAAAACAATAGTACGAAATAACAAACATAAATCAATACATCATCAATTTAATACCTCAAGAAATGAATACATTAATAAAATTAAAATAAAAGTTAATGCATAAAAAATACTTCAGCCTACCAAACTGGAAACAACTTCACTTAAACCTACTCTCACTAAGGAGGATAAGCCCTGAACCAGCAAACAAAATATTATGATATATTGCTTGTTGACAAATTCCATTCACATTTTTCCTACAGATGAATGATGGCTTACTCCTGTTGGAGGAATCACTGGGGAAGAACTCTCCCATTGTGGATCCAGAGCTGGTCGAGGCTAAGGGATTTACCGTTTTGCAGGAGCAATTTTCAACTGTTTTGTTCTGCACTGACAGATGTGTCTCAGTGACGAAAAAGACTTGTATGCCAGCAAGTCTCTAATGCCTGTGCTAGTGAATGATGCCGGTGGAATATCTGTACTAAAGAAAGATTCAGTTGATGGCCTCAGTCTCTGTGCCAATCTCATATCATGTGCAACAGAGGACTTTCTTGTCCTTGTCTGTGTCAATGAATCCTGTCAGCACAGCCCCAGTATCACTCAGAGCCAAAAAGCAGCATTCAATGCACAAAGGCCCTAACCCTAAGCAAAACATTCATATGAATGTGTATGTAGATGTGTTACATTTTAGCACACACACTTACACCAAGCAGATAAATTACAGGGTAATAATTTCATTAGTCATTACCATGCAATTTACCAAGTTCAAGGTAGCTGGAGTTAAATTAACCATGCTTTGTTAGCGTATGCACCCCCCAAACTAAGCAGGCAAACAAATTCTAGCATCCTATTTCTGACAGTGGCCAGTCCAGGTCATAAGCACCCAGAAGATCCCAAAAATGAGATCTGTTTCTCGTTACTCACTCCCAGGATTAATAGCAATGGCTTCCTCTATTCTGCCTAGCTAATAATGTTTTATGGACTTTTCCTACAGAAACTTTTCCAAACCTCATTTGAACCCTGGTATACTAGTTGCCTTGAGATCGCATCCTCTGGCAACAGAGTCCACAGCCCGATCATGCACTAAGTGCAAAAGTACTTTCTGTGATTTGTTTTAAATCTGCTTGTTGTTAGTTTCATGGTGCCCCCCTCAATTTAGTATTATTGAAAAGGCAAATAACTGACCTTTATTTACCCATTTCACCCCACTCGTGATTTTATAAACTTCTATCATGTCCCCTCCCAACTGACTCTTTTCTAAGATAAAAAGCCGTAATCTGTGAGGTCTCTCTTCATAGGGAAGCTGTTTCACCCACTTTATTGTGTCTGTTGCCCCACTCTGCACCTTTTCTAATTCCACTATGTCTTTCTTGAGATGGGGTGACCAGAGAGGCACAAAATATTCAAGGGGTACAATGGATCAACATAGACGCAATATATTATCCGTTTTATTCCTGCTCCAAGTTCAGACTCCAGCTCCTGTTCTGAAATCTGGTTCAAGTTCCAGCTTCAGCATGCTAGGGCTCCTCTCCCTGCCTCAACGCCAAACTACTACCTGTGAGAACCAGAGTGGCTAGGGAATCTAACTATTTGCTGTGAACCTCATTCTGCCTCTAGCGCCAACATGGAAATCTCTAGTTCTGCAAAGAAACCTACATAGGCAAGTCACTGTGCTGCCAGTGGAAAACCAGATCCTCCAGCTACAGGCTAAAATTATAACATGGCATTTCATAACTCTGGAATTCTGCAGCACCAATCTTAACAAGCAAAACTGCAACCTTTCCTAAACACTTAAAATGACCAACAGGAACAGTTCTGGTGTTTTGTGACTCACTCCATTTGCATTTCTCTTTTTATTCTTGACTGTGCCAGCAACACCATAAAGTAAGACTGGTACCAAAGCTGCATGGAGAGAAAGCCTTGACCTGGGCTTCCCCATTTCTGGAGCCAGAAATCCTTTTTCAGGGAATCTGAGTAGCATTTCTATGGATGCTTGATGATCCGAATCATATCTGAACTACAGAACTAGATCCCCAGCGCCTTAGCTAAGAGACGGGATCAGCCTTTACGTATGCCTCCCATTTCTGTCAATTAATTAGTGACACTGAGTGGAATAAACCCGCTCAGTGGTACTAATTTTGAAGGGGGGCTCAGATATGAGATAAAGGATGAGCCGGCATGATTAGACCCCATAAAAATAACTGAAGCATTACAGACTTAACCATTATAGACAACCATCTGAGCAAGCAATGGCAGGAGTGGAAGGAGCAACACATTTATCTGGGCCCTGCTCAAAAGACACCCCATGGAGTCCCCCTGTCCAGCTCAGGGGGAAGATGAGGATAACTAAATGATATCCTCATTTATTTAGAGATAGCAGAGCTCCAAGACTAACATGTCACCTCTGTACTAGAGAAACTACAAGAATATGGGCTATAAGCAAAACAAGAAAGATGACCGTTTGATCAAGAAGTAGATGAATTCCTTGGTTATAGCCTGTCTTCCTGAGGGATTAAAATAGACCCTTGGAAGATCCAAGCTCTGTTCTAAAGGGCCACTCTCCTCAAGCATTTGGGAAATTAAATGTTTCATAAGCTTTGTAAGCGCTTATTGTTGATTCATCCAAGGTTTTCTTAGAATTATGTCTCCTATCGATATCCTTATTACAGAAACCTGAAAAGTTTCAATGGAATCTATAGGTACAGCAAGAGCATTTACCAAAAGATCAAGGAGGGACACCTAGAGAACCAGACTGGGCAAAGTCATAAGAACATGCCATACTGGATCAGACTAAGGGTCCATGAAGCCCAGCATCCTGTTTCCAACAGTGGCCAATCCAGGTTACAAGTACCTGGCAAGTACCCAAAAACTAAGTATATCCACGCTACTGATGCTAGTAATAGCAGTGGCTATTTTCTAAGTCAACTTGATTAATAGCAGGTAATGGACTTCTACTCCAAGAACTTATCCAAACCATTTTTAAACTCAGCTACACTAACTGCACTAACCACATCCCTGGCAACAAATTTCAGAGTTAATTGTGCTGCGCTGAGTGAAAAGAACTTTCTCCAATAAGTTTTAAATGTGCCACATGCTAACTTAATGGAATGCCCCCCTAGTCCTTCTATTATTCGAAAGAGTAAATAACCGATTGACATTTACCCGTTCTAGATCTCTCATGATTTTAAACACCTCTATTATATCCCCCCTCAGCCGTCTCTTCTCCAAGCTGAACAGCCCTAACCTCTTTAGTCTTTCCTCATGGCGACCAGAATTGTACACAGTATTCAAGGTGCGGTCTCACCATCGAACGATACAAGGCATTATGACATCCTCTGTTTATTCACCATTCCCTTCCTAATAATTCCTAACATTTGGTTTGCTTTTTTGACTGCTGCAGCACACTGAGCTAACGATTTCAAAGTATTATCCAATATGACGCCTAGATCTCTTTCCTGGGTGATAGCTCCTAATATGGAACCTAACATTGTGTAACTATAGCATGAGTTATTTTTCCCTATATGTATCACTTGCTCTTATTTACATTAAATTTCATCTGCCATTTGGATGCCCAGTTTTCCAGTCTCACAAGGTCCTCCTGCAATTTATCACAATCCGCTTGTGATTTAATTACTCTGAATAATTTTGTATCATCTGCAAATTTGATTACCTCACTCGTCGTATTCCTTTCCAGATCATTTACAAATATATTGAAAAGCACGGGTCCTGGTACAGATCCTTGAGGCGCTCCAATGTATACCCTTTTCCACTGAGAAAATTGTCCATTTAATCCTACTCTCTGTTTCTTGTCTTTTAACCAGTTTGTAATCCACGAAAAGACATCACCACCTATCCCATGACTTTTTGCTTTTCTCTATTTACCTGTGCTTAATGTAATAGGGCTTTATATTGCAAAAGGTTTATGTCTTGTCTGTTAGAAAGGGGCAGATTTTTAAAATTGAAACCTGAAAAAGAGAGCTATTTTGTCTGCTTTCTAGGGCTAAGAATTAAAAAGGATAGCCAGTCCTCCTAGCTATTGTTTATTTTTCTTCCCTCCCTGCCTCTTTACCCACCCACCCCTGTCTTTACTTTGTATATATTCTTCCCTGGTCTCCTAAATAATTAGCTTCAATTACCTCATCCCCAATTACTTAGTAGTTCCTTACAGCCTAGATATAACTTATACTGTGATATTGTTTGTAAATTTGTTTTGCATATTCTGCCTATTAATCTTTACTGGATAACACATACTTTTAGTTCAAATACCTATTAAAAATCTTTGCTAGGGACTAACCATACCTTACCTTATCTTTAGTATTTTAATTAATCAGAGAGAATGGCTTTAATTCAATGCAATGCAACAAATGCAACAATTGTGGTGCTTATGTCCCAAGGCCTATCATAAGGAGAACCAAGGGCTGTCCCTTTTGCCTTCAGCTGTCTAAAATTAAAATGCAGCTGATCCATCTAAGGAAGCAATTGGCCAGGATTCAATTAACCTCCCCATCCTTGAAACATCCGTCACCCATCTCCCAGGAAAAAATGTTTTACAGTGGGCTTTGGTAGAACTAGGCATCTGACAATCAGGCACCCACCTTCCCCAAGTTTACAACAACCTGTACCTCAACCCCTCACTCCCACAGAGTTATCAGACATCCAGGATTCAAAAACCCAGAATCAATTGGATAACAGTAGGTTCTGGCAGAATAAGACCTGTGACGGACATGCAAAGTGAAATTAACAATCAATCCGCTCAAAAAAACAGAAAAGGTTCATAGGAAGTGCAACATAGCAAGGGAGAAAAATTGGAAAGCTATGACTACAAATGCTCACATATTAGGCAATAAAATCCCAGACCTGCAGGCCTTAATGGTAGAGGCATACTTGGACATTGTTGTTGTCACGGAAACATGGTTCACGGATTCTCATTACTGGGATACGGCCATACTGGGCTATAACTTAAGGAATGACAGAAAGGAGAAAAAGGGGGGAGTAGCAGCACTTTATGTCAAAATTAATATCTAAGCAACTGAACTGCAAGGAAAGTGGGATAGAGAAGAAGCATTATCAGCCGTCCTAAAATAAGATGGCGGTACATCCATTTTTACTGGAGTGGTGTACAGGCCTTCGACTCAAATGGAAGAACTAGACAGAGATCTGCTCAAAGACATTATTATAAAGGTGGGAAAGAAGGGGGAAGTGTTGACTTTAATCTGCTGGAATCCTTCTGCAGAATCTAACGGAAGTAGAGAGATAGTGGATACCCTGCAAGGTGCTCTGTTCAAACAAATGGTAATGGAACTCATAAGGGAGGGAGTTATATTTGACCTAGTGCTCACTAATGGGGCTAATGTCTCTAATGTCTGGGTGGGTACCCACCTTAGCACCAGTGATCATCAAACAGTACGGTTTGATATTGCAAATAGGATCCGGAGAAGTGTCACAAAGACCCGAGTTTTGAACTTCAAAAAAAACAGACTTTGTAGAAATGGGTAAATATCTACAGACGAAGACTGGGAGAAAATGTGAGAGATTGAACAACAATAGGCTAAACTAAAAGGAGCAATTACAAAAGCAATAAATCTATATGTTAGAAAAGTAAACAAAAGTAAGAGAAATAAGAGTCCAATCTGGTTCACAAAGGAGGTGGCTGATGTAATAAAAGCAAAAAAAAAAAAACAGCTTTTAAGAAATATAAAGAATCCCAAAAAGTAGAACACAGGGAGGATTATCTGGCGAAACTGAGGGAGATGGAAAAAGTAATCAAGAAAGCAAAAAGTCAGGCAGAGGAAAGGATTGCCAAGGAGATAAAGCGAGGTGACAAAATATTTTTCAGATATATCAGAGAAAGGAGGAAGGTACATAGTGGTATAGTGAGATTGAAAGGGGATAAGGATCAGTGGGTGGAGGAGATGATGATGAATTAGCAGAAAATATTAAAACAAATACTTCAGTTCAGTGTTCACTAAAGACCCTGGAGAAGGACCATCTCTTGTTATCAAGACTGTAGAAGGGGGTGGAGTAGATGAAACTCCATTTACGGAAGATAATGTATGGGAGGAGCTAAGAAAACTGAAAGTGGACAAGTCATGGGGCCCGATGAGGTTCACCCCAGAATACTGAGCAGATTTGTGAGGCAGACTTGCCTTGGGTAAAGCCATGCTGACTTTGTTCCATTAAACCATGTCTTTCTATATGTTCTGTGATTTTGATCTTTAGAATTCTTTCCACTAATTGTTCTGGTACTGTAGTCAGGCTAACTGGTCTGCAGTTTCTCAGATCGGCCCTGGAGCCCTTTTTAATATTGGGGTTACATTAGCCACCCTCCAGTCTTCAGGCAAATGGATGATTTTAAATGATAGATTACAAATTTTAACTAATAGATCTGAAATTTCATTTTTTAGTTCCTTCAGAGCCCTGGGGTGTATACCTCCGGTCCAGATGATTTACTACTCTTCAGTTGTCAATCAGGCCTACCACATCTTCTAAGGTTACACCGTGATTTGGTTCAGTTCATCTGAATCATTACCCATGAAAACCTTCTTCAGAACGAGAATCTCCCCAACTCCTCTTCAGTAGTAAACATAGAAGCAAAGAAATGATTTTAATCTTCCGCGATGGCCTTATCTTCTCTAAGTGCCCCCTTAAGCCCCTCTGTCATCTAACGGTCCAACTGACTCCCTCGCAGGCTTTCTGCTTTGGATTATTTTTTAAAGGACCTCTACGGCCACTTCTATTCAAATCCTCTCTTAGCCTGTCTTATCAATGTCTTTAATATTTAACATGCCACAGCGCTTATGCTTTATACTATTTTCTTCTGTTGGATCCTTCTTCCAATTTTGAATGAAGATCTTTGGCTAAAAATAGCCTCTTTTCACTCACCTTTTAACCATGCTGGTAATCGTTTTGCCTTCCTTCCACCTTTCTGGCTAAAAGTGTTTGCTGGGAACCAGAAGGCTGCCCATTTTCTCTAGCAAACTGAATTTTCTTTTCCACAGCAAAGCTCTGCTACTTGCTTGAAGATTCCAACCTTTGTTTCAAGATGCAGTTACAGTTTCTGTGTCCAGCTCACATTCCAGCCTTTGCCTCAAGTTGCAGTTCTAGTTCTGATTTCCAGCACCAGTGAGTCCAGCTCCAGTTCCAAGCCCCGTTCCTTATTTCTAGTTCCAGACCCTGCTTGTAATTTCATTTCCAGTCACTACTCCAAGTTTCAGTTCCAGTTGCTGTTCCAATATTCAGTACTATTCCTGATTCCAGCTCCAGTTTTTGTGCCAAGTTGCTACTCCACTTCCTGTGTCCATTCGCATTCCATGTTCAAGCTTCAGACTCAAGCTCCTGTTCTTTGTTCTAATTCCTACTCCAAGTTCCATCTCCAGCTTCACATTCTAGGTTTAGATTCCAGTTCTTGTTCCAAGTTCTGGTTCCAGCACGCCTTTCTCTCCCTCAGCTCCAAACTCCTTTCTGCGAGTACCAGCACAGCTAGGGAATCTAACACCATCACACATTCCTCACACTCTAACTATATAAGTCAGGGTTTTCCAAACTGGTCCTGACAACCCCAAAGTTAGGTTTATGGGATATCCACAACATGCTATCCTAGTACATCCACATTTATCTCATGCATATTCATTTTGAATATCCTGAAAATCCAACTGGCAGTACGAGGACCAGGATAGGTTTGGGAAGCCATGGCAGCCCCGCTATACTTTGATATATAAAAGAGTCTAAATAAATAAATAAATAAATAAATAAATAAATAAATAAATAAATGATATATGGGTAACATTTCTATATAATAAAACTTTACACCTAAATGCTAAGTCAGGCAGAGTCTAGTCAAATATACTATGAATCAGTTTTGACAGATACAATGTGGGATGAAAATCTCCAATGAGAAGGTCAACATTTCCTATTATGTTCATAAAAGAGTAGGATTGCTTGCAAAACCATAGATGTGTATATCAAAATCATATCTATCTTTTATTTTTATAGTTTCACTGTTATAAAGAAAGCAAATACAGCCAAAAAAGAAAAAAAAGATAAAAATTGAATACAGAAATACCGCCATAATAATATTAATGTTGCAATAGCTAACCCAAACAATTCAGGAGAGATTCCATAAAGAAAGAAGAAAACCAAAGACAAACACATAAGGAAATATGCAGAGTACTAAGTTAACATAAAAACAATGATTTCATGACTCATTACATGATTTCAATCTCAGTCACGAACAGTAAAACAAGGAAACATAAGCCAAGTTCATTCTCAAAACACAGGGAAAAAGAGAAAGAAAAGGAAAAATGTGTCCTCTGGGGATGGAATGGAATCAGGTTGTGGTTCATGGCTTTTCAAGATATCTGACAGTTGTTCTGGGTCAAAAAAAAAAAAAAAAAAGAGGTAAGTACACTTATATGGATAATTTAAGAGGCACAAATGGCAATTATTTTCTTCTGAAAGACAAATTAAATTCTAATAATTTGGTGCAAAATCGTTTGAAGCCTGTTTAGAAAAGAAAATCCAGTCCCTGTCAGTTTTCAATAAAAGTGTAACCAGCAGAGTAGATTTTTCAAAGTTGTGGAGAAGAAACGCAGAGAAACTTCCTTCATTGATTTATAAGGATTACCTTATATATATTTCTAATTGCAAATTATTAGAATCCTTAATAAATTTCCTAGCAATGCTCGTTGGTAAGTAATATATTTCTACAAGCAGTGGAAAAGCAATGGTCTGATTAAAAAAAAAAAAAAAAACCACGTTGGTGCACACAACTGATGGCCTGAATCCATGTGCTCCACGCGATAGTGTAAAGAAGATGCCTGCTGGTCCGAGACTCCACCTCCCCAACACCCAAACTCCTTCAGGGATAAAAAACAAACCAAAAACTAAGCAATCATGCCACTTTCCATCCTCTTCCCCCCACCCCTTTTCAGGATCCAGTATGTCCTTAAAAGTGGTTCCATCCTCTACCTTCCTCTCCCTCCCCCCCCCCCCCCCCCCCCCCACCTCATCCTTACCCCTCCCACCCTGCTGGTACCTTCACTTGTAAAATCTTCAGCCTAGATCACGGTAGCATCCTATTGTGACCCAGGCCTGGCACGTCTCGCGTTGCTAGGAGAGCTAAGGGGTGGGGGGAATTTGGCAGGACAGCTCAGACTTTTTTTTCTTTTTTTAAATGCATACAGGGGCTTGCAGGGTGGAAAGGGGGGGGGGTGTGTCAGGCCAGCAAGCACCTTCTTTGCACCATTGAGTGGGAGCATGGATTTGGGTTGCCAGGCTGAAACGCCAACTTTTTTTTTTTTTTAATTTGCCCATCGCTAATTAATTGGCTATATTCTTCTGAATATAGCTGGTTAAGCTAAAATTATCCAGTGATACAAGGCCGGATAAATTTATACCTAACCGGTGATATTAAAAAAATAGCCAGTTAAGTGAAAACCTGGATAAGATATCTATTCTATAGTGTTTGAATATTGGCCTCATTGAGTCTAGTCTGCATAATAAGTGGGCATAGTCTATAGTTATTTTCAATGTGATCCTCTGTCTGGTTTGAGTGACTACAATCACTCTTTGGACTTTCTTTGAATTCCACTTCTTGATAAAATGTCCAAAATGTCCAACTGACATTGTAAAGTGGTGAATGGAGAACCACATCATTCTTGAAAGGCTCAAATCATACAGAACTCTCATAGGATTCTTACTGGAAACATCAGTGGAGTTCTACAGTGCACATCAACACTCAACAGTGGGATCAATTGCCTGTAGTTATTTTGCAAACTCCCAAATTATTACAGGACCTAAGGTGGTCTACAGATAAAGTAAGCATATCTTGATGTAATGGAAGCTCTGGGTATTCTCAGATTATAACTGTGCTTTTTTAATGCTGTGTTGTCTTGATGAAGGTTGGCAGGCATGCTGTTAGGACAGGTAACCAGTCTATTGGTGTGCATTTCAGTGTACCTATTGTTGTATGAAGGACACAATTAATCTGGACATTTAGTTTAGTAACATATTTGCTTGATGCCAAAACTGGTGAATAATAGTCAGCACTACAGCAAGGGCAACTGTTTATAGCATCTTGATATCAGCTCCCCAAATTGTACTGGACAGTTTCTGTACAAGGGCGGCTCTGGTCTTTGTTTTTGACATACATTTTCAATATGATCCTTGTGTGCAAGACTTTTACCAACTGTTACACTAAAATATTTGAAGATGTTCTGGCAGAAAGAACATAAGAACATAAGATATGCCACACTGGGTCAGACCAAGGGTCCATCAAGCCCAGCAACCTGTTTCCAACAGTGGCCAATCCAAGTCACAAATACCTGGCAAGTACCCAAACATTAGATAGATCACAAGCTACTATAGCTTATTAATTATCGTCATAGCAGTTTATGGATTTATCCTCTAGGAACTTATCCAAACCTTTTTTAAACCCAGTTACACTAACTGCTGTAACCACATCCTCTGGCAATGAATTCCAGAGCTTAACTATGCACTGAGTGAAAAAGAATTTTCTTCAATTTGTTTTAAATGAGCTACTTGCTAACTTCATGGAGTGCCCCCTGGTCCTTCTATTATCTGTGTCCTTTCATGATTTTGTAGCCCTCTATCATACTCCCCCTTAGTCGTTTCTTCCAGCTGGTCTAGCTCTCGACTGAGGTAGTGAAACAAGAGAACTTATTTTTATGGGTTTGGTTGTAAACCCCATTTACAAGAGTAATCTTCCAGCTCAAAAAGAATCCTCACGAGGATCTGGCATATAGACATGGAAGCAAACATTCAAATAACTTTATGCAGTCCAATATACGTGTGTATATTGCAGCATGGAGATCTAAAATAATATTTTATGACCCATGAGAATTATAAAAATATGTGCATGTGTACCCCCCAACATATGTGCAAATGTATGCTTATGCACAAATATTGTATATGCAATGCGAATATTTCAATGCATTGTATACTTGTGCTTTTCCTATCTATTTTAAAAATGTAAGAACATATATATTATGCATGAAAAAAGTAGGACATTCACGCATAAATCCCAATTTATGCACGGAAGGCAGTTTAATTTTAAAATATGCACACATAATTGAAATTACCAGTTTTGTGATTTCTCCACCAGTTTACCCAGTCCTTCTCTGGGTTGTCGAAACCCTCCTGGTTCTTCAGCCTGCATTCTCCCCAGGTCACCCAGACCTCTCACCCAGCCAATACTATATAATAAACAAGTCTGAAATGAATTATGCAAGATAATTAGCACACTGTAAAATTATACGAGTAAGTTGCCAAATGTAAGAGTGTAAATCTCTTATAAAATAGCAATTTATGTGCATAACTGTTGGCTCCACCCCTGAACGTCCCTAGACTGCCCCTTTTTTCGCATTAATATGTACGCATAAAACTGAAAGTACATGCATATTTTTAATGCTTTTAAAATAAGGATTAAGTGAGTACAAGCAACTTACGTGGGTAAATGCAAATTTAACATATGTAAGTGCTTTGAAAATTCACTCCCTAGAGTGTGTCCTTTGGATGACTAGGGTAATATTATCCAAGTAGTGACATTTACAAGACAATCTTCAGAAGGTTGCTCCCTTTCTCCCTGTTAGCTCCAACCCTTAAAACCCCGCTGACTAGCCTAGATTTTTTTTAATTTTATTACTTACACACCATCCATAGCAGTAGTCAAGTTATGCAGCATGGGACCCCAGCGTGCGCCTGTCAGAGTAAATATTTATGCGCACATCTCTTGATCTTTCCCTAACATGCCTATGCCCCGCCCAAACCATGCCCATTCCCCACCCCTTTTTTTTTTTAACATTTCTTTATTGGTTTTACATATATGGAAAACTCAAAGAGTCTGTATAAAACCACTGAAAAACTACATACTTAAAGGCTAGACTGAACAGAATGACTATAGCCACGGGGTGTACATTATGCAGTACATACTTCATAACATATATCCGCTTCGAAATACTTTGATACTCCTTTCCGTTGTATCCCTTCTTCTCCCCCCCCCCCCCTTTGGTCTCAGAACGTTACGCTGTAGTAGGATCTCATATGGTCTATGACGAATGTCTGGAAGCCTCATTGTATTTCATATGGAGTAAAGTCTTAAATGAGTCTGTCGTAGACTGTGGAAGTGACCTCCAATATTTCAACCAGATCTCCTCCCATGTTTGGAGAGCTTTCTGTGTTGTGTCCCTCGCTGACAAATATTCAAACCTCATTAGGGTGTTCATCCGGTTCTGCCATTGTGCCTTCACAGGCCGATCCATGGAAATCAAGCTAGCCATGATCGTTTGAAGTCCAATCAGTAATGCTTTCCGCAAGAAGGATAATTCGGCATTCCCTAGATTGTCCAATTCCATACCAGAAATTCGAAATAGTCCCAATTGAGGATCTCTAGGGATTCTTAAGTCCATAATAGTGCCTAGTTCCAGAAGCACTTCATTCCAAAAGAGTGCCATCACATTCCCATAAGGAATGGTATAACGTTCCCTCCTTTTTACAGCATTTGATACAAATAGCGGAGTCGCATAGTTTTGCAGCGTACATCCGAGCTCTTGACATATATATACACAATGTAAGACTTTATATCCCACTTCCTTCAATATGACATTGTCTGTTAACTGATAACAGTCTTGCAAAATTAACCTAATGTCATCAAATGAAAGAGTAATGTTCACCTGTTTCTCCCATTTACTTTGGTTAGTCTGTAGGGCACTGTGGTTTTCAAGACCCCTCAAAAGTCTGGAAAAGGTACTGCTAGAATTAGGTTTCCATCCCATTGTAAAAAAAAAAAACAACTGTTTGAGACCCCTAATTTTAGGAAGATCCTCCTTCATGATTGATAATGCAGAGATATAATGGCGAATCTGTAAGTACCCATAAAAGTCTTGAGAGTCCAGATCAAAGAGGACTGAGATCTTGAAAACTTTGAAGAGCATCCGTGGTAGGGTCCAAACATTGCTGTATACTATCTAACCGTCGGGCAGACCATTTTTGAAACAAAACAGAAGTCATTCCACTAGGGAATTGTGGGTTTCCCACAAATGTCAGATAGGGTGTGAATGTACCTTTCATATTAAGCTTCACCCTACATAAATAGCGCCATGCACCCCTCCCTGCATGTATAAGGATGCTCTGCTTGAACCGGGCAGGGCTTTTAAAATTCACCTACATATCACTTAGATGAATGGCAGCAACGTCCCAAGTTCTTTAAGGGTTCAGTATAATATTATCATTCCCAATGGCATTTTTGCCTTTAGTATTTTTCAGTGCAGCTGTCATTTCTTCCCTAGTAAACGGCAAGGGCATATAGAATTTTCAGTAAAGCTCTTCAGTGTTGCAATAAGTTCTCTCTGTACATCCTGTTTGTGCAGTTTGTTTATCCTAGCTTTTGTACATGAAAGAAGGTGTGAGGCAATTTGATTTGCACTAACTTTCAATGTTCTTTTTCTTGGTTTTGCTGGTGCTAAAGGAGGTACAGAAGATTTCATGCTTTGTGGCTAGATTGTACAAAATTAATCTCCTCCATTTCTCGCCACTGTCTTCTGGCAGAATTTAGCAATTCCAGCAAGGCTTTGTACTGTTTCCAGTAGCTTCAGGGAACTGTTTTTTTCTACCGAGTTTATAATAGCGGTAACAGATCACAGTAATTTGAGGCATCAGTTTAATCGTTTGCAGTACAGTTTCTATTTTGGCCTGGAAAGTTAATCAGTTAGCCTTCTGAGAATTTATATCTGAATACTGGTTTCGATAATAGCAGTATCAGGAGCCCAATATGAATGACTGTCGGCCAATACCGAATATTTAGATGTGGACCAAAAAGCTCTCTCTGTGCAGTAAGCAGGTGGTCACAGCTGCCTTATAGGACAAAGCATAAATCTAGGCTCTGTTCCCACTTCATTAAGTAAAGTAGAAACTACCACATTGCTCAGGGTCAAAATGTAGGGGCAGATCGTGTATGAATGGCTAATTTGTAAGCTGTTCTGCTACTTCATTGTTTATGGAATCACCCCACTGCATCGGATGATTATTGAAGCCACTTTTGGAAACATTTCTGCGGCACTTTTCTCTCAGAGGGGCCCCCAGACACCAACACCGAGCCGGAGACTCCACACTTCTGTGCTGTGATAAACTGTGGAGCCAGCCAGACAGCCCTGCCTCACTTGTACTTTTGAAAACATCTCTGCAGCTTGCACTTTTCCATGGGAGGGTGGACAACACAGGCGGCCCTACTTATGGCAGAAGTTTACAGCTGTACTTGCACTTTCAAGGTCAACCTGGAGACTCGGGCTCCCCTGAGCTGGCATCATCTGCTAACCCGACCAGCCCTACTTAGGGGAGCTGCATAGGTGGGCCACACCCAAATGCACGATGAAGGAAATGCCCCTTTAAGCACCCCTTCAAGGGAAAATTCAAGCTTTTACTATTTTCTGAGCTGATGGAAGCATGTTGATGGCTTAATTCAGCCCCCTTTTGGATTGCCTCCTGCTTTTATTATTCTGATGTTTGCTCTTCCTTTGATATGCAAGGTCAGTAATCTTTATGGCTTATCTAATAGTAAGTCTGAAACTGTCCTTGTATCGGCGATACTATTTTCATCCATATGCAGACAAGCATTTATCTTTTCTTATGCAAATTCCTTTGATCTCTCTTATTCCCCTATTTTGGGGCCAAAGCACCACTTCTTCTTATGCCCTTCTACGTTCGTGATGAGTGACCCTCATTATTGGTCAAAAGTGTAACTAAATTTTAAACAAGGCTTTGACCAGTTATTAGAATTGCTAAATGTACACTGATGTACACTTACCTCTGATCTTATTGTACATCATCGTTTTCATCTACTACATTTAATAGAAGCTTGCCTCTTTACCTCTATCTTTACTGAGGAGGATGTAAGGATCATACCACACAGGAGTAGGTCTGGTTGGAAGGGTGGTCTGTATTTGAAAGTGTATGTATTATTAGTTTCGTTCTTGTTGTTTGGGTTGGTTTGGGTTTTGTAGTATAGGAGACAGTGGTCAGACCATGGGCCTGGTGAGTAGGATATTGTTGTGTTTGTGAAGAAATTGTTGTTTGTGAAAATAAGGTCAAGAGTGTGACCAGCTTTGTGAGTTGGGTTGGTCACATGTGTGAAGCTGAAGGTGGAGAGAACGTCCATCAGGGTTTGGTAAGTTCGGGATAGCGGGGAGATGTCCATATGGAGGTTAAAATCTCCACGTATATCTGTGGGTTTTTTGAGGCTTGTATGTGGATTTTTTGAGGCTGTTATGAAATGAGGGGGGATATGTCGTTGTCAAGAAGTCTGGGGGGGGGGGGCAGTAGACTATGCATATTTTCAGATTGTCTGAGTCTAAGAGGGCTAGTTCATATTTCCGTGGGAGTGTGTGTGGGATAAGTTTCATTGTGAAATGCTTTTTTATGATTAGTAGTAGCCCACCTCCTCTGCGAGATTTCCTGGGAATTGAGAATAAGTCGTATAAGTTGTCGTTTATTTGGTTTGTGATTATATGGTCCGTATTTTTAAACCAGGTTTTGGTCACTGCGATGAAGTCGGGGGTTTTCTCTTGAATAATGTCTGATATCAGCATGCATTTTTTTGTGAGAGCTTGAGCGTTTATTTATTTTTTTATTTTATTTATTTAAGGTTTTTATATACCGGCAATCATGAGCACATATCTTGCTGGTTTACATGGAACGGGAGTGCATTAAATACAACAACTAGAACTGTGGTGATCGAAGGAGCAGTTACAAATAACAAGGGTAGCAGAACTTGGATAAGAAGGAAGAGATAGGAAAGAATAAACGGTTAAACGGTATACAAATAAATTAAATGCTATGTAAAAATGGCATGATTAATGGCTGAATATTTGAAGTCCTTGGTTTGTATCTATAACGTGATATTAGATTGTGTCTGGGAAAGCTTGCTTGAATAACCAAGTCTTAAGTCCTTTCCTAAAAGTTAATGAGTTTATGAGGAAAAACATGAGATAGATCACGCTTTTTAGTGATTTGTTGAGGAGGATCTTAACCAGGTGTCGGTGTCTTTCAGGAGGGTTAGTACTAGGTGTTGAGGTCATCGTTGTATGCATTTTTTGAATTAGTTGTGGTATTCCTTCTATTTTCCTGGGTCATGAGGTTATTTTGTGGGGGAGGTGACTTTGAGATGAGGGTTCGTGAGCCGTGTTGGGGGTGTTGATCGATTTATCTTTGGTCGTCGTGGAGGGTGGAATAAAGGTGCATTAAGGCCTATTCAGTCTTTTGTTTATGATTCACACCTGTGGTGTTCTGTGCTTGTCTTTCGTCTGTCTGGATGATGTTGGGGGTCGTGGATGGTGGAGGGCTGGTTGGTCGGGATCGTTGTCCTGTGGGGGTTCGCGGGCCTTGTTCAGTATATTTGTGGTAGAGGTGGGGCGCAAGTTCAGTCTGTGGTGGATTCTGTTTGATCAGTATAGCAGTCAAGTTGAGGGAACTAACTAAATTTAAGTCTTTATTTAGGAGGTGTCGCAGACTAGTTAAGGGGATGCGCTAAGGGGCGCGCCAAGGGGCATGTCCCTTTGTCACGCGACACAGGCGCACGGCACCAGAGGCACGTTGTCACCTCTTATGTAGACAGGTCACACGTCACCGCCTTGGGAGTGTCAGTGGGCGGGATCTGAGGTGATGGGAGGAGGCAATGCGAGGATACGAACATAGATATTTGGAAAACACTTCTGCTTTGCACATGACGGACCCTCACATTCAATGGTATATTTATAATGAGGGTTCTACTATTTTTTGGCTGCTCTTAACAGGGCCCGTTTTAGCATGACAGCTACACTTAAAATAAAAAAAATGCTATTTTATTTCCAAAAGACTAGGTTAATGGTATTTGTTGGGCAACTTGAAAGTTGCCATCATTTTCGAAAGGTTGAGAAGTATATGTGCTGTATGAGGGTACTTTATATGCACTGTTTTATCTGCACAATCCTGAGACCTCATTATGCTACAGATGAGCATTATGTCTGTTGTGGTGATACTTTGATATCTCCAATTAGAAAGTAAACACACATAGATTTTATTCATAATTTCTTTCTTTTAATAATGTGAATAAATGAGTAACAGTGAACCACAATCCCCTTCAAAAAATGTTTTTATTTGGAGACTTTCATCGGTGATTTTATTACCAGTATAGTGAATTTATCTTTGAAGGAAGGCCATATACCGAAATCACTGAAAAGTACAGTTACCTTATTTTGAAAAGGACAATTTGGATGTCTCTAATTTATATAACTATCTACCCACCTCATCCTTATCCTTCTTGGTTAAGGTGCCCAAACAATTACATGAGTTTATTGATAACTTTTTAGATGATTCACATTTTGGTTTCCGTATTGGGCACAGCACAGAAACTTTATTATTACCTCAACATTTGATACATTAAATTATGTATTTTGATTGATCGATTAAAATTTATGGGTATGGTGTCCACTGTTTTGGACTGGTTTATGTCTTTTCTGAAGGATGGGTCACACAAGTTTTGTATGGGGAAGGAGAGTTCTTCTGTTAGACCTTTGCATACAGGTTTCCTACAGGGCTCATTTATGTCTGCCACTCTTTTAAATATCTGTATTTTTTGATTGTGTTAACTTTTAGGGTCTAAAGTTTATGCAGATGACATCCAATTTTTTTCTATCTGTGTCTTTGTCTACTGCTGATACTCTTTCTTGAATCTTTGTCTATTTATCAGAAATCCAGGACTCACTATTAGGTCTTCTAATAAGCTTGCATTGAACCTCAAGAAGACTGAGATTATTCTACCTGCCTGTTTATCTTCTCAGCAAATTCCTATTCTTAGTCAGGTACATAATCTTGGAATTCAGACAGACTCCACATTATCTTAATTTCCGCCCAGGAAATGTTTAAGAAAGCATTTTTCAAGCTTAGGTTATTGCATAATATGAAACCTGTCTTACTGGACCATGATTTTCGAACATTGCTTTAGGTTTTAGTGATAGCTCCACTTGATTATTGTAATGCTTTACATTTACCATAAAATAATGTACAGGCCCCTTCAACTAGTGCAGAATGTTGCAGCTAGGCCGGTTACTGGAACTTAGATCAAGAACACATTACTCCCATTTTGGCAGGACCCCACTACCTCCCATTGCTGTGGAGAGTGAAGTTTAAAATTGTAATGATAGTTTTTAAAGATTTATCAATGAACCCTTTACTATGAACAAAGGGAACAAATTTTGGGGGTCATGGGTCCATTTTAGTGAAATACTTTACCTTAGGCACTTACAGCTGAGTCTATTATGAAGTTCCAGAAACTTCTCATTTACAGTGTAGTGTCTAATTCGTTTTATTTTATGTGGATATTATTGACCAGATTTAGATGCTGACCTTTCAATTTTTGAATATGCAGTGTCTTTACCAGGATTATGATCAAAATCTACGAATTGTGGGTTTCAAAGATATGTCATTTTATTTCGAGGTTTAGTGGCAATTAAGGTATTTAAATATTTATATATGTGTATTCAGTTCAGGTATTTGGCTGTATGCATTATATTTTTATATATGGCTTTTAATTATTGTGAATTTTATTATTTTTAATGTTTTATCTATTATCATAGATTTTTATGTATATTCCATTGCTATCCACCTAGAACTGGTGACAGATGGGATAGAAATGTTTTAAATAATTTTTTAAAAGATGGGATGTTGTTACAGTTTTGCTTTTTATGCTAGCTGATAAAATATGATGAGAGTTTTTCCCCACATATTTTCTTTATGCAAAAGCAAGAAATAGGTTTATATGTATCAAATTTGCTCCTATGCAGAAAAATGGATGCTGCACAGCTGCAAATTACTTGGAGAGCACTGATAAATAGCAATCTTCAAGTCATGCCAAAGACTTTATATAGGATTGAGATTAGGATTCTGACTGGCACATTCCAAGGCATTTAATTTTTGTTCTTTAGCCACTGCTGCTAAAAGATGAACTTCTGCCTCAGTTTTATTTTCTTGCAAAGTGCAACAGGCTTCCCTAAGGAAGGGTGGGCAAACTAATGTCCAAGGGCCAAATCTTGCCCGCCAACCTGTTTTTAAAAAAGCATTATGTGTGGTCTGCCCATGGACTGACCAGGTTGCCTGAGTGCCTGGAGTCATCAGCAAAGGCCCAAAATGTTGCCTTTAACACGCTGAAAAATGCAACGTCAGACTGGGTTGGGTGGGCAGGTCAGTGTCGGAAAGTGGTCAGGACTGAAGACATGATTGCCGCATTTTCCTTCAGAAAGTGAACCGGAGCAGCAGCTGCCACCTTATGCTACTGCAGTAGCCACCTGCGCTGCCTAACATCCAAGGAACGCAAAATGCCTCCTCATCCCTGACCTTATTCAGGGATGGCAAGGAGATGGACCGATTCAAATGAAAGTCCGAGACTACCTTGGGCAAGAAAAATAGAACAGTATGCAGCTGTAACGTCTCTGGAGTCACCCGAAGGAACGGCTCCCGACAAGACCATTCCTGTAGCTCAGAAATCCAACGCACAGAACAGATAGCCTCCAGGAACACAGTCTTCAAAGTCAACAACAGTAAGGAAAGGTTACGCAGTGGTTGCAACATAGGGCCCGCCAAAAAGTTCAGCACCAAATTAAGACTCCACAATGGAATCAGTAACCTCAAGAGAGGCCTAAGATGCTTCACTCCCTTCAAAAAAACAAAAAATGGGCCACATCAGGATGAGACAAGGAAACACCATTCACCAGGCCTCTGAAACAGGCAAGAGCCGCAACCTGTACCTTCAAGGAATTAAGGGCCAAGCCTTTATTCATTTTATCCTGCAAAAAATCCAGAATGAGAAGGATCTTAACTGAAAGAGGAAGAACACCTTGCTTCTCATACCAGGCCTCAAAAAATTGGAAACCCGCACGTAAGCCAAGGAAGTGGAGAACTTGTGAGCGCGGAGTAAAATGGCAATCGCTGCTTTAACAGGCGAGCCCTCTCAAGGACTAAACCATAAGACAGAATCAAGTCAGATCCTTGTGAAGCAAATCCATGTGCGGCGGAAGATGAAGGGGGGCCTCCACCAGGAATCATCGCAAAGCCGCATCCCATGGATGCCTGGGCCAGTCTGACACCACCAGGAGTAATAGCCCCCTGTGACTTCAGTCTTGCAAATTATCCTGCCCAGCAAGGGCACAGAGGAAAGGCATAAAAGCAATGTTTTTCGGCCAGACCTGTACAAAAGCGTCTCTTCCCAGTGACCAAGGATCTCTCCTGCAACTGTAGAAGTGAGGAACCTTTGTATTTTGAGAAGTTGCCAGCAGGTCTAGGAACGGAAGGACCCAGCGATCCACAATCAGCTGCAATGCATTGGCTGACAACACCCACTCTCCTGGGTCGAGATTCGCCCTGCTGAGAAAGTCCACTCTTACGCTGTCTTTTCCTGCAATGTGATTGCAAACTGGTTAAAAGCCAGGAAACAGAAAGTAGGATTAAATGGTCAGAGGAGAAAGGTAAAACAGTGGAGTGCCTCAGGGATCTATACTTGGACTGGAGCTTTTTAATCTACCTTATAAATGGCCTGTGACCGACGGCCCGCAAATGCGCAGTAGAGCGCAGCTCTACTGCGCATGTGCGGGCAAGGATGTCGATCAGAAAAAAAAAATGGCGATGGGGCCGCAGGAGCGGGAGGAGAAGCAGCGGCGCCGCGCGCGCGCGCGGTGCCACTGCTTCTCCTCCCCAGATCTGCCGGCAGATCTCGGGGGGGGGTGTCACTCCCGCGCCCCCCCCACCGAGATCTGCCGGCAGATCTCGGGGGGGGGGTTGTCACTCCCGCGCCCCCCCCCCCCGAGATCTGCCGGCAGGAGCGGGAGGAGAAGTAGCGGCACCGCGCGCGCGCGGTGCCGCTACTTCTCCTCCCCAGATCTGCCGGCAGATCTCGGGGGGGTCACTGCCGCGCGCGCGGGAGTGACCCCCCCCGAGATCTGCCGGCAGGAGCGGGAGGAGTTAATGGAGCCGGGTGAGGGTTGCGGGAAGTCGCGCTTACGGCGCCGGGAGGAAATGGAGGTGGGTGAAGGGAGGGAGGGAGAGGGGGACTGAGTGAGTGGGAGGGAGGGAGGGAGAGGGGGACTGAGTGGGAGGGAGGGAGAGGGGGACTGAGTGAGTGGGAGGGAGGGAGGGAGAGGGGGACTGAGTGGGAGGGAGGGAGAGGGGGACTGAGTGGGAGGGAGGGAGAGGGGGGACTGAGTGGGAGGGAGTGAGGGAGAGGGGGGACTGAGTGAGAGGAGAGGGAGGGTGGAGTGGGTGGGGGAGGGGGGTGGTGAAGAGTGAGGGGAGAGAGAATGAGGGGGAGGTGAGAGACAGAGGGATGTAGCCCGTTTTAACGGGCTTTACGGCTTGTGTATTTATAAATGATCTGGAAAGGAGTAGGAGGTGATCAAATCTGCAGATGACACAAACATTTTCAGAGCAGTTATATCACAAACCGATTGTGATACATTGCAGGAAGACCGTACAACACCAAACGTTTGGGCATCCAAATGGAAAACGAAATTTATTGTGGACAAGTGAAAGGTGATGCATATAGGGAAAAATAACCTATGCTATAAGTTACACAATGTTAGATTCCATATTAGGAGTTACCACCCAATAAAAAGATCTAGGTGCTATAGTAGATAGTACACTGAAAATGTTGGCTCAGTGTGCCATGGCAGTCATAAAAGCAAATAAAATATTAGGAATTATTAGGAAGGGATTGGCAAATAAAATGGAGAATGTCATAATGCCTCTGTATCGTTTCATGGTGAGACCACACCTTGAATAATGTGTGCAATTATGGTTGCCGCATCTCAAAAAAGAAACAGTGACTTTTTAGGGGGTTGAAAATGTTTGCAAGTCACTGTAGTTTCACTGAAGAAGGTACAGATAAGGGCAACCAAAATGATAAAGAGGATGGAATGGCTCCCCTATGAGGAAAGGCTAAAGAGATTAAGGCAGTTCAGCTTGAAGAAGAGGCAGCTGTGGGGGGATATAATAGAAGTCTATAAAATCATGAAAGAACTTAAACAGGTAAAGGAGAATTGGTTATTTACTATTTCAGATAATACAAGGACTAGAGGACAGTAACACATTTAAAACAAATCAGAGAAAATTATTTTTCTCTCACTGCACAATTAAGTTCTGAAACTCATTGCCAGAAGATTTGGTTAAGGTAGTTAGTGTAGCTGGGTTTAAAAAAGGTTTGGATAAGTTCCTGGAGGAGAAGTCCATAAACTGCTATTAACCAAGATGACTTAGGCAATAGCCACTGCTTATTACCGGCTTTAGTAGCAAGAGATCTAGTTAATGTTTGGGTACTTGCCAGGTACATGTAACCTGGATTGGCCACTGTTGGAAACAGGATGCTGGGCTTAGTGGATCCTGTGTCTGACCCAGTATGCAGCTTCTTATGTTTTTATGTTCTAATCTAGGCCATGGAAATCTATAGCTCTTTCCAAATTGCCATTAGCAGCCTCTTGCTTGCTTCCCTGATAGCTCTCCTTCTTGATCATGTGCTTTTTATGCAATCGCTTACACCAGAGCTTTAAGTAATTAGGATTGCTGCAGAGGTACAAGGGGGATTGCTATTTACCCATTCCATGTTTTAATTTCTGCTGCATTTTCTAAGGAAGAATGGAATATATTTTTCAGTTGGCAGTAATGGATGTGTGGATACAAGGAACAAAACTGTTTTAATGCATTTTACTGTTAGGCTATAATGCGATGAACATTTTGCAAGGGAGTACATAATATATATTTACACACTCAGTGGCTATAGAAAGTATTAGACAAAACAAACATCTCATATACATTGAATTATATTTGACTACACTCAATGAATACTGCCATGCTAAACCAATATCACAGGAACTCAGGGTATATAAAGAGCCTTCTCTGTAGAGAATGAATCTTTAATCAATTGGTGGCACGCAATTTTAAACAAGTGTTCTATGATCACATGCTCTTAATAATGGAAACCTCAAACCTATCAGCTGAGCCAATATGGACTGATATACTAGACCAGTTAACAACGTTGAAATATTCTATTCAGGCAGAAGAATACACTGCACAATTGTCTTCAATTAACACTATGACCTAGATTTATCAAAATGCTATATTTATAGCAGAAAAGAATACATTGAACAAATCAACCCCTCTTTTACCTTTCAAAGCTTCAAATGACATAAAATTTTCAGTGATGTCAACTTTGCTGTTCGTACCTCTGACTGTGCATATAAAACTGCCCCCCCCCCCAAACCTACTCCACCCCCAAAACTCATCCCAAGTTAAAAGTGACTCCTCCTACAGTGGTATAAATAGTAAAGTTGCATATTGGGCTCTAAAGAGGTGCTCTTTCTCGCTCAACAGCATGTACGATAGAAAACGTTTTGGTTGATAACGCAGAGCTAACGCGGGCACAACGCATGGAAAAAAAGTGTAGTTATTTCAGGCATTAAAACCCCTGTTGCTGTGCATTACTCTACGTTACTCTATTGCATTTGATGTTAGGAGCTGCATACTAATGCGCGTTGCGCTATTTATCATTATGGTATTACCACTAGCGTTAAGGCTCTAATGCAAAATGATAAATGACCCTTTACGATGGATAAATTTCAGTCAGAATTAAAAATCATCAAAAATAAATTTAAACGAGATGAGCAATATTATAACAGTGGCTATGTTTATCCTTGCATGAACAATAATCACTGTCCACGGAAAGCAAAAACATTTGCTTCATCATTTTATTATTTCTCTTATTGCTACGGTTTGTTTAATGATTGTGCTATTCTGTGATACATAATAATTTAATTTGAAACACATTAAAAATAACAGACATGGATGGGATGATTTCTGAAAGCAATGACATTTGACGTATGCAGATCTCTCAGCTGGGTGGATTTCTGACATCCGAGCACTGATCACTCATGTTTTCTTAAAATGCTACACATCTTATAAATTCTGCCAGGGGTATATAAACTTATAAGCACAACTGTATATAGGCCATACGAAGGACCAGTTAAGACCCACATAATACAGCACAAAAGCTGTATCCTAACTAACAAATTGGACACACCCATAGTAAAACACTATCAGGAACATAATCACACAATTGATTTTTGAAATACAACAAATACACAGGCACCGAGGAGATGTGTCATCATTACCATTAAGAAGAGAGCAATATTTTATTTTCTCCTGGAATACTGTTACCCCTTTTGGTCTGAATTTATTAATCGAATGGGAAGCATTCTATTAACACATTGAACTTTTCTGTCATGTGAGCTTTCATTCATCTACTTACAATGGTGAAATTAGGGCTTTAATTGGTTAACACCTCCACCTATTTGATTGGCCTACTCATCAGCACAATAGTGCTTGACCATGTTACGGTATATCAATCCTCTAAAACCACAAGTTTGATTGGGCATTGAATCTACAATTCTATTGGTCCTATTCTGATGCATGTTCCTTTGTATATAAGAAGACGTTATGTCAATTGTTTTTTTCAGCAGCAGTGTTTAAGTGGTTGAAAAGACTCACCAGCTGTTTCATGAGCAACTGTGCTTGAACAGACACAATGGGGTAGATTTTAAAAAGCCTACACGTGTAAATCCGGTGGGGTTACGCGCATTGGGCCTATTTTAGAAAGGCCCGGCGATGCTTCGTAAAGCCCCAGGACGCACATATGTCCCGGGGCTTCGAAAGAGCGGCAGGGAGGGGGCGGGGCAGGGCCAAAGGCCTCCAGCACAGCGGCCATTTGCCGCTGTGTCAGAGGATCGCGTGCCAGCAGGCTGACAGGGTGCGCAACTTGTGCCTGCCCGGAGGCAGGCACAAGTTGCGCACCCTGTCTTCGCTCTCGAGCCTTCTGGTCCGGTAGGCCGGGGGTCCCTCAGATGCAGTACTCCTGAGAGGACAAGCCTGCCGGTGGACGGTTGTCCTGTGCTCCTGAGCCGTCAAAAAGTATAAGGCAATTCAGAAGCTTTACTAACAGTAATTTAAGGATTTTTGGTACTGAGCAACTAGAGCAAACATGGTCCATGGAATGGGGTTGCCTACACACAGAAATGGATCCTGAACCAGCAGTACTGCATACTACAGATCTAAAAAAAAAATCAGAAGAATTCTGATATGAATTTCTTATGCTAAGAAGTAGTGCAGTAATGATATTGAAGTCTGCCTGAGGAAGCATAGCAAAAACCTTTGGATACCTAAATGCACGCCTATGACTACTACTATTGCAATAGCCTTTATACTTTTCAGCCTATGACTCCTAACAGAAAAGCCCTTCTGTTAACTTCTGCAGATATAATACCATGAGGGCAATTTTCAGTCCCCTCACCCCCACCCCACACAGAGTTTGCAGGCCTTGTAGAATTTGTCTGGTATGGATTAGGGGTACATACGTACCTACAGAGTTTGCAGGTAGAAACTCTCGACCAGGAAGTATGCACAGGGAGTTAAACTCCTGGTGTGTATTTTGCTGGGAGCGTCCCAGCACCACCCCCTTTCCCCTGTGGGAAAATGTATGCATGTTGTGCTCAGCATGTATATCTCCCCACACTGGGAGGGGCCGTGAGGAGTGTGAAGGGATATAAAGGGTAGAACCCTGGAACCCCTTAAAAGACTGAGACTATCTAGCCCGGTCCACCTTAAATACCCAGAATGGGAATCCTGGCCACAGAGCGTTTCTCTGGGGAGGAACTTAAAAGCCCGGCGGGAACAAACAGGCTCAGATGGGAGGAAGCAGCATCAGACACTGTGTCTGAATACATTAACTTTTAATTTTGCAAAAAAAAACACTTGGATTACAAATTCCCAGATCTCGAGGCACAAATCATTTCTTTAGTTATAAAGGACCATCATAACATCGAGCGGTTACGTAGTCAATACATCGAAGCATGAGTGAGCAAAGTATGGATTGCAAGTACACACATGGGAAGTATTTGTGTTTTATGAGCATTTAGAAAAAGAAAAAAAAGATAAAAGTGACTGTTGGGACTGATGATTATATATGACCAGTAAAGCAGAAGAAATGTTACATTGACTAAGTAATCACTCGGTGTTATGATGGTCATTTAAAACTAAAGAAACAATTTTGTGCCTCAAGATTTGGGAATTTATAATCCAAGTCTTTTTTGCATAATTAGTAGTATTGATTCTCTGTTGGTACTGGCCTCACCCTAACATTTAAAACAGAAACTGCTGAGATAAGCAGATTTGTTGCTAGGTTTCTTTCTGTAACTAATAAGTAGTTTTGTTTTAGTAAGGCCGGAGTCTGCACTGATTCTTCTGTTCTCTGGCAGCCTCCCTGAAGCCTAGGACTGCCCTCACGCTATCACAGGGGGGCGATTTTGAAAGGGGCTTTCTCCAAGGGTTAACACCTATTTAAGCACAGAGAAGCCCTATGAAAATTGTCCCCTGTATTATAAAAGTGCTCAGTTTCCTCACACATCTTAAGAGATCCATAGCAAGTGTACGGTTTTGAAAAGTTATTCTCCAGAGGTCTCAAGGTATCGCTGCTGACAAATGAATAGAAATGTGGGAGTGGGAGCAGGAGCACAAATTATGGGACCTATGACTAATGGACGTTAGTTAATGCTATGTCAATGCCTGGTATTTGCATGGGTGTTAGTACTCTGCTGGATCTCTGACAGTAATGCTGTGCACGTGTAAATCAGGAAATTGTTATAATGTTCTCCTTAGGTAATAAGGTTGGATGTATCATCCACCATTAATGCCCAGGAGGATTAGCACAACCCTGCTAACATGGGTCTTTTAACTACACTAATAAGCCTTCTGGGCCCAAATTGTACCCCTGGTAATCTTTGCTTTCTCCCCCTTAAATGGAAAATGGATCTCTAAGGACCTCATGCCTCCCAAAATCAAAACTGATCTCCAAATTGAAAATGGCGCCCCCAGACCCTTGTACCCTCCACATAAAACTGCACCTGGACTCTATACAAGAAAATCTGAGTGATCCAGTCCAACACCTGATACCCCCCTCAAACTGTGCCCTCATCCACCCCCAGACCCCACATACTCCTAAAAAAAAAAGCAACCCAAATCTTCACCGGCAGAGGGAACTGGTTTCCGTCTGTCTAGCAGCGGCACCACATCCAAAATGGTGCCATCGTTCTGATCCACACACCAAGCATGTCCTGGTATTGTGGGCTGGAGGTGCAGTGCTGGGTTATCCGCCAAATTTTCCTACTGGGGCTCAGAGGCCAAAATATGAGTTCAGGGGGCAGGGGATTCGGACCCGGAAGCCCTTGAGATTGTCAGGGGAGGGAGGCATAAACTACCACTGAGCATGTGATCGGGAGCCTTTTCTTTCGCTTTAAGAGGGTAAATTTTCCGTGGGACTTCTGTGGATAAAGTAGTGCTCTGGCCATAGAAAAGTGCGGGTACTTTTCCACATAAACACGCTGCAAGCACATATTTTTACACCCACGGGGAGAGGCGTTCCGGGGGTGGAGTTAGGACTTACATGCATGCTGTTTTATTTTAAAACACAGGCACATAAACTCTCACGGCAATACCAAACAGCAGGCATCGCTGTGTTCACGGAGTTTTGCCAGGACAATTTTCAAAGTGGACTAATGCGCCTAATTCCGCATTGAAACGGGGGGATAATTTATGCACATATTTGCCAAATAACGTAGGCGATGTTACAAGATTTACTCCCCAAATTTCAGCTCCCCCTAAAACAAACTCCTTCCAGACGCAAAGAGGGGCTAGAGCATGCAAAACTCTCAGAAAAAAGGCATGAGTGCAGCAACACAAGCATCTGAGAACATTTGGATGGTCTCAGTGCCAAAGTAAATGACAATATTAATACTTAACCAAGAACCTTTTAGGATTCTCTTCAGGCTTTAGTATACAACCTATGCTGTGACAAATAATCCATAGTACAGGGAAACCAATAGTTCAACAAGCAGGTGGGGGTGGGGGAGGTCATAGGCTGCTTTGGCGTTTGTCCTCTTGTACATTAAGGATCACATTTTCAAAGCTACTTAGGCACATAAAATGCAGTATTATAAGCCTAAATGGCTTGTTAGAAAATTTGCCTGTCTCTGCGTACAGAAAATATGCACATAACTCTTATTTCATGTGTACTTTTGTGCCCGGAAAAAAAAAAAAAGGTGGGGGATGGAGGAGTTCAGATTTATGTGCCTACTTCCAATTTTAAAAAGTATAGTTGTAACTTTGTGCCGCTGAGTTGATGCCCGTACTTTCCCAGGATTCTCCAAGCAAAGGATGTGCGTACTTTTGCTTTGAAAATTTGTAGAAAGTCTGCTAAAAAAAAAAAAAGGATCAGACTTTCCCTTCTTTGAGGCCGACACAAAAAGGGGTGCTCAGCAGCTCTCTGGGCATTTTTTGTGCACAAATGTTGTTCCTGATGCAGCAAAAGAGTTTTGCATGTAAAACTGTGCCTCCTGCTTAGCGCCCTGGCATGGAAATCCCATGCTGATGAAGGTGTTAACCATTTCCCCCCCCCCCCCCGCTGCAGAGAGGGGCGCTGGCTTAACTCTGGCTTTCTTAGTGGTGGAAATTTGACTCCTGGTCAGAGGCAGAGTAGTTTCCAGTGCTTGTGTCAGTCTGTGGGCAGAAGATGACGTTCTGGCATCGGTATTTAGGTGCAGCAAACGTGCTTTGCACACACAAAGCATGTTTTCTGTACACAAAAATGTTTTCCACGCGGAAAGCATTTATATGCGCACAAATCATATTTTATGTGCATAAGTCTTTTATGCACACAAAATACGAGTTCTGTATCCATAAATCGCGGTTGAGAGACTCCGCAGAGTTTAAAATGCTGGGCTCCCATTTTAACTCGGGTTTGTGTGCACATTTTCCAGTCAGTGCATTTTTTTTTTTTTTTTTTAACTCCCAGTGCATTATCAGCTTGCCATTAAATGCTTACTGCATGGGGAATTAAAAACCTTTTTAAACCTAAAATGACAAGAAGTGGGTGGTACCTTATAGACTAAACAATTTACTGAGGCATGAGGGAGGAATACTTTTGCCTACATGGTGTTCAGGTTGGCTCCTATGAAGGATAGGGTTTGAGAACAGAGTCAATTTCGTCTCATTGTCCATCTGACAAGGTAGACTCTGTCCTCAATAAATTGGTTAGTCTATAAGGCGTCATCCACCTCTTGTCATTTTTGCTACGCTACACTAACACAGCTATCCCTCTGAAGATTTTTTTTAACCTGTGTGTTAAGAAACTGTGCACAGAATTTCAGCGCACAGTTTTAACCCACCCATTACTGCACTGGCCCCTTTGAAAGTTACCCTCTAACAGGTCGATACAGTAACGTGCGGTTAAAGATTCCCCGTCTGTAACGTGCTGGGAGCGCACAATACAGACGAGTAAGGCGATCCAGCGATACAGTCTCCAGTTTCGCGCGTCCTTAGCGCTTCGTAAAATAGACACATAACCCTTTCCGCACGCAGCATTTATATGATGTGTAAATGAACAAATTAGCTGTATAATGAAGGAATTAGCTATTCCCCTCCGATACTGTAACGGGCGCTGATATTATCTCCTTAGTAACCCGCTGTTTTGCCGCGGCCTTAACGTGTTAGTTTACCGCCTCCCCCTAGTAGGTGTTAGGACTGTGAGTCTAGTAACAAATCCATCGACACCGCTTAAGATACTCAAACACAATAAAACACAATAAAAAAAAAAGCGATACAGAGATGATAGAGAAAATGTAATGCTGTGGGACACATAAAAACCTGTCAGAAAAAAAAATAAAAAATTTTAAATACCTGTCGGAGGGCCGTGTGGGTCCAGGCGGCCGGCGGCGGGAGCCGGGGGTCGGGTGGTCGCGTGTTAAATCTAGGCCGGGTCGCACAGATGCGCATTCATCCAGGCGGAGGAGCCGGCGACGAAAGCAGCCGGCTCCTCCGCCTGGATGAATGAATTCATTCACATGCTGTCACGGCATGTGACTACCTTGAGCACCGAATCGCAGGGGTCGCACAGGCGTGCATTCATTCACTCATCCAGGCGGCGGAGCCGGCTGCTTTCGTCGCCGGCTCCTCCGCCTGGATGAATGAGCGTCTGTGCGACCCGGCCTAGATTTAACACGCGACCACCCGCCGCCGGCCGTCTGAAACTAACGCACGTCCACCCGCCCCCGCCGCCGCCTGGAACAGGCGCCCACCCGCCCGCAGCCTAGATTTAACACGCGACCACCCGCCCCCCGGATCCCGCCGCCCGCCTGGACCCACGCGGCCCTCCGACAGGTATTTAAAAATTTTGTTTTTTACACTTCCTGGTGCCTGTCATTTCAAATGTCATTTGAAATGACATTTGAAATGACAGGTACCAGCGCACCCAGGTTACTGTATAGGTGCTGTATTAAGCGCCTATACAGTAAAATGGGTTGCGCGGGCATAACCCTTCCCTAACGCTTCACAGCCGCGGCATGCATTTGCATGCAATTAGAAGAGAGTATCAGGCGCTAGGTCAAGCGAACTGTGCGTGCGGGGAGGAAGGGTGCGCCTGACACTGCCGCACTGTTTCTACCGCGGCCTTACAGTATCGAGCCGTAAGTGGGCAATTTTTGAACTTACTGCACGGGCTCAAGTCCACAGGTACTTTTTTACCTGCACCCTGTGCCACAATTTTTAAAGTGACAAAAGGTGCGACCTTTCACTTTGAAGATTATCCCAGAAAAAACCCTGCATGCAAATGCAAGCCCCTCCCATCCCGTCTCCAGGAACGCCTCTTCACGCTGCAGGCAAAGTTACACATGTGGTACCACTGCGCACATTTACCCGCGCATGGGGTGGGGGGCAATTTTTTTTTTTATTCCTTTTCTGATTTACCTGAGGAAATAGCTTTGAAAATAACCCACTATTTGAATACAATAATTAGAAAGATTTGAATAAAAGACTTAGAAAGTAGTGTTGATCCGAGTTGACTATCTTATCATTCAGGACAAGCAGAGGCATTCCTAATTTTCTAACCCTAGCATGCAATGATTAATATAGGCAGAATATAAACATTTTTAAATAAATAACTCCCAGCCTTTGCTTCTTGGCACACACTTAGATATAGAGACAGGATCAACTCAGGTGACCGGGTCAGTTGGCACTTTAATGCAGGCTAATAGAAGACTACAGCTTATTCACTGACAAAATATGTGAATGTTTCTCAGAAAGATTGAGAAACAGGCAAAAAGTGCCTGCTAGTGACAAGGAAAGTGTTTCTGCTATTGGCACCAAATCCCTTACTGCGATGAAAATATCTTCTTTTGCTAATTTTACAATGAAAGTTTATTTCCTAGGAATTTTATTCCCCCCCCCCCCCCCCCCGGTTTTCCCTCTCCTAATCACTCCCTCAATCCGCCCAGACAGCTGAAGACTCAAGGAATCCCCAGCCATGCACGGGGGCTGCAAAGGTGTCACTTTTGAGGCCTCTTCTCAGTGCCTTGCACCGGCAAGCAGAGGCTGGTACAGTAGCAGCAGCCACCTTCCCTGCTTCCCCAGTCCTGAAAGGTAAGGGACCCAACTCTGAGTCATGGGATTGCTCCCCTGATTTTCTACGTTAGTAATGTGGCCTCCCTCCACAAAGTATATCAAAACAATCTGTGTAATTCACATGCAAGCTGATTTTTGTAAAAAAAAACTTTCATAATGAGCAAGCCTTCTTGTTTTAATTTTCCATTTTGCATAACTTAGGTAACATCTAAAATGATTTTCTATACCGTCCCTGGTATTTCCTCCAGTTTGCTGCTCTTCTTTGCTTGTCTTTTAAATCCCACTGGGCTCCATTTGAAATAAGATTCTAGCCCCCTCCCCCATTCCTAAACTCCAAAGATCCATGATGACCAGCTCTTTCAAATGATTTATTTACTTATTTGAAAATTTTTATATACCAACATTAGTAGGGGGACATCACATCGGTTTACATAAAACTGTAAATTTAGCAAACAGCCTTTACATCAAACTCGGAACTGAATAATGAACAGCTTAATACATAATGAACAGCTTAATTGTGCTAAAGAAGTGGCAGGTGGGATGACAGGGAGAACAGCTGATTGTGCTACACTATAACTATATTGGTGGAAATCAACTGATAGAATTAAAACAGTACTGATTGTACTGTATCAAGAGCAAGAGCAAAAATGATCTTATAAATACAGTCAAACTCTTATTTCCTCATGTACTGTATTTTCCCTCAGTTCAAACTTGCATTCTTCAAGAGCCAAAATAGCTCTCCCTTCTGTTTCTTTGTTGCACACAGATACATCCGCCACTCCACCATCCCCCCCATCTTCCCTTTAGCCATGAATCTTTACTAGACATGTACGGCCTTACTGAACGATCCTCCATCACCATCAACCTGCTGCACTGATCCAGTCAACACCAACCTGCTGGCTGCGTGAGCGTCTGTGCTTCCGCTAGGTCTTCCAGTTATTAGTTTGCAAGACATGTTTTAGCAGGCTGTGAAGGCAAGTCTGTGGGATGTGGACAGCAGCTGCCACATAATTGTAAATTGCTTGGAAAACATCCCTAAAAAGGCAATTAGAAATTAAAAACTGGGGAACTGAAAAGGTGTCCGTGTATTTTACAGGAAAGTGATCCTGGCAAAGAAGAGCAGGCCAAGGCTGGTCCGTCACAGCCTGAAAGCTTCTGCCACCCATATCTGGATAATTCTTATACTGGTCCAATTAAAGGTAACCCAACTTGAAAAAAATACATTTCTATCTTTGTACCTATGTCTATCTATTTTAAGCAATGATAATCACAGTCTTCCTTCTCTTTTTTCTAAGTTTTCATAACGACTGTGCACAGAAGTGCAATGTTAGGTAATCTAAGTTGAAGATAAGCACATCTACATTTCTAAAGTACAAGTATTAAAGCACTAGTCACGTTAGTTATCTTTCATTCAACAAGATATCTCTATGTCAATCAAAATTGGTATTAGTTCATCTTTAATTCCAAATAATAGCAGGCCATGGGAATAAAGGGTTAAGTCGCATATTTAAAGAAAATATTTCAAACCAGAAGACCTAGCGGAATGGTCACAGGTCTATATCATTACTAAGCAGCACTGTAAATCTTTCAACTTGGTCCTATAAGAGTGTTTACCAATCTTTTCATTCCTAAGGCATAAGCTACATTAACAAAAATGTTGTGTGGCACACCAAAGTCCACAAAGCAAGCAGTATAGACATGAAGAGGACTTACATGACCAAAAGAAGAGCTAGGGAAGCACTGAAAGCCCCACCTGTCTCTCTTCCAAACTTTAAAATAAAGGGATGGAGGGGATGAAGACACATGAAGATGCCACAATGCACCAACTCCTGCAGAAAGGAAAAAGTCAACGTGGCTGGGTAGCCGGCCTAGTTACTTTGGTTCTCAAATGTGACTCCCAGTGATTCTTTCACTGCAGCTGCTCCCAACACTTAAAGTGAATCTCATCCAGTGCTCAGTAAACATGCTCCCTATAATGCTCAGCCTAGAAAGACAGAAACTTGAAGGCCTCAGAGACAGGGAAGATAAGGAGGTGTTGTGTGCTGCACAAAGCCAGTCTCGGTTATCTGGGCCCTACATGCTGTCTATTAATTACTATTCTCCAGGGCTCATGCTGTAGCTAGGAAGAGGTGGCACGCATGATTTCATATGGTTCTCAGAAAGAACCACCACTGGAGTCTCTTCTTGCTGCAAGGAGCTGAGGGTAGTGCCCCAGGTGTAAGCCAGAATCTGAGCATCAGACAATGACTTTTCCATGGCACACCCGATCAGGTCTGAAGGCACACTGCTTGGAAAGCATGAGGTGCTCTCTGATAGCGCAGGGAAAAGTCAAGAAGTAAGTCAGAAGGGAAGCCAGAACCATACAAGGAAATTATAAAAGGTATCATCTTCATTTTATAAAGCTATAAAATAATCAGAAGCAAGCTGGACCTCTACACAGCTTTCTAGCCATCCAGCTATATATTCAAGTAAATTTAAGAACCTGATTCAAAGATTTATAAACCGCTCAACTTCCAAAGACTGGGCAGTGAAGAACGAGAAAGAAAAAGAACTTTTGTAAGTTATATCAATTCACTCACCTCCAACCTCAGAAATATATGGTTTGATAAGAAGCACTGCCTGAGGCAAACTTGATAATCCTTTAATTAAATTACAGACCAATTTAAGACTAGGATCAGGTATTTTAGATGAGTCTCTGGCACCAGTCAAAGATACAAGTAAGAGTTCAATTACGCTACAGCTTTACTACATCTGTTCTATATTACAGTTGATACATATTACTAAATTGACAAATGGTGCCTATTACAAACCAGCTTTTAACCATAGAAAATTAGGTGCATGTTTCCAAGAGATAATAAAAGATTGTACGAGTCCTTGAGCTGTTTGCTCACCAGTCAATATGGCTAAATGCTATTCCTGACTATGGACTAGAGGAAATAAGGTCTGATATTTAAAATAGAAAATGTTGAACATTTGGGCTTCTGTGAGCTTAAAAATATACATTTAATCCAAAATTAACAATATTTGCAGGACAGAATAACAAAATCTTGAAACTGCTTATCTGGTACATCCACTGTATGACACCTGGGAGTTTTAAAAAGCACTGTAAAGGTTTTTCTTTAATGAAAATGCATATTTTGTTTTTAATATATTAATAAATACAATTAAATAAAAATGTAAAATCCTTGTTAAAAAAAACTGCATCTCTTGCCACCCAAGTCAGATTTCTTGGCCTGTGCATTATCAATGTTCTGTGCCACGAAAAAAGGGAGGAATATCACACAATAAGACATGAAGCATATTTTAGATCTTAGAAACCAAATTCTCCTAAAAATCCTTGACTGAAACCCAAGATATTTGCATGTTATAAAGAGTTTGTTTCAACAGACTCTGGTGTGCATAAAAATAATGCACAAGCTTTACTTTGGGAGACAAGTTTTCACTTTCTTACAAACAAGTGATACTTAAGGCTAATTATAATTAGTGAGATATTATAGTAAATGACAAAAACAAGATTGACCTTCCTTTGTTTATAAAATAACCAATCATATGCAAAGCCCCCAGGCTCCCATGGGAAAAACCCCATTGTTAGCCTGCTGCCCCATAATTTATAGCCTGTAGCATAAAGGAACTTGATCTCATGCTAAGTCAATCATCTGAAGGAAGCTACAGTGCCTGCATCCCCCAGTCAATAATATTCTGTCGCAGCCCCCTGGAACGTCTCATGCTCCAAAACCCTCCTCCCCCCTCCCAGACAGAGTGCAGGGAACAGGAGAGGAGGGGCAGGTTGAAGCTGGAGCAGAAACAAACCACTCCCTTCTCTTGCTCTTCCCCAGTTTGGTTTTTTTTTACCCCTCCTCCTGCCCTGAAGGAAACAGAGGAAGGGAGGGGTGACGTTGGAATGGACAGAGCTCGCGATCAGTGTTCCTTCACAGATCTCTTTTTTTAAAGTCAAACCAAAGAATTTTGAAATAATTCCTGGATAGAGTGATGTCCCTTTAGAAGATTTTCATATTTATACAAAGGTTCGTGCATCTGCATATGTGCACATTGATACAACAGCTGACAGAGACCTGGATGTATTTTGAAAATCTACTTCTTCTATCACACAGCTAGCAGAGATGGCATTCATATCAAAGAATAGCATGACAAACTCTACTGATGCTGAGCGCGGTTTCAAGAAAGCTGATGAGCACTTTCAAGAAAAAAGAATGGTTAAACTATATTTCAATACAAAACAAAAGAGATATTTCGCAAATAAAAGACTGTAACCAAATATCTTTACTTCATAAATAAATTGATTTTTATATAGGGTAAAAGTTGAATTTGTATATTGTTTAAATATTGTTTTAAAACAATATGAAAGACTTTCAATTAAAAAAAAACAAAACTGACTTTGCTGCATAGTGAGATGTGAAACTTTATGCAAAATCTACTACCTAACTCCCAAATAATTTTGAAAAATGTGCCACAGGGTGAGGTGGATTCTTTCATACATTGCACTGCAAGTAGTCCAGTTGGGAAATGACAGCAGCACAGATAGTATTTATATAGGCGGTGTCTTCAATAGTGGTCAAATGTGACAGAGTTGGTGGAGGTAGAAGAAATCTATTTTTCTTAATTTATGGTTCTAGGATTTGATTGCAAATTGGGAATCTAGTATGAAGCCAAAGCTCTGACCTTGTGAGCTGAAAGTAAGAGACCACTTTTGGGAGACAGTGAGGTTATCAAATTTGCGGATGATACAAAATTATTCACACTAGTTAAATCCCAAGCGGACTGTGATACATTACAGGAGGACCTTGCAAGACTGGAAGAATGGGCATCAAAATGACAGGTGAAATTTAATGTGGACAAGTGCAAGGTGTTGAATATAGAGAAAAATAACCCTTGCTGTAGTTACACGATGTTAGGTTCCATATTAGGAGCTACCACTCAGGAAAGAGATCTAGGCGTCATAGTGGATAATACTTTAAAATCGTCGGCTCAGTGTGCTGCAGCAGTCAAAAAAGCAAACAGAATGTTAGGAATTATTAGGAAAGGAATGGTTAATAAAACGGAAAATGTCATAATGCCTCTGTATCGCTCCATGGTGAGACCGCACCTTGAATACTGTGTACAATTCTGGTCGCCGCATCTCAAAAAAGATATAGTTGCAATGGAGAAAGTACAGAGAAGGGCAACCAAAATGATAAAGGGGATGGAACAGCTCCCCTATGAGGAAAGGCTGAAGAGGTTAGGGCTGTTCAGCTTGGAGAAGAGACGGCTGAGGGGGGATATGATAGAGGTCTTTAAAATCATGAGAGGACTTGAACGAGTAGATGTGAATCAGATATTTACATTTTCAAATAATAGAAGGACTAGGGGGCATTCCATGAAGTTAGCAAGTAGCACATTTAAGACTAATCGGAGAAAATTATTTTTCACTCAACGCACAATAAAGCTCTGGAATTTGTTGCAAGAGGATGCAGTTAGTGCAGTTAATGTAGCTTGGTTCAAAAAAGGTTTGGATAAGTTCTTGGAGAAGTCCATTAACGGCTATTAATCAAGTTTACTTAGGGAATAGCCACTGCTATTAATTGCATCAGTAGCATGGGATCATCTTAGTGTTTGAGTAAATGCCAGGTGACTGTGGCCTGGTTTGGCCCCTGTTGGAAACAGGATGCTGGGCTTGCTGGACCCTTGGTCTGACCCACCATGGCAATTTCTTATGTTCTTATATTGTTCTTCCCATCCAGGACGTCTCAGCCTTTTTGGGTTTAAGGTTTTGTTTTGGCGCAACCAAATGGCGATTTTCTCTAAGGATCCATTGAGATGAGTGATGATTTGATCTTGGATTTGTGTCCATAGGGATTAGGAAAAGGATGTTTTCAGCACAGGAGAACTGGGGTTAGATATATATTGAACAGTGTGGGTGAGACTGGAACCTTGAGGCACTCTGCAGCCAAGTTAGTGTGGTCCACAGAGCACTGTTCCCATGGAAACAGTTGGTGTGTAGTTTTGGGGAAAACATGTGAATCAAGCTTGTGCTGAAGCAGCCAGCCCTATATCACATAGTCTGATGAGGAAAAGATTGTGATGTACTGTGTCAAAGGCCACTGAGAGGTCCAGGAAGAGGAGTAATGCTGACTTCCCTTGATTGAGGCAGAGTCTGAGTTTATTTATTAAATAATAATTTATTAATTGCTTCATTAATAATCTCCCTAAGCAATGCACAACAAAAGTAAAACAGATCACATTCAAGGGGCAATATAAAAATAGATTGCATTAAAAACTACAGTACAGCAACATACTTCCTTTTCCTCAGATCTCTTAATACTCTCCCTACCTCCAAATCCACACATTAATTAACAATCTGGAAGAGTTGTCCACCCATTAATTAATAATCTGGGACAGCTGTCATTAACCTTTTTTCAGTTGTTTCCAAAAATTCGATAGGCCCTCCTCTTCCCTCAAAACTTGAGGAAGGCCATTCCAAAACCAGAGTTTGTCCACCAGGCTTAGCTGTGTAGTTTCAGTATTGCAGAGTAGCCTAAAACCTGACTGAAAGGGGGCAAGGGTATTTGTTGAACACAGATGTTCTGATAGTTGTGATAGTACCATTTTCTCAATGGCTTTTTCAGTAGTTGTTTAGATCATTTGGGGCAAGGTGCGATCTTGTCGATGGCTGATTCACTATCATTGTTCCAAGTATCTACCAGAGCAGTGGTAGATGGGATGCCCTCATATGAGCAGAAGGCAAGCAGAAGGGATTCTGGGTAAAGGTGTGATGTTGGGTGGACACGTTTGGTGGTCCTTTCCATTGTTATTTTCCAGATGGGGCAAGGTTGCATATCAAAAGTATCACTTGGTGATCAGTTCAGGAGAGTAGGATGGCTTGTATATTCTGTGGCGCACATAGTTGTAGTGGTGTGAGTATCAGGTTCAGGGTGTATCCTGCCTTATGGTTGGTGTATTGATTAGCTCTGTAAAGCCAAGAGTCTAAAGAACTAAGAAACTCTTGTGGGAGGTCCAGGTGTAGTTTAACATAAATGGTGAAATCATCCATGATCTGGGTCCTCGGGTGTTGAAGTATAATTTCTGAGATTAGTTGAATGAGGTCATAGAGTGATTCATGGCTGCTGGCTAATGGATAGTAAACTAGGAAAAGTCCCCATTTGGGGTAAGTGTTGGCCTGGAGGAGGATGGTTGCAATTGCCTTCCATTATATGTATAAGGAGAGGTGTTACACAGAGAATGTCTAAAGGGTTGTGGGCAAGTTTCTGTTAGGCACCAAATATATGCATGTTCATCTGCAAATAGATCAAACAGATGGCTGGAACATGAGTTTAAGAGTAGAGTTTGGGTCCTTGAGGTAGTGTTTTTCTGGGATGTGTGCTAACCAAGGTTTGGATGTCACTCGGAGGTCAGATGAGGGATCTGTGTGGGAGTTTTGGCCTGTGGAAGGCTTGTAGTGTGGTGAATATTTATCTTGACAAGTGATGATAGATACTGGTTACAATGAGGGTGGGGGTGGTAGCTTGGTTCCGAGCGTAGCACATCTTGCAAGCAATGTGGCAGTGGAGGTACTAAGCTGAGTGTACGCAGGTAGTTTAGAGGGAAGATGCCATTAAGTACAGATATGTCCAAGATCTAGTGTGAGAGTGAAAAGATGGACAACTAGACAGGTGCATGTTGGAGTACACAAAGAGATGCACTAAAAGGGCAGGGCCCTTTGGCATGGACCTACAGAGTCAGGCCCACTAGTTGGGGTCCTGCCTCTGGCCCGGCTCTTAAAGGGTCAGAATTCAGTCGATGATGTCAGCAACAGCAGAAAGGGCCCTTCTCAGCTCAGATGGAAGGGAGTCCAGGATTCTAATATCAACATGGTTCGGGGAGAGGCAGAGCAGGACAGGGGAGGGAGGCCAAGCAGAGGCAAAGATTATCTCCCCACCCCCCGATCTGGAATAGCTGATTGGTCTACAGACTGGCTCTTATAGGGTCGGGCCCTGCTCAATGTCAGCAGCAGCGGATGGACCTTCCAGGCTCAGACAGAGGTGAGTCTGGGGTTTAAGCATCAACGTAGCTCAGGGAGAGAGAGGAGAAGGACAGGAGTGGGAGTTGAAATGGAGAGCAGAGACCCATAAAGCTCATCCTCCTGATGAGCTTTATGGGTCTCTGCTCCTGATGAGCTGGGGGTGGGGGGGGAGTGCGTTGCCTGTTTCCTTCTCTGGTACAGAATTTTGTATAAATACATCATTAAATATTAGAAACGTTTTCTCCTGTAGCAACCTAGGCAAGGAATGGAAGCCCTGATTTACCAAGGCTTTTTTACCCATTCTTTGTTTATGGGAAAGAAGCTTAGTAAATCAGATCTGGAGTCAGCCGGTGATCACAGGAACTTATAAATAGTCAGGCAGCTTTAAAAATGCTTGATATTAACCAATGGCAAGACAGCTTTAAAAATGATCCATGACATCATACTGTGCTCTTACCACACTGTGATTTCAAATGAACTGACCTGTTTCCCTATAGGAATATAATCAGCAACAACCCTATCATTTATATGTGACCTATGATCGGAATTCTAGCTTTTTGCCTAGTTTCCTATAGAGAAACTTATAAGATCATCATGTCTGTCTGTCTGCAACCTGCAGTCTTTTTGAACTTACTTCCTTTTCCCCACTGGAAAAGTGGAGGCTTCTACTGGACCTAACCCAGTAGCTTTTTTGTTTAGACCATTAGCATAGCCTGTCTCCCCAACCCCCTAAACGTTTGAGCTATTCATCCAATTTCATTCACATTTCTGACAGAGATAACAGAGTACCCACTGAACTACCTTTTTAAATTATTATTCATTCAATGTAGGAGCAGTTCTCTCTCTCTCTCTATTCCTCAAGTCACCACTCCCTTTTTCTCCTCTTTTCCTTCAGCATGCTCATTCTCCTTCTCTCTCCCCAGCCCCAGCACTCTCATTCTCCCTCTTCTCCCCCCAACAGTTCTCCTCTCTCTCTATTTTCCCCCGAGATCCACTCAGAGCTGAAGACGCAGTCTCCCTTTCTGAGGCCCTCCTCCTTCTCCAGCCAGGCCCCTATTGAGGACACTGTCGCCTCACCAAATAGCAAAACATCCAGTGTATTTTTCAAACACTGAGTACCATGGAGCCCAGCTCCCACCAGATCCTGTAACATTTCTGAATAAAGTATGCCAAAAGCCTGTCCTTGGTGTGAAGCCTGCCCTTCTCTCACATTCCATACCTATGAGAAAGGCAGAAAGCAAGACTGTGATGGATAACAGGGCACATTTTACCCTAGCAATGCAAGGACAGTGAATGATCAGGCTAAATGCTCTATCCTGTTTCGTGTATGCCAATGTTTTATATTAGTGTATGTTCAAGTTGTGAATACCCTTGTGCCTGAATAAAAACAGATGTCCACCAAATGGAACATTGGAATGCAATTTTAAATTAGTAGAACACACCAATGGTTCTTTTGTTATGAAAACAATGTTAGAGAAAAAATAACAGCATAGTGGTCACAGTTAAAATTAAGTCCCTAAGAATCTTCTTTCCTCATTCTGATTTTCATTTCATTTCTCAGACTATATTCTTTACAGTTTTTGAAAGCTCCTCCCGTTTTACCAGCGAGTCAGGGTGCTATTCTACTGTTCCTTATCAGAACCCCACCAACCATCAAGTATATATAAAGCACAAACAAATGAGTTTTAGATTCAATGAATAAGATTTTTAAAGAAATGCGTGAGACCATAAATAAAAGGATACAAAAAAATATAAAAATATTAAGTAATATAATACCATTAAAGGCAAATTTTAAACCCAGCATAAGCCAAATTTGGGAGATACACGCACATGTCAGGCTGGCATGCAGTAAGCAAATTTCAAAAGCTGCCAAGATGCGCGCGTATTTCCCACGGTGAGCACATCTCACTAGTTTTGAACAAGGAACGTGGTCTAGGTAGAGCACGAGCATTCTGGGGCAGGGCCAAGAGATGTGCACGCAAATAAATACTCACCTGGGTGCGCGTCCAGGTCTAGTGCCCAGGAGGTATACGTTAAAAAAAAAAGAAAAGAGCCATATCTGCGGGGTTTGAAAGGCGTGGTCTAACTGGGCGGAGTATAAGATATTAAACCAAGGGGGTTTGGAAGACCTAGCTCTTAAGAGGGCGAAATGATGGACGAAATGGTAACCCGGCAATAGTAGGGGCGCACACCCAATTTAAAATCCCCCGACTTACGCAGTACAAGCGGGATTTATGCAGCTGGGAGCACATATGCGCACGCCAGGCTATTTTATAACATGCGTACATATGTGCACACAAGTTATAAAACTGCTGTATCCCTAGGCACGCACCAGCGCACACGTGTCCATGTACACCCGCACATCAGTTTGAAAGTTGCAGTTATAATATGTAATTAAAATAAGTTTAGAAAATGATAGGAGACCAAACAAAATGATTTTCAAACACACTGAGCCCAAGAACAATGCTTTAGTTCAGGGGTCAGGAACCTTTTTGGCTGAGAGAGCCATAAACGCCACATATTTTAAAATGTAATTCCATGAGAGCCATACAATATGTTTAAAACTAAATACAAGTAAATGTGTGCATTTTATGTAAGATCACACTTTTAAAGTACAATAAGTCTCTGAAAATATTACACCAGGCCTTAAGACACCAATACATCTCCTATTAGGAAAACGGACCACGTCAGGCTGCTATAGAGTCCTACACAGAAACTACACGCCAGCAGAAAACCTCACCTGAATCACGTGCTGTCCCTCACCTAACATAGAATAAAGAGACCAAAACGCATAACAAGAAGCATGCAGACAAAAACTGAATTGGAAACTGCAACAAGCCAGAGTCTCTGTATGCAGTGTAACAAAGGAAAAAAGAAACATCACCCATCCTTATAAAACAAATCAAGAAATATAAAATCATCAGCAGTAAAACTGTACTAACAAAAAGAACATATTTCGAAACAGCTGATGAGTGGAATATCCAATAATTAAAAACTCATATAAAACATTTCCAGATACCAACAAAATATTTCAAAATAGCAGACACAAAGATCCAGTAATGAAAAATAATAAGGATACAAAAATTTTTTTGCTCTGCATACCTGGGAACGTTTGATATCCAGGTGTCCTGAGATTGTTCTGAATTAGCAGGAGGTGGGGTGGTTTGCTTGGAACTTTCTCCTCTCTCAGTCACATACCAGCGCTCTCTCTCACACTGGCTCTCAATGACACACCTATACACACATGCTCTCAGTCACTCACATATACAAATGTTTTTTCTCTCTCACTTATATAGGCTCTTAATTACACATTTACACACATGCTGTCTATCTTTTCACGCTTACACACACACAGGCTTTCAATCACATAAATACATGCTGTCTTTTTCTCTCACACACAGACTCTCATTCACATGCTTACAAACATGTCCTCTCTTTCTCTCATTTACACACAGGCTCTCAATCACATACTCACATGCTCCCTCACCTAAATCAGCTCTCAATCACACAGACACACATGGTCTCTCTCTCTCATTTAAACACAGGCTCTCAATCACATACTCACATGCTCCCTCACCTAAACCAGCTGTCAATCAGACACAGACACACATGATCTCTCTCTTACTTATACACACAGGCTCTTAATCATACATACACATGATCTCTCTCACACACAAAGGATCTCAATCATACACACATACTCTTTCAAACAAACAGGTTTTCAATTACAAACTTACACATACAGGGTCCCAATGGTAAACTTACATTCATGCTCTCTTTCTCACAGGCAGGATCTCAATCACAGACATACTCTCTTTCACATATACAGGCTCTCAATCATTCACATACATGCAATCTCTCACTCACACACACAGGATCTCAAACACACATGCTTGCTCGCTCATTCACTCTCTCTCTCCCCCGGGGACTCGCAGCAGCAGCAGCCACCTCCCAACGCTAACCTCCTTCATTTTCAGCCCTCGCGGAGGCGAAGGCGGAGTCCCATCGGCCGCGGTTGAAGATTTTCATTTTCCTCCGAGCCGCGCTGCAGTTTTCTTCCCGTCGGACACTAGCGTGCCTGCGCGGGTCTTCCCGCGCAGGCACCCGATGCTCTCCACTTCCTCTTCCGGGCCGCGGGGGGGAGGAGAAGAGAGCACGCCGACTGGAGTCATCCGGGTGCCTGCGCGGGAGTCATCGGGTGTCAGCCGGGTGCCTGCGCGGGTCTTCCCGCGCAGGCACCCGATGCTCTCCACTTCCTCTTCCGGGCCGCGGGGGGGAGGAGAAGAGAGCACGCCGACTGGAGTCATCCGGGTGCCTGCGCGGGAGTCATCGGGTGTCAGCCGGGTGCCTGCGCGGGTCTTCCCGCGCAGGCACCCGATGCTCTCCACTTCCTCTTCCGGGCCGCGGGGGGGAGGAGAAGAGAGCACGCCGACTGGAGTCATCCGGGTGCCTGCGCGGGAGTCATCGGGTGTCAGCCGCGGGAAGAAGAGAGCACCGGCGTGCTCTCTTCTTCCCGCGGCCCGGAAGAGGAAGTGGAGAGCATCGGGTGCCTGCGCGATGACTCCAGCGCTGGCACCCGGCTGACACCCGATGACTCCCGCGCAGGCACCCGATGACTCCAGCGCTGGCACCCGGCTGACACCCGATGACTCCCGCGCAGGCACCCGGATGACTCCAGTCGGCGTGCTCTCTTCTCCTCCCCCCCGCGGCCCGGCAGAGGAAGTGGTGAGCATCGGGTGCCTGCGCGGAAGAAGAGACCACGCTAGTGTGGTCTCTTCTTCCCGCGCAGGCACCCGATGCTCTCCACTTCCTCTTCCGGGCCGCGGGGTGAGGGGGGGAGGAGAAGAGAGCCCGCCGGTGCCGCTGACTCCAGCTGTCCTGCCGCGTACCGCCCGGGCTGACAGCATTTTAAGCCCAGGCGGCGGAGGACCGGGGAGCAGCTGGGTCAGCGGGGAACCGCGAAGTATGGCGACACTTGTCTGCGAGCCAGATGCAGCCCTCAAAAGAGCCATATCTGGCTCGCGAGCCATGGGTTCCCGACCCCTGCTTTAGTTTGTCAATTTACTCATTTACATTTTCCTGGCTCACTGTGATTTGATTCAGTGCCTCTGAATCATCATCCTCAAAGAATGTTTACAGCATATGTATCTTCCTCAGTAAAGAGTGAAGCAAAGAATTTATTTATTTATTTATTTATTTGTTTATTTAATTTTATATACCGACAGCCGTTTGCACATCGTGCCGGTTTACAGATAACTTACAAACCAAAAATATATAGGCAAAGCCTTTACAAGGAACAGTGTGTAACATAAACAATAGTAACAGAGTAAATAACTTGATAACTAAGGGAGGGAGGGGTGGGGGTGATCGCGACAAAGAAGGGGGTGGGGGGGGGTGAGAACAGATACATGAGGAAAAAATATGTACAGGGAATCAATGGGGAAATGATATGTACATAGGCTATATACAAAATTTGTCTAAGCGCATGGCCAACAGTGAAAGAAGTGAGAAGATGTGTGCGGTTCTGCTAGGTGGCAATTTATTATGTGCAGGAGGTTAAGTGTGGGGTTTGTAGTTCCTTCGAGAGGGTGGGTGGGGGTCCTGTAGTGGGGGTGTTGATACGAGAGGGAGGTTGGGTTTGAGTGCTAGTAGGTGATGATGATGATTGGGGGTATGCTTGGAGGAAGAGCCAGGTTTTGAGTTTCTTTTTGAAGGTGGGTGTGGATGTTTCGGTGCGTAGGTCAAGAGGCATGGAGTTCCACAGGGATGGGCCTGCGAGGGAAAGGGCCCTATTGGTGGTGGAGATGAGTCTTGTGGATTTTATGGAGGGGGGAATAAGGGTTCCACGAAGAGAGGAGCGGGTGGGTCTTGTGGAGATACGAGGGAGAAAAGGTGGGTTTAGCCAGTTGTAATGTTCGTTAATAATACTTTTGTGGATGAGGGTAAGGGTCTTGTATATAATTCGTGAGTGGATGGGAAGCCAATGGAGATTAATGAGGGTGGGAGTAATGTGATCTTTCTTATTGACATTGGTGAGGATGCGTGCAGTAGCGTTTTGAAGGAGTTGGAGAGGTCTGATGTGGGTAGCAGGGAGTCCAAGTAGGAGTGCGTTGCAATAATCAATTTTTGAAAAAATTAAGGATTGAAGTACTGTTTAGTTTTTCTGTTATGGCTTTGTCTTCTATGGGTGCCCCTTTTAATGTTTGGTCATCTAGTGGTCCAACTGACTCCCTCCCTCACAGACTTCTTGCTTCAAATGTACTTGCAAAAGTTTTATTTGAGTATTTGCCGCTCCAACAAGCTTCTTTTCAAATTCTTTTTTGGCTTGACTTAATGACGCTTTACACCTTACTTGCCAGTGTTTATACTCTTGCCTATTTTCTTCATTTGGATCCAAATTCTAGTTTTGAAGTGAAATTCTTTCACTTCAAAACTTCGCCATGCTGGCAATCATTTGATCTTTTCTACCTTTTTATTGTACATGGAATATATTAGTCTGGGCTTCCAAGATGATGTTTTTAAACGGCATCCATGCTGCATACAAACTTAACCTTTGCAACTGCTCCGTTTTGTTTTTTTCTAATTTCCTCATTTTATCATTGTTTCCCTTTTTAAAGTTCGATGTTACTATAGTTGTTTTCCTTAATGCCCACCCTTTAGTGATTAAGTTAAATTTGATTATGTTATTTATTTATTTATTTAGCAGTTTTTTATACCGACCTTCATAGTAGATAACCATATCGGATCGGTTTACATTTTAACAAAGGGTAAAACTGAGGTAACAATTCTGGTAAATAATAGATAACAAAGGAAAAGGAATAAGTCAAAGTTACAATCAACAAGGTATGGAAAACTTGGAGGCTTAAAGACAAGCTGGAAGGAAGATAGAGGCAGGTAGAATAAATATAACATGATACGAATAATTTAACGGGTTAGAGCATATGCTTTAACCAGGAAATGCCAGTGTCCATTGTTCAGGAGGAAGTGTGTCAAAGTCCTTGTAAGAAGTGAGGCTCAAACTAGTGATTATCCGGTGGATCTGGGAAGGCTTGGTGAAAGAGCCACGTCTTTAGTCTTTTTCTGAAGGTTAAGAGGCAGGGTTCCAATCTGAGATTTGCTGGGATATTGTTCCAGATAGCTGGGCCTGCAATTGAAAAAGCTCTGTCTTTGGTCGTAGAGCGGCGAGTGGCTTTAGTAGGGGGAAATTTCAGAGTGCCTTTGTGGATATCTCTCGTTGGTCTGTTAGAGGAGTGGAGTTTGAAAGGGATATCCAGGTCGAGTTGGAGTTGCTGATGGATGGTTTTGTGTATTAGGGTAATAGATTTGTACAGGATTCTGAAATTTACTGGTAACCAATGTAGGTTTCTGAGGACGGGGGAGATGTGTTCACCGCAGCTGGTGTTGGTCAGCAGTCTCGCTGCCGCATTTTGTAACATCTGCAGTGGTTTGGTGGTAGATTTAGGGAGGCCTAGAAAGAGGGCACTGCAGTAATCTATTTTGGCGAACAGAAGAGCCTGGAGGACTGTCCTGAAGTCTTGGAAAAATAAGAGTGGTCTCAGTCGTTTCAAAACCTGTAGTCTGAAGAAACTGTCTTTGGTGGTTGTGTTGACCATTTTTTTAAGGTTTAGACGATTGTCTATTATTACCCCAAGGTCTCTAACGTGCGTACAGGTGATGTGAGCATTGTGCGGTGAAGGTGGAGGAAGATTGTTTTCATTTGAAGAGATGAAGAGAAGTTCCGTCTTTGAGGCATTGAGGACCAAGTTTAAGCTGTTGAGTAGATTAGTAATGGATAGAAGACAGTTATTCCAGTAGGTGAGAGCTTTTGAGATGGATTCTGTTATTGGGATTAGAATCTGTACATCATCTGCGTACAGATAGTGAATTAGGTTGAGGTCTGTCAGTAGTTGGCAGAGGGGGAGGAGGTATATATTAAAGAGGGTTGGAGATAAGGAGGATCCTTGTGGTACGCCAAGGGAAGATTTTGTTAGAGGTGACTCCTTGTTATTGATTTTGACTTTAAAAGTCCTATTGCTGAGAAAGGACCTGAACCAGTTGTGGGCTGATCCGGAGATGCCGATATCCTCAAGGCGATCCAGGAGGATGGTGTGGTTGACTGTGTCAAATGCCGCCGAAATGTCTAACAGAACTAATAAGAAGGAATGTCCTTTGTCTAATCCCATTATAATATGGTCTGTAAGCGAAATGAGGAGGGTCTCCGTGTTGCGTGATTTCCGGAAGCCATATTGCGAGGGGTATAGGATCTTATGGTCCTCTAGATATTCTGAAAGCTGGGTGTTTACCAGTTTCTCTGTAAGTTTGGCAACGAATGGTAGATTGGAGATGGGTCTAAAGTTGGCTAGTACATTAGGGTCTGGATTGTGTTTCTTGAGGAGGGGCTTAAGAGAAGCAGTTTTTAGGCTGTCTGGGTAGCTTCCTTGAGTTAGAAGGCTGTTAATAATATTTGTTAGAGGTCCTGAGATTGTGTCTGGAATAAGCAGCAGGAGTCTTGATGGGATATTATCAGCCGGATGACTAGATGGTTTCTGTCTTTTTAGAATGGATTCAATCTCTTTGGTGGAGATTAATTCGAAGCTGTCCAACTTAGGTTTAGCGAACAAATTGAAATTCTCATCTGATTTGAGAGGTGTTGTATTAGGAGGAAGGAGGGCGAGAGTATTTAGGATCTTCAGTTGAAAAAATGAGGCGAGTTCATTAGCCTTGGATAGAGCTTGTTCGTCTGGAATAGGTGGCGGGGTTGATTTAGTTATTTGTGTTACGTAAGCAAATAGGGCCTGGGCGTCATACTGGTAGTGGTGTATTTTGTTGGCGTAATATTCCTTTTTTTTTTGTAGTATGCAGGTCCTATAGCGATGTAAGAAACCCTTGTATGCTGAAAGGGTAGTTGAGTTGGGGGTTTTTCGCCATCTATTTTCTTTATGGCGTAAGTCCTGTTTCATCTGTTTTAGTTCGGTGCTGAACCAAGGTTGATTCCCCCTTTTTTTGGATTGATTGTTTTGGAGGTTATTGGGCACCATTTGTTTGCGACTGCTTCAGTAATTGTTTGCCAGGAAGATAGGGCTGAGTCGGGATTAGACAGGTCCAGGTTGGAGAGTTCCTTGGAGAGCTGCTCGCTGAGTATATCAGATGGACATGATTTCCTGAATTGAATGGTGGAAAGGTGCGGAGAGGTGTGAGTCTGTTTGTATGTGGAGAAGGATGATTCTATCAAGAAATGATCTGACCAAGGGATTGGGGTACATGTGGGATCAACCGTGCATGTGAATTTAGAGTTAATGAATATTAAATCCAGGATGTGACCAGCTTTGTGTGTGGGGCTGTTGATAGTCTGAGAGAATCCCATAGCGGTGAGGGTGGTGAGGAAGGCTTCGCAGTTCGCAGATCGCGGTATAGCGTCTGTATGGAGGTTGAAATCTCCCATAATCATAGTTGGTAGGTCTAAGTTAATATGTTTTGCTATGGATTCTATGAGGGGTGAAGGGTCGGTTTCTAAAACTCCAGGAGGAGCGTAGACTAACAAAATTTGTAGAAGTTTTGACTTGACTAATCCTAGTTCCAATTTGGATTCAGTCTTGATGGTGTGAGCGGTCAGTCTGAGTTCTTTCTTGGAGGCTAGAAGAAGTCCGCCTCCTCTTTTTTTGTGTCTATGGAAGGTGAAGATGTCATATAACTGGATAGGTAGTTGGTTGGTTAAGGCAATGTCCGAGTTTTTTAACCAGGTTTCTGTGATGGCACAGATGTCTGGGTTGGAGTCCAGGAGGTAATCATTGAGGATGTGTGTCTTTTTAGTTAAAGATTGTGCATTGAGGAGTGTTACTGAGAGTAGCGTGAGGCCTAGAAATTGGTTCAAAGGAGACGTCATGATTGGAATAATTCTTTTTTGTAAGACGTTTGTGGAGTTAGGTAAGGAGATTCTCCTCTGGTTGTAGATGATTGGGATGTTGTGTGTGAACATGATGAATGAGGTTCCGGAAGAGGTTTAGTCTGAGCAATATTTTGATTGTGACTGGATACAACTGGTGAGAGTCTGTATGAAGAAGTGATGTCTGTGGACGGATGAAAGAAGGTGTTTGTCTGAATGAAGGGCGGTTTGGATGACTGTTGAAAGGAAGTCTATAAGCTTGTTGGATTGATTGGAGGAGTGCTCAGTCCTCCTTAGGTGTGGGTGGTTGTTTGATCAAGTGGTGGTAGAGCTCCACTTCTGGAGGTCACTAAGTCTGAGTGCTGAAGTTGAGTGCTGGGGTAAAATGCTGGGGCGAATCTTGGTTGAGAGCTGATGTTGAGTGCTGAGATTTGTATGAATGTTTAAAGCTTGTTGAAGAGGCTGGATGAATGCTGGAGAGCTTGCTGGAGAGGTGGACTTTTATTCTATACGTCTGAAACGGTTAATCTGAATCTTTGCTGGCTGTTGCCTTTGTTGAAGATATCGGTTGTTCCATGGGTAAGGCTCTGGTCCTCCTGGGGGCTCTACGAAGGGGCGAGACAAAGGGGCAGGCCCCTTTGTCGCGCTCCTTCGGCGCGCGGCGCCTAGCAGGGTATGATTTAAATCCCTGCCGGGCTCTCTCTGGTTGGCTGCCTTCTGTTTTGGGGCGGGCCTAGGCGCGTTTTTTTGTTTTCTTCTTTTTTTCAGGTTTTCCTTCGCCGGAAACAACCTTGGCGATCGCGGCTGGCGTCGGGGTCCCCCGGGTGGGGAGGCCGAACACTGACCTGACCTTCCCCCGGTGGGGCTCCGGCGCCGGTCGCGCAGGTCTTCGGTCGCCGCGTGGAGGAGAGAGAAGGGAGAGAAGGCGCCTAGCAGGGTAGGATTTAAATCCCTGCCGGGCTCTCTCTGGTTGGCTGCCTTCTGTTTTGGGGCGGGCCTAGGCGCGTTTTTTTGTTTTCTTCTTTTTTTCAGGTTTTCCTTCGCCGGAAACGGCCTCGGCAATCGCGGCTGGCGTCGGGGTCCCCCGGGTGGGGAGGCCGAACACTGACCTGACCTTCCCCCGGTGGGGCTCCGGCGCCGGTCGCGCAGGTCTTCGGTCGCCGCGTGGAGGAGAGTGAAGGGAGAGAAGGCGCCTAGCAGGGTATGATTTAAATCCCTGCCGGGCTCTCTCTGGTTGGCTGCCTTCTGTTTTGGGGCGGGCCTAGGCGCGTTTTTTTGTTTTCTTCTTTTTTTCAGGTTTTCCTTCGCCGGAAACGGCCTTGGCAATCGCGGCTGGCGTCGGGGTCCCCCGGGTGGGGAGGCCGAACACTGACCTGACCTTCCCCCGGTGGGGCTCCGGCGCCGGTCGCGCAGGTCTTCGGTCGCCGCGTGGAGGAGAGAGAAGGGAGAGAAGGCGCCTAGCAGGGTAGGATTTAAATCCCTGCCGGGCTCTCTCTGGTTGGCTGCCTTCTGTTTTGGGGCGGGCCTAGGCGCGTTTTTTTGTTTTCTTCTTTTTTTCAGGTTTTCCTTCGCCGGAAACGACCTTGGCGATCGCGGCTGGCGTCGGGGTCCCCCGGGTGGGGAGGCCGAACACTGACCTGACCTTCCCCCGGTGGGGCTCCGGCGCCGGTCGCACAGGTCTTCAGTCGCCGCGTGGAGGAGAGAGAAGGGAGAGAAGGCGCCTAGCAGGGTAGGATTTAAATCCCTGCCGGGCTCTCTCTGGTTGGCTGCCTTCTGTTTTGGGGCGGGCCTAGGCGCGTTTTTTTGTTTTCTTTTTTTCAGGTTTTCCTTCGCCGGAAACGGCCTCGGCAATCGCGGCTGGCGTCGGGGTCCCCCGGGTGGGGAGGCCGAACACTGATCTGACCTTCCCCCGGTGGGGCTCCGGCGCCGGTCGCGCAGGTCTTCGGTCGCCGCGTGGAGGAGAGAGATCACTATTGATCACTATTGCCAAATAGCCCCACCACTGTTACCTCTTGCATCATATTCTGAATCATAATGAGGATTAGATCTATAGTCCCTCTTCTTGTCAGTTCCATTACCAGCTGCTCTATGAAACAGTCATCTATGGCAATGGTTCTCAACCCTGTCCTGGGGGCCCACCAGCCAGTCGGGTTTTCAGGATATCCACAATGAGTATGCATGAGAGAAAATGTGCATGTTATGGAGGCAGTACATACAAAATTTCTCATATGCATATTCATTGTGGATATCCTGAAAACTCGACTGGCTGGTGGGCCCCCAGGACAGGGTTGGGGACCTCTGATCTATGGTATCTAGAAACCTTTCCTCCCTAGCATGTCCCGATGAGACGTGTTTCCTAATTTGTTAGCTTTTCTAATTTATGTTACAAAGGAACATAAGAGCATGCCATACTGGTTCAGACCAAGGGTCCATCAAGCCCAGCATCCTGTTTCCAACAGTGGCCAATCTAGGCTACAAGTACTTGGCAAGTACCCAAAAACTAAGTATATGCCATGCTACTGATACTAATATCATCAGTGGCTATTTTCTAAGTCAACTTGATTAATAGCAGGTAATGGACTTCTCCTCCAATAACTTATTCAAACCTTTTTTAAACCCAGCTACACTAACTGCACTAACCACATACCCTGGCAACAAATTCCAGAGTTTAATTGTGCATTGAGTGAAAATGAACTTTCTCTGATTAGTTTTAAATGTGCTACATGCTAACTTCATGGCATGCCCCCTAGTCCTTATATTATTCAAAATAGTAAATAACTGATTCACATTTACCCATTCTAGACCTCTCATGATTTTAAACACCTCTATCATATCCCCCCTCAGCCATCTCTTCTCCAAGCTGAACAGTCCTAACCTCTTTAATATTTCCTCATAGGGGAGCTGTTCCATTCCCTTTACCATTTTGGTCACCCTTCTGTGTACCTTCTCCATTGCAACTATATCTTTTTTGAAATGCGACAGCCAGAATCATTATCTGTCTCTTGACCCTAACCAGGCAGATAGTAGTATACCCCCATTGCTATACTCGTCCCCATCATACATGGAATTTCTTTTCATAAAGGTTCCAAATTGTATTTGTTTCCTGCAGGATTTTTATATTGTTTGACTCTATGCTATCCTTAATATGGAACACCAATTTGACCTGGCCTATCATTTCATTATATATTATACTCTGTGTCCCATTGGTTATCCTCCTTCCACCAAGTCTCTGAGATACCTAATATATCTACATGTTTATTCAGTGTCAGACATTTCAATTCTCCAATCTTATTTTTTAAAATTCTGGCAACTGCATACAGACAATTCATGATTTTTAAAATGTATTTACAACTTGTTTATCAGTTGAAATGAGTAGTTTGGAATCATTCATCTCTGTCTGCTCTTTATTTAAATGTACATGGGTTACTTTAGTCTCTATCACAACCTCCTTTGAAGATACTTTACTGCAAACCATGCGCTCCTAAGTGATCGTCAGCTTTTCCCTATGATTTAGATTAAAAGCTGCTCTATTTTTTAAATGTTAGCACCAGCAGCCGGGTTCCACCGTGGTTAAGGGGAGCCCTCCCTTCCCTAAAATGCTGCCCAGCTCCTAACAAATTTAAAACCCTCTTTCTTTTACCATTGCCTCATCCATGCATTAAGACTCTGGAACTCTGCCTACTTACACAGTGATATCCCTTATTATATAAGAGTCACCCACACACTTGGGAAACCTCACAATAACAACTGATGCAGGAAGGGAAGGGAGTAGAAAAACTGAAGTACAATAGCCTTTCATCAAATTAAATCTGTTCAGAACATTTGCTGTACTTCAGTAAATTCTTGGGCTCAAGAGTGGCACTTGTACAGTACTTGTTTTATGTAGCAATCAAAGTCTATTACAATGAACTTTCAGTGCAATAAATTTGTTGGCACTCAGCTTATGCGTTGTTAAAAAATAAAAAAATAAAAAAAGACCAAGCTTCTGTAATGCAATGTGATTTGTTTTCCAACATGATTTCCAAAGCTGATCGTTGCCATGAAACCATCAACACTGTCTTTTCAAGTTGTCTTGTAGCAATGAATGTTTCAAATCCCATGTATTGCATTACTCTCTCTACAAAGCATTTCAAAATAATTCTGAAAAAGTTTTAAATGCATTGCAGGACAGTTGCATGTAACATCTTTTAAAATGCCTGTTATGTTTAAATTCATTTCAATATTACATTCAAAATAAACATCTCCAAAGAAAAGACAGTCCCTCTTAATAAAAAAATAAAACAAGATAAATACTAAAATATACATACTTAAGATTATAGGGTTAATTTACTAAACATAGAATGGGGAAAAATGTTTTAGTAAAATCAGACCTTATAAAAGCCCACAGAGAAAAACATACCACAAAGAAAATCTTAAAAAGAAAAAAACAAAACCATAATGAGGCAACATGTAGACATATAAATAAGGAGTTATATACAGTCTCTTTAAATCTCTGACAGACTGGATCTACTAGACATGCTTGTCCAAAGCTCCCTTTTCTCAAGTTTACTATTAACAAATAAGATCAAATGTTCCAGATCAAAAAACCCTTATGTAATGCCATTCAATTTAATCAAACCTTTGCAAGGGAATTTCAACATGAGGCCCTAAGCTTTAAGGTATCTTGTTGAACATTTAAAATGGTTCCTCTCCTTCTCAGAGTACTGCAAGTATCATCAGGGTATATTCTTTTCTTCTAAGCAAGAAAAGGAGCATCTCATCAGTTTAAACAATTAGGGCCGGATTTTAAAAGCTCTACATGCGTAAATCCAGTGGATTTACACGCGTAGAGTGCCTTGCGCGCGCCGGGCCTATTTTCAAAAGGCCCAGCGACGCGCGTAAAGCCCCGGGGCTTGCAAAAAGGCTCCCAGCATAGTGGCCATTTGCCGCTGTGCCGGGAATCGCGCAATTTACTTCAGCCCCAGGGCTGAAGTAAGTTTTAAAACAAAAAAAGTAAGTTTTAAAACAAAAAAAGTAAGTTTTAAAACAAAAAAAAACCAGAAGAAAAAGGTAAGGGGGAAAGGGCAGGGGAGGTAGGGGAAGGGGAAGGGGAAGGGAAAGTGGGGTGGGCGCGCCGAGTAGTGTGCGCACATGTACGCCCGCACGCTGTTTTGAAAATCTACCCCTTAATATCTATTTATAGCACACCTGACAATACAAAATTCATTAATTCAGCAGATCAAAAATACAAGATACAAATATTCACAAAGTAAATTTACAAAGTGACAAAATCAGTCACCACAATCACAAGGCAACTACATATGAGCTGTCAGATGAACAAAAAATATAAAACTGAAATTAGCCAGAACTACATAATAAAATCAGAGTAATATATGACAAATAAGTAACAGAGTTACATAGTAAGCCTGTTTAAATAGCCAGATCTTAACAATTATTTTAAATTCAACATCAGGGTATGTCTAGCCTCACACAACAGGAAAAAGTACATTTTCTAGTCTGAGCCAGTCGAGCAGTTTGCAAATATGATACCGAAAGAAAAAAAGTCTAAAAGAATCTCAGTTGTCTATTAGGCGAATAAAATGTCAGAGAACTTTGCTATTCTTTATCTATGGAAAAAAAAGCTTAGTAAATCAGGTTTGGAGTTAGCCAGTGATCATAGGAACTAACCAATAACAAGGCAGCTATTGCATGTTGAAGTACATCATGTAAAAGATAATGGAGAAATTACTTACCTGATAATTTTGTTTTCCTTAGTGTAGACAGATGGACTCAGGACCAATGGGTATTGTGCTTTCCTGAAAGATGGGAGACGGAGTCAGATTTCAAAGCTGACGTCAGCCTACATATACCCATGCAGCATGCTTAGCTCTTCAGTATTGTCTTCGAAAAGCCAGCGTGGATATATGTTGCTTAATTCTTGATAACACTTGATTAACCTTGAACTGGTTCAAATGATTATATATATTTAAAACCTTTTGGAACTGGAGACCGCCAGTGTTCTGAAACAATAAACGCCGACACCTGGGCAACTGCTGGTGTCTTGAACTAAAGGTAGGCCGGGGCTTACCCGTACTTGCTCAGTCTCGAGATTTGATATCTGAGGTTCTCTATTTCTGGAGCAGCCATGGGCGGGATGCTGAGTCCATCTGTCTACACTAAGGAAAACAAAATTATCAGGTAAGTAATTTCTCCATTTCCTAGCGTGTAGCCAGATGGACTCAGGATCAATGGGATGTACAAAAGCTACTCCCCTGCAGGGTGGAAGGCTGCCCGTGGCCCACTTAGTGCTGCCCTTGCGAAGGCTGTATCCTCCCTGGCCTGAACATCCAGGCAGTAGAACCTGGAGAAGGTGTGTAGGGAGGACTATGTCGCCACCCGATAGATCTCGGCTGGCGAAAGTAGCCTGGTTTCAGCCCAGGAGACTGCCTGGGCCCTTGTAGAATGTGCCTTGACCTGTAGAGGTAATGGTTTTCCTGCCTCTACGTAGGCTGCATTAATTACTTCTTTGATCCAGCGGGCTATGGTCGCCTGCAATGCCGCTTCCCCTTGTTTCTTGCCGCTGTGAAGAATGAACAAGGATTCCGATCCCTTCAAGTATCGGACTAGGATTCTGCCGACATTGAGGTGGTGAAGGAGGCGTGAGTCTTACGAATCCCTGTGCTCATCTGGTGATGGGAAGGATATGGTTTAGTTCATATGGAACTGGGAAACCACTTTCAGAAGGAAGGATGGTACCGTATGCAACTGTATGGTGCCCGGGGTGAACCTGAGGAATGGTTCCCGACAGGATAATGCTTGAGGTTCGGAGATGCATCGAGCTGAGCATATAGCGATCAAAAATGCTGTCTTTAAGATCAAGAGACGTAGAGACAGGCCGCTTGTTGGTTTGAAGTACTCCCCTGCTAGGAAGTCTAGTACTAGGTTGACGTTCCATAGAGGCACTGGCCACTTTAGTGGTGGTCGGAGTTGTTTGACTCCTTTCAGGAAGCGAGACACATCAGGATGAGTTGATAGTCTGATGCCATCCACTTCGGACCTGAAACAGGCCAATGCTGCGACTTGAACCTTGAGGGAGTTGAGGGACATCCCCTTCTGCATGCCATCCTGTAGGAATTCTAGGATCGTGGGAATCTTGGCTGTCCTCGGGAGGAGGCCGCAGTCTTCACACCAAGCTTTGAATACTCTCCAGATCCATATGTAAGACAGAGATGTGGAAAACCTGCGTGCCCGAAGCAGGGTGTCGATTATGGCTTTTGAGGAGCCGTGTTTCTTTAGGCTAGTCCTCTCAAGGGCTATACCGTAAGAGAGAATCGAGCTGGGTCTTCGTGGGAGATCGGTCCCTGATGAAGAAGGTCCCTGTATGGCGGTAGACGTAGAGGATTCCTCGCCAATAGTCTTCGCATGTCTGCGTACCATGGTCTTCTTGGCCAATCCAGGGCGACTAGCAGGACTAGTCCCCTGTGGTGTTCTATCTTGTGGATGAACCTGCCCAGTAGTAGCCAGGGTGGGAAGGCGTACAGGAGGCTTTCCTCTGGCCAGTTCTAGACCAGGAGGCGGAGCACAGGAGAAAACAGAGCTAGCTGGAGCTTCGCCAATAGCAAACCAGGGTTCCTTCAGGCTGAGCCCTTGGTTACCTGGGCCGCCTGGTCTTACGTGGGCCTAGCAGGGTCTCCGAGAGAGAAAGTTCGTTCAAGTTCAAAGAGAAAGTGTGTGCCCACTACGAACAGGGGTGCGCAGTCGGCGTTCAGGCAAGAATGTCCAGAGGTCACAGGAGGCGTGAATAGGGTGTCCGAGTGTATTGTAAGGATCAAGGTCAGAGTAAAAGTTCAGAATGGTCAGCCGAAGCAGGGGTCAATACCCGAGGTCAGTCCGGGCGAAGTCAGAGCAGGCAAAGGTCAATTTCCAGGCAGCGGTCAGACGTGGTCAGTGGACAGGCAGGGGTCGGTTCCAGGCAGTAGTCAGATGTAGTCAGGCAGGCGGAGGTCAGGTCTGGAGAGTTCAACGTGGTCAGGCAGGCGGAGGTCGGTTCCAGGCAGCAGTCAGACGTGGTCAGGCAAGCAGAGGTCAGGTCTGGAGAGGTCAACATGGTCAGGCAGGCAGAGGTTGGGTCTGGAATAATTAGCAAGGTGAAATAGCAGAGTTCAGGAACTAGCAGTCACCTGTAGGCAAAAGAACTCAGGAAACCTTGTTGCAAAGGCAAGCTCTGATTGTCAGAGCTTGCCTTAAGTAGTCCAGGCAAGATGACATCATCAGGAGGGGCCCGCAGTCCTCGGGTGTCGTGGCCCTTAAAGTCAGGCAGGAGGGAGCGCGCGCGCACCTGGAGAGCCCCAGGAAAAGGGGTTGGCGGCGGAGTCTCTGCTGCAGGAAAGGCCCGTGGAAGGAACGATGGCGATAGCGGTGCCACCGCGCCACGAGGACGAGCATCACGGGCCAGGCCGGCGAGGAACGCGCCACACTGACGGCGCTCTCCTCCTGTCACAGGAGCCGAAGGTAAGAGAGGCCAGCCACGAGTTCTGCGGCCGGCCGGCGCCACACTCCCACTTAGACGGTAACTTTGAAACAGTCGCATGGGCGCTCATGTTCCCACGTATGCCATCTCATGTCCACAGAAGCAGCCATTTTATAACATAAGTGCATATATGTTATAAAATAGACTGAACGCCCACACTTGGGTGCACAATTTTATATGGACATAGGTCTGGCCGCGAAAAATGTATCGAGTAAGTCAAGAGAAATTTTACAAGGGATGCACACCAACGCCATATCCTGTTTTCCCAGTTCGTTCCCAGTTCAGGGATGGGAATTGCAAACCCACCTGAGTTTTAGCTTCGACCCTTAAAACCCTGCTGCCTGACCTACATTTTTTTATTTTACTACTTACACGTCCTCTATAGCAGAAGTAAATTTCCATGGCAGGAGACCCCGGCGTGCACATTTTTTGGCCAGGCCCTGACACGCACATGCCCCGCCCAGACTATGCCTTCCCTCCGCCCCTTTTTAGAAACTTTTCACTCCTGCGTGCAGCGGGAAATACGTATGTCCATGGGCAGCTTATAAAATCCGCTCGGTGCACACAGGCCCAACTTATGTATGCATCTCCCGCTTTTGGCACATGCAGGGCTTTTAAAACCTGTTGGACTCTTTGTCCCTAGGAAACAAATATCTGAGATGCTGTGCAGAGAGTGTATTATTCATTTTTCTATCCAGTTGGAGGGGGGTTCTTTCCGCCCAAATCAGGATACTCCTGCCCACTTGGGATCTTCATTTATCCAAGCCCTGTCTGGTGAGAATATTTATTTATTTATTTATTTATTTATTGGTTTTTATATACCGGAAGTTCCTGTATACAATACATATCACTCCGGTTCACATTTAACAGATATAGCTATCGCCGGGTAGGCGGTTTACATGGAACATATCAAATATAATATCATGAACAGAAGAACTATAATACAGTGTAATATATTATATTAAGAAACAACTAAGATCAACTTAGGTAACAACTTGGAACAAAAAACTGACTCAATGTGAGCATTACATTATTGTGGAAAGACAAGGCTGGATGTTTGTTCTTCCTGCTTTAGCTCTCTGGGAAAGCTTGAAGGAAGAGCCAAGTCTTGAGTTTCACCTTGAACGTTGTATGGCACGGTTCTAGGCGGAGGTCCGGTGGTAGTGAGTTCCAGAGTGACGGGCCCGCTGTGGATAGAGCGCGTTTCCTCAGGGTAGATTTTGCAGGTTGGGTGATCATTCTGTTCTGGTATGCCCTTCTGGTTGGTTTGTTAGAAGAGTGTAGTTGAAGCTGGAAAGTTAGGTTGAGGGGGGAGATGTTATGTAGTGCCTTGTGAACCATCATGCAGGTCTTGAACTGGATCCTATATTTGATGGGGAGCCAGTGGAGGTGCTGTAGGATTGGGGTGATATGGTCCCTTTTTTTGGCATTGGTAAGGATCCTTGCAGTGGCATTCAGAACCATCTGGAGTGGCTTGGTAGTGTATGCTGGAAGGCCCTGCAGGAGTGAGTTACAGTTGTCTAATTTAGTTAGAATGATGGCTTGGAGTACTGTGCGGAAATCCCTATAGAGTAGAAGGGGCTTTAGTTTCTTTAGCACTTGTAGTTTAAAGAAGCATTCTTTTGTGGTGTTATTTATGAATTTATTGAGGCTGAGTTTGTCGTCAAGTAGTACACCCAGATCTCTGACTTGAGGTGCGGTGGAATATCCTGAGGTGTCTGGAGAGTTGATGGATGTTGGTGGGGTAGATTGATCTGGTGCTATGATGAGAATTTCCGTTTTTTTGGTGTTTAGCACCAGGTTGAGGCTGGTTAGTAGATCGTTGATGGATGAGAGGCATTTTTTCCAATAGGATATGGTTTTGTGTATGGTCTCCGTGATAGGGATGAGAATTTGAATGTCATCCGCGTATAAGAAATGGGTGAGCTTGAGGTTAGTAAGTAGATGACAGAGAGGGAGCAGGTAAATGTTGAAAAGGGTGGGTGAGAGTGATGATCCTTGTGGTACCCCCATCTTGACTTGGATGGGGTGAGATTCCTTGTTGTTTATCTTCACTTTGTATGTTCTGTTCTCTAGGAAGGACTTAAACCAGTTGAGAGCTGTTCCAGTGATGCCGATGACTGATAGTTGTTGTAGTAGGCTAGGGTGGTTCACGGTGTCGAAAGCTGAGGAAAGATCCAGAAGCACGAGAAGACAAGGTTGGCCTTTTTCGAGATTGAAGATAATGTTGTCTGTTAGTGTGGCTAATAAGGATTCGGTGCTCTTTTTCTTTCGGAATCCATATTGGTTGTTAGTGAGGATATTGTTGTCTTCAAGGAATTCAGAAAGTTGTCTGTTGACGATTTTCTCCATAATTTTAGCTAGCATAGGGAGGTTCGCTATAGGTCTATAGTTAGCCAGATCTGTAGTGGGAAGGTTGGGTTTTTTGAGTAGAGGTTTGAGAAGTGCTAACTTGAGTTGTTTAGGAACTTGGCCTTGGGCAAGGGAGCAGTTAATGATATCAGCCACTGGCTTGGCAATGGTGTCATGGATTGAACTCAGCAGGTTTGATGGTATATGGTCTAAGGGGTGAGAGGACGGTTTTATCTTCTTAAGGATATTTGCTATTTCTAAGGTGGAAGTGGGTTCGAGAGATTCAAGCACTGCTGTGTGAGTGTTGGGTTGAGAGGCGGTTGTTGTATCTGATTGCTGGCTGTGGTTGTTTGTAAGGCTAGTGTGTGGCGTTGGCCCTTTGAGGGGGGCTACGAGGGCTGTGATTTTGTTGTCGAAAAAATCGGCAAGTTCACTGGCTTTTTTTAGAGCTTGGTCATCTGGGATGCTTGGTCCAGGAGGATTAGTGAGGGCTGAGACATAAGAGAAGAGTGCTCTTGAATCGAATGAGAGGTGGTGTATCTTTTTGGAGTAATATTCTCTTTTTGTTTTGTGGATTTCGTTTCTGTAGGTGTTGAGGCATGATTTGTAGTTGAGGAGGGTTGTTGAAGGGCTTTTACGCCATAGGTTTTCCTTGCTTCTAAGCTCGTGTTTACGAGACTTCAGTTTTGTGGTGAACCAAGGTTTTCTGTTATCTTTGTCCGGGTTAATAGACTTAGTAGTCAAGGGACATGCATGATCTGCAACCTTGTTGGTGATGTTGAGCCATGATGAAGTTGCTGAGTTAGCGTCGGTGAGGTCCAGATTCGTTAGTTCTTTGGCTAGGTGTTTGCTTAGGTGATCTCCTGAGCACTGTTTCCTGACTGAGATGTTAATAGTTTGGGTTGTTAGGGGAAGAGGCTCAGGGATCTTTAACATTGAAGAGATGATTCTGTGGTCAGTCCAAGGAACCGCAAGGCAGGTTGGAGTGGTGTGGGAAGATAGACCTTCGTTTATAAAGATCAGGTCTAAGGTATGACCAGCTTTGTGGGTAGGTTCTGTCACAATTTGTCTGAAACCCATATGGGTGAGGGAGGAGAGAATGGTTTTGCAGTTGGAAGAATGAGGATGGACATCCACGTGGAGGTTGAAGTCTCCCATAAGGATAGTTGGTTTTCCTGAATTTAAGTGTTTTGCTGCTAGTTCTATGATAGGGGAAGGGTCTGATTCCAAGAGACCGGGAGGAGCGTAGATTAGTGCTATAGTCAGATGCTTTGAGTTGAATAAAGCGAATTCCAAGTTGGCTATGGTGTTGGATGTCTGCAATGACAGACCTAGTGTTTTTTTGGTTGCTAAGAGGAGGCCTCCTCCTCTTTTTTTGCGTCTGGGTATGGACTGTATGTCGTAGGTCTGGATAGGAAGCTGGTTGATTAGAGTTGTGTCGGTTGGTTTTAACCAGGTTTCTGTGATGGCACAGATATCTGGTTTAGAGTCGGATAAGAAGTCGTTAAGTATGTGTGTTTTCTTGGATATGGATTGCGCATTAAACAGTGTGATTGAGAAAAGAGCCAGGCCGAGGCATTGGGTGATCGGTGTCAGCAAGATGGGTCTGAGTCTCTGTTGGCGGTTGTGGTGTAGTGGTGTGGTGGGGAGCTTGGGTGCTTTCCATCTTTGGTTGTGGATGATAGGGATGGTTATGGGGTGCATGATGGGAAAGTAGCTTGAGAAGATGGTTGAGTGCTGAGAGGCGAAAGGTGTTGTCTGGTGCTGGTTGTCTGGTGTTGGTGCTGGTTGAATGCTGCTAGGTGGTCAGATGTAGTTTGTTGCTGTCGATTGTTGAGTTGGCAGCTGGTTTTTAAGGGATTGGTAGGTTAGACTTTGTGTGAAGGCCGAGGGTCCCCGAGAACGTTACAGTAAGCAGAGGATTGTCTGTGGCTACTCCGGGTTAGGGTCGGGGCTCCTTCGGGGCTGCAACTAAGGGGCGAGACAAAGGGGCAAGCCCCTTTGATGCGCTCCTTCGGCGCGCGACGCTCGGCGCGCGGCGCCTGAGATGACTGAATTTGAAGGTGCTGTTGGTCACTAGTCGTGATGTGATTGGTTGCCTTGCAGCCGTCTGCTGGTTGGCCGGTTCTCGGTGGGGGGCGGGCTTCGGCCGCGAGGGGAGCGGGCCTGGAGCGGTGCTTCGTGCGGTCGCGCTGTCGGCGGTGGCCCCGTCTGGGTAAGAGGTAAGAAAGAAGGCCCTGGAAGAGAAGGCCCTGGAAGAGAAGGCCCTGGAAGAGAAGGCCCTGGAAGAGAAAGAGAGACCTTTGCACAAATACAGAGAGTAAGAACTGCAACAGCCATCTATGGGAAAAGAACTGATGTGAACTGTGCCAATCACCGAAGCATTGAGATCATCGGCTCAGTGTGCTGCGGTACTCAAAAAAGCAAACAGAATGTTAGGAATCTTTAGGAAGGGAATGGTGAATAAAATGGAAAATGTCATAATGCTTCTGTATTGCTACTTGCAATGGAGAAGGTACAGAGAAGGGCGACCAAAATGATAAATGGGGATGGAACTGCTCCCCTATGAGGAAATGCTAAAGAGGTTAGGGCTGTTCAGCTTGGAGAAGAGATGGCCGAGGGGGGATATGATAGAGGTCTAGAACGGGCACATGTGAATCGGTTATTTACTCTTCCGGATAATAGCATGTGGCACATTTAAGACTAATCAGAGAAAATTCTTTTTCACTCAACGCACAATTAAGCTCCAGAATTTGTTGCCAGAAGATGTGGTTAGTGCAGTTAGTGTAGCTGGGTTTAAAAAAGGTTTGGATAAGTTCTTGGAAGAGAAGTCCATTAACTGTTATTAATCAAGCTGACTTAGGGAATAGCCACTGCTATTACTGGCTTCAGTAGCATGGGATCTGCTTAGTCTTTGGGTACTTACCAGGTACTTGTAGACTGGATTGGCCACTGTTGGAAACAGGATGCTGAGCTTGATGGATCCTTGATCTGACCCAGTATTTTAAATTTCTTATGTTCTTAATCGCCATTAAGATTACAACTTCAGTAAGTTTATTTTTGGACACTTACTGAGAGTTTCCAGTGTTGTTTGTGTGGCACTCACATCCATCAGAAGGGAGGAAAGCATACCTCTCCCAGGGAAAAGAAACAATAGTACCCCTGCCACCCAGGTCCTTAGAGGAGTTGTCCTTCCACGGCTACCCCACCCCTTCAATAAGAGAACCATGCCCTAGGGAAAGAGACTGTGGGATAGAGTTTGAGCTGGTAAGTGGCCCCAAATCACTTTATCAGTATTAAGTGGTTAAATGAAGATGGAGTTGATTAAGGGAACTTAGAGAACTACTAGCCACTCTGCTGGCTGACTTCAATGCTTCTTTAGAATCGGGAGTAGTTCTGGAGGGCTGGAGCCAGGCAGCTGAGGATCTTCTTCACAAAAGTAAGGAGGAGGCCAGTTAATCTGATCTCTGTCATGAGTAAATGAATGGAATCACTGCTAATACAGAGGATAGTGTAGTTTCTGGAATCTGATCGATTACAAAATCCAAGGCAAGATGTTTTTTATTAAATGAGTGACCAGACAGTTGAATTATGGAGAGTGTTAGATGTAGTGTACTTGAATTTCAGTAAAGTCTTTGATATGGTTAAGAACATAAGAACATGCCATACTGGGTCAGACCAAGGGTCCATCAAGCCCAGCATCCTGTTTCCAACAGAGGCCAAACCAGGCCATAAGAACCTGGCAAGTACCCAAAAATTAAGTCTATCCCATGTTATGTTGCTAGTAATAGCAGTGACTATTTTCTAAGTCAACTTAATTAATAGCAGGTAATGGATTTCTCCTCCAAGAACATATCCAATCCTTTTTTAAACCCAGCTACACTAACTGCACTAACCACATCCCCTGGCAACAAATTCCAGAATTTAATTATGCGTTTAGTGAAAAAGAACTTTCTCCGATTAGTTTTAAATGTGCCACATGCTAACTTCATGGAGTGCCCCCCCTAGTCTTTCTTTTATCCAAAAGAGTAAATAACCGATTCACATCTACCCGTTCTAGACCTCTCATGATTTTAAACACCTCTATCATATCCCCCCTCAGCTGTCTCTTTTCCAAGCCAAACAGTCCCAACCTCTTTAGTCTTTCCTCATAGGTTCTACATAGGTGACACGTAAATAAACTGAGCACCCTCGATGTGGGTCCTAAAGTAACTGATTGGGAAAGAAATTGGCTGAGCAGGAGGTGACATAGGATAGCAATAGATGGAGCTTGCTCTGATGGAAGGGGTGTTACTAGCAGTGTGCTGCAGGGATCAGCCCTTGGACTAGATCTTTTCACCAATTTCATAAGTGGTACTGCAGAAGGTCTGTCAGGAAAGGATTGTCTTTCAGCAGATGATATCAAACTCTGTGACAGGCAGACAGCCAGGAAAGTGTGGCACACATGAGAAGGGATTTAGTAAAGTTTGAAGAATGGTCTAGAGTATGGCAGCTAAGATTAATGCTAAAAATTGCAGTCATGCATCTGGCCTGAAAAAAAAACCAAGTCTGGAGGGTGAAATTCTCCTATGCACGAAACGAAAGCAGGATCTGTGGGTGATTCTATCTGATGAACTCCAGGTGGCCAATCAGATGAATAAGGCAATGCAATAATGCAATAAGGCAATAAGGCAATAAGGCAATGCAAAAGCCAGAAGGGTGCATAGGGAAAGGAATGGTCAGCCTAAAAAAGGGGATGACATTGGCCGTGTATAAGTCCCTGGTGAGACTTCACTTGGAATACTGTGTACAATTCTGGAGACCGCACCTTCCAAAAGGATAGAAACAGGATGGAGTCAGTCCAGAGGGTGGTTAATAAAATGGTCACTGATCTTTGCTGCAAAGCATTTAGAGACAAGATAACCTTAGAGAAAAGGCAAGAAACAGCGACATGATAGATAGTTAAATACCTCAGAGGTATAAATGCACAGGAGGTGGTTCTCTTTCAATGGAAAAGAGACTTTGGAACCAGGGGTCATGTGATGAGGGTGAAAAGGCTAGACTGAGGAGTACGCTAAGGAAGTATTTCTTTCCAGGAGGAGTGGTAGATGCCTCCCAGTGGAGGTGGTGGGGATGAGGACAGCATCTGAATTTAAGAAAGCTTGGGACAAGCACAGGGGATCTCTGAGGGAACAATAGGGATTGAAGAACTGAGCAGTTGCGTGGATGGGCAAACTAGATAGGCTTTATGCTTTTTCTGCTGTCATATTTCTGTTTCTAAGATCCAGTTCTTGTCCAATTCCAACAGTCATATAGCTAACAACTTGCCTTTCCCAATAATATAATCCTCCACTTCTTCCAACTCCTCTGTTAAAATGGGTGCAAGGTTCATGTTATCAGATTTTTGAAAGTTCAAACCTTCAGCAACTTTATGACCTGACCTGGCACAGGTAAATAAAATGCAAATAGAGAAAGACAGGGATTAGAACAAGGAAAAGGTAGAAATAAAAAGAGCACTGAATTTAAATGTGAAATGTTATAAAATGTGACAGCAAGCCAGACGGTGTATGGATGAAAACTATCCACCACCTGGTCTAATTCTTGGAGTAAAACAAATCACTGTAGTGACAAAAAGTTTCACAGTCTGAGAAATCTTCGAAGGGCAATTTGTTGAACCATTATCAAGTCCGTTTTCTTTTTAAATTACAAATGCTATTATATCCTACTAATCCAAAAATTAAACATGGCAAGTGCAGACAGAAATAAAGATAAAAAGGACCCCAACATCAGCTGATGTTTTGTATAAAGTGCTTCAGGAGTAAATTCAAACAACTTATCTATGATGTGTGTACTCTCATCCGGACAACGTGGAGGATAATTTTCATTTATACACCGTCTGGCTTGCTGACACCTTTTATAACGTTTCATTTTAGATTCAGTGCTCTTTTTATTTCTACCTTTTCCTTGTTCTAATCCCTGTCCGTCTACATTTGTATTGATGATTGGTATGAGAGAAAGGTCACTCTTTTTATTTGATTTAATAGAGATAGGTAAGTAATAAACATTTTCTAAAGGTGGCAGTGCATCATTATCAATTTGCAAAACTTTACAAACATTTGGTTTAAATAAATTCAATGGAGAAAAGGCTCCAAGGACAAGAAAATGTTCTACTTTTTTTCTAGGGAACAGAATTTTACTTAATAATGATCTTGTGCAATGCTTCCTGCAAGCTGCATGTGTGCACACAGGAAAACATAGCAAGCACAAGAAAAGGAAAATAGAATGGTGTTTCAAAGAGCACTCCACACACATCTGTACCTTATGCTGCACATGAGAACATTTTTGTGCACACAGCACACAGCAACAACTGGAGGGAACATTAGCCTTAATCACATGCGGACTGTGATAAATTGCAGGAGAACCTTGCGAGACTGGAAGACTGGGCATCCAAATGGCAGATGAAATTAATGTGAACAAGCGCAAGGTGGTGCATACAGGGAAAAATAATCCATGCTGTAGTTACACGATGTTACATAGAAACATAGAAACATAGAAATGACGGCAGAAGAAGACCAAATGGCCCATCCAGTCTGCCCAGCAAGCTTCCCTCATTTCTTCTCCCATACTTATCTGTTTCTCTTAGCTCTTGGTTCTAATTCCCTTCCACCCCCGCCATTAATGTAGAGAGCGGTGGAGGAGCTGCATCCAAGTGAAATATCTAGCTTGATTAGTTAGAGGTAGTAGGAGTAGTAACCGCCGCAATAAGCAAGCTACACCCATGCTTATTTGTTTTTACCCAGATTATGTTATACAGCCCTTATTGGTTGTTTATCTTCTCCCCTGCCGTTGAAGCAGGGAGCTATGCTGGATATGCGTGAGGTATCAGTTTTTTTCTTCTCCCCTGCCGTTGAAGCAGAGAGCTATGCTGGATATGCATCGAAAGTGAAGTATCAGGCACATTTGGTTTGGGGTAGTAACCGCCGTGACAAGCCAGCTACTCCCCGCTTTGTGAGTGTGAATCCTTTTTTCTTCTCCCCTGCCGTTGAAGTTATGCTGGATATGCGTGAAGTATCAGTTTTTCTTCTCCCCTGCCGTTGAAGCAGAGAGCCATGCTGGATATGCGTCGAGAGTGAAGTATCAGGTACATTTGGTTTGGGGTAGTAACCGCCGTAACAAGCCAGCTACTCCCCGCTTTGTGAGTGCGAACCCTTTTTTCTTCTCCCCTGCCGTTTAAGCAGAGAGCTCTGCTGGATGTGTGAAGTAACAGTTTTTCTTTTCCCCTGCTGTTGAAGCAGAGAACTATGCTGGATATGCATTGAAAGTGAAGTATAAGAATGGAGTGATCAAGCTAGTTGAAAGGCATCAGGAATAGAGGTAGCTCCTAATATTTCATATTAGGAGCTACCACCCAGAAAAGAGATCTAGGTGTCATGGTGGAAAATACATTTAAATCGTCAGCTCAGTGTGCTGCAGCAGTCAAAAAAAGCAAATAGAATGCTAGGAATTATTAGGAAGGGAATGGTTAATAAAACGGAAAATGTCATAATGCCTCTGTATCGCTCCATGGTGAGACCACACCTTGACTACTGTGTACAATTCTCATTGCTGCATCTCAAAAAAGATATAGTTGCGATGGAGAAGATACAGAGAAGGGTGACCAAAATGATAAAGGGGATGGAACGGCTCCCCTGTGAGGAAAGGTTAAAGCTTGGAGGGGATATGATAGAGGTCCATAAAATCATGAGAGGTTTAGAACGGGTAAATGTGAATTGGTTATTTACTCTTTTGGATAATAGAAGGACTAGGGGGCGTGCCATGAAGTTAGGAAGTAGCACATTTAAAACAAATCTGAGAAAATTCCTTTTCACTCAATGCACAATGAAGCTCTGGAATTTGTTGCCAGAGTATGTGGTTAGGACAGATAGTGTAGCTTAGTTTAAAAAAGGTTTGGCTAGGTTCCTGGAGAAGTCCATTAACTGCTACTAATCAAGTTGACTTAGGGAATAGCCACTGCTATTACTGGCATTAATAGCATGTTTAGGTACTTGCAACCTGGAATGGTTACTGTTAGAAATAGGATGCTGGGCTTGATGGACCCTCAGTCTGACCCAGTATGACAACTTCTTATGTTCTTAATAGCTGAAAGCAAAGCCATTCAACCTTCCAAGTCCTGGGACTTGTCAAACTGGCTAGCAATATCCTTCCCTTCTTCAAAATTCACCATAATCTACCTCTGATGAAATTACAGCATCATATTTCATAACTGCAGCCCAACTCTCATGTAATCACATTGGGATACTATGATGTTATGGGAACCTGTGAAGATCTCATGGCTCAGCGAGTGCAGGCGGATTTCTTTTTCCTGACCTAGCAGTTTTCTACATAAGAACATAAGAAATTGCCATGCTGGGTCAGACCAAGGGTCCATCAAGCACAGCATCCTGTTTCCAACAGAGGCCAAAACCAGGCCACAAGAACCTGGCAATTACCCAAACACTAAGAAGAACCCATGCTACTGATGCAATTAATAGCAGTGGCTATTCCCAGAGGGGTAGATTTTCAAAGGGATACGCGCATACCCCCCGAAAACCTATCCCAAACCCCCCCTGCGCGCCGAGCCTATTTTGCATAGGCTCGGCGGCGCGCGTAACTCCCGGGGCTTGCATGGAGGGGCGTGTCGGAGGGCGTGTCGGGAGTGACGCGGCGTTTTGGGGGCGTGGTTCCGGTCCAGGGGCGATCCGGGGGTGTGACAGCAGCCCCTGGACGAGACCCCAGACCGGAACATGGATTTCGGAGCGGCCTCAGAGGCAGGCTGCGTGGCTCAGCGCGCGCAGGCTGTCGATTTTGAGCAGCCTTGCACGCGCCAACCCTGGATTTTAAGGGCTACTCGCGTATCTATTGAAATCCCGCGTACTCTTGTTCGTGCCTGGTGCGCGAACAAAAGTACGCGTGTCCGCAGATTTATAAAATCTGCCTCTAAGTAAAATTGATTAATAGCCATTAATGGACTTCTCCTCCAAGAACTTATCCAAACCTTTTTTGAACCCAGCTACACTAACTGCACTAACCACATCCTCTGGCAACAAATTCCAGAGCTTTATTGTGCGTTGAGTGAAAAAGAATTTTCTCCGATTAGTCTTAAATGTGCTACTTGCTAACTTCATGGAATGCCCCCTAGTCCTTCTATTATTCGAAAGTGTAAATAACCAAGTCACATCTACTCGTTCAAGTCCTCTCATGATCTTAAAGACCTCTATCATATCCCCCCTCAGCCGTCTCTTCTCCAAGCTGAACAGCCCTAACCTCTTCAGCCTTTCCTCATAGGGGAGCTGTTCCATCCCCTTTATCATTTTGGTTGCGCTTCTCTGTACCTTCTCCATCGCAATTATATCTTTTTGAGATGCGGTGACCAGAATTGTACACAGTATTCAAGGTGCAGTCTCACCATGGAGCGATACAGAGGCATTATGACATTTTTCGTTCTATTAACCATTCCCTTCCTAATAATTCTTAACATTCTGTTTGCTTTTTTGACTGCTGCAGCACACTGAGCCGACGATTTTAAAGTATCTACTGCTCCTTTGTACTTTCTGCTCAATCGGAACCAGGCCTGGGATCTGAAACCTTAAGCTTTCATTCACAACTACCCAGGGATTTTTTCCTTTATTTTATGTTCCTCCCTCCCCTGCAATATGCCTGGTCTGATCGCTGCAATGATGGTACCTGGGCTGTGGGCTGTGTGCAAAGGCCCTCCTTGGAGGTTTGATGGTGCCATGGCCACCACATGGATCCCCTTCTGCTGGGAAACCCGCTGGCACTTCCATATTTTCACGACCACTATCATATTGATTCTCTTCTGCTGGCAGGTGTCAGGAACCCTGCTAGTACTTCTGCCCAATCTGTTACAGGCACCTTGAGCATGTGCAAAATGTTAATCACACTTCCTCTCAATGCTGATATTGTGCATTGTGAGATTAGTAGCGAGAAGAAGTGCCAGTCACGATTTTTACCCATGCTCAAGTTGCCTCAATTAGACATCTGCATCTGAGCTACTTGGTTCTTCCTGCGGGTCATATGTGACCTGCTCTTCCTCTTGATGCCAGGGGCTGGATAAAATTCATTTGCAGGTCAGAAGTGGCCCATGGGCCTTAGCTTGGAGACCCCCTCCCCTGCCTTAACTAATGATTCCCTCCTCCCTGGGCCTGCAAACACTGCATCCACAGCCCCAGCTAACCCACAAAGTGAAAGTGAGTGGAAGTGGAAGACTTCAAGAAATAGGCATTTAGAGAAAGATTTCTTCCTCCTAAAAACACAGCTGAATGAGACCCCTACATTAATGGGTGGAGAGTGCAAACCCCTCTCCACAAAGTTCTCAGATCATTGTTTATTTATTTATTTATTTAGAGCTTTTCTATACCGGCATTCATGATACAATCACATCATGCTGGTTTACAGTTAACAGGGGGTGTAAAGAGCCTTGAACATTTAACAAGTGTGCTGGAACTAGGGGAAGGAGAAGACAAAGCTAGAGTAACTTAATAATAAGATGTGCAATTATTTACATTGTGCTGACCCAATGACCCCCTCCAGAAGTCCAGAGAAAGAGCTCTACTGCTGACCATCAGCAGGGATATGCTTTCAGCGATAAGCGTTCCTCTGGGGAAAGAGAAACTTCAGCCTCCAACAACTCAGCATCATGGCCAGCTGACAAGAGCCTCAGTGCTACTGGTGCAAATGCTACTGCCACCATCTTTACAAATAAATTCATCAGTCCTCTCAGTGTCAGCACAGATGATTCAACTGGGTAGGAAAGATTTCCCTTCCCTCTTACTCATATGCATAGGGATAGACATAAAAATCAGAGCCAACAGAGAAAGAGCACACAAATAACATCTGCTCTCTCTTTCATAATGGCCTTGTATGATGCATTTTAAGGATAGTAGGAAATCATTTTCCAAACTCATGATATTAAATGAACACATTTCACACTAGTCACCACAAAAAAAAAAATACATCTCTGCATACAATGGACAACAGAAGCAACCAAATCTACAACCACCTTAAATACTTTTAAGGACAAGCATCAAGTGAAACCTAAACTGTGCGATTCAAACTGAAAATTGCAAGCATCAATGGCACTAAACAAGATCACTATTACTAATGTTCGTTGGCTATCGAAAGTCTTGAGGTTCACTTATGGATTTCCAAAAGGTTAATTTACAAGAAACGCACCACACATTCTTTGCTTTCTCTTTCCCAGACTACTGGCATTTCCCAGATAAGCAAAACAGTTGCCACACAAGCTGGACTCGATTCATGTCACAAACCGCAGTTTGCCTGAATGCATACTCAGCAGGTACAGACAACGTTTCTGGTACTATGTAGCACTCAATGAACTGCATGAAGCCATAAGACCAGGTATGAAATGAAACCACCTAACTTAAGATTCTGTATGTTCTTGGCATTCTAGTCATTGCGTGTTTATGCTTTAATGCAGAGTCTATACTGTAGCCTGCTTGTACTGCCCTCCATCGACTTCTATGAGATGAAGTACAAACTAACTGAAAAAGTACCAGTCAGAGCTGGAGACAGAATTAACTCTAACTGGAACTTTAAGTGGAGTGACACAATAAAAAATCTCCAACCCTTTGCACTATAACCATAGGCATTGTACACTAAGCAGGTACAAAACAATTTTAAGAAGTATTTTTCAGTTTTAACGAAAACTTGTGATGCCAAAATAATGTGCAAGTACTTTATTTATTTATTTATTTATTTATGGTTTTTATATACCGGAGCTCCTGTATACAATACATATCGCTCCGGTTCACAGAGAACAGTAATAATTACTGCCGGGTGGCAGTTTACATGGAACAGTTTACAAGGAACAGTTTACGAGGAACAGTTAACATGGCCATTTGCATGGAACAAATCAGAATACTCAATCTAAGTAATAAGAAGACAGAAACTAATTAGTCTCAACTTTAAACATATAAATAGGGCAATTTATAATCTTGGATAAGTACATTACCTTACCTTGGATAAGTACATTACCTTACCTTGGATAAGTACATTACCTTACCTTGGATAAGTACTTACCTTAAAGCTAAGGAAAATACATGTTCTGATCATGCTTTTAACTTCTTATTCATGTTTAAGCCATGCCATGCTTCCTATTCCGCCAACATTGACCACGTTTCAAAGAATGTATCTTCTGCACTAGGGAAAAACGCCACCCCAGCTATTAATATTTCAACACGTGTCAGCACGTTTGTGATTGCCTTGGTTTAGCTGTTTAATATATTGTATGTAGAGACTTCCAGGTTCCTTATTTAGAGTAGATATTTGTTGAGAATTTATTTTACCCACAGTGGGTGAATCAGGGTTTTAGAACATTTGCATAATTTGGATTTGATTATTCACCTTTCCAAATCTGAGCTGGCAAGTTACAGTCAGTTACAGTGGGTAGCATTTTTCCCTGCTGCAGAAAATACTTTCTTTGAAACATGTCCATGTCAGTGGAACAGGAAGTAAGGCACAGCTTAAACCCAAGGAGCAAGCAGAGACAAGGCAAACAGACAGACAGACAGACAAGGACTGATAGCAGGAATATACACAGAGGGGATAGGCCAGGCAAGGCAAGGCAGGGAATATACAAGAAGCTAGGCCACGAGACACCTAGGTAAGAAGGGCCAATGGAAGATCCACAGGGAACAGAAGGGCCAATGGAAAGCCCTCAGGGAGCAGAAGGGCCAATGGAAAGCCCACAAGGAACAGAACACGAGCGCAAGGACAGGGCAAGGTATATGCAGACACAGGAAAACAAGAACCAATGGCAGGCAAGGTAAATACAAGACAAGACAAATCAAGACACAGACACGGAGGGCCACTGGGAGGCACAGACATGAACTAGGAAACAAGACAAGTCCAGACAAGAAGGCCTAAACAGGCCACACTGAAAACAGCAAGAAGGCCACTCAAGCCACAAGGAAACAAGGCAAGGCAAGAAGGCTGCTCAGGCTACAGGGAAACTAGGCAAGGTATGAAGGCCAATAAGGCCACGCAGAAACAAGGCTGGCCAAAGCAAGAAGCCAAGGTGACTTGATGAAGCACAAAGTGCAGGGAAAGGTAGGGTTATACAGGGCAGGGCTTGCCGTATCAAGCAGCTTTCAAGACGGCAGCTAGAACGTCCCTGAGCATGGTGCAGTGAGGATCCCTGCTGCTGGGGTGGGGAGACTGTCTAGCAGCCAGATTCATTACAACATGTAACTATTTCTTTCATAAATGTATATAAAGTTACACATGTAAATTCATAGTACCCCTGAAATGCCCCCAAAATGGCTTTTTATGAGACCAAATGTTTGTGCATTATAAATTTACAAATGTATGTTTAAGGGCTGAAAATCCATTTAAGCACATATGGTCAGCTTAAGGGCAGTAATTCTTATTTTAACACATGTATGTCTTAACTAAGTGAAAATTTACCCCTCTTCTTTAAAATGTCCATCAACCACATACATGGCCTGTTCAAAATTATTGCCTTGGTTTAGCTGTTTAATATATTGTATGTAGAGTCTTCCAGGTTCCTTATTTAGAGTAGATATTTGTTGAGAATTTATTTTACCCACAGTGGGTGAATCAGGGTTTTAGAGCATTTGCATAATTTGGATTTGATTATTCAACCTTTCCAAATCTGAGCTGAGGGCAAGTTACAATCAGTTACAGTGGGCAGTTTCCTGCCTCAGAGGGCTTACAATCTAAACTTGTACCTAAGGAAATGGAGAGTGAAATGATTTGCCCATGGTCACAAGGAATATCAGTGGGAGAAGTGGGATTTGAACCCTGGTTCGCTAACCGCTAAGCTACTCCTGCCCTCCTCTAGGGAGGGGATTCCAAGGTAAAATAAGGGTCAGGACACAGAGAGAATCATGAGCAGTTGTTGCAGGGGTTTTGTGGAAGAGAGAGGTGTTGACAGACCAGCCTGCTCTCCGGAAGGACTAAGTTGAAAGGTATTGAGCCTTCCTGATCTGTAAAGAGAAGAAAAAGGGTCGCGAAGTCCAGTGACTAAGGGGAATACATTTGGTGGCTATGATTGCCAAGAGTATTGCAACGGCAACCACTAGAGGACACCATGCCAACCAGAGGAGCTCCATCCTGAGGAGCTGCAAATACTGCAGGTACTAAAGTGAAAGTGAAAGAGAGTAGGAGTTGAAGAAGAATCTACAGAAGTAACAGAATGGAGGTGATAGGTGAGACGGGAAGAGACACTATTCTTTTTCAACTTCGTTTCCTATTATTCTGCTAATGTCCTTTTCTTCCTCTCCCCATCTTTTCCTTCCCCTCCCCCCCACCCCTCACCACTTTACTCTGTCTGCACTCTTAATTTCCCCCCTCCGGAATCGACATGTTTTGAGTTTTATATTTGAGGGGAGGGAGTTTAATACCCCTGTTCCAGCTCTACTCCCTACAGCCCCTTAGCCTGCTGTGCTCTCCATTTCCCACTGACCTGCCCTTCTCTGGTCCCCTCCCAGTTCCTCTTCCCATTCTTCCACTCCCTAGCAGGTTACTCCTCACCCCTGCTTAGCCAGCTGCCCTCCTCTACATCCCAGCATGTGGTGTTTTCTGTTCTCAATTTGGAAACCCCAGAGATAACTGCTGTCTCATGGGAAACAATAGGGAAATGTTTTATATATTTTTGTGAACAAAGGGAACAACGTTCATCTAAATTCTCCTTCAGCTGAAGCCCTGACCAATGCCCTTCACAATAACGCAGCTGCCAATTTTTAAGAGAGATTTTGAGCATATGATACTGCATGCCACCACAACCTCCTCCCCCTTCCCCATCCTTTCAGTAAAATACCTTATTTATCATGGAGATTACAGGGCTGGAAGAAAAGGGCAGATATCCCTATCCATTGGCCCTGCCTAGCTAGCATAGAAATCTTCACCAAACTCTAGATAAGCAATTTTCCAAACTTTGTGTCCATAGCTTGAACCTATCCTCTGTTTCTGCTTGCATTTGGCTTTTTCTTAGTTTCCTTTCTGCCTCCTCATTCCTTTTTACTTTTAAAACTTACTTTCTGGTCTTCCTTTCATTTCTTTATATAGAAACATAGAAATGACAGCAGAAGAAGACCAAACGGCCCATCCAGTCTGCCCAGCAAGCTTTCGCACTTTTTTTTTTCTCTCTCATACTTATCTGTTACTCTTGGCTCTTAGTAACCTTTTTTATCATATTTCCCTTCCACCCCCGGCATTAATGTAGAGAGCAGTGTTGGAACTGCATCTAAATGAAATATCTAGCTTAATTAGTTAGGGGTAGTAACCGCCGCAATAAGCAAGCTACACCCTTGCTTATCTGTTTATCCAGACTATGTAATTCAGTCCTTGTTGGTTGTTGCCTGAATATAGATCCACATTTCTTCATCCCCCCCTGCCGTTGGAGCAGAGAGCTATGCTGGCTTTGCATTGAAAGTGAAGTATCAGTCTTGCTCCCCTGCCTTTGAAGCAGAGGGCTATGCTGGATATGCGTGAAGTGTCAAACTTTCTCCCCTGCCGTTGAAGCAGAGAGCTATGCTGGATATGCATTGAAAGTGCCGTGTCAGTCTTTCTCTCTTGCCATTGAAGCAGAGAGCTATGCTGTATATGCATTGAAAGTGAAGTATCAGGCTTATTTGGTTTGGAGTAGTAACCGCCATAACAAGCAAGCTACTCCCCGCTTTTTTGTGAATGTAAATCCTTTTTTCCACATTTCCTCATTGCCGCTGAAGCTTAGAGCAATGTTGGAGTCGCATTAACCGTGTGTATGTTTATTGAATAAGGGTATTATCACCAGGTAGTATCCGTCATTCCCGTGAGCACCCACTCTTCATTCACATCCTCTAGACTTTATGGATCCACAGTGTTTATCCCACGCCCCTTTGAAGTCCTTTACAGTTTTGGTCTTACCACTTCCTCCAGAAGGTCATTCCAGGCATCCACCACCCTCTCCATGAAGAAATACTTCCTGACATTGGTTCTGAGTCTTCCTCCCTGGAGTTTTAAATCGTGACCCCTGGTTCTGCTGACTTTTTTCCAACGGAAAAGGTTTGTCGTTATCTTTGGATCATTAAAACCTTTCAAGTATCTGAAAGTTTGTATCATATCACCTCTGCTCCTCCTTTTCTCCAGGGTGTACATATTTAGATTCTTCAATCTCTCCTCATAAGTCATTCGATAAAGACCATCCACCTTTTTGGTCGTCCTTCTCTGGATCGCCTCCATCCTGTCTCTGTCCCTTCGGAGATATGGTCTCCAGAACTGAGCACAATATTCCAGGTGAGGCCTCAATAAGGACCTGTACAAGGGGATCATCACTTCCCTTTTCTTACTCGATATTCTTCTCTCTATGCAGCCCAGCATTCTTCTGGCTTTAGCTATCGCCTTATCACATAGTGTCCAACGATTTGAAGTCGACGAAACAATCACCCTAAGGTCTCTCTCCTGCTCCGTGCACATCAGCCCTTCACCCCCCATCGAATACAGTTCTTCTGGATTTCCACACCGCTTATGCATAACTCTGCACTTCTTGGCATTGAATCTCAGCTGCCATATCTTCGACCACTCTTCCAGCTTCTTTAAATCCCGTCTCATTCTCTCCACGCCTGCTGGCGTGTCCACTCTGTTGCAGATCTTAGTGTCATCCGCAAACAAACAAACCTTACCTTCTATCCCGTCCGCTATGTCGCTCACATAGATATTTAACAGGACCGGTCTCAACACCGATCCTTGCGGCACTCCACTTAACACCACTCTCTCTTCAGAGTAAGTTCCATTTACCATCTCACATTTTCTTCTGTCCGTCAACCAGTTTGCAATCCAGGCCACCACCTCGGCACTCACTCCTAAGCTTCTCATTTTATTCACCAGCCTCCTGTGCGAGACCGTATCAAAAGCCTTGCTGAAATCCAAGTAGATGACATCGAGCGCTCTTCTTTGATCCAACTCCCTAATCACCCAGTCGAAAAAGTCAATCAGATTTGTCTGACAGGATCTTCCCCTGGTGAATCCATGCTGCCTCTGGTCCAGCAATTCTCCCGACTGTAGATAGTTCACTATTCTCTCTTTCAGCAGCGTCTCCATCACTTTTCCCACCACCGAGGTGAGGCTAACCGGCCTGTAGTTACCAGCCTCCTCTCTGCTCCCACTCTTGTGAAGCGGGACCACCACCACTCTTCTCCAATCACTCAGCACCACTCCCGTTTCTAGGGATCTATTGAACAGATCACACAGCGATCCCACCAGCACACCTCATGGGGCCCCATGGCTTTGCCCACTTTCAGTTTCCCCAGCTCTTCCCACACATTCTCCACTGTAAACAGAGTTACATCTACTCCAATCCCCTCCAGTTTCTTGCTAATTAGCGACGGTCCTTCTCCTGGGTCCTCTTTAGTGAACACCGAACTGAAGTATTTGTTTAACATTTCTGCCATTTCTTCGTCTCTCTCTACACATTGATCCTTTTCACCTTTCAATTTCACTATACCACTTTGAACTTTTCTCCTTTCTCTGATGTATCTGAAAAATGTTTAGTCACCTCTCTTTATCTCTTTGGCAATCCTTTCTTCTGCTTGACTTTTTGCCATCTTGATTACTTTCTTCATCTCTCTCAGTTGTACCATATATTCTTCTTTGTGCTCCTCCCTTTGGGATCCTTTATATTTCTTGAATGCTGTTCTTTTAGCTTTTATTTTGTCAGCCACCTCCTTTGAGAACCAGATAGTAGGGATGTGCAGACCAAAAGTTTATGTTCATAAGTCCATAAGTCGAAAGGGGGGGTCAATTTCGGTCAATATGGACATATGGAGAATTCCATAAGTTGAGTCTATGTCCATACGTGCACCGATTCCCTAAATAAAAATTTAAACCCCTCACCCTCCTTAATCCCCCCCCCAAGACTTACCAAAACTCCCTGGTGGTCGAGCGGGAAGTCAGGACGCCATTTCTGAACTCCTTTGCGAGGAGCACGTGACGTCGGCGTCACGTCGGAGTGACGCGGACGTCACGTGATTCCCCGCGGGTTCGCTCCGGGACCCTCGTTGGACCCAAAAGCTATGTTGAATAAGTTGGAAATCCGATCGTTTTCGCCTCATCACTTTTTTAAGTTAAAAAACAAAAATAAGTTGCGTTTTACCTATAAGTTCAAAACGAATGCACACCCCTACCAGATAGGTTTCATTTTCCTTTTGCTTTTCTTTACTTTTCTGACATATAGATTAGTTGCCTTGATGACTGCTCCTTTTAGATTGGTCCACTGTTGATCCACATCTTTCTTGTTCTCCCAGCCTTTTAGTTCTTCCTCCAGGTACTTCCCCATTTCATCAAAGTCCGTGTTTTTGAACTGCAAAACTCGGGTCTTCATGCTTCTTCTATTTATCTGTATTTATTATTTTTCCTCCACGTGTATATCTCCTTCTATTCACCTGCTAACTCTCCATAGGACATTACCTTCTCTCACTTCCTCCTAGTCTCCCCTTCCTGCCACTTTTATCTCTTTCCTTGCCCCTTCCCTCAATCCTCTTCTTACAACTCTTCTCTTGATTCGCCTCCTCTAGCAGCCCCCCTCTATCCACACAGCTCCCTTTCCAGGCACTCTCACTTCTCCTTCCCTCTTAAGTTTGCTTCTCTCATTGCTGTTTCTCGTATCATGACAGCCCATGTCCTCTCTCCCAGCTTGAATCCCCTTTTCATAGCCCATGTCCACTCCCTCATCCCTCTCTGGCCTCACAACCTGTGTCTACTCCTCTCCCCCAAAGTTCCTCACCCAGTCCCTCTTCCCCTTTCAGATTTTTCTCCCTGACCATCTCAGCAGTTTACTCTCTCCCAGCCAGAATACCCTTTTATAACCATCTGCCAGCAGTTCTCTCAGCCCCTCTCTCACCCTTCTTATAACACTTCTGCCCCCTCTTTACCTTTTCTCAGACTCAGCATCCCTCCCCATGTCCACTGCACCTCAGGAAAACTATCTGTCCTACAGTACTGCTACTCTCTGGTTCTCCTGCATCTCATTGGTCAGGCATTAGACAGCCAGTGTGTAACCTCCCTCACTCGGAATGTTGTCCCTATTCATTTAGCTGATACCCATGAGTCCTGTGAGGAAGTCATCTTGTCCTTTACAAAAAAAAAAAAAAAGACTTCCATATTAGCAACCTCAGTGCCTTCAGCTGTACTTAGCTCATCTAAGGCTTAATCTGAAAAATTGGATTCAGCCTTGAGGACATGGAATATTTTCTCTCCAGCCTCCTCAGCTGAAATATACTAACATAGTATTTTCAACAAAAAAAAGACCAAATGGTCCATCCAGTCTGCCCAGGAAGCTTCCCAGGGCAGCAACTGCCACTCCGTACAAGTTACCCCCAACTGTCTGTTAAGGGTAGTAACTGATGCTCCGTGCAGGTTATCCCCATGCCTTATGTTAAGGATAGTAATACTTACAAGCAAAAACCAAGCATCTGAGAAACACATAAAATTACTACAACATTTTTAAGTAGTGAGAAGCCTTCCTGATAATTCGGACAAGGCTGTTTGAATGTACTTTGCTTTTGAACTTGGCCATAGACGTTTTATCCCCAATGTCAGTGTATCAGTACCATATACACAAACAAGAAAAAACTGCAGACAAAACTGCAGACAAAACAAATCATGGGAATGAAGTTAATCCAAATGAGACTGCTAATTCTATTAGTTTTGCTGGCAAGACATAAAAACAAAGAGGTTGGCAAAGCCATATGCTATTAAAATGTTTATTCATACTATTTGGATGTTTAATACAAACCTATGCATTTAATTCCATAGATAAGAGGCGTAAATTCTGCCCAAGCAGCCCCCTCTAGTGCAAGAGGATGACGGGAAGTGAGGTGCAAGAAAGTTCCAGCTGCTGACCCGGAAGAACTGTTGATCACTGTGGGATGGGCTTTTCTATCCACTGTTCCTGCTTCTGAGGCGACTCTTCCTCCCCCTCACCTACACAGAATCCTCTCCAAAACTGACATTTGGGGGTTCTTAATATGTGTTATGGTTTTGAGGTGTTTAGTGGATTCTTAGGTGTTGCAGTGATGGCCACTCCCACGGGGAGGAGCCCCGCGGGGAACTGCAGTACCGGGCTAGACTCAGATGCACAAACACAGAGATAGTTTTTATTGTATAGCTTGGGGAGTTCACCAGAGGTGGAAGCACTGAGTAGATTCCTGCAGCAGTCTTGGGTCCTCGGCTGAGGAGACCCATCCCACAATGGTGATATAGGGAGCTCCGATGCAGGTTTCCAATGAGGAGCTGTAGGTGAGACAGACTGGTAGATGTTAGATTACTCACACTCTTGTAGCTGTAATGGTGGAGTTCCCAGCAGGTAGAAGTAATAGTAGCAGGCACCACAATAGACAACTCAGGCCCTCAAGGAGCGAGTACCTGGATACTGGATAGGCACCTGGAAAGAAGCATAGGGCTCCCGAGGAGCGGGTACCCAAGTTAGTAGAACCCCGGAGGATAGAGAGAGCGTCCAGCAGCAACAAGAAGTGGCAGAGCAGCTTAGACCGGACGAATTCAATCCTTGCTAACTCAAAGTCAGTCAGCAAATGGGCAACCTAAATACCTGGATGTTTTGACGTCACTCAAGAGGAATGCCCCCGAGGTTTGCGCCAATGTCGGAATAAAGATGCGAGTAGCGAGCGTGCACACTAGGAGGCCCTCAGGTGAATCATGGCGGAATGCCTTGCCATAGCCTTTCCAGGGACGCCAGGGAGGGCGGCAAGCAGACGTGGCGGTCGCCATTTTCCAGAGGCTGGTGGAGAAAGCGAATATTGAGGTGAGGCATGTGGGACAAAGCATTCTGAGTCCGATGGATGCAACAATATGAACTTCTGGCACTGCCACAGAACCCAATTAATTTCTGGCTTTCCCTTTACTTTTTTGCAACTAAGGATCCACTGTGCTTATCCCCAACTTTCTTGAATTCTGTTTTTGCCTCTACCATCTACACTTCTAAAAACATAATTTTCATAAGGTGCACTACCTTTCTTTTTTTTTTTTTTTTTCATTTTCCCCAATTAAATCTTCTAATTAGCATTGTAATCCAAAGGTTCTTTTATAACTACTTGTTAGAATGTGTCAAGGGAGGCTTTTTTTTTTTTTTTTGCTTAATAAGAGGCAGTCTAGGAAATATACCTTTGTAGTTATCCCTGGAGCAGTGACCATATTATTCTAGTCTTGCCAAACTGCTAAAATGTTTTAACTGATTTGTTAAAGTGTGATTTAATATATTTTGTTTTGCCTATATATGATTTTAACTTGTAATTCACTTAGGACAATTTTTTTTTAGTTCAGTAAAGCACAAGAACTTGGAAATAAACCAAAATAAATTCTTCTGATCCCAATTTGAAAACATCTGTTACAGATACAATCTCTGAAAGGTAAGTGATTGGAGATCCTTTACCCCTGAAGAAAGGAAAACTTAACATTGAATTACAAGCCATTCGGCCTCTAGAAAAAAAGCATTAACCTGAGAACTGACTGGATAGAAAGAAGTCAAAGATGAATTTAAACTCACTGAAGATCTTAAGAAAGAATGGACAATAATGAAAGCTGATATTATATTAAAATTAATGAGCAACTGGATGCTGCTAAAAAATTATCTTCTCTTTTAATAAAGGGAAAATACTTTATTTTCTGAGCAAAATGATGCGCAGATAAATCACAGTCCAAACTTTGATTGATTGGACTTATGTAGAGAGCGGAAGAAATTGATTTGGAAGTCTATAATGGAAAGAATTACAACAATGAGGACAATTTTGCATACTCAATTTCAGCATCTGTTGAGGGGAGATGAAACATTTCATATTGCATTCTCTAAAGATAATGTAAGGGTGAAAGTGTCTTACGTTAAAACTGATCAGTGCTCTCTGGAAACAGCAGCAAATTCTCAAGCAATATCTGGATCTACTTTAGTGATCACTTAGTTCACAGAATATAAGACAAAAAATTATAATGAATCTGTTAAAGAAGAAAGAAATGTATGGTATATAGTCAACGTTCATATTTTTTATGATTGCTCTAGACGAGCTATGCAAACACCGAAACGGATTTGGTTCTCTGAGGTCAGAATTTGCTAGACTTAAAGCAAAACCTTCTACTCTGAATATGCTCAAATATAGGTGAATTTAGATAACATGTGTGTGGGGGGGGGGGGAGGGGGAATAATCCAGACAAAGGAACTTTTAGATGAGAACATGGCAGAGAAACAAGAGCTGACTGGAAAATCACACAGCATGCCTACTGTCCTTAAGACCAATCAGGAAAAAAAAAAAAGTCAGTGACTGGGGGGAACTACGGTATTTTCATTTTTTCAGAGAAACAAGAACTCCATTTGGAGAATTGTTCAAATTAGTCATTATTAGATTCTTCTACAGAATGACAGTTGTTTTAGCCATTTCATATATATCTTACATATTTTCTGGCCTTTATTAAATAAGATTGTACAATTAGAGAATACTTAATGTTGGTATATCATTTGAAAGCCAAGAGATTGATTTAACTGCAGTGTAGCTGTACTTATATAATTGAGTACAATTGCAAGATTATGTTGTGTTGATGCCTTTTATCCTCCCCTCTAACTGGGAGTCAGACCTTTATGATGCTATTTATTTGAAAGTATTTCTTTCCGGCGCCCTCCACAGTTCAGGATGGGTTACAACAACATACATACATAATAAAAAACAACACATAGATAAGCCTACACGATAGTAAAAATGAAGTATCAAAGCAGTGGAGTTGCAATGTCACACAGCCTGCAAAATAATGAAAAAATCAAGGTAAAGGTGGAGTTGCTACATCGTAAGGCGGGAGAGATGCTTCTGTGAATGCTCTCTTGAAGAGATGTATTTTTAGTGCTTTTTCAAATGCACAAGTACCTTTTAGGCTGCATATGGATAATGGAACTATGTTCCATAGGGTGGGCCCTGCAATGGGAAAAGCTCCTTCTGTGTCTCTGATAATCGAGCAGATCGGACAGAGGGCAAGTCAACTAGAAAGTGTAAGGAGGATCTCAGTGTTTTTGAAGGGGGGGGGGTTTGAAAATAGCATTGATCCAGGGTGAGGAGACATTATTAAGGTTATGCACAACTGTAGCCAGTTTATATTGAATACATTGCTGTAATGGTAGCCAATGAAGTTGTTGGAGTGAGGGTGAAATATGACCATGGTATCAGTTATCAGTTAAAAGTCAGGCAGCAGCATTCTGTATTAATTGGCTTGATAACATATTGTAGTAACCCAATGTATAAGGAATTGCAGTAATCAAGCCCAGGGTCTGTTATTGCTTGTAAGACTGTCCTAAAATATATTCTAACATCATTTTAATAAGGTGAAGTAATTTGAGTTTAGCAAATGAAGCACAAACAAGTGCTTTAAACTGTAAACACATGGATAGGGTCGGATTGATGCTAACAACCACATTTCTTGTTTCATTAACTAGATTTATTAGTTGGTTATCAAAGGTTTAGGACTTTGGAATGTTTCCGGAATACTTTGGCCGAATGAGATGATTTCAGATTTATTTTTTTTTAATATTCAAAGAAAGTTTATTATAGGATAAATCGCTTCTGATTGTAGATAGGCATAGCATGATGAATTGGGCAATGATAGACCAGGAAGTTTTGAAGAGGAAGAAAACTTGGATGTCATCTGCATGCAGATGATTATTATCACTTGGATTGACCTAACAGCATAAAAGGGTTAGGTAAATATTAAAAGAGAGCTGTGGAGAGTATGGAACCTTGGGGAACACAAGAAGGGATTGTGTATAAATGTTTAAGTAAAAGGGTCAATGGTTTCTTAAAAGATCGATTATTGAGGAAGAATTTAAACCACTGATGCACTCCATCAGATATCCTAACTTTTGAAAGATGCGAAAGTAGAGAGCGGATGATGTCACCGCGCAGGCCGGCAGCTTGAGCCCCGAGCTGCTCATCCCCCGCACAAGAATCGCTTAACATCAGCGCTCCCAGGCCTCGGTTTTTGGCAAAAAATCACCCAGTAGCAGCCCAAGCAGCAAGGATGACGGCTGCAAAAACAAAACGGACCTTAAAAGATTCTCGTTCGTCGCAGCCGCGGCGGACTTGGAATCGGAGGAGGGAGCCAAAATGGCGGACGGGCCGCGATCACCACTGGGACCGGCGGATGAGGTAGTGCCAGGGTCCCTGGGGCAAGGGGACACCCCGATTCCCACCAGAGAGGAGTTTAAAGCGTGGTTTGGGGCCCTCCATGAGGATATGGCACAGTTTCGTCGGGAGATGGAGGAAATAGTAGCTGGCATTAAAACTGACGTTACTGAGCTCCAGCACCGTGTGGAGTCCACTGAAGAAAGTTTGGAAGAGCAGCAAGCCACAGTTCAGTCCCTAAGCACGGACTGTCAAAAACTCAACAATTCGCATGATGAATTGGCCCGACATGTAGAGGATATGGAGAATAGACTGCGTAGATCCAACCTCAGGTTCCGAGGCGTCCCTGAGGAGGCGACCTTCTCTGACAGTGCTAAGGTGGTACAAGAAATATGTACCCAGCTGCTAAGGGAAGGCGAAAGCCAGGCAGATACCACAACTATCCAGCTAGATAGGGCGCACAGGACACTTGGAGCTCCCAGAAACAACCAAGCTCAGGACATAATTGCATGTTTTCATAATTATGCCATCAAGGAAAAGGTGATGGGGATAGCCAGGAAACAAGAGACTGTGACCTGGAAAGGCCACAAGATAGAAATTTTTCAAGATCTAGGATTCACCACTATTCAGAAGCGACGAGCGTTTAAAACAGTGGTGCAAGCTTTACGTGACCAGAACTTTCGTTATAAATGGCTTTTCCCCTTTGGACTCAGCTCACTATTAATGGGATAACTTCCAGAGTTCAGAAGGTGCGGGAAGCAGAGAACATCCTAAGGGCGACAGGCATCATCTCTACAGCGACCAGCTCTTCAGCGGCGGAGAGTACAGACTCCACGCGCCAGCGAGACTATCCCAGGTGGCAGAGAGTGCCTAAAGGAGGGAAGTGATTGCACAGGCACCCAGAAGAACCCGCCACGTCTAAAGGACCCGGATGAGGCGAAGGGACAATTTAGAGCTTCTTGCAGGCTCTAGTGACACCTGGTTTCATAGTAAGGTCATATAAGTGAACTTTAAAGGTGGCCAAAGTTTGGGTTATGGTTAAAGTTTGGAGGGTATTATTGCACTTGGTTATGTGAATGTTGAAAGGTTTCTGCAGGCTTGGTTCCAAGGTGAGGGAGGGGGATGGGGGGGGGAGCCTGCCCGATGATGTCATTGCTCTCGATAGGCGAGATCCACGGCTGGAAGAGTGGATCATTCAGGGGATGGGAAGGGAGGGGGGGATATGGGGTGGGGGGGACAGGGCTTTACGTTTCCAGATCAGGCAGCCCCTTGGATTGCATCTAAAGCGGGTAGCATAGGGCGGATGGGACACGAATCTTGTTTTTATCATTTCTTAGACCAGCATGGGGGCCAGACGCAAGCGTTACTTATCTCAAAACTCAGGTAGATGGCTAGTCTGAAAATAGTTTCTATAAATACAAAAGGGTTAAACAGCCCGAGGAAACGGAAGACATTTATTCATGACATGAAAACCCAGCGGGCAGATATTGTATTTTGTCAGGTGACACACCTGGCAAAAAGATTTGAGAAACTTCTGCACTCCAAAGATTTTCCTCAATATTACCACGCCGCCGCCACAAAAGGGGGCAAATACTGCGGGGTGGGCATATTGCTCTCCAAGCATCTTACAGCGGAGGTGGGCACGGTACTAAGAGATGTAGAAGGTAGATATATTTTAGTGAAGGTGGCCATACAAAACACACTTTATACGTTGGCCAACATTTACGCCCCTACGGGTGATCAAGCAGAATTCCTCCGTAAGATTTCTAAAATAGTTGGGGAGTGGTCAGAGGGGCACCTAATACTAGGGGGGGATTTCAACATTACTAGGAATCCATACCTGGATAACACGGGCACAAAACCTGGTGGAGGACACAAGGGGAGACTAGCACTAATGCACCTCATTGATGATCGGGGACTTACAGATATTTGGAGGTTACTAAATCCTTCCACACGAAACTACACATTCTTCTCTCACCCACATCAATCTTATTCGAGACTTGACTTCTTCTTAATAGATAAAGCACTGGTAAGTCGAGTTCAGGAAACTGACATTAGCAGTATAACTTGATCAGACCACGCTCCTATCTGGTTAAAATTAAGTCAATCAGGGGAGGCACAGGGAACACTGTTCTGGTGACTTAATGACCGGTTGCTAGATGATAAAGATTTCGTAGAGGAGATCAAAAAGGGGATACAGAATTTTCTTGATATTAATGATGATGGGGAGGTATCGCCAGGTACACTGTGGGAAAGCCTCAAGGTGGTCTTGAGGGGCCTTTTTATATCCCGGGCAACACATGTTAAACGTGAATCTGCTAAGAAAAGATTACAACTCTTGGAATCTATTGAAATACTGGAACTCAGTCACAAACAGTTCAGGGAGGGCTATATCTTGCAGCAGTTAAAAGTGGCGCGTAGAGAGTTGCAGGATTTGGAGTTAGGAAGGATTGCCCACCAGCTTGATCTACTTAAACAAAGACACTTTGAGTACGGGAATAAGGCGAGCAAACAGCTGGCGAGGAAATTAAAGGAACAAGAGGCTAAATCACAAATTACCAAAATTAGAGATGCTGATGGACAGTATATCCATTCTCAGGGGAAGATTGGGGAACGGTTCAATAAATTTTATCAGGAGTTATATGACTGCGATGGAACAATCACTGATGCGGAAGTCTCTCACTATTTAGAGAACCTAAATCTCCCGGTCTTAGACGGAAAAGCTAGTGAGATTCTGGATAGAGCGGTGACTCTTCCAGAAACGATGCAGATGATTAAAGAGTTGAAAACGGGGAAATCCCCGGGGCTGGATGGTTACACGGGGAAATTTTATAAGGTCTTCGGACAGTCGATAGTGGCCTCATTAACCAACATGTTTAACGATTTAAGGTCATCGGGACGGATATCCCCGCAAGCCAACACGGTGGGGATTACTATATTGGCTAAACCGGGACGGGATCATACATTGTGTGGATCTTACCGGCCAATATCCTTAATTAATATAGATTTGAAGATTTTGGCAAAAATTTTGGCTAGACGCCTGGGTCAGGTAGCTCCGCTTTTAGTTGCACCTGACCAGTCAGGATTTATACCCGGCAGGTTAGCGTCCGACAATGTCAGGAGAGTGGTCGAGTTAGTCGAACATGCTCAGAAGAATCATATACCCACCACTCTTCTGTCTGTGGATGCTGAAAAAGCCTTTGACAGGGTCCATTAGCCATTCCTCTTTCAAGTTCTTATTAAAATGGGACTGGGAGCTTCTTTCATCAATTGGGTGGCTAAATTATACGACCATCCCCAGGCTCGTATTAAGATTAATCGGGCATACTCTCCTCCATTTGAGGTAAAGTGAGGGACTAGGCAGGGGTGTCCGCTTTCACCACTTTTGTTCGCTCTTTCCCTAGAACCCCTCGCTGCAAGGATTAGAAGCTTAAGGACGATCCAGGGTATTCAGGTGGGGGGCTGTGATTATAAAATCTCTCTCTTTGCAGATGACCTATTGTTCACCGTTACTGAACCTGAGATCTCATTGCCAGAATTGACTCAGGAAATTCGGAAGTTTGGGAAAGTATCCGGGTTTAAAATGAATGAAGACAAATCAGAATTGATGAATATTTCTATGGACGTGGCCCAATACGAGGCTCTAGCGGACCAACTTCCCTTTAAGCGAGCTAAGACATGGGTGAAATATTTAGGGGTCAAGTTATGTTCTAACCTCATACAGCTGTTTGCTCTAAACTATGATCCCCTCACCAAATCAATCCAAAACGACCTGGATAGATGGGATAGATTGAATCTATCGTGGATGGGGCGAATAGCTGTGGTAAAGATGTCTGTTCTACCAAAATATTGTTACCTGTTTCAGACACTTCCTGTTCGGGTGCCAGACAAAGCCTTGATACTGTGGCAGAGAAGGTTGTTTTATTTTATATGGAAGCGAAAGCCTCCCAGGGTGGCGCGTTCGGTCTTGTACAGAGACAAACTACATGGAGGTTTGAATGTCCCCAATTTATCCTGGTATTACTATGCCAGCCTATTAGCAGTGGTGGTTAACTGGCATAGCAGAAGTTCCTGTAAGCCGTGGATACTGATAGAACGGACTCTGGTGGGGGACCCTCCCCTAACCTATAGAATTTGGTCATCCCACAAACAGCGTGGGGTAAACCTTACGACCTTTTCAGGAGTGGTGATGCAAGCCTGGGCGAAATGGAAAGGGAAACTCATTGGGGATAAGGTTCTCCATCATAATACTTCCTTTTTGTATAATCCACTCTTTCCCCCAGGAATGGAAGGGGCTTTTATTATTATTATTATTTATTTCTTTTGTATACCGACATTCGATCGAGATATCACATCGGTTTCCAGATAACAGGTTGAATAGAGCCGGAACTGCCCTATTTTTACATTGTAACAAGATAACAGTTGATTAAACAATTAATATAAGGAACATTGTAACATATGGATAAAATTAAAATTAAATATTAAATGTGGGTATATAGAAGTGGCATATAGCCTATATACAATATGTACAATAGAGATGGCAGAGTAAAATAGTACAATAGAGATGGCAGAGTAAAGGACTCACCACGATAGGTCAACTATGGAAGGATAATAAAATTATACCTTTCAGCGAGCTGCAGGACAGATATTCCCTAAACGCGTCCGATCACTATGTGTATTTCCAACTTGCGCATTTTTTTTCAGTACATTGCCTAGGTAAATTGTTAAGCCAGGAGAAAGCAGTGTTTGTTCGGTTTTGTGAAAATGCAGATCAATTTGTGAAACCAATCTCCAACATATACTCCCTCCTAAATGGTCTGCCAGGAGTAAAACCTGCACACCAGGTGAAATGGGAACGCGATATGGGTGAAACCTTACCTGCCACAGTATGGGAGAAATGTCATCTCAGGATTGGCCGTAGCTCAGTCTCCGCATTATTAAAAGAAAATGGCTATAAGGTGTTATACAGATGGTATCTGACTCCTGATAAGCTGTATCAGATTTCCATTCGTCCTAATGACAAATGCTGAAGACAGTGTGGTATGGCAGGTACCTTTTTACACATGTGGTGGGATTGTCCTACGGTGCAACATACTTGGCAGGAGGTTGTGGCTTATATACAGCATACCTTAAAGATTTCAGTAGTTTTAAAACCACGGACCTGTCTGCTGCAAGATGCCCTAGATGGGGGCACAACATGGCAAAGACTGCTAGTCATGCAGGTGATCTTAGCAACCAGATGTGAGATTGCTTTTTGGTGGAAGAAAGCTGAGACGCCCGCTTTGAGTGATGTACTTGCCAGACTAGACAGAGTTTACCACTTAAGTTATCTAACAGCTATGCGTAATGATCAATTGCCCAAATTTCAAAGAATTTGGGAACCCTATTTATCTGGGAGGGGCTTCGTTCCAACAGCTGGGGGGAGTACTGTTGGTTACTCATAGTGCCCCCCACCGAGTTCAGAATGGTGAAGAGGATAATATGGTTCCTCCAGTGCATGTGGTGTAGCGCCCACATTAGAAACTTATGTGACTTTACACCCTAGTCAACATGCTGGTTCACTCACTATCGCAACATTGCTTTACCGCTGCTCTATTAAATGTTGTCTCACTGCTCTATAGACACTCCGGATCTGCTGCTACGCAACGGAAGGGGGTGTAGATCTGTGGAACGGATCCGAGGGAATCGGGTGGGGGGGGTTGAGGGCTTCAGGGTGGGAAGGACGTTGGGGATGACGGGGAAGGTTTCAATACGCAGTAAGGAGTGGAATCACATGCTAGTAAAACATAGACGCATGATTGATAATTACACGTTTATTTAGCGGTATCAGCACTATTACAGGATCAAGCATATCTTTATTTTCCTATAATGTCTAAATACAAACAAGGAAATGGTACATTCTCTATTATCATGTTGTCTTGTAATGTATATTGTTGTACAACGTCTAACACATTTATCTGATCCTAGGGCTAGATTCGCTGTTTGTTGCTCTTTATATCCTATGGTCTTGTGTTGTGGTTCTGCAATGTGTTACATGTTATAAAACCAATAAAATAACAATTTAAAAAAAAAAGAAAGATGCGAAAGTAGAACATCATGACTCACCATATCCAAAGCAGATGTTATGTCAAGAATAAATGCATACAAGGTGCTAGAGCCAAAACTTCAATGGATAATATCGGGAGCAAACAACAACAACGTTTCAGTACTGTGGTGCTTCCAGAACCCAAGCTGATATTATTCAAGGGATAAGTTGTTATTCAGAAATTGAGATAATTGCTTTAATACTGAGGACTCTATGATTTTTGCTAAAAATGTCAGGTTGAAGATCAGGCGAAAATTTGTAAAGTCATCAGAACTAACATTGGGTTTTTTCAGGATAGGTCTTACTGATGCTTGTTTTAATGTAGGGGGGTAGGTAACCTGAAGTGAGAGACAGGTTAACTATCATTGTTACAGATGCTGCAAGTTCTTTATGGGCTACTTTAAGAAGTTCTTTAAGCAGCACAAAATTGATTAAAATATCCTTGCCCAACTCTGGCCGAGTTTCGCCTTAATTAAAGGCTGCATCAGAGGCTTATGAAAATATGGTCTGAATAATGGTAGCAGTTTCCAAACAAAACTGTACGACGTATCTTCACAACCAATCACCTTGCACAGTTCGTGCACTCTATGGTTAGGGTAATTATGTGCGACCCCCCCCCCCCCAAGATTCGGTACAATATAAAGCGATCCTTATGGCACTGGACTTTCATAAATGAAATACTGTATTGGCGTCCTTTAAAAGATCAGTGCTCTTGATCCAACATGACAGCTTTATATTTTACTGAATCATTATTAGGCATCGAGGAACTATTCACACGGGTGAGAAAGATGTACCTGATCCATGTGGAGATTAAAATCTTCCAAAATGATTGCCTTAGTAAGAACAATATTAATACAAGTAAATAATTCTAGTAATGGAGAATAATTGCAGAAAAGGAGAGCAGTAGACTAGAAAGATGTTAAAACTCTTTGAGATCATAAGCAACACAACATAAAATGGCGAGGTTATAATAGGCTGAGAAGCAAAATCCAAAGACTTCTTATTATAAAATATAAATAGTCCACCACCTCTCCATTGCACTCGGGACTGTGTAATATATTTATATGCTGCTGGACAACATTTGTTTATTAGTGTCGAGTCACTGTCAGACGTCCATGACTCTGTCAAGCAAAAACAAACAGTCAGGTCTATGAGAAACAAGAATGTCAGATACGACTGGAAACATTTTGGATATGGAAGAAGTTAAAGGCTAGCAAACTAGATGGGGGAGTGAATTTCCCTGATTTTTACACATATCACCAGGCCTTCATATTACAACAGGGATACCACTACTTTGTCTTACCTGAGCTCCAAACAGACCCTCCCAGATGGCTATCCTTATAACGCAGTCTGCTTTTTTCTATACCCTTTAGAAATATTTCCGGGCATCTCCTTGCAACCCAAACATGCTACTTGTCGGATTTTGAGGTCCCTACATAGAGCTTTATTGGAACTAGAAATTTTATGACCACCCTCAACTTATTCTTGGCGATCATATAAATGGGCCCCTCTGTGGAGAAATTCCTTAATCCGTATTGGGAATCAGCCCCCGAATTGGTCAATTTGGCAAACTAGGAGTATCTGGACTGTGGTATCTGTTTTCCAACATAATACCTTTCAATCCTTTACCTTACTGCAGGAACAGTTTACCTTACTGTATACAATTCTGGTCACCGCATCTCAAAAAAGATATAGTTGCGATGGAGAAGGCACAGAGAAGGGCAACCAAAATGATAAAGGGGATGGAACAGCTCCCCTATGAGGAAAGGCTGAAGAGGTTAGGGCTTTTCAGCTTGGATAAGAGATGGCTGAGAGGGGATATGATAGAGGTCTTTAAGATCATGAGAGGTCTTGAACGAGTAGATGTGACTCGGTTATTTACACTTTCGAATAATAGAAGGACTAGGGGGCATTCCATGAAGTTAGCAAGTAGCACATTTAAGACTAATCCGAGAAAATTCTTTTTCACTCAACGCACAATAAAGCTCTGGAATTTGTTGCCAGAGGATGTGGTTAGTGCAGTTAGTGTAGCTGGGTTCAAAAAAGGTTTGGATAAGTTCTTGGAGGAGAAGTCCATTAACGGCTATTAATCAAGTTTACTTAGGGAATAGCCACTGCTATTAATTGCATCAGTAGCATGGGATCTTCTTAGTGTTTGGATAATTGCCAGGTTTTTGTGGCCTGGTTTGGCCTCTGTTGGAAACAGGATGCTGGGCTTGATGGACCCTTGGTCTGACCCAGCATGGCAATTTCTTATATTCTTACCCCGAACACAATTTTATGCCTGGTTACAACTTTGCAACGCTCTACAGCCCTTAAAAGAGCATACCATTTTCCCTATCAAATTTCCGTACTTATTAGACCTATAATTGGAATATGGTCCTAAGGGGCACATAGCATCCTACATGTACAAACTTATTAAGCGTTTATCTCAGACAATGCCCTTAAAATCCCTATGGTCCTCTGATTTGCATGAATCGCTCTCTACAGAGGTTTGGAATCATGTATGGAATGTTTCCATACGCATATCCCTTTCCTCTAGTTTGACACAAACATCCTTTTTTATCATGCATAGGGCAGTATGGACCCCATGGAAATTATATAGAGCTGGACTCACTAAAACTCATGTTTGTTGGACCTGCTCCGCACCTCAGGCTGCCCTACACCATATGTTATTTTCTTGCCCTTACGTACACACCTTTTGGCTCCAAATTTGGTTAACCATGTCCAACCTATTACACCTCTGGCCTCCCCCCTATGCTTGGGGACAGGCAACTAGTGTCATGCTTACCCCCACACATTAGGATTCCCCCAGACAACATTGTAAGCACCACCCACTGTGGCCCTCGCCCAGCATACTCCCATAGTTCAATCCAATCTGCAGCTCTGGTTCCACTTCCACCCTAGCGGGAATCCTTGGACTAGCTGTGGGACTTGCGGAGAGTACTCTTCACTTATCTGCATTGACTTGTGCATCTTCTGTACTGTCAAGATCCATCGTGGCAACTCCATCGTGGCTCTCACTGACTCCTTGTTGCTGCCACACATTGGCTCTTCCGAGCTCCCTCTCGCTAGGGACTCTGTCGACTCCTCTTCAATGCTCGGGTACCCTACAGGACCTTCCTCAGGTCCTCCTGTAGCACCAAATTCAGGCCTCCCTGCAGTACCCCACTCAGGCTTTTCCCTGCTGCCTTCCTCAGGCCTCTCAATACTGCCTCCTGCTGGGCACAGTGGAGCTCTGTGACCCCTCTAAGGGTTCTTCACAGCCCCAGTATCTGGGCTTCTCATGGGAGCTGTTTCTTGTCTTCCAGTAATGTTTGGGCACCCTGCAGAGGACTACCTGCAGGCAAATCTCAGGCCTCACTACTGTGCTCCTCTCAGGCTGTTGCCACAACTTGGCCAGCTCACCGAACATCTCTGCCAGCAACTCGTCCAGTTCCTCCAGGAATGAGTGGCACTCCTTGTCCAGCCAGTCCAGGCATTTACTCTCTTGCCTGGCCTGGACTCTTGGAAGTGGGGTCTCTCACTCCATTGTTCTGACATACCTCTCCAGATGCCAACCTTGAGCCTCAGATTCTCCCTCTCACTCAGCTCATGGGACTGGGGAACTCCCACTACACAAAAATACATGGCAATTATTCTTTTAAGCACACTGGCTTCTCTTTCTTCTTTCACCTGCACTGCAGTATACCCACTAGATCCAGACCAGGGTTTTGGTAATACTGCCAGGCATCTAAGCAGCTATACCTTCACTTTAGGCCACGCCCTACTCCAGCCCCAGTGCACAATGAGCATTTACTACTTACCTGATAATTTCCTTTATAGGTGGATCCAGAATTAGTGGGTTATACACCTCTACCAGCAGATGGAGACAGAGCAAAGCTGACATCACAGTATATATTCCCCTACAGTGACATCAGCCCCCTAGTATTCTCTGCAAAAGCCAACTATGGACAGACTAACAAAACTTGATTATTAACAGATAACCATTCCAGCACTCAGCCAACAGGAAAACAATGAGCTCAGACAAAGAATGCGTTACACTAGTCTAGGGACTGGATTAACATCAGTAACACCTGAAACACGCAGCCACACAGGAGGACAAACAGCAAGCAAGGGTTGGAAGGTGGAACCACCTGTCTATACTAAAGAAAAGGAAATTATCAGGTAAGTAGTTATTTCTCTTTTCTTAGCGTTTTGACAGGTGGATCCAGAACAAGTGTGATGTACCCACTACTCCTGAACAGGGCAGGAGGCTGCCTGCGGTCCAGTCATAATCGCATATGCAAAGGAGGTGTCCTCCCGGATCTTCATATCCAGACAACAATATTTAGAAAAGGTATGTAAGGAGGACCACATCGCAGCTCAGCAAATGTCGATGGGAGACAGCAATCTAACTACGCCCATAACATTGCCTAAGCCCTAGTGGAATGATCAGCATCCTTAAACCAGTGGGCTATTGTAGCCCACGATGCCGCTCACCCTGCTTACTTCAACCGTGGAGAACAAACAGGCAATCCATCTTCCTGAGAGGTTTAGAAACCTCCAAATACCTTACAATATGTCTCTTGACATCCAAGGGCCCTTAAAGGCAATATTCCTCCGCATCTCTTTCCCTGTCCAGAGACGGCAGGGAAATGGATTGATTCAATTGAAAATCCCAAACCACATTTGACAAAAAGGAAGGAACAGTACACAGCTGTAGACCCCTCCCCCCGAGTCATGCGAAGGAACAGCTCCCAGCAAAACAAGGTCTGCAGTTCGGATACTCTACACGCCGAACAAATTGCCACAAGAAATGCCATTTTCAAAGTCAATAACCACAAGAAGAGGGTTTGCATCGGTCAAAAAGTAGGGCCTGCTAAAAAATCCCAAACCAGATTAAGATTCTACAATGGCATTGGTAACTGCAAGGGAGGACAAAGATGTTTCATTCCTTTCAAGAAACGGGCCACATCTGGATGAGCCAACAAAGGTCAATCATTCACCTGACCCTGAAACATGCAAGAGCCGCCACCTGTACCTTTAATGAATTAAGGGCCAACCCTTTATTCAATCCATCCTGCAAAAATTCCAAAATAAATGGGATCTTAATCGAATGAGGAAGAACCCCGCAATCTTCACTCCAAGCCTCAAACACTCGCCAAACCCACACGTAGGCTAAGGAAGTGGAGAACTTTGTTACTCGTAGCAAGGTGGCAATCACTGCAGTAGGATATCCACGCTTCAGCAACCAAGCCCTCTCAAGGGCCATACCGTAAGACAAAATTGAGTTGGATCTGCGTGAAGAACAGGCTCCTGCCGCAGCAGATGCCTGTGCGCTGGAAACAGAAGGGTGAACTCCACCAGGAACCTTCGCAGATCTGCATACTATGATCCCTTGGGCCAATCTGGTGCCACCAAAAGCACCATACGCCTGTGACTCTCGATCTTCCAAATCATCCTGCCCAACATGGGCCACAGGGGATAGGCATACAGCAGCTTGCCCTCCAGTCACTCCTGCACGAGGGCATTGATGCCCAGGGACTTTGAATCTCTCCTTCGACTGAAGAAACGAAGAACCTTTGTAGTGCAAGAAGTTGCCAGCATGTCCAGAAATGGAAGGCCCCAGTAATCCACTATCAGCTGAAATGCCTCATCTGACAATTCTCATTCTCCTGGGTCCAGACTGTTTGCTGAGAAAGTCTGCTATGTGTGAGGCTGAAATCTACTGAAGATTCACTTCCACCCATTCCATAATTTGGGCAATTTCTTGCGACACTTGCCAGCTCTTGGTTCCTCCCTGCTGGTTGATGTAAGCCACTGTTATTGCTTTGTCAGACATTATTCGGATCACTTGAACTTGTAAACAATCACTGAACTGCAAGCATGCCAACCAGACGACACAGGCTTCCAGCTGATTGATGCTCCAGAGATATTCTTCTGTACTCCAGTCCTTTGCACTGTCAGCTCCTGACAGTAAGCTCCCCAACCCTGGAGACTCACATCTGTCGTGAGAATTAGCCAGTCCGGTGATCTTAGGGAAACCCCCTTTCTCAGATGATCTACTTCTAACCACCACTGTAGGTGTGTGCAGACTTCCATCGACAGGTGAAGCTGAATCGAACAGACCTGGGACTGTGGGCTCCAACGAGACAGCAGAATGCGCTGAAGAGGACGCATATGCACCCTCGCCCATGGCACCACTTCCAGGGTTGTCACTATTAATCCAAGCACCTGCAGACTCGACCACACTGTCAGGCGTATTGTGTTCATCAATAGACGCATCTGCACCATCAGCTTTTGAATACGACCCTCTGGATGGAACACCCTGCCCTGCTTCATGACAAACCAAACAAGGAGATACTCTAGCAACTGAGATGGCTAAAGACTTCTCATGACCAGGTTCACCACCCAACCTAGCTCCTGCAATAAGGAGATCACCTTGTACTACACCCGGAGGCTCTCTTCCAGAATCTTGGCCTGAATCAGCCAGTCATCCAAGTACAGGTGGACCAGAATCCTATCCTTTCTCAACACTGCTGCCACAAAGACCATAACCTTGGAAAATGTTCTGGGCAAGGTGCAAAACCAAAAGGTAGCGCTCAAAACTGATGACACTCCAAAACCGCAAAGCGCAGAAATCATTGATGCTCTAGCCAGATGAGAATATGCAGGTATGCCTCGGACAAATCCAAGGACGTCAAACTCCCCCAACTGCACTGCCATTATCACTGAGCACCAAGGTTACCATGAGAAAATGAGTCACCCATAAATGACAGTTGACCCCCTTAAGATCCAGGATAGGGTGAAAAGAGCCTTCCTTCTTGGGCACAATGAAATAAATGGAATATTGGTCCATAATTTCTTGAGACATGGGCAAAGGGACCACAGCCCTGACAACATACACTCCACTGCCTGCCTCTTCTAGGAGTTGCAGGGAGACACCATGAGTATGTCCCAAGGAATACTGCAAAACTCCATCTTGTATCCATATCCATCTTTATCACCTCCAGGACCTATTGGTCCAATATCATTTCAACCCACTTTCGATGAGAGAGAGAGGTGACCCCCTATCTCCTGTTCCCGGGGAAGGGTCAGTATACCTTCATTGGGAGGCTCAGGAGGCACTCCATCTGGGATGAAAGGATGGAGACCTACCAAAGGTCGAGCTCTCTGAAAAGCCACTCCTCTGTAGGGTCAAAAACATTTGGATCACCTAGTATGACCTCTCATGCTAAAGGAGCGTGGCATCTGTTTCTTATCCTCCGGTAACCGAGGAACCTGGGACACACCCCACTTATTGGCCATTTTCTCCAGTTCACTCCCAAACAAGAGCAAGTCTTTAAATGGCAATTTTGTAAGGACAGACTTGAAGGTAGTATCAGCCGACCAATTTCTCAGCCAATACTGATGCCTGGCCACTATTACCGAAGCCATCCCTCTGGCTGAGGTGCAGACCAAATCGCAACCCGCATCTGCCAAAAAGAGGCAGCTGCCTGTTCCAACACTGCCTTGGAATTCTGGAATTCACACCAGATTGATCAACCTCCTGAGAGAGAAGGAAATAAGAGCTAGCCACCAGAGAACAAGAAGCTATCGGCAAAGTCATTGCCATTGCTTCAAAGGCTTGCTTAAGGATGGACTCAATTCTCCAATCCTGCGCATCCTTCAAGACCGCTCCTCCCTCTACGGTAATAGTTTTCTCTTGGTGACAGCACACACAAGTACATCCATTTTCGGAAAACGTAAATGCTTTCTCACTGATGAATCCAGGGGGTACAATCCTTCAAAGATTCGTCCCCCTTTGAAATTAGCTTCCAGGGCATCCCCCTCAAGATCAATCAATTCTTAAATGACTTCCATAATCAGGAAGAAACATGAAGCTTTTCGCAAAGAAATAAAAATGGAATCTTTCTTTGGCTCAGACATGGATTCCACCCCAGGAACTCCCAGCATCTTGAAATCAAAGCCGGCAACTCATATCTATGAAAGAAGGGCAATATAGTTCTATACGGCTCGAAACCCCAAGGAATTTACCTATCCTCCAAGGAGTAAGGATCGGTTTCATCATCTGTGCCATCTAGATCCCTATCAAGAAGACTGGTAACCAATCTAGATGTACTCCAATGCTTAACCGCAGCACCAGGCATGCAGGATTTCACCGCCTGCAACTCTGACCTGGTAAGACTGGACGGGGCTGAGGACTGTGCCTGAAGAAAAAACTGCAATCCTTGAAAAAATTCTACTCAAGAAAAGGCAGAGGGGATCCATGCCAAATCCAGGGGGACCTGTCCTGTGCCTACTGAACTACCTTCCACCGCTGACAAACCAGCTAGGGGAGCTCCAAAGTCAGGCGACCCTTCTGGCATCTCTTTACCCAGGCCTACATCAGTCTGGGTAAAATCAGACAAAGGCAATTCTCCTTAACTTCCAAGCAGCGCTGACATAAGTTAGAAGGAATGCCAGGCTGAGATGCCTGAATATGACAAGCAGCACAGAGAGTAAAGAGCTTAAGTTTCTTCGTTATAGGTGTCATCAATCTGTCAGTAGGCTCTAACAGGCGACTGAGAAATGTGCGTTCGTTCAGCTGTATCCACACTGCAAAAAATAGTTGTCCAAAATTTAGGCATCTAAAATTTAGGGGGCAGATTTCCAAAGGGTCACGCGTGTAAGATACGCATGTAACCCCCGAAAAGCTGCCCCTTCCACCCCCTGCGCGTGCCGAGCCTATCTTGCATAGGCTCAGCGGTGCGCACAAGCCCCATGATGAGCGTAAGTCCCGGGGCTTTCCTGGGGGGGGGGCGTGTCGGGGCGTGTTGCAGCCGGCGCGTCATCGGGGGGCGTTCCGGGGGAGGGGCCGCAGGCATGGTTCCGGCCCAGGGGCATTCCGGGAGCATGGCCGCGACCTCTGGACCAGCCCCCGGGACCAGAACATGGTGCGCCGGCAGCCGGCCGGCGCGAGCAAGTTACACCTGCCTCAGGAAGGCATAACTTGTAAAATAAAGGTAGGGGGGAGGAATTAGTTAGGGGTGGGGGTGGATTAGATAGGGGAAAGGAGGGGAAGGTGGGGGGGGCTGGAGGGAACAGAGAATGGCTGCGCGGCTCGGCGCACGCAAGCTGCCGATTTTGCGCAGCCTTGCGCGCACCGACCCTGTATTTTAGAACATGTGTGCAGCAGCGCGCGCATGTTATAAAATCGGGAGTAGATTTGTTCGCGCCGGGTTGCGCGAACAAATCTACTCCCGCGCGCACCTTTTAAAATCTACCCCTAGGCGTACAACCCTGTGCCTCTATGAGTGCCAAAAAACTGAGCCCCCAGAAAAGCCGCTCAGACTGTGCACATAGGTAAGCGCATGCGTATAATGCTCAGATAGATGCCCCTTCACTGGATGCCCATCCAGGCATCCAACAAAGTGTCCAAATAGGCATCCAACTAGGTGCACAATTAGATGCATAGCCGAACACTTGAACAAACCAACTGAACTGCAGAGGGCAGCCTAATGTGCAAGAAAAGCGTGCATAACACCGCAGCGGCATACCACAAACAAGGAAAACCTGACAGAACAGCCTAGCCAAAAACAACTGCTCACCCCGCCAGGCTGCCCACGGCTCCCAAGCTCCTCCGGAGGTGGGAATAGATGTCGGATCGATGCACCACGCACGCAGACTGAAGGGAAGAGGAATCCCTTCAAAAAAACTCTTCTCTGCTTTTTTTTTTTTATTATTCTTTACCTGAGCTTAGCCTGTCCCGGCTCAGACAATTTAGTGACTCCTTTACAACTTAATAAAATTATATAAAATCAACATTTTATACTACGTCACAAATAATTACTGATTGAAGTGTAACAATTATGAATTTTTTTTAATATGTAATCCGCTGCGATCAATATATTTTGCTAAGTTCCAATGTATAAGAACATATAATACATAAAAAATTATCTAAAAACATAGGAAGCAGAACCATGCTTTATTTTTTTGATTTTCAAGAACTCTGGATATTTTACATACTATAACAAAAATTTGAATTGTTTAAACATATACAGAGAGAGAGAGAGAATGAATATGAAGTGTGGGCCAGTCCAATGACTCGGTGGCAATACTGTGCACTGCCATTCACAGGGGCCTGGGTTTGATTCCTGAGTGGGGGCTCTGCTGAGTCAGGCCGGCTGCTGCAGTGCAGCATTCACATCCCCTATGGGAGGGAGGCTCAGGCATTGCACAATGGCAACACTTAATGGCTAGACAGGGCCCACAACTGTATGGCCCCTGGCTGAGCACAGTCACTTGGATGGGGATATGAAATAGGGAAAAAAATCCCTTGTATTTGTAAATGAAGACTCAAGGCACCAGATCCCAGTCACAGTTCCAGCTGAGCAGGAATCTCAAAGAATCAGGAAGAAATTGAGAGGGCATTAAAAAAAAACAAAACAACATAGGGCTGTAAAAAGGGTAAGTCAAAAATGACCACTGCTAAGCGAAGCCCTTGGTGGCAAACTCAAACAGGCTGGCCAAGCATTTCCGCAGCTTCTTTATTTCCTTTTAACATCTATTCCCTCAGGCCACAGCACATTTCCATGACCTCTGAGGCATCAGCAAGCATTTAAATATAGGTTGGCATTAGGGATGCAAAATATTAGCCATTTAAACCGTAAGTAAAATCTTACCATTTAGTCATTTAAACATTAATATCTGCCGGCGAACAGAGGATGCACTGAAATCAGTCCATATACAGGACTGCATGAAAGGGAAGGCGTCACCAATAGGAGATTTTACATTTTCCAGATGTGAATTATAGCATCCTATCTGCAGAATAAATAAGAAGCAGAGAGATCCTGAACTGGCTTCAGGTAATTTGTAACAGAACCCAAGGAGGCAAGACTGATCCTGATACTTACAAACAGAGAACGTGTTTCGAATGTCCAGTCGGGTGGTCACCTGAGCTCAAGTGATCGTCAAATGGTGCAGTTCAATGTATAAGCCAAAGCAGTAAGAGAGGTACATAAAAGCAGGAGGCTCGGATGCTGACTTTGTTAAGCTGAGCGTATACCCTAACAAGGTGCTGGCAGGGTGAAACATCTTTGTGAAGCAGAAGAACAGTGGACTAAACTAAAAGGGCAATGATTATGTTAGGAAATTGCTTAGACTTTTGCATTGGTTGCCCATTTAGTGCTCAGATGTGATTTAAGATACTGGTTCTCACTTTCTGGGCTTTGTAGGGATCAAGGCTCAGAACACCTGAGAAATACATTGGATCACTGTATTTCAAACAGCCAGCTGAGATCTAGTCCGGATGCATTTTTAGTGATACCCCTGTTCAGAAAGAGGTGGTCGTTACGCATCCAAGCCAGGCTGTTCTCCGTTATTGGACCAACTCTGCAGAATTCACTCCTGTGGATATTCAGCAGAAAAAGAACTATTTTTCTGAAAAAGGTTAAAGCTTGGTTATTTCCTGCTGGTTGATTTCTTCGGATGTTTGGTGGAGTCTCCTTATCAGTAGTAGAGGATGCAGTGGCCATTTTTCTTTTCATCTTCAAAGGGGTTGGTAGGAAGGATTTATGTATCCGATGTTATTTATTAAGGACAAGGTGTAGTTTTATTTATTTTACTGTATGTCATGGTTCTGTATGTCTCTTCTGTACATCACTTCAGGCGTCTCTTTGTTGGGTCAGGGATGTGGTTTTTAAGACATTTTAAATTAAGTAGATAAAAGAAAAAGAAAAAATAAAGACTGTCATGGTTCTCTAAGGAAGTGGTTGAAAATATCAGGGCAAAAAGGTACAAGGGATCTCAGAAAGAGGAGGATAGTAAAGAATATCTAAAAAAAATCTATGGTATGCAGGAAAGGTAGTCAGCAAAAAATATAGAACCACATGTAAGAAAGCCATGGTTCTATATTTTTTTATGTATATCTATACCGCATGGTAACCAGTTTCAGTATCATATTTTGGAAAGGTAGTCAGGACAGCCAACGTGGAAGCAGTGGAAAAGATAGCTAAGGACATTAAGTAATGCAACAAAGCAAGTTTGCTTACCATAAATGGCACTCTCTGTAGACAGAAAGTACTTAGGTTCATATGCAACTGCAGGACAAAGAACAAAATAGCGCAATATAAAGTCCACCGCTAACTTAATACCCCCAGGAACATCAGGACCTTATTGCTTGTTTTAAAGTAACTCTACACTTTCTCTGTTCAATACTATGTTTACTGTTTAATGTAACGACCTTATTGATTGTTAAATGTAATGCTACACGTTCTCCGTTCAATACTATGTTTATTGTTTAATGTAACGCCCCCCGGCGACAGTTGTGTTAAATGGAAACCGACTTGATTTGATATATATATATCAAGAAAGTCGGTATATAAAAACCCTAAATAAATAAATAAATACATACATACATACATACATGGGACTTTGTTGACACCATGAGGAGAACCGTTTCCATTTAAATCTGTAAGCTCTGCTAGTGGATGGCTTCTTGGTGGAAACTATTATGGCCTCAATTTCTTTGGGTAAGGAGAATCTGGTGATCAGTGAACACTCAAATGCCAGGCCATCAAGCTGAGGGAGAGAAAGTTCAGATGATAGAGATGTCTTTCTACGTTTGTTAATAAGGATGGATCTGCCCAGAGATGAATTGGAGGGATGGTGAATAGTTGCACTAGATATGCAAACCATACTTGTCTGGGCTTCACTGAGCAATAAGAATTAGACAAGCCAGATCTTTGAACATTTTTTGCACTTCTAAAAAGTAGGACTGATGGAAAAGTGTATGTGAGATAGGTATTTCAGTTGAGCAGAAAAGCCTCCTGAGAAAATCTGAGTTTGCAGAGAAGAATGGAGCAAAACCTTTCCACTTTCCTGTTTTCCTACTATGAAAACGGGTCGATTGTTGGAAGTCCCCACAGACTGAACAGTTTGTCGGCAATTAAGTGTTATAGGAAGCATTGGTGCATTCGAAATACTTTGCTGAGACAATCTGCTAATGTGTTGCAAATCCCTGGAAGGTAGTAGGTTGCTTGCAGGACCACTTGATGTTTGCATACCCATTCAGAAATCTTTATTGCTTCCCAATGCAGAGTCCATTATTTGTCCACACAGAACATGGCTTTCTGGCCTTCAAGGGCTCCTCCCTTGAAGGAGATGAGGGAAAATGATTAGAGCATATCTGATTGCTTGTAGTTTCATGAGGTTGATCTGAAAATGTATTTCTACTAATAACCAAGTTCTTTAAGTTCATAAATGGCCTTTATGGGCTCCCCAGTCCTTTTTGGATGCATCGTCACTTGGTGAGGAATCAGACAGTGCAGTGATCCCTCGTAAAGGATAATGGGGTTTAGCCATCGGCATAACCCCTGCTTCATTTCTTGCAATATTCCCACTTTTGTGCTTAAAGGCAAGTTAACGGGTCCCATTGTTTATTTATTAATTTGAAAATTTTATTACCTACCCTTCCACAATTTGTAGTAAGTCTAAGACAAAATACAGCAGTAAAATGTACAAATACAGATCCTAATGGGCCACGAGGCTCATGCTAGAGAGGTCAACTAAATGAGTTATGCCTTCTAAAATAAATGCATTTGGAAGAGCTTTCTTGAAAAACTTCGGGTATGAGATAATCCTTATCTCCATGGGGAATGAGTTTCAGAACATGAGTCCAACGGAGGCCCTATTGTAGAAGTTGCATATGAAGGCGGGTTAGTGATACTATGTGAATTGCCTCCACCATGTGACCCAGAACAAGCAGACACTCCCTGACCAATGACTGATCTGCATTTAGCAGTCTGTATACCAGGGTCCTGAGAGTGTTCACCTGATCCAACAGAAAGCTCGATCTTTCCTGCAGAAAATGAATTTGATCTTCTGAGTGGGAATCACAAGTTGATTTTTTGAAGTTTACTTATTTATTTATTTATAATCTTTTTATATACCGACGAACGTTGGGAACATCTCATCGGTTCACAGTAAACGAAATGCAGCAAACGAGCTTTACAGAGAACAATGAACAATCATTAAAAGGAAAACTAACTTAAAAGAGAACAAGCAAAAATATGGACATTATTTTAGAGAGAACTATAAACTAACTTAAAAGAGAACAAGCAAAAATATGGACATTATTTTAGAGAGAACTATAAACAATCATGAGAGGGGCAAAAACGAGGTAGGGAAAAGGGGGCTGGTATCACTAGGAATCCCAACTGCAGGAGTTAAATTGACTTCTGTAAGGAGGTTAGTCACCTTAATGGGAAGTGGTCATTATAAGCTAGTTATTTAGGTAAGAGAAGACTTGGATGCCCTGCTGCCGAAGATGCAATTACAGCTAGGCACTTGGTAAAGACTCTTGATGCCGCTGAGAGACCAAAGAGGAGTACTCTGTTCTGAAGATGAGAGGGCTACTAACTTGTCAGATTTTCATCCCTAGTGAATATGCAGAAGACAGATTTGCATGCAATTGAAGCAGTGTGCATGCAAATATACCTCCTGTATATTCATTCAGGAAATTGGAAAACTAGTCTAGTTTGTAGCCCTCAATGTCCACAACTGGATACCCTTATTCTAGAACAAATGCTTATGACAACGTACTCCTTTTGAGTCTTATAAGGAGTAACATTGGGTGGAAAAAAATATTTTCTAAAGGATAGTGGGTGAATGGGACAGCCTCACAGTGGAGGCAAAAACAGTATGAGAATTCAAGAAATTATAGGATAAGCACAATGGATCCTAGACTGTGAGAAAGTAAAGATTAAATATGGAATAAGCTTAGGATTCTTAGTTGAGAAAAAGTAGAGGTAAGGTAATAGATCAAGCAGGGTCTATGGTAGTGCAGGAGAAAATAAACCTCAGCAGACTAGATGGGCTTTCCTTGTCTGGAATCATATTCTATGTTTCAGTATGAAATGGAAGGGAGGGAGGCTCATAGGAAATATAAACTCCTTTATTGAGATTAGTAGATGCCTGCAATAGCCTACCAACAGTAGTGATAGCAAGCAAAGAAGTAGAAGAATTGAAACATGCTTGGCAAAGATATAGAAGGCAGTTGTAAAAGCAGAAATGCAGGAGAGGCGGGGTAAAAGAAATCGGGAGTCTGAATGTGGATTTAGATATGACAATATATATCTTCATCTATCCAGAACAGAGGATAAAAAAGATGCAACAGCAGAACAGACTAGCACAGATCTGCACTTTTAGCTCTGAGAAAGAAATGGCAGGTCAACCAGCATGGAGCAGCAGGAGAACCATGAAATACTCTCAGGCACAATCACAATGAGATGGCAGATTGCCTAGCATGGACAGGAGGATAATGGTTAAACTCAGCAGATCAGAGCAAAAAGGATAAAGAGGCAGACAAACTTAATTGACAGACTTGGTTGGCCAAATGGTCCTTATCTGCTGATATCAACTATGTTAAAAAAAAACAGAAGTGATATAGTTTGTTGATAAAAGAAAACAGCAGCTGTACCAGCAAGTACCAGCACCCTTCAGCTATTGCTTTAGTCAAAGATGTTTAATTTAAGAATTAAATATTAACTGGTAAAAAGGAGAACTACTGTACACAATAAAATATCAATTGACTTTCAACAACAAATCAGCTGTAATGCAATAACAAGTCACCTTAGGCGACCTGTCACAAGAGACCTTGTTATAAACCTGGTCTTCCATCAAATAAATGTTTGTCCACAACTCAAAAGCCAACATAAAATATGTACAATTTAGGACCACAATGGTCTGCGAGGAGAAGTTTCCTGTTCATTCACTTGGATGGAGGAGCAGCACTGAGACTGCAGAAGTACATGAGGAATACTGGGAAGGACCTGGAGACTCATACACAATACTGGGAAAGGCAATCCTGGAACTCTGCCATAGTGCAACGATGGGAATCACAGCGCCCATCCACCTGCTATTAATTAAGTTGACTTAGAAAATAGCCACTGCTATTACTAGCATCAGTAACATGGAATAGACTTAGTTTTTGGGTACTTGCCAGGTTCTTATGGCCTGGATTGGCCACTGTTGGAAACAGGATGCTGGGCTTGATGGACCCCTTGATCTGACCCAGTATGGCATGTTCTTATGTTCTTACTTTCACATTCCTAAGAATTTGTAGGGCAATTTTCTACCCGGGTAAAGAAAACTTCCTCCTCTATTCAGGTAAAAGTTTGTGCGGGCTTCCTGAGCATTCGTACTTTCAACCAGGTTAAGAGAGAGGCATTCCTGTGGGCGAGTCTCAGTTGGAGGGAGTAAAACAGTACACCAAGATTCGATTTTCAAATATACCTGAACAATGCTGCCCCTTCCTGACTGCCCGAAGATGCAGTAAACGTGGGCACTTTTAGCACAGGTACTTTGCAGCTGCTAATTTTCAAAGGGAAATGATGCAAGAGGTTTCCCCTTGAAACTGGATATAAAGCATGTGCCCTAAAAATGCCTGTAAACATTGTAAATAATGCAGGCTATTCAAAATTACCCCCCAAATGTATCAGAATGAACAAAAGTATTCTAGCCATCACTTTCTCGAATAAAATTTTACTTTGCAAAGTCATCCTATACTTATCTAGACACAAAGGAATTTGTTTTGCTCAGTGACATGCTGCCAGTTTCTTATCTTACATCATTATGAACAAGATTAGAAAGGTGATACCATGGCATACACAAAATATCTAAAAGTGTTCTTTACCTCCAACTATTATTTATAAGGTACTCTCATCCCATCCTTACCCCTTAAAGACAGACAAATCTCTCTCTCATTCCCCATAGCGCTTCCTCATTCTCCTTTCCCATTTCTGCCCACTTATGAATGAGAAGAGATGCAATGTGCTGCATCCTTCTACTCTGACGCTCAGGCCCAACTTATAGGGAGAAGAGCTTTGAGTTCCAACCCCACCTCCCTTTATGTTTGTACCTCTTCTTATTTACCAGGCAATTCTCCCATCTTTTGTCTGAAGAAATCTTATTTATTTCTAAGTTACACAGGGCTATGCTTAACACTTCATCAGGAAACACACAGGCAATTATGGAAACAGAAAATAAAAACAATAGTAACAAAAGCATATTTGACATCCAGAGCTTATCAGATTACAATTAATTAATGTTGGCACCACCTGTCTCTAGCAGAAACTTGCATGTATAAAGTTAATAATTTCTAGTTTCCTGACCCTCTGCACAGGGAATAAAAGTTAAAGTTCTAACCACATGGAACCTACAGTGGGTCCCTCTGTCTGGATGCTCAGAAGGCTGGCCTCTCTGTGGACTGGACCTCCAGGCAAGGGCGTCAGAGCGGAGAAGGGATTCACCTTATCACTCTCTAGCAGCAAGGTGCGCTCAACTCCTCTACTCCGGGACCTCTTGGAGGGAGCCAGTCTCTCTCTCTCTCTCTCTACAGCGGGTGCGTGGAGCTCGGCCAGTGGAGACGACAGCACTCGAATAGGCCAGGTCTCAGCAAGTTGATTCTGCCAGGATACAGGGGAGATGCAGCACTTGGATGGGTTTCCCCTTGGATAGGGCAACAATCGAACTGCACCAGCTGCCTTTAAGGGCTCACCTATGCATAATTCAGCGGCTTCATGCAGAGTCAGGTGAACGCATAATTAAGGCTTTAAATTAACAAATTTTCCTGCTCTTTTGCCAGTCCTTTGTTTGCTGGCACAGTTCAGCAAGCAGTCAGCCCAATGACTGCCAGATGTTCGCCTGTGACAGTAAACTGATAAGCCCTGTTCTCAAATGGACATTAGGAGCCATAAAAAGAGGCCTCTAGTGTTTACTCATGCGTAGATTCACAATGCACCATTTATCCATATGCTTTCGTTGGCCCCATTTGGCTGCAGCTTGGCTTGGGGGGGGGGGGGGGGCATAAATCTGTTCAGTACACAGACCCGCAGACTTTTTTTCTCTGCATTTTGCTAATCATAGCCCACATAGGTCAATGTCCATTTTTACTGCTTGACCTGTTAGCAAGAACTGGGATATTCCCTACAAAACCACATGTGTGAGGAGAAATACATGGAGAATGCGGGTGGGAGGGGGGATCATAGAAGCAGGTGGAGGCAACATGTGTGTTGGGTGGGCTGTAGGAGTTGTGCTCCAGCTGATATTAGGGTGTTTGTGTGTGTGTGTATGCTATCTTTTGTGCATACATGGGACAGTTTATGTGCAAAACGTTCCACAGACAAGAAAATATACCCTTAAAGTTCCTACTCGTAGGGTCTGTGCATTTTCCTGGCCGTGGAATTCCCTGCAGCCAGGACTTTTACATGAAAAAAAGACACACATGGACACCACTGTCAGGCACATAAGACATTCTTGTAGTACTTCAGTGTAAAGAAGGCTAAAAAGGAATTTCTCTTCTAGCTTTATACTACATATATAAAGCTTTTAACATACATGTGTAGATCCACAGCCAGGAGCAGATGCATGAACAATCGGGGTATGTCCCTGAAGAACTGGGCTGTCTGCTGCAAACTCATCCCACTTCCTTTTTCTTTCGCTTTCTTTCTCCCCAGGTATTTGTCCTCTCTCCCGGTGCAATTCCCCCACCCTCTTACTCTTTTCCTTCCTTTCTATGTATAACCCCTGGCCAGCCACACCCATTCCCTTTTTCTGTTCAGTTCTGTGCCTGCTCTTATGACCCTTTCATTCTCCTTTATATCCAGTACTCCTAGGCTTCCGCAATTGTGAAGTCATGGGAGAACTTGCATAATTAGCTTGTGGCTGCATAGTTGTAAACCTGCCACAGAATCAACATTCCTGAAGCTTTCCCACCATTTAACTTAATCTTTTGAAGAACGCTACAGGCTGACTGCCTGCCTTCAGCCTCAGCTCTCTCTCTGCTCCTGCTCTTCCCCTCCCATACAGTATGCAGGGTACCTTCTCTTTTAGTTGTTTCCCCCACCCCTTCCTTTAACCTGAAAGAACAGGAGGAGATAGGTGAAGTTGGAGTGGAAGAGAAAGCCATTTAAACCCTCAAAGATCTCATAAATCCTTATCAAACCAAAGGTGATTGTGATATAATTCCTGGAGGACATGATGTCCCTTTAGTAGAATTTCATCTTTTCTGCAAATGTTCTTGTATAAACCAGCTACAAGGACTTGGATGTGTTTTTTTTTTTTGAAGTCTGCAACTGCTGGTATCCTACAGCTGGTAGAGAGGGAATTAATTTCAATTGATAGAAGCCTTAATGACTGCCATTACTGCTGACAAGTTTCAAGCTTGTGCTAATTTAACCGCTTTGGGTGTCTATTACCATGTGTCTAAAATATGTGCATATATCATTATGTATAGTTAACAATACTACAAATTGCTGATGCTGAGGGCATTTTCTTTACACAGAAGCTCATATTCTCAGAAAAGCAAGAACTTTCATAAGAAAATATATTTAAAAAAATGATTGCACTATATTTCAATTCAAATAAAAGTGATATTTCACAGTTAAAAGTTTTTAATATGTCTTTACTTGATAGTTGATTTTTGTACTTAGTAAATTTTGTATTTGTATATAGTTTAAATATTGTTGAAAAACAAATGTGAATGTTTTCATTAAAAATATACTTCTTTTGCATAGTCAGAAAGGTGAACTTTTCTGTAAAATTATGCAAACTGCCACACAATTGCCTCAGAATTTCAAAAACATCTGCCATAGAATTTGCTACCTCTTGCTGCAGAATCTTAAAAGATCTGTGGCAGGAAGCTGGGGGGCACTGTTTTGTCTTCTCATCTCCAAAGAAGATCTGTGTTGCCACCACTGCCAGGAGATCGTACTTGCTGTTATGTGGACTGTGAAGCAGACAGAGAGTGAGCTTACTCTCTGCGTGCACATGGTTGGGGCGTGGGACTGCATACAGGAGAGAGTTTGCAGCTATTAGCAACACGTGTGCTGTGTGTTGTTTTTAGTGGAGGACTGGCACAGCTCTGGCCTAGATCTCCTGGTTACCACACAAAGGGGCCGATGCAATATCAAACGCGGTAAAATGGGCACTCGTATTGAGCGCCACCTCTCCTGAGCACCCGATGCTATATTATAATGATCTGCTGCGCTAAAAAGGATGCACTAGGGAGAAATTGTGCATCCCTAGTGCTCAAATGCATCAGGCGCCCAGGAATCTTAAGGGGAGGGAGAAAGCATACAATGTGTACTTTGTATAGCTATCGAGTTTGGGGCAACAATGAACTTTTCCACCTACTTTTTGTACAGGCAGATTTTCTATAGAAAAGAACATGAATAGAACTGAAAATGCAATGTGCATGCATTTTATCTAATCCCACTCAGGAATACCTCTCCTAAAGAATGCAACCAAAAGTTTGAGCGTTTCGGAAGGCTGCATACACTTTTAGCTCTATTCAGACAGGATGATTTTTCCAAAGGCCAATTTACATAGAGAAATCTCTATTTACCGCCATAAACAGCTTTGAAAATTGTCTTGTAAGGAGGTAATTTTGTAACCACCTGCATAATAAAGTCGGAAACCCCAGGATCCCCTAATGCTGTGTGCACAGACTCGACTCACGGTATGATTTAACGCCAGCTCTGGGGCTAGCTTTAAATTTGCCATGTTAAAAAGGGTGCGCTGGGCTACCAGTGATTTTCTGCATTGGGGTTAATAGCTAATAGTCTCATCTACATGTAATTTACATGTAATGAGAGCTATTAGCTATGCGTTTGTTTGGGCATGAGTTTTGGACGTGCTAATCCCCTTATTGCATCAGGAGTTAGTTTAGCACGTCCAAAACGTACATCAAACCACATGTTAACCTGTGCGCTGGGCTGGGCGCACATTATTTCATCGGCCTGAAAGAGAGGCTCGCATTCAAGCCGATACAGAACGGTGCACTCGGCCGAGTGCACAGTTTAGCCCCTGTTCGGCCACGCGTTTCTGACACTCTATTATTACCCCTTATACTGTAAGGGTAATAGAGCGTGGAAAACGCGCGGCCAACACCCACAAAACTAATAGCGCCCATCACATGCAAATGCATGCTGATGAGCCTATTAGTCATCCGCAATACAGAGAGTAAAATGTGTGGCCAAGCCGCACATTTTATTCTCAGAAATTAACACCTGCCAAAGGCAGGAGTTAATTTCAGACGGCACCGGGAAAGTGCACAGAAAAGCAGAAAAAACTGCTTTTCTGTACACCCTCCAACTTAGTATCATAGCGATATTAAGTTGGAGGCCCCAAAAATAAATAAATAAATCTGCCTGCGGCCCGCAGGTTGGAAAACGGACGCTCAACTTTGCCGGCGTCCATTTTCCAAACCCATGGCTGTCAGCGGGTTCGACAACCGACGCCGGTAAAATTAAGCGGCGGCTGTCAGACCCAGTTCATTACACTGCCATGGCCAGAAATGGGTGATTTTCCCCAGCGCAGCAACATGCCGTTTACTGCAGCTTAGCAAACAGAGCTCGCAGTCATGGTCCTGATCCTGGTCCTAAAAGTAGGGAGCATGGTTACTATGACTTAGTATGATTGAAAATGTATCACTTGCACACTTCATTTTGTGGCAAGTGAAACAAAACAACAATGATGAGAATCTGTGGTTAGACTGCAATAGTGATAGAGAAAAAAAAATGAATGTGCTTGTAAATGAGCACAGGTAGCATGGTCTAGGCCTACCATGCTAGAGAATTTGAAGACCCAAGACTAAGTATTGCAAGATGAACGCTAGAAGAGGTAGAGGAAAATGGCACAAAACTGGCTAGGGTTGATCCCGTCACTTAATATGTAAGAGAGAGACAGTGAGAAGAAACCACTCGTACACTTTTTAAATCAATCATTTGGAGGATGCCCCGCCATTATCTTGCATACCACCTATGAAGTTAGTTTTTTCTTTTAAACAACTGATTTCTAGGACAAGGTGCATAAAAGGCTAAGAGGTTCATTCTGTAAAGTTACTTAAGCTGTATTTCCCCACATTTTCTATTTTTTTTTTGTGGCCAATTCACTTCCATACTGAAGGGAATGCACTTGATACTTTTATTGTATTGTTCAAGAGGTTTATTGATTTATATATTGCCCAATTTGCATTCTGCTACTCCAGGGAGCTCGTATCTTGGCAGATAACAGTATAAAAACAAAAGTTACAAAATGAGTGCATAACAAATTAACAAGGATAGCAAAGAGTTTGGGTCACAACATGGACCACTGTGTCACATTTCATGCAGTGGAAAACCAGATGAACTCTGAATAATTCCTGCAGCTTGTAAATAAAACTACTACCAGCCAGATCTAGTAATGAATGAGCATGCTCTATCACCTGCTACTGGCATGGGCACTGCCCCTTCCTTTACCTTAGACGTTGTCTGGTATCCCAATGAGAAAGGCAAAAAAAAAAAAAAAAACCTCCACTCAAGCCAAGTATTTACAGAAAACCTAATGAGAGAAATACTCTCTTTTATGCAATTTTTATCTTACCTCACTTAAAAGAAATCTTCCTAGGGGACAATTTTTTCGCCTGCGGCGGTTATACTCAGACCTATCTAAATTCAAGATTCAGTCCAAAATTAGGGATGAAGAGTTTTTAGCATGGGATTATCCTTTAGCAGGTGCAAAACAAGCCTACCGTTAACGAATTATATGTCAATCGTGACATATTAATGCTGCAAGAGTTAAGGAGATGTCCGATCACCAACCTTATCTATTAAGCCATATAGTATTACCTCAGATTCATTCAACACCACTAGCAAATTTTGGGAGGTCATTCTGTATTGAGTGTTCCACTTCACTTCACTTTCTCACATGTTAAAAATATTAAGGAACAAATTAGAAGATCTTTCATGGAATTAAGGGAAAGCTCGGATGAGATTAAAGAATGAGAACTGTTCTATGTGCCCTTGAAAGAATGAATCAAAATCATATATATAATAAATCATTTATTAACGTGAAACAGAGCCTTTATGGTAAATCTACACACAAAATTTATTTAATACAATGTCCTTGGAAGCTATATTATATAGACAAACAAAATGTATGCTCCAGACTAGATTAGTAGAGCATAAAAGCTGCTTGCATGCATTGAGACAAGAAGCTCCTTTAGTTTCTCATTTTACACAACAGGGCCTTACGTTTAATGAGATCAAGTGGTTAGGAGGGGACAGGGAGGGTATATTAAACAAGAATGAACAGGAATCGATTTTCAGAGTGGGATCAGTATATCCCCATGGCTTGAATGGTATATTTTATTTTGAGAGTTTGGCAGTGTCCAATTTAGACAACACACTACCATAGTGGATTCATTACAACACAGACATGCTGCATTTAAAAAATGGCTGTGACCAACCAAAGAATGAGTTTTAAAAATGACTGCTAACAACTGAAGAATGAGGTTCAAATTGAGCATCTGCCTTGGCACGAAAGATAGTACATTATAACACGCAATAGAAATAGGATTCATTCCTTTGAAGTGAGATCAATACACCTTTTACCCAGATGTAAAAAGCCGGGAGAGTGATCAATCAGCTGAAACAATGTCAGAGCAAGTTCACATTAAAAATGGCATGACGAGCAGCAGCTTTTGAAAAAGAAATATGGCCGCCAAGATTTGAAGAATCTGCTATGGGTGAATGAGTGGCTCGCTTTACATACATTTGTCCAGGAATGAAACACTACATTTATGTGTAAGATAGTGATTTTTTTAGTGCACCATATGGCTTAGATTTGGAGAAACTCAAAAGCTGGGTGAGAAACATTATAGAAGGAAGATCAATGTTCAAAATTTTTATAAAGGCCGCTATGAGTTTAAAGAATGTTAATTTGAGTGAATGCTGAGACTGAATGAGCTCGCTAAGATAACTGTTGCCAAAATGATAGATGTTGTATGGTGTACATACAGCTTCTTACTCCCATTTTTGTTCACAGACTCAAAAGCAGTGGCAATGTTCAGCAGCAAATTTAATAAAGCTACATCAATAGAACCCTGATGTAGTAATTGAAATATATATACAAAAAAGAATAGATGCCTGGATCTTTTCCAAATATTTATTAAAGTAGAGATGTATTCATAAAAGTGCCCGACTCAGGCCGAGTTTCGCAGCTCAACAGCCGCTGCCTCAGGGGCTTGGACAATCAAGAATCTCAGATGAATAAAAGTAGTATGAAATCATCAAGGGAAGGTCACTGTGAACCAACGCTGAAAGATAACTTGCAAAACGCCGTCATGTATTCAGATTCTAGACTTCTTGATTGTCCAAGCCCATGAGGCAGCGGCTATTGAGCTGTGAAACTTGGCCTGAGTCGGGCACTTTTATGAATACGTCTCTACTTTAATAAATATTTGGAAAAGATCCAGGCATCTATTCGTTTTTGTATACCTGACGGCCATTATAGATCGCCTACCTCTCTGTTTTCTGGGTAATTGAAATATATTACATCAGGCCTGAGACTTGTAGAAGGGAAGTAATTCCTTTGAACTTGTAATTGTAAAATGAAAAACTGTTAAAAAAAAAATAAAAGCAACATTTAACATAATACTGAAACATAAAAATTCACTGTGGAGCATGGTGACATATGATTATGTATGACTCATAGCATTAAAGACATAACCAGTTTTTAGTAGTCTTGCATGGGTGTACTGATGGTCCCTTTCCACAATGTCTATATTCCCTCCTGCACAGTTTATAAAATACTAGCATAAATCCCTGCGTGTTCACTTATGAGTGCAAATGATTTACTGCAGATTGTTTCGAAAGTTTGCTATGTGTACATTACTTTAATTTTACAAAATGTTTTGAAACAAAATCCAGTGTTCTGTTAATGAAAAAAAAAAAAAAAGAGGACTGATCAAAAGAGTTTTATAATACATTAATCGAAGATAATATTTTAAATATTTATGCCCTCAAATGAGGAGAAAGAAGAGCTAAATTCAGTAACCTGAGGTTACATCTGAGGTTTTATTTCTTTCTTCCATTTATAAAATTGCTCTTAGGAAGACTCAAGGCAATGTACAGCATGAATAGGTTGGTTTTGTTTTAACTTGGTTCCTGAAATAAAACTTTCTATGGAAGTCTGATCTAATTTTGTGTAGCATTCTAAAGATTTCATTAAATAATCCTTTCATAACTGCAATAATATGTTCCAGGCCTGGATGCTGACAGCGCTGTGCCTCGCTAGGCATCAGAGGTGAGCATTACCCATTCTGCCTTGTGTCATGGATTGCACAGAAGTAACAAACCAAACACTGCCCCTTTAAAGGAGTAGCCTCTTTTTCCCACAGGGCTGATAAGTGCTGACATTTTATCTACTTTGTAGACTGGGTTAATCAATAGTCAGGAAGGAGTTATATGGTTTTATAACTGGCATAACCCAACAGTCGCTAGCAAGCCATTGTTTACTTTTATTTCTCCCCAAGGAGAAAGGTTTATCTGCGCTGCATTACACCCAATTTATCAATGGACTGTGCAGCCCGATAAAGATGCAATCACTTCTCTTTATTTGCCAACAAATGGTTTAAATAAATACGGTGATTCAGTATAGCCTGGTGGTCATAGTACAAAACTGCAAACTCACGAGTTCCAGATTCAGATCCCACATCCATGGTTCACTAAGAACTTTTACTACACTTATAGACAAAGTTAAGCACTGATAAAACAAGTCAAAACAACAAGACTAAGTACCAAAAAAAAATCACATAAATACAAGTAATGCTGAAAAAAAACCAACCTGAACGTAATTTGCTTTAAGTGTTGCAGAAGCAGAATATTAAAATAAAAAGCATAAAAAGTTCAAAACAATTTTTAGAGCACATCTTTTGACCACAAATTTAATTTCCTACAAGGCTAAAAATTAAATAAACAAACTTCCATAGAAAACCCTGGGCAAGCAAAAACTTGTGCAAAATGTTCAATGGAATTATTTCTCTTTCTGTGTACTAAGCCCTTGAGGGCAGAAGTGCTACGGTGCTTTTTGCACAAGATTTAGCTTTCTAAAGCCAAGGAACAAGCAAACTGACTTTTAGCAGAATCTGCCAAGCACTGCTGCTTCAAAAGTTAAATCCCTCTGGATGAAGGATCTTACAAGCACATGACGCCCTGTGTACAGCTCTGTCGGCACCTGTTTCCTTGCAACACTAAAAGGCTAAGAGACCAAAGTGTTAATGCAAGTTAAATTTAATGCAGATTTACTTACAAGGCGGCCAATAGACAGGGCCATTAAGCCAAATAACTCACAAGTTAGTAATCTGGCTAACTGGGAGTTCTGAATATCCCTTATCTGGTCACCTTCAGCCAGATAAAAGATTTAGCCAAATAAGGGAGTTCTGGGCAGGGTTGAGTCGGCTTAATAACTTATCGGGCCAATGCAGATATTAGGAGATAGCCAAGTAAGTTTTTCAGCTAACTCTAAACTTGCCCAGAAGCAGGTCTAAAGTTATTTGGCCTCATGTGGTTAGATACCTTTATTTATTTAAAACAATTTCTATTCCATCTATAATGAATACCCATGCTAGGCAGATTACAACAATGTAAAATACAATAAAATCATATTATCAAGAAGAATAAAATAACAAAAATAAAAACATTATCCTTATCCAGCTATACTGAAAAGAATATAGCCAATTAAGAGGTGCTGCCGAGTGGAAAAAAAACAAAACACGAACCTCACTGGCCGTGCGGCCCAATCTCTGCCCCCAAGCTTTATATCATGTGCCCTGCCCTCGAAAAACCTCCAACAGGATTTAAATTTCCAAAATGGAAGGGGTCCGGGTCGGACCTCCCCACCTCCACTCCCTGATACACCATAAATATGCCCTCCATTGCCTCCCAAATCCTTGAGCGGGAACATTCTTCAACTAGAATTGCAGTACGATGCTCCTGCGATCTCAGCCCGGTGCTTTCAGCACTGCTTATATGTACAAATGCCGTTAGTACATCAGGCGTTCAGTGGGATGCTGTCCAGGATATAACGCCTGCACCAAAAACCATATTAACAGACAATTTCAATGCATCTTAGTTTCTTGGTTCTTAAGATTGTATTTATTTATTTATTTTTTACTTTTATATACCGACATTCCTGTATAAAATACAAATCACACCAGTTTACAATAAAACATAACTTCGCCTGTGAGCGTTACATAGAACAATCAACAAATTATACTAAAAAGCATACATTACCTTTGTCAGAAATGTAAAACAATTATAAAGAAGAAATTGTTAACAAGGGATAAAAGATAACAAGGGGAATATTTAAAACTAGGGGATGCACGAAGGAGTGCACAAAAGGGCATGCCCCTTTGCCGCGCCCCTTCGGCGCACGACGCACGGCGTGCGGCGCCTGCTGGCTTGGCGCTTTTAACGGATCAGTTCCGTGAGCGATGACGTCGGGGGAGGGGCGGGTCCCTCAGACTTTTTATTCTTTTCATATTCATCATCTCTTCCCAGTTTCAACGCTGCTTTTTTTCTTTACAAAGTAAACAAAGAAAAAGAATATGCTAGGGAATTACAAAGTGGAAAGTAACTGGCACAGAGTTAGAGAACCTGTCACTTGCTCACAACTGGCTCAGGCAAGTAGTGACCAAAATATTGTACCATCTGAAAGCCGACTGGGGGCCTAGATGAAAAGAGTTGTGGTCTCCGTTCAGTTCCCAGTGGGGAAGTGTTCACATCACTAAGAAATCACCTCACAATGTGGCACTAATTGGCATTATTACTGGCAATCTCAGCAGAGAGGCCAAAGACCAAATTACATCCTCACTCCTTCAGGTTGCTGCAGAGTAGGGATGAGTTATATTGGTGGGGCAATGTGGGAAAGCTTGCAGTGCTGCTGAGAAGAAATCAAGGGCTTCAGCTTTCAACACAATCCATAAGTACTAAAATTACTAGACCTTCTTTTTTTTTTTTTTTTTAATTATTTGAAAAAGAAGACTATCCTAACTTTTAGCTCCTCTAGAATCATTTCAGAAAAGCGAAATAAGCTTTTTAGGACTGTACAAGTTCGGGTTTCTACTCTTAAACTAAGAAGAGCCAACTCCCTCAAGTTCTCATCCTTTATTTATTTATTTAGAAGCTTTTATATACCGGTGAACGTTGCGAACATCTCATCGGTTTACAATAAACAGAATGCAGCTAAAAGAGCTTTACAGTGAAACAGAGAACAATAATAGAATTACATTAAAATTAAAAATCACAATAAGAGAAAACAAATGATGGAAGAAATTGCATAATAATAATAATGTGACTAATAATACTAATAACAGTATAAGTATTTACTGGTATTTACATGAATAAAGCCAGCGAGTAATATCACACTTTATCGCCTTTTCAAAAGTGGTCCAAGGCCATTTACAAAGCATAGGACATAATAACAAATTAAATACATAAAAAACAATCCATACAAACAGCCAAGCAAGATGACGTCCAAAATAAAATCAGAGAAATACAAGTAACCCCCAAAAATACTACAAATATCAATATTCACAGCAATTTTTTTTTTTTAAATCCCTACTAGCCATTTCAGACTGCTTTCTTTTTTTTTAAGCACTTAATATTGATTCTAGAGAGGAGAAAGCGGAGCAAATGAGCTGCATGCTGAGATGAGACATGGATTAAAACATGGGCTCAGAGAGGTTTTTTTTCCCAGTGATAAGCACTTAACCTTTTCCTCCGACCCAGCGTGCTGCGTTGAGGGAAGCAGTTGTCAAATCCCCTAATGGCATGGCGTCAGCAAATGCCAAGCTGTGCGCTGAGCAATTCTAGCCCTGATCTAATGAGAGCAGGAAAGATATGCTCTAGGAACAAAGTACATGGGATGGAACATGACATAAATGTCTAATAAGGGATCTAGGTAACCATCTGCTGGAGAGAGACAATACAAAAAAAGTTCTCTCATTCCAGTGCATTAGGAAAACACAGTTTTGGAAACTGATACCCACCCCACCCCAGTTCACTTGTACACTTGGAAGGAGAGCATCAAAAGAGCTTCTACCAACCAATCGGCAGGAGTGCCGTCTGGCTGCTCATCCTGATTGCTCGGTAAGGGTTGCTAAACTTTAATAATGGCCAGGACCAGAACACACTCAATGTGTTCCCCAGTTTCTGACATAACACACACACAGATATGTGCACAAACAGACACTCCATTGCATATAGGACCGGCGAAACTTTCCTCTTAAGCCTACATTTGACAAATATTATACTAGTTGGAAAAATGACTATTGCAGTGGCTTGCTCAAGTATTGCTGCAGCATTGTTAACTGGTGGGAGAACAGCTCACTTTACATTCAAGACATCATTAAATCTTACAGTGTTAAAACTGGAAATGCAGAAGCGAATATTTTTCAAGATTATGTATTCATACAGGATGAGTGGCCAATGATGAAGAAAGCAGCCCGCTGAGGCCCTAGATGGCACTTTACAAGACATTAGGTTTAATTAGTTCCATTATGGCTCAAATAACTTGTTGTCCTCTCAGGTGATCTTTGCCAAACTGTCATTCCAAGAGCAGATACAATTAATGCTCATCTTAAATCGTCATGCTTATGGTACCAACTAAAGGAAAAAACCTCTAACCTTCAAAACAAATCCGAGAGTCCATCAGCTTGCTAACTGCAAAGCTGCACAGTTTGCACTTACTTTCAGCCTCCCCCAGCTTTGCCCCCTTTCCCCAAGGCAAAGTATACGAGCTGTTTAACACTTTTCCCTACACGGAGGGTTGGGCGATTTCCACAAGTTCATTTTATGCAAAATGCGATGAAAATGACCTTCTTACACAACCACAAGAAGCCAGTATGGTACTGTGAACCTGCAATATTAACACCAACATAAACAAGTTTCTGTTATTAATACCCAGTTACTAAAATGATTAAACAATCAAGAAGTTACATACTAATTGGTGGAAATTATCTATTAGTCTATAGAATCCCTAAACTCCCTAGATCTACCTGCTATGCCTTCTCCCATTGTTATTGAAAGTTGGGATATCAATTATATTGCACAATTTAGACCCTCCACAATGATGCAAGGGTACAAACCTTCAGCTGCTATGCCTAAAGTTACACATCATAGAGGCCATACTGGCTCTGGAAACAGAGAAATGAAATTAGTACCACAAATGCCATTAATTCCAGATGACTTTTCTATTCAATCTAAATGTGTTCAATTTCCAGTAAACAAATTCTCAAGCTGCTATAACTATCGATAAAAGAGAAGAGCAGTCTTTAAAGACTGATTACACTGTTTTTAGATAGACATCTTTACATGACCCGTTCCAAAGGTGGAAGTTCAAATTTTCTGTACATATTCTTACAAAGTGGAAGAATGGCTAATGCTGTATATCAGGAAGCTAGCTTACATCAAGGAGATTATCATTAAGGAATGTTATGTGTCAGCACTGAACGTGTGTTAAATACATGCTTAAATGCCTAACTGAAAAACACCCAACTAAACATTAACGATAACACCAAAGAAACATAAGGACATCAAATGCCAAACTGGGTCAGACCTAAGGTCCATCAAGCCCAATCCTGTTTCCAACAGTGGCCAAGACAGGTCACAAGTACCTGATTAGCACATGCAAAATATTAATGATGGGCCCATGCAAATCAGCTTATTAATATTAATATTGATTGAATCCATTGATTCATTGAACTCATTGAATCCATAGTGAAGCACATCGATTCAGACATCCCTACCATGATCATAGGAGACTTCAACTTACACATAGATGCCTCTCCCCGCTCCTCCAATTGCGAAACTCTCCTCAACTCCCTCAAAGCCATGGGATTCTCGCAGATCATCAACAACCCGACACACAAAGCAGGACACACGCTGGACCTGATCTTTATCAACTCAAATTTCACCTGCTCTATAGCACCCTCCTGTACTCCTGTTCCATGGTCAGATCACTTTCTGATAACCACCAAGGTCTCCACAATACAACAGTCTCACAGCACACAGCACCCATCTACCATCCATTTCAGGAAAACTTGTGCATCTGAGATCCTCAGCGACCATCTTGCGAAAGAACTCTCAAACCTGGATCTATCCAACCCCGATTCAGCTGTTCTCTCATGGCACAACATCACAGAAGCAGTTGCAAACAACTTATGCCCCGCAGTCTCCAAAACAATAAACCCAGAAAAAAAAGGAAATCAACCTTGGTTCTCCTCTGAACTCAAACGGCTGAAACTAATCTTACGTCACAAAGAAAATAAATGGCGGAAAACACCAAACTCCTCTACACTATCAACATACAAAGGAACCCTCCATCACTACAGGACCGCAATCCTAAAGTCAAAAAAAGAATACTATGCAAACAAAATCCACCATCTCCAATTTGATGCGAAGGCGCTCTTCTAGTATGTATCTCAAATCACAAAGCCTTCCCCATCAACGATACCCGATGATCAGGCACAATCGAAGGCCAATGAGCTCGCTTCTTTCTTCCAACAGAAGATTGCAACTACACTGGCACTCTTACCAACCAAGACTACCTCAAGCTCGACATTCACCAACACTCGCACCCACTCTGGAATCAAGCTCAATAATTTCGAACCAACGTCCTCTAGCGAGATCGAATCCCTCCTCAAGAGACAGAAACCATCTAGCCATCCAGCAGATAACATACCTTCCAAACTTCTGCTACTGATTCCTAACAAGATCTCTGGTCCTGTAGCGAACATCATAAACTGCTCGTTAACCCACGGGAGGTACCCTGACAGCCTAAAAACCGCGTCTCTTAAACCCCTCCTCAAGAAACACAACTTAGACCCCAAAGAACTGGCCAACTTCCGCCCCATCTCAAATCTCCCCTTCTTAGCCAAACTAACAGAGAAATTGGTTAATACTCAGCTTTCAGAATATCTAGAAGAACACAATATCCTATACCCATCCCAATACGGATTCCGCAAATCTTGCAGTACAGAAACGCTTCTCATATCATTAACAGACCATATCATTATGGGATTAGACAAAGGCTACTCCTTTCTTCTAGTACTCCTAGACATCTCGGCTGCATTCGATACCGTCAACCACTCCATCCTCCTGACTCGCCTAGCAGACATAGGTATAGCCGGATCAGCCCTCAGTTGGTTCACGTCATTCCTTAGTAATAGAAGCTTCAAAGTCAAAATTAACAATAAAGAGTCGGCATCGACTAGTTCCTCACTAGGCGTTCCGCAAGGATCCTCTTTATCACCTACTCTCTTCAACGTCTACCTCCTCCCTCTCTGCCAACTTCTAACGGACCTTAACCTAACACATTACCTATATGCTGATGACGTGCAGATTCTGATTCCGATAACAGAATCCATCACAAAATCACTCACGCACTGGAACAACTGCCTAAAATCGATCACCATCCTTCTCAACAGTCTTAATCTGGTTCTGAACGCATCTAAGACCGAACTTCTCCTCATCTCCTCCAATCAAGACAACCATCCTCCTCAGACCTATCCTCAATACCCAGCTCACGCACACCCATGTAAGAGACCTCGGGGTTCTACTCGACAACCGCTTAAACTTAAAGAAAACTATCAACACCACAACCAAAGACTGTTTCCATAGACTCCAGGTTCTAAAAAGACTCAAACCTCTACTATTCTTCCACGACTTTCAGGACAGTCCTGCAAGCCTTACTATTCGCTAAAATAGACTACTGCAATGCTCTCCTCCTGGGTCTCCCCAGCTCATCCACTAAACCCCTACAATTGATACAGAACGCCGCGGCAAGAATTCTGACTAACACCAACCGCGGAGAATCACATATCACCTATTCTCCGTAATTTACACTGGCTCCCGGTGAAATACAGAATCCTTCACAAATCACTCACTCTAATTCACCAAAGCCATCTACAATCATCTGCATCTGGACCTCAAATTCCCTCTCAATCTCCATAGCACCAACAGACCGACCCAGAGAAGTTTATAAAGGAACCCTACAGGCCCCCACTACAAAAAGCTACACGTCTCACCTCGACCAAAGACGAGCCTTTTCTACAGCAGGTCCAGCTATCTGGAACAAACATCCCATCCGACCTCAGACTGGAACCCTGCCTCTTAACATTTAGAAAAAAACTCAAGACCTGGCTTTTCCGCCAGGCCTTCTCAGATCCGCCAGACACTCATTAGACGACCGAAAAGCCATCATGAACAATGGATCCCCTTACTATCCCCAAGCTCGATATAAGAGCCTACCCTGACTCTTAAAACAGCTGTTATTATTATCCTAAGCACTTCGTTCCTTAGTCTTTTCTTTCCAGCAGTCTTTGCTTCCAAGTTTTACCTCCCTTGTTGAATGTAACTTTGTTCTTCCTGTTACCTACGGTTTCGTTACAGTTCCCCCTTTTTGATGTAAACCGACCTGATATGGTCCCTACCATGAAGGTCGTATAGAAAAGTGTTAAATAAATAAATAAATAAATAAATAAAATGGCTTGATGAAAATCAATTAAAGCTTACAATTTATATTAAATCTAAGAACGTTAACTATACTTTAAGAAGTGTAGTTATCTTTGGCCAAGACCATAAGCAGGTTAATGTGTTTGGCAATGTCTTGGCCCTCCCTACCTCTATGAAAAGTAAACGGGCTTCTAGTCCAGTGTATTCCTTCCCCTCCACCGAGTCACCTTCCACCTGCCCCAACTAGAAAGATAGAAGCCTCGAGCTCCCCACCAGAGACCTCCTCCCCTACCCCGGTAACGAAGAACAGCTAAACAGGGGCAGAAGCCATCTCCAGTCTCCTGCCTCACTGGCTAACCGGAGGCTCCCTCTGCCCTGCATATTTATTTCTTTCATTTACTTCTATACAATTTCAAAATATCACTTCATCTCTGCTTACATTTTTGGAAACTACATCTAACAGTAACCTGCGTTTTACAATGTCACTATTATGGTCTAATTTCTGACTGAATTACTTCTTGAAAAACTTGTTGAATAGCCAAGTTTTTAGATGTTGTTTAAAGTCTTTTATTTTGTTGAACAATCGGAGCTCACTTGGCATAGTATTCCACAACCGTGGACTGCAACTGAGATTGCTCTATCACAAACCTCATCTAAATGAGCCTGTTGAATAGTTGGAACGGTTAGCAAACCTTGATTTGATGAGAAGAGAGATCACTGTGGAGTATAAAGGTGAAGACCTGAACCTAATCATATGGTTTTTGGATTGTGTATTATCTTAGGAATAAGCATGAGAACTCCGTATTGTATTCCTGCATATATGAATAACCCAGTGTAAAACTACACAAAGGGGAAGATATTCAGAAGCTATCCAGGTAAGTAACTTAGCCAGATATAACTTATCCGGCTAAGTTACAAGGGTTATTCAGCAGCACAGCTATGCCGCTGAATATTTGCATAGAAGTCACTATTTAGCCAGATAAGTAATAAGTTTAGATCTACTACTCAGCAGGTCCAGTTTAGATGGACAAGTACTTATCTGGCTAAGTCTCAATATCACTATGTAGCCGGATAGGTTATCTAGCTGAGTAGCACCGCCTTGATCCACAAGTTAGCTGACTAATCAGTGACTTACCTGGCTGTCTAGTGGCTGCTGAACATAACCAGATATTCTGCGGCTGCCAATAGCCAGTTAAGTTCTACTTATCCGACTATCATCTATTTGAATATAGAGCTCAAAAATGGGTGTAATATGATCAAACTTTCTTGCACCTGTCAAAATCCTAGTGGCCGAACTTTGCAAAAGTTGCAAAGGTCTAGTTATATTATTTGGGACTCCTAGAAAGTAGGGAGTTGCAGAAGTCAGTACATGAGAAGATTAGTGTTGAAAAAACAAACAAAAATCAGCAAATTCAAAATATGGTTTTAGTCGGCACAAAATGCACAGTTTACACTACTTTTTTCACATGCTCTTTCATGGAGAGTTTGCAGTCTACCATTACTCCCAAATCTTTGACTATGCAGGAAATTTTCATCTCAACCCCATCAAACTTAAATTTTGGAAATTTTTCCGTGAGTAATCTTCATGAGAGAGCCATTATTTCTGTTTACCTTGGATTTAAGGCAAGACGATTGTACAATATCCATTTCTGTAAATCTCTAAAGCTGATGTCAAAACTACTTGTTTGAAAAAAACAGCTGGAAGTTAGCAGCATAGATTCTAAAATCTAGGCCCAGTCCTTCTATTAATTTGCATATGGGAGCAAAATATACATTAAAAAGACATGCTGGCAATGAGGATTCTCTAGGAATGGATTAAACCATTTTAAGATTGTGTAATTCTTAATTCTCTTAAACGCATCATTAAAATGTTATGATTTATCATACCAAATACTGCGATATATCTAATAATATCAGCAGACAAAATTCTCCAAAATCAAAGCCATATAAGCAGTGGTTCCCAACCCGGTCCTGGAGACCCCCCAGCCAGTCAGTGGTTCCCAACCCGGTCCTGGAGACCCCCCCCAGTCAGGTTTTCAGGATATCCACAATGAATATGTATGAGAGAAAATTTGCATAAAATTTCCTGACTGGCTGGGGGGTCCCCAGGACAGGGTTGGGAACCACTACCATATAGCAGGGTGTCTGGTAAGGATGGAAGCATTGTTTGTGCTTTGATTTTTCCTGAATCCATATTCCTTGGGCTTCAGTAACACATTCTCATCATGATATTCATTTAATTGTCTCAAAACTACATTTTCAATCATTTTTGCTAAGAAAGACAGATCAGATATCAGCCTATAATTTGTGATATCTAATGGATCAAGATTAGGGTGCTTGGGTTTTTGTTTGTTTTTTTTTAATAGTGGGTGCACGGTAGCCCTTTTTAGGGAGTTAAGAAAGCTTTCATCCGTTATCGAAAGGCTGACTATTTAACTACATAGGGTGAAATCTCAGATCAAATTTCTTTACGAGCTCCTACTTAAATGGGATTAAGAATGCACTATGATGGATTCATTTTTGAGATAAGCTATTGGACTTCTAGGATAGAAACTGTCCCATTGTGCTATTAAAGATGTAAAAGAAAAAAGGGATACTGATGATGAATCTGGAAAAGTAGTACACATTTTTCAACCTTCATCTGAAAGTCTTTTGCAAAATCGACACAAGATATTTGTGACAGAATATAGTTTTGATTCAAGTACTCTGGGGTACTTGTCAAAGTTCTCACAGTAAAGAAAAGATATCTTGAGTCAGTTCCAGACTCATGAATTTTCTTTGTATAATATTCTTTTTTGGCTCGTTTAATATTTTGTTTATATTCATGCAGCTGGGATTGATATAAATCTTTGTTGGTTGAATTTTTAGGTTTGCACTACTTTTTTCTCCAATTGGCCGAATTTTCTCTCATCAACCTTTACATTTTTAGAATACCATGGTATCCCTTTTTGGGAATATTCCTAATCTCTATTGTTTTTAACAAGTTAATATATCAGCTACGTCAAGGACGGAGTTATCTCAAGTTTTTAATCTTTGCTAGGTTCTTTCCCCTGAGGTAAACAGGAGAGGCAGGAGTTTAACTTTTAAATCTTCAACATTTATTGGTTCTCAATGGAAGATTATTGTCTTGCTACTTGTGAAAATCGAGTCATTGACTTGAACCTTCGTTCTAATTAACTTATGATCTGACCAGAGGATTAAAGATATATTAATCTCATAGTTTGCACATCTAATCTTGGAAATGTTGATAATCATAAAATCTAGGGAATGCCCTACGGAATGCGTTGGAACCTGAATCATTTGTTCCCATCCCAAATCTTCCATTGTTTCCAAAAGTTAGTCACATGATGGTGCATTTGGAATAATGTCAATGTGGGAATTAAAATCACCTAATACAACTGTCAATGCATAATCCAGTTCTAAATCTGACAGCAATTTAATAAGTGGTGACATAGTTGTGCAAGTAGCCCTGGTGGGCAACAGACTAGACAGATATTAAAACATTTTTTATTTTACTATCATTACCTCAAAGGAAGAAGCTACTGATACTGTCATAGGGCCTAGATTAAACTGTTTTTTGCATAAAATCATCAATCTTCCACCTCTGTGGTTAATTCTAGGTTGAGAAAAGATGTCATAGTCAGGGAGACTTAACTGATTTAAGATAACCTGATCAGTTTCAGCAATCCACATCTCTGTTATGCATTGAGAGTCCGGTTTTTCATGATTTAACAAACCTACAATTATGGGACTTTTTTTGCTTACTGATTGTGCATTTACCAGTACCACAGATAAAAGTAGTGTTAGTAGTAAAGGTAAATTCTGAACCTGTTTTTTTAATCACACGTAAACCTGATCTTCTCTTATGATGTACCTTCTTACAGAGGTCTCCATACCTCCCCTGACCAATAATAATAGAAATTGGTAGACTTTCCTTACCTAGTATAGTAAATGAAGTCGAGAGAGAAGCCATAATAGTCCGTACAAACCAGAAGAGGATATCATAATTAAACAGATAAATCTATCAAATGCAAATAATGTGCACAAAGGAACGTACAAAGGGGCAAGCTCCTTGTGTGGGCTACTTTGGGTTGCGCCACCAATGGTGCATAGCGCCTTTAGCGCCCTCAGCCTCCTTTGACTTGATGTCCGAGTGGTGTCATCAAATGGACGGGGTGATCAGCCACACCGAGTCAAAGGAGGAGATGCTGGTAAAAGGTAACAATTGGGCACGATGACACTAGCCCAGCAGTTCAAGCAGGTGAGAGCAGTTCAGGGAGCTCTAGTAGATAACCAAGTTCGCAGGGTGGAAAGTAGCTTCTGTATATGTATATTATATGTACATACACTGCTGTGGTGCCCACCAGAAAACCCTTCTGCTGTTCAGATTCATTTGCCAGAGATCCCAACACAAAGACACTACTGGTGCCTCATGCCTGGGTCACATTGTTCGCAGGCACTGCAGCCATTTCCCCACTCTCTTCCGCATTGGTGTAGGCCTCTCAACTCTCTGAAAATGCTGCACTCACTTATTGCATTAAGGATGCAACAATAACACACATTTTTAACATGATTTGGTAAATAGGCTCTTAGCTTTTTAAATTATACAATTGGATAGGCAGGCTAGATAGGCCATATGATCTCTATTTCTCTGCTTCTAATTCCTTTTCTTAAAAAAAAGGTTTTCACCTGTGCAAAGCACAGGTAAATTCTGCTAGTCATTTCTATTGTGCTGCTATACATACACAGCACAGTAAATATTTTATATAAACAAGTTTCATCTGTTGGAAAGTAATTTTGTGAGCACCAGCATTTTGTCAGCAGCCAACAAGGAAATGTGGTGAAACAGTGCATCCGGCAGAAGAATTATGAGCTCTGCTAAACTTAGCTTTCCTCTTCCTTGTGAGTCTCAGGGCGGAAACTGCTGGCCTAGGAAGATCTCTGGCTCCATCTACTGGAAACACAACAGAACTGTCCCATGAGAACATATGCAGAGGTCATCCTAGAAATGTATCTTTGGAGCTAGAACTTGGGACATTTTTTTTTTTTTTGTTAACAGAGCATTAGAGCTAGATAATTTAGTGGCCCTCAAGAAAAAGCTGTTTGTATCAAACTGTACAGATTCTAGATGAAATACTTATTTTATATTACCAAATGCATTTAAAATCAGTTATTTGTGGAACAAAAACGTACTTCTAGATGACACTTTTTAAAATCTAAATATTTCATACTAGCAGCCACATTTGAACGTACCTCAGCACCTGCAAACATTTGGGAATATACTCGCACTTGCCACACACAATTCATCTAGCGGACTGCAGAGTCTGGTCCTCGGTGGCAGTCTGCAGCAGCACAAAGAGAGATAGGACAGCCTCTCAATTATTTGGAGCAAAGAAGGGCCTGAATCACAGAGGATATTAGAACAGGTTAACTAGGGAAGAATTTTTTTTTCTATAGGACTTGACTGGGGCTCAATATCAAGGGCTGCACTGCCCTTTGGAGATGCTAATATTTCCTTTCTTGGGTCACCCTCTTTCCCCTATGAATCATGCAAGTCCTTCTTCACTCAGTGCATGATGCATCAGAGAACACAGCTTACTGTAGCAACAGCAGCAAAGGGCACAAGATAACAGCATTTGCAAAGACAACCAGTCTGGGGGAAACGTGTCACTGGTCAATCAAATCAACAACCACCTATAGACCAAGACCTGGTAAACAAATGGTTAGGGTGAGATGTGCTGAAACCTAACAGGAAAGGAGGATGACAGACTACTCACAAAATGGTTCATTGCAAGTAAAGAAGAGAGCCTGGAACGGGTAAGAGCAGATTCTGTAGAACAGATTGGAGACAATCTCCCATCTCGTATATGCATAGGAGAAGTAAAGAAGCACGACTCGCCCACTGGAAACTCCCGGTACCAGAGAAACACTGGGCCATGACGTGGACAAAACAGCAGAAAAAGAAGTTGCAATCATATGTAAAATTCTTATACCAGCAGACAAAAAGTTCAAGGGGAGTAGAGTATCTGGAGATCAGGGGAACGGTCCTGAATGGTCTTGGGATTCTTTTGAAAATTAGTTAAAATCAGCTGGTGAAAGCCCTCAAAAGTAAGAGTGACCCAATCTTCTCTGTGGCAGTGATCATTTGTATTGTTCAGGACTGCAGACAGCGACAAAAGCTGCAGTTTCAAACTTGGTTAGTCTTTTACTTGCAAGCTGCTCCATCTGCATCCAGGTTTTTGTGGCTTCTACTTCAACCTTCCATTTTGCAATTGACAGATTTCAAAAGTCCCTCCTTTTTGCAACCTCTCTCTTCGCTTAGAGCTTTGGGATCACAGATCTCCATCTAATAGGCAACCTTACTCAAACAGATTCGCTGCTCAGAGGATAGCTGCAGGATTTCAGTGTGGCTTCTCTCCAGTTTTCCCGGGGAAAAGATCTTATTCATTCTCTATTGAACACTTCGCTTTCTTAACAGCTACTGCCTAATGAATCCTTTCTAAGTCGGAGGTACTTTAGTACTACCTAGGCTGTCCAGAAAAGGAAAAGCCTTGGAAATTGCCTTCCTCCAGCTACTTCAACTGCTGTACTGCACTTGTTTTGCATTACTGCTAATACTGCTACTATGTTATGGATTTGATTGTTTATATGTACATTGTGTGGTTCTCAATATTTATATTTTGTTACCCACCCCAGGCGGTTCTGAAATAACAGACTAAATATTTAAATAAACGGACATCGCTCTTCGCTTTGACGGCGGGGGGGAGGGGAATTGGATACAGACAACAGACAACTTTGGTGTTACACGTGCCGTCCGCGGCAGACCCGCGGCATGGCCCCCTCACCTCTCTTCAGTAACTCCAGTGCCTGGTCCCTCGTCTCTATCGGCGGTAGGCTGCCAGCTGCGTCCTCGGGCCACCCCTGGTGCCTCCGGCTCAGCTACAGACCCTGGTGTCTCCAATCCAGCTCTACTTCTACTGCTCCACGTCGGGCCTCTCCGCGTGGCCAGCAGAGAGACGCTGCTACACGACGACGCGCCACTCCCTAGGTGCGCACACGCGCATCACTGAACCTTAAGTAGGGCCCGCGACGGGAACCGAGCCGCAGCCCCGGATGATGATGTCAGTGGAGCATTGGTATTTAAGCCCAGGCTCCGCTCCCTAGCTTTGCTTTTGCAACAGGTCTCCTCGCTGGTCAAGTACTCGTTGCCTCCTGAGAGATTAGTCTCGTTCCTGTTCCTCGTTGGCCCCGGTTCCTGATTCCTTCTTTCCTGCATTCCTGCTCTTCAACCCTTCCTCGGATTGTCTACACGGAATTTGACTCTGCTTTGCCTGACCACGTCGTTGACTCTCTCCAAGCCTGGACCTCTGCTTTGCTTGACCACGTCATTGACTCTCTCCAAGCCCGGACCTCTGCTTTGCCTGACCGCATCGTTGCCTCTCTCCAGACCCAGACCTTTGCATTGCCTGACTACTCCGTTACTTCTCTCCAGACCCAGACCTCTGCTTTGCCTGACTACATTTGACTATCTTCGTGATCAAACTTCAGCCTTGCTTGCCACTGCGTCTAGATTGCCGCCAGCCTTGACTCAAGCTTGCCCTAAGACGCCTCTTCAGCCTATGTCCTGGACTTGGCCTATTCAGGCTTCAGCCTGCTCTTGCTCGGGCGCCCCCTGTCTGACTTTGTTCCTTTGGCGCCCAAGTCTCCGGGACACTACCTCATCCAGTACTAGACTGTATCATCTCTCTACTGCTGTCTCTGGGCTGACCTCGATCACGCCATCGATGACGACATACGAGGCCCACCTATGTCCAGCCAGCCCTAGCACCCAAAGGCTCAACCCGCGGGGAACAAGGGCTGGTATTGGTAAAGCACCAGCTGGCCTCCGTCCATCAGCCCACTTCGCCTGCTGACGGTGGGGACCCATAGGTCCCTATCTACGGGTTGTGTCAACCCCACCTCGGCCCAAGGGTCCACCTCCGGCACAACATTTGGGCCCTGACTTTTATGGTCTGGAGTACAGATGCACAGATGTTAGGGAAAAAGCACAAGCCTGCTTCTATGGCCAAGTCCACAAAAGTAAAGCACATCAAGAAGCACTGTCTGAAATATCAAGGTGGCTGCTTATCCCATAAAAATGTTGCTAGCAATAATTCTGTTATGGTTTTTACAATTGCTTGGTTTTAATTATAAATATTACTACTCTTAAAATAAGGTTTGCCGGTAACCTGCACGGAGCGGCAGTTACTACTATAAGAAACCTGCTGGGCAGACTGCTATCTGCCCAGCAGGTCTTTTTCTGCCATCATTACTATGTAAAATATATTTGGGTTTCATGTTACTCTTAAAAATGTATGTGTTAGGGGATTCTTCTTTTACTCTGTTCCGTGTTCTCAGCCACAGGCAAGGGTTGCTGGAAAGGAGTTTTACATCTTCTCTCTAGCCATGCTTCTCTTGGCTCCTGAACACTCACAGCTTCACACCATGAAACCCAACTCAAGACTGAGAAACTCCCTCTAGAGCATTCTCACATCATCTCTCTAGGGAATCTAGGATAGCACCACAAAGGCTCAAAACACGAGCTTCACCATATTGTGGGGCATACCATGTGGCACAGGTGCAAAAGGAGAAAAATACAATAGTTTTTCTTCTACAGAAGTACTGATGATCAAGCAACTATCCTGCACCTTGAGGCCAATGGAAACATAGAAACAGGATAGCAGAAAAGACCATACAGCTTCTCTCATCTGCCCATCCACTCAAATGTTCTGAGTTGCATGCACTATTTCTATTTTAGCTTGCTCAATTTTGCTAGTGTGACTTACATGCAAATAAGCCCAGCAGTAAAATAGCGCAGGCAGTTTTCCTATGGAAAATTTTGCAAAGAATTTAACTACATATAGGTGTAGTTAATTTCTTTTCCAGAAATGTTTGTGAAGGGTTTTTATAGCTAATGAGCATCTTTGCATTATTTTGCATCACAGACACTCATTTATGATTTTTAAATAACATTTTGCAAGTGTAAATCTACTTTCAAAAAACAGGAATTTGTGAAGGTACAGCAAGCAACCCTAGGGCCTCCTTGCAAACGCGACCCCCTAATTTAAATATTGCATGGCACCTCCCTGAGGCGCATTAAGAAAACGGGCGCTGACTAGGAAACTAGGCTGGCATCTGGGCATGTGCAAGAAATGTAAGGCTAAAGAGCTTAAAAGAAGAACATACAAACGACTGGGTGGATTCCTTCCAAGGGCTAAGCCTGATCAGGTCAGCGCGTTAACCTCGACGACAAAAGAATCTCCAGTACCATCCAATCTTCCCATCGAGACCATGTTTGCATGTCACCAGCTAGAGAGCCACTGGCGAACACTCTCTCAGGAAAGTGACAAGCTTTCGCTAAGCCATTTGTTCATATTTTTAACCCTTTAGCTGGGGGGAATATTTACTCTGCTACACTGTTTGTATCACGTGTGTTCCAACAGACATTCTTATAATGACTGGTTGTTTCATATTATATTTTGCAAATATACATATATATTTTACAATATTGATATCTCAGATTATTCACACCAGTATTTGGCTCCCATGGTTTCTTTGCCTGCTATATTGTTCTCAGAGACTTCCCATCAGTAAAGAAGGACCAGTAGGTTGGCTACTGGTTTTGGCCATGACCATGCCTCCTTTATGGCGCAATTTCAGTAGCATGCCCCTTTATCTGGAATAAAATTCCAGAACAACTCAGGCAGACAATGGATGTTAAAAAAAGAAAAATATTAAAGACATGGCTGTTTGAACAAGCTTTTACCAACTAAGCTTTTTGTTATAATGAGCAGACTGTGACAGACTTTGATCAGCACTTTTATTTTATGTTATTTTATTTTTATTTTGTTTTAGGCACTTGATTTTGTGTATCTTGCTTTGTAATTTGCCATGATCGCTGGAGTGGTGTGCGAGAAATGTTTTTAAATATTAAATAAGGTCATGAAAAATGTGTGTCCTCTGTCTCCATCAAACTAAGGAGGAGGGTAATCTCAAATGTAATGACCAGTCTAGCAATATTCAAGGAAAGAAAATTATCAAGCAAGCATAGTTTCACCATTCTGCAATTCTAAACACTTTAGTACATTGGCCTCTATAGACGGTTTGGCAGAAGAACATCAAATGTCAAGAGATGCAGTCAGGGATATGGAAATTGTATCAGAAAGATACATAAATAAAATTAGAAGCTAACTTCCTAATCAAGAAGAATTCTCTAGCATACTTTGATATGCTACCTGTATTTATAACATCGTACAAGCTTCAGAAGGAAGCTCTCTGACACAATGACAGCATTAAGAAGAGCACAAGTAGTAAATATGAGAGATTAAGATTGAATCCAGCATATCTTGGTTTAAGAGTGAGACTCATTGAGGCCATGGTATGCACAAACCAAACCCATCTGATGAAACTAATTTGAATGCATATTGCTAAATTTAGCACTAATTTTGAAGGATACATGTTCAGGCTAGCATGGCAGGGTAGCTTTTGGCGGTCCACCCTTTCTAAGGAGCGTGTGCCTGTCACAGGTCAAAGCTGTAAGACCATCAGAACTTCCCCCTAAGTCCCTGAAGAAGTCAATAAACTGCTAATGAAGTTGATTTTAGGGAATAGCCACTGCTATTTAATGTTTAGGTACTTGGCAGGTACTTGTAACTCGGATTAGCCACTGTTGGAAAAAGGATGCTGGGCTTGATGGACCCTTGGTCTGACCCAGTATGGCAACTTCTTATGTATTGCTCTGCTGGTCTTGGAGGGAGTTTGGAGTCTAAAGGGAGACCAGAGGGAGTAAAATTCCACAGAGGGAAGGGTTTCTGGGACCAAGGGGGAAGTTCTGAGAAAAGGTTCTGGTGGCTGGGGGATCAGAGAAGGGTTCTTGGTGTCCTTCATTTTAGGGAGTTGTGAGGGTGGGAGAGTATGGGGGTCAGGAAAGCCCCACCCCCTTTCTCCTCCCCAACCAGATCCCTCATCCAGCCATGAAAGTATTTTTCCCTAGGATAATTAGACACAAACGTTTGGATGGTTTGTCCAAAAGTTGGAATGCTCCCCCTTAACATGGCCTTTGAGCGGGTTCCTTTCTGCACATAATTAGCTTAACACATACAATGCAACATTCTGTTTTGGGGCTCATACTATATTTAGAAGTAACCTTCCAAAAATAATATGCTTTTATGAAATGGTTACATTAACAAAAACTGAGCTCTCCAACGCTAAAGTTATAGTTAAAAAAACAACTTACTCCAGCTTTCTTGATTTTGTTGTTTTACGAATCCATCAGAGCAAATGAGGGTTTTAGAAAGCAAAAGACTTGACCAGAAATCCTAGAAATTTGAAGACAAACTTTCATTAAAATTGCAGTGACTTGTCACTGTGTTTCTGCTGAAATATTAAAGATTTTTTCTCAGAATGTAGAGTGACAAATCTTGAAAAGACAGCAGAAAATGAGCTAAAATTAAAAAATGCAGTTACTGCTCTCTAACTTCACCACAAACACAGCATGCTCTGTCTGCAGCATAACCATCACAGAGGAAAATGAACTTTGAAAGGTTCAGGAATCCCATTGCAATTTACTGCAATTTTCATTGAAAAACTCCTGACTGACATCTATGAACAAATTTTGAGGGAGGAGGCTTGCATTAGTGTCAATAAAACAGATCAGGAGCTGTTCCTGCTTACTTTCATCACTGGTTATAAATATCACAAGGACCCCTACGAATGAGATTTTGAGATCCTGAGACCAAAGTAGTATTAAATAATTGTGGACTGATACCAATGAGCAGGTTTCAAGTGCACATCAGACAATATAAAGGGGGGAGAGGGGAAATATGGCAAACAAATGGAAAGGTTTTCTACTGCCACATGATCAGGCTGAGAATGGTCCCAATCGCACGAAGTGTCAGAACCGCTCAACATTTCCTGGCCATAGTGTAATTGATATCTTCTCTTTCCGTTAATCTATTTGCTTGAGAAATGGCAAGTCAACCAACTCACGGGCCAATACAGTAAAAATTGCGGGAGAGCGCACAGGCCACTCTCCTGTGCGCACGATTCAGTAACTTAATTTATTTAAATTAGGGCCCGTGGTAAAAAGAGGCGCTAGGGACACTAGCGCGTCCCTAGTGCCTCTTTTTGGACAGGAGTGGCGGCTGTCAGCGAGTTTGACAGCCAACGCTGAATTTTGCCGGCGTCGGTTCTCAAACCCGCTGACAGCCACGGGTTCGGAAACCGGCAAAATTGAGTGTCCGGTTTTCAACCCGTGAGCCACGGGCTGCTTTTAATTTTTTTTTTTTTTAACTTTTGGGACTCCGACTTAAGATCGCCATGATATTAAGTCGGAGGGTGCACAGAAAAGCACTTCCCCAGCGCCGGCAGAAATTAACGCCTACCTTTGGATAGGCGCTAATTTCTTAAAGTAAAATGTGCGGCTTGGCTGCACATTTTACTTACTGTATCGCGCGATGACTAATAGGGCCATCAACATGCATTTGCATGTTGCGGGCGCTATTAGTCTTGGGGGGGTTGGACACGCGTTTTCGACGCGCTATTACCCCTTACTGAATAAGGGGTAAAGCTAGTGCGTCGAAAACGCGCGTCCAAATGCCGATTAGCAGTGCGCTCCACCAGAGCGCACTGTACTGTATCGGCCTGTCAGTGGGCAGAAGTCTTTGGGAACCGTGTCAATGAACAAGGTAGCAGCAGCTTTACTATGTTTACAAAATATATATTAAGATTAGTTACAGGCTTTTTGATTTAGGCAGCGGTCAGAAAGCCACCACTAGTCAGGATGAGATGATATCAAACTGGAAACATAACTGAAGATACGAGTTGGTTGTGCACGGTTTGTTTTTTTTGTATTGTTTGTGAAGAGATAAAAGCCTGTACTCCAGACCCAGAACAGTGAGGCCATCAATCCCAAATTCTGATTTATTTCTGCAGCAGACAGGGCATACCAGGAAAGGCCCTCTGCTAGAAGAGCAATGTTTATGATCTGATTTTTTTATTACCATTTATAATAGCAATAATGGGAATTTCCTGTTCATCTGTAACCAGCTGGCCTAAGGATATGCTCACTTCAGCCAGGCATAAATTACCAGGAAATGACCTCCCCATCAACATTTATTGCTAAATGTAATCTTATTAAGCTTCCACTGTCGTGAAGTAACATCCACTCTCCCTGATCTGTCATATGAAATATTTGCTGTGTCCCTGGGTTCAGACTAAGTTCACTCTGGAAAGGAAAAAAGTTGTACTTTCCCCTTTCACAGCATTTCAGTTATTCTTTTAACACCTACCTAGATGTTTAGTATTGAACTGCTTCTTGTAGAGCCAGCCCTAGGGAGTAGAGGAGTGCAGGAGACTCGAATCTGGGTCATGTGTCTACCAGGACCCAGAAAGCATCAGCAGCTTTCTAACCATGGGAGGGACACAAAATGGCTGCTGCAAACCCTGTCAGCTCAAAAAGAATGGTGACCCAGTGAGCCTCAGAGAAGAATTCCCTTCAGCCCAGAAAGCTTTCTGGGATGAGAATATACAAAACGAGGGGAAGCTGGCGTGTTCTGTCTCGCAGCCTCTATGTGTACACTCATCACAGTGTTATACTGCCATCTCCTGACCTGTGACGTATCGGTCACTCAGATCTCCTAGCAAGAACACTTGTAACCTTTGAATTTATATGCCATAAGAATTACATATGGTCACTGTCCTCTCATCCCACTGGATGGTTCCCCTTACCTGTACTTCCTAACTTTTCCTATTATTCCCTCTGAACCTAGGGCACCTTGGGAACCTTCCCCTTCTCTTTGCCAGAGAGACGCACAGTCTTAGACAAAAATAAGCTGTCGAACTATGCCTCATCCCTCCTTTCTGTACCATGAAAGAAGCATTACCCTTTTTTGTACATCAGCATTTGAACCTGAAGTATGCCGGCAGGACTCAATGATTGCCTGTGCACTATTCTTGAATTCATGTGAACATTTACAGTAAGTTTTCCCTATTTCTTCAATTACTCTGGAAATAAATGTGTTGAAAATTAAGAAGCTGGTCTCCCTGCATATTTGCAGTCAAATATAGCATTTAGCTGCTTGTCAAACGATGCCCATACACAACATGAGGATATGGAAGCACACAAATAAAAGCAAATTTGCTTACCATAAATGGTGCTTTCCATAGATAGTAGGATGAATTAGACGTGATCTATAGGGTGATGTCATCTGGCGGCACTGAACAGTACTGTCTCTTCAAGCTAATTGAGCTCTTAAGTATGGGCAGGAGTTGACTCAGAGTGTCCTCAGTCTGTTTCAAAGTTGATAATGTAGGATAGTCTGCTGTCCAGGGATGAGGGTGGGCATCTCATCCTATCTATGGAAAACACCGTTTATGACAAGCAAACTTGCTTTTTTCCCTCCCATCGACAAGCAGGGCTGAATTAGCCATGATCTGTAGGAAGTCCGAAGCAGCAGAGCGGTTGTTTCAAGCAAGGCAGACTCCATTGTGGACAGCAGACAGTTTGTAAATGAGATGGTGCAATACCGCTTTCCCCACTGCACTATCTATAGAAGCCAGAGAATCCAGGCAGTAATGTAAGATAAAGGTGTGCATCGATAACCAGGTAGCTGCTTACAATTGAGCAACAAGATTCTGGAGATTGTAGATGAAGTCTTTGAGACAAGAACTACACAACTGGTAGAGATATGGTGATACGGGGTGGTAGGCATAGTTGGGCCTCTGCCAGTGAAGCCATATAGAGCTATGTTGGGAGTGCTAGTCTTAAAATTTCATGAGTGTATCTTTCTTTCAGTTGAACTCCCAGCAATGGCTTCTTCTTTGAAGAAGTGGAAAGTGGAGACCTCGAAGAAGGGTGGGTCTTCATCAGAAGTTTGGTCCTGCGTGAGAAGAAAAAAAAAAGACTCTGCAATGACTTGCATCGATGGGTCTGTTGATGGATTCTGCTTTGTTGATTTTTTCTTTGGCATATCTTGCACAGACAACTTCAATAGTTCATCCGATGAGTGCATCAAGATAAGAGTGCATCGGTTGCTTCAACAGTTTATGCGTCAGGGATGTCAAAGCAGAATACGCCAAGTACGCTGATGATGCGTGCATCAATGGATGCATAGAGTCTTCATCCATCAAGTGCATCGATGTATGGTGTGTCAGATGCATGTATGGTTCTCGAACAAAGTGATGCATCGAAGTCTCATTCATCAACTTCTTTTCTGGATGTTGCTTTGTCGGTGCATCAAAGGACTTATGCATTTTCAGTGCAGTTTTTGTCAGATGCTTTCATGTCATCGATGTTTCTGTCTCAGTTTGTTGATGCTGCTTCAAGGTTTTCTGCTTTTTGGATGGTACTGTTTCTTACTGCATTGCTGAATCTCGATGCTTCAGTTTTGGTGGTGCTTTTCTCGAGTCCAACGACTGTGATCATTACAGACTAGACGTTTTGTGGTTCCAACAATCTGGGTCACCCTACCTGATGACTCAGCTCTGAAGTCGACGCTTTTTCAGGATGAAGAGGAATGGTGGATCCATAAGGCAGAACTACGTTTCCTGGATGCCTTGAAGGAGGGCCAGGTTCCAGAGGCACCACACCCTTTGCAGTAAACGAGCACCAGAAGTTTCATCTGCATACTGCTCCCAGCACCCTTTCCAATAGAAGAGGACCGGAAGTGCATGCCATTAAGCACAAGAATCTCAAACATCTCAATCCTTTGAGGGAAGATCAACTTAATGGTAGCTGATGAGGATTAGTAAGTATAGCTTTGGGAATTCTTAGGACTTAAAAAGTTTGGAGAGAGATTTAATAGTGGAATACATTTTTTAGAATTTTTATGTGTCTGAGATAACAAGCAAGCCAGAGAGAGTTAATTCTAGTGTCTGTCTTCCCCTCCCACCCATCCCTAGCTCAACCCTTGATTTTTAGGCAAATTTCTCAGTAAAAATCAATCAGGCTCTTATCTAAATCATACTATTGCACCAGCCCTTACTGAGAGTTTAATCATCCCCTTGTAGGTCACTAGCAGATTAATCAGTGAATACACCTATAAATATAAATTACTCTAATTCCAACTCCCTTAGCAACATAAATTTAACTAGGAACTCAACAAAATTAAGATGAAGGCAGAAGTCCAGCAGCAAGAAGGGGGGGGGGGGCGCTTTCCAGTCTTTTGCATCAAGTGACACATGTATGATTTTTTACCCGCCAGTGAGAGATTATATATGTACACCTGGTGCAAAGAGCTCTCCTGAGAAAGAGTCCAATCTCTGGAGGCCACAGTGCAGATCTGGAGGAGCTGAGGCAGACAGAAGTACATTAATGAGACCTTGGGACAGAGTAGCCAAGTCCCAAATCCAGTCTGGCAGCCTTGGATCAGAAAGGTCTCCCAGTTGGAGAGCATTACCCTTAAGAACATAAAAAACTGATATACTGGGTCAGACCAAGGGCCAACTGCAAGTACCTGGCAACTACCCAAACACTAAGTAGATCCCATGCTACTGATGCCAGTAATAGCAGTGGATATTCTCTAAGACAACTTGATTAATAGCAGTTAATGGACTTCTCCTCCAAGAACTTATCCAAACTTTTTTTAAACTCATCACTAACTGCACTAGCCAAATCCTCTGGCAACAAATTCCAAAGCTTAATTGTCGTTGAATGAAAAAGCATTTTCTCCGATTAGTTTTAAATGTGCTACTTGCTAACTTCATGGAGTGCCCCATAGTCTATTATCCGAAAGAGTAAATAACCGATTCACATTTACCTATTCTAGACCTCTCATGATTTTAAAGACTTCTATCATATCCCCCCTCAGCTGTCTCTTCTCCAAGCTGAAAAGCCCTAACCTCTTTAGACTTTCCTCATAGGGGAGTTGTTCCATCCCCTTTATCATTTTGGTTGCCCTTCTCTGTACCTTCTCTATTGCAACTATATCTTTTTTGAGATGTGGCGACTACAATTGTATACAGTGCTTAAGGTGTGGTCTCACCATGGAGAGATACAGAGGCATTATGACATTTTCCGTTTTATTCACCATTCCTTCCTAATAATTCCTAACATTCTGTTTGCTTTTTTGAGTGCTGCAGCACACTAAGCTGACAATTTCAATATATTATCCACTAATATGCCTAAATATTTTTCCTGGGTGGTAGTTCCTAATATGGAACCTAACATCGTGTAACTACTGCATGGGTTATTTTTCCCTATATGCATCACCTTGCACTTGTCCACATGAAATTTCATCTGCCGTCTGGATGCCCAATCATCCAGTCTCGCAAGGTCCTCTTGCAATTTATCACAATCCACTTGTAACTTAACTACTCTGAATAATTTTGTATCATCTGCAAATTTGATTACTTCACTTGTATTCCTTTCCAGATTATTTATAAATAAATACATTGAAAAGCACCGGTCCGAGTACAGATCCCTGAGGCACTCCACTCTTTACTCTTTCCACTGAGAAAATTGACCATTTAATCCTACATTCTGTTTCCTGTCTTTCAACCAGTTTGTAATCCACAAAAGGACACCGCATCCTATCCCATGACTTTTTAGTTTCTTTAGAAGTCTCTCATGAGGGACTTTGTCAAACGCCTTCTGAAAATCCAAATATACTACATCTACTGGTTCACCTTTATCCACATGTTTATTAACCCCTTCAAAAAAGTGAAGCAGATTTGTGAGGCAAGACTTGCCTTGGGTAAAGCCATGCTGACATTGTTCCATTAAATCATGTCTTTCTATATGTTCTGTGATTTTAATCTTTAGAATAGTTTCCACTATTTTTCCCAGTGCTGAAGTTGGTCTCAGTGGTCTATAGTTTCCTGGATCACCCTGGAGCCCTTTCTAAATATTGGGGTTATATTGGCCACCCTCCAGTCTTCAGGAAGTGATCCTGTAGCAAGGACCTGCTCTCCAGGTGATGCGTTGTCTTCTCGCACTGAGGACAAGTCTCCCAGGGCTACTGCCCAGGAGGGAAAGGTTAGGACGGCCACCATATTTGGTGATTTGATTATTAGAAACGTAGATAGCTGGGGGGGGGGGGGGGGGGGGGGCACTGTTCAGCAGCTGATGCATAAGGACGTCTGATCGTTGAGCTCCGTCCGCCCCGAGCCCAAAAACCCACGAATTCGGCACTAGTATTTTCAAATTTAATAGAATTTAAAGGCATAAAAGGAAGAGTCATATCTCAGAGGCTCCAGATGACCACTAAGCGCAAAACTAATGATTTGCGGCAATTTTCCTACAGGAAAAATTTCGGACGCCGGCCATGATGGCGCCGAACATGAGGGCTCCACTCCGATGGATACCGCGGCCCTGGAAGACACAAATGAGGCTGAACATCGCCAACCCACTCCGGCAAATGCAGCCCTTCTCACCAGAGACGAAGCCAAGCAATGGTTCATTGACTTACGTGAGGACTTAAAACAACATAAAATAGATATAATGGCATCCGTTGCTGATCTTAAAGAAGATCTGGCTGCTTTGGGAAACATAGTGTACGACATGGAGAATCGCGTGGATAGCCAAGGAGATGTCATTAATCAACTAAACTCCCAGTACTCCACCTCATGCTCCGAAATTCAAGCTCTGCAAGAAAAGGTTGAGGACTTGGAAAACAGGAGCAATTTACGCATTAGAGGCATCCCTGACACTCCGGAGTTTGCTGATGCTATGGCAGTCGCCCTTCAAGTTTGTAATTATATTCTCACCCAGGGCAGTGAGAGCCCGGACAACTCGGAGGCAGCTGCACCTGAGGTCAGTTTTGAACGTGCGCACAGGGCATTAGACCCTAGAAGAGATCAGAGGCCAAGAGACATTGTACTTTGTTTTCATAGCTTTGCCTTGAAAGAGCGGATATGTGCGATTACAAGGCAGAACAAGAATATTAAGTGGCGCGATCATGTCATCTCTGTGTACCAAGAACTTGCTCCTACAACGCTGAAGAAGCGATATGATCTGCGGGAAGTCACAGCTAATCTAAGGGCTCATGAACTGAAATACCGCTGGTCATACCTCTTCGGTTTATCATTTCAGGTTCAGGGAGTGACATACCATGTGAAAAACGTAGCGGAGGCTTACGAGGCATTCACCAAAGCCCAGCTCTCAGCTTCCTTTCCAGCTCCCAAGATGGCGTCTGCGACATCGAGGCTAGATTTAGCACCCCACTGGCAAAGAGTAGATAAAGGCGGGAAGAGACTCAGACGACAGTCCGATCATCACAGCTCTCAATTGAATGATCAAGGCTGACGCGCCACGACAGCTGCAAAGACTAGAATTCTGACCGCAGTTCCTGTGACACATAACTAGCAGCTGCCGAAGCTCAATGCCTGCTCCCAGGATGGTTTGACTGACACCATAACATACTTTTTCCTTTTCTCTTTTTGTCTTACTCCTGGTTACTGTTGGTGGGTTTGCTTACATTAGTTCTTATCAAGTTGGGTTGTTTTTTTTAATGTACTTACATTTCTCTCTCATTTATAGTTGGGCTAGAGAGGACAGAGTGGGGGGAGATTTCTTTCGGCATGGGGCAACAGCGGCCCCCTTATGTATAGTGTTCCACAAGTGGTTAGTGGGATGCTCCAGGACCTATAGGGGATGCAACAGGACACATAGTGCTCTTTACACAGGTTGGAAGGGGAAAGGGCATCACGGGTGGGGCAAGGTGAGTAATGGAAATAAGGTAGGGAGGTTTTCACACGGGATTTCTACTTGGAAAAGGGTATGCAGCATTGTGTCATTGATATCTCACCTTCTCACTGGGAAAAATGGCGACTAAGATAATATCACTTAATGTCAAGGGTTTGAACAACTCTAGAAAATGCTTACTCCTCATAAGGGAGATGCAAAGATAAAATGCAGATATCATGTTTATTCAAGAAACACATGTATGCAGGCACCACAAATGACTCCTAAGCTTCTCCCAATATCCCGTCCATCATTGGGCGGCCAGCACAAAACAAAATTGTTATGCTGGAGTGGGAATACTATTCTCTTCTAATTTGGTCTGTGAGGAACTCTTAAGTGTCCTAGACCCACAAGGTAGATATATCCTTTTACAAATCAGAGTGGGCAAGGGTATCATAACTCTTTTAAATGTTTACTTCCCAAACACCAACCAAAAAGCATTTCTCCACTCGATTGACCTGTTACTTCAGCAGCACCTTGAAGGAGACCTTATCATGGGAGGAGATTTTAATGCTATTTTAGACCCTCATTTGGATTCTAATACTCGAAAGGTAGCTTCCTCCAGTTTTAGACTATCTTGTGCACCTTTCTAGAAAAGTGGAGTATTTTAGATATATGAAGGCGATGTTACCCGCATTCTCGCTTCTACACTTTTTACTCCCCTCCACACTGTACTTTCTCTAGAATAGATTATTTCTTTTTTTCTGCCCAATCCCAACCCCAAGTACAAAGCGTGGGAATAGACAATATAACTTGGTCTGACCATGCCCCGATTTGGGTAGTCTTTAACCTTAGAGACTCAGATGTAGGCTACCGCCCTTGGCGACTTAACGACAGTCTCCTCAAAGACTCTGACTTCACTGCCCAGATGGAGAAACACATGACACATTATTTTAAGGAGAATCAAACGGAAGGCATGTCTCCATTAACTATGTGGGAATGCTCAAGGCAGTTATCAGAGGTTTATGTATTGGCCATGCTGCATATTGCAATTGAGAAAGGAATAAACGGCGCAAATCACTGCTGTAAGAATTGGCGACTTTAACGCAGAAACATAGCGCTTCTCGCTCTGAGGCCATATACCAGAAACTGCTGAGGGTTAAGGACCAAATACGATCATTGGAGGACACTACCATTAGTCATCACCTCTCTCTGTTAAAGCAACAATTTTTTGAAGGGGGAAATAAAGCGGGGAGATACTTAGCCCAGAGATTACGAGCTGCTTGCGCACATACAGTAGTGGCCAAAATTCATACTACAAAAGGACAGATAACAACCACATTTGCAGGCATACGCAACTCCTTTACTGAATTCTACTCCCAGCTATACTGCCGAGACCCTTCTATTACAGAAGAGGCTATTGACAAATACTTATATTCTGTCACATTACCGACTCTTACTGATGCACAAAGGGCATTTCTAGACAAGCCCATAGAGACCACTGAAGTGCTCACCGCCATAAAGCATCTTAAACCTGGCAGAGCACCCTGGGATGGATGGCTTTACTGGCACCTATAATAACAGATTTGCAAAGGTTGAGGCAGGCCCTTTAACTAATATGGAGATTCCACCTAATAAGGAATTATACATATCTAGAGATTCCAACATGGCTGGCATTACAGTATTGGCCAAACCTGGCAGGGATCCCACTAAATGTGGCTCCTATAGGCCAGTTTCACTGATTAATATAGATCTAAAGATACTGGCCAGGATATTGGCTGTGAGACCAAATGGGGTATTGCTGGGCCTGGTTCACAGCGACCAAGTGGGCTTTGTTCCAGGATGGATGGCGGCGGATAATGTTCGGAGGATAGTTAACATCATAGACATGGTCCATTGTGATAAAACACCTGCCGTCCTTCTTTCATTAGATGCTGAAAAAGCATTTGACCTAGTACACTGGTCCTTTCTATTTAAGACTCTGAGAAGCATGTCCTTTGGTGATACCTTTTTGATCTGGTTGAAGAAGCTGTACGAACAACCCTTCGCTAGAGTAAAAGCGAATGGCAGTTATGGAGAACCCTTTGCTATTAAGCGGGGAACAAGGCAGGGGTGCCCACTTTCTCCTCTGTTATTTGCTCTTTTTTTAGAACCTTTCACCACCAGGGTTCAGGAAGCACCACATATTCAGGAGTTCAGAAGGGGAAATCACCATTTCAAGATCTCCCTTTTTGCTGATGATGTTATGTTCATGCTAACGAACCCTGATTTCTCTCTGCAGGGGTTCATGTCGGAATTACTCTGGTTCACTTCAGTCTCTGGTATGATGGTTAATTATTATTAAAGGCTTTTATATACCGACTTTCTTGATACAAATCAAATCAACTCGGTTTACATCGAACTAAGCAGTGAGGTCAGTCAGTAATTATGAGGTCGGAGTTACTTAACTTAACGTTGTCCCCGCTCACCGTGCAAACTTCGAGTCAAAAATTCCCATTTAAATGGGCGGCATCATCTCTGAAATATCTAGGGGTACATTTGAGTTCTCACACTAATCAGCTTTTTGCATTAAATTATTCCCCACTTATTACTTCCGTTGAAGCTGATTTAACAAAATGGCACCAACACCACCGCTCATGAATGGGGAGAATGTCTATAGTCAAAAAGAACATACTACCCTGCTTTCTTTAGTTTTTTACCACCATTCCCATCTGTATACCCACCCCCTTACTTTAAAAAATGGCAACAAATCCTATGCCGCTTCATTTGGCAAAAAAGACCTCCACGAGTCGCTAGGACCATTCTATATCAAACAAAGGACAGGGGAGGATTGCAACTACCTAATCTGTATTGGTACTTTTGTTCTGCACAGCTTAGAGCATTAGTGGCACTTCATCGAACAACTGATATACCGCAATGGGTGCTGTTAGAACAGTTGTTGTTAGGGACTTTTCCAATAGGGGCAGCACGGTGGCAAGCCTCCACGACGTGGACAAATACACAACACTTACCCTTTGCCTTACAAATGACCCTTAAGGTTTGGCACCAGTGGAAGTCAGTCTTAGTAAGGACAGAATCTTACTCTTCCATGACTAATCTGTTTTTTAACACGGTCTATCCTGCCACTGCTTTATCTAAGACATCGAGGTACTGGAGTGCGGCTGGTATTACAAGATTGGAGTATGTCTTACATCAGGGTGCCCTCATGTCTCATGCACAACTTTGTGAGAAGTATTCACTGGCAGACACTGATTTTTTGCATTATGCTAAGCTTTACCATTTCATACAAAGAGGACTCAGACAGGGCACTGTTAAAGTGACGGGCACTTTATTCGAAAACTACTGTAAAAATGCTACGACACTAAGGAGAGTGATTTCCAAAATACATAAGCCATTTAGCAAACATAAATACCGCATCTTATGGGAAACTGACTTCCACTTTACCCTACAGGAAAAGGATTGAGAAGCTATTTATCTCATGGCTCGAAAATGTTCTATGTTCTATGTCCACTGGGCTTCAGGAAAATTGTTACAAGTTAATATACCATTGGCACTACACTCCAGTAACATTACATAGATTTTGGCCTGCTCTTTCAGAACATTGCTGGAGAGGATGTGGCCAACTAGGCACATACTATCATATTTGGTGGGAGTGTCCCAAATAGCATTGTTCTGGCCAGTTATCATAGAGTGGATTTCACAAGTCTTACTGGTACAGGTGACAGTTCAGCCATGGCATGTATTATTGGGTCTTTCCCTGTCGGTGTACAAAATGGAAGAACAATTTATGCTTCAAGTCTTTACTGCCGCTAGATCAGAAGTTGCATTACATTGGAAAAATACATCCACACCCAGTTTGGCAAAAATTCAACATAGAGTACACACCTATTATCAGTTGAGTAGACTCACTGCTGTCCACCACGATAAACTAAGATTGTTTTTAAATACCTGGAGCTTATACATCAAGTGGTTGGACGCCCAATCTTAGAGGGTCCATATTCATTCCAGTTGTGTTTTGTGCTTACGTCGTGTGAGTCTGCATGAATCTTTGTTCTTCTGCATCCCTATGGGGCTTACTCGCTGGATAATATCATCTTCGACTGATCTTAGCTGATATACCCGATGCATGCAATGTACATAGCAACTTCCTTAATGTTACAAATATAATTCAGGCCCCCCGATATCTATCCTTCAGACGCTAGCATGACCAACCCCCTTACATGATGTGTCATATTGTATTTTTCTTTGTTACCATTTCCATAAAACATATACATCCGCCTGTGTATATATATAACCTGAAATTTTTACTCTATGTAATCCTGGATGCGAGGGTAGGTGGGGAAGTGGGGAAATTAGAATTTCAAATGGTCAATCATATTAGATGTTTGATATTGAACATGTTTTCAGTGTAACTATCTGTTTTTCATTAACATGTTTTTGCTGTGTTTAATTTCCTCATTGATTGACAATAAAAATTATTTAAACACACAAAAAAAAAAAAGAAATGTAGATAGCTAGTAGCAGTAAGGACCACCTGGTAACTTGCCTGCCTAGTGAGAAGGTGGCAGACCTCAAGCATCACCTAGATAGGATTATAGATATTTGCTGTAGAGGAGCCAGCTATCATGGTACATGTGGGCACCAACGACATAGGAAAATGTGGGAGGGAGGGTCTGGAAGACAAATTTAGGATTTTAGGTAGAAAGCTGAAATCCAGAACCTCCGGGGTGGCATTCTCTGAAATGCTCCCTGTTCCACGTGCAGGTCCCCAGAGGCAGGCAGAGCTCCGGAGTCTCAATGCGTGAATGAGACGATGGTGCAGGGAAGAGGGATTCAGTTTTGTAAGGAACTAGACAACCTTTTGGGGAAGGGGGAATTTTTCCGAAAGGACGTGCGCCACCTTAACCAGAGTGGAACCAAGCTGCTGGCACTACCTTTTAAAAAGGAGATATAACAGCTTTTAAACTAGAACAGCAATGTATGGTTCAGAGGAATGTATCTTTGAAGGATACTAATGAAACAGGAGAATTAGGGCATCGCAATAGAGAAGTTTCAATAAAAGCAAAAGTAGTCCATGTGCCTATAAGTAAAGAATCACTTGAGCTAAAGAATTGCAAATTATCCATATCAACTGAAAAGCAGGTTGTTAATACAAACAAAAAACACATTTTAAAATGTCTATATCCCAATACCAGCACCTTGATATTACTGTGTGCAATTCTGGTCACTGCATCTCAAAAAAGATATAGTTGCACTGGAGAAAGTGCAGAGAAGGGCGACCAAAATGATAAGGGCACGGAACGGCTGCCCTATGAGGAAAGGCTAAGGAAGTTAGGGCTGTTCAGTTTGGAGAAGAGACAGCTAAGGGGGGATATGATAGAAGTCTACAAAATCATGAAAGGACTTGAACTAGGTAATGTAACCCCAATATTTAAAAAGGGCTCCAGGGGCGATCTGGGAAACTACAGTTAGCCTGACTTCAGTGCCAGGAAAAATAGTGGAAAGTGTTCTAAACATCAAAATCACACAACATATAGAAATGTTATGTTCGTGGACCCTTGGGCTGGTTGGGACAGAGGATGAAAAGGCTGAGATGGCGTACAGCACATGTCCCAACCAGGAGGCGGTTCAGAAACCCAAAGCAAGCGGGGATACTGGACTTCGGAGGAGTCCTATGCGACCAAGGACTCTGTACCCACTGGAAGGATGGCTGCCGTCGGACCCTGATGAAGGAAGAATCTTCGCCCTGGAGACCGGCACTCCCCTGGGAGGAGCCCTTAGGAGTCCAGCCGCTGGGACTTTTGGAGATTCACCTTGGAAGCCAAAATCCCCCCAAGAGGAGCCCGTAGGGACATGTCCGCTGGGACTTAGGCGACTCCCTGAAGATGGAAGATGGTCCGGATGCAGGCGCCTCCTGCAGGTCGTGGGTTCCGGATGGCTGGCGCCTCCAGCAGATCGTAGGGTATCCAAGGGTCGGATCAGGAGTCTGAGTCCAAAGGATGGTCCGCAGCCAAGCCAGGGGTCGGTGTCCAGAGAGCGGTCCACAGCCAGTCCAGGGGTCGAAGTCCAGAGAGTGGTCCGTAGCCAAGCCAAGGGTCGAAATCCGAAGAGCGGTCCAAAAGCCAGTCCAGAGGTCGGAGTCCAGAAGAATCAATTCAGCCAGGAGGGCAAAGCAGAAGCGGGACAAAGAACAATCAGGAACACAGTAACAGCAGACCGAAGACCGGAAGGCACTGGAGTCATCTCGTTGCAGGGTACTTATCCCTGAAGGCGTCTGACGTCATCTTGGGGCCAGATTGAGGTTTTCCCGCGCTGGCCCCTTTAAATGAGGCTCGGGCCTGCCGCGCCGGAGAGACACGCTGGAGGGCCTGTGAGCCCGAGGAAAGTCTGAAACAGGCCGGGGAGGTGTGGAAACGGCCCGGGCCGCCCCCGAGGTAGGTGGAGGGACCGGGGCATGGCCCGGGACTGCAACAAGAAAGACATGGTTTAATGGAACAAAGTCAGCATGGCTTTAAACAGGGCAAGTCTTGCCTCACAAATCTGCTTCACTTTTTTGAAGGAGTTAATAAACATGTGGATAAAGGTGAATCGGTAGATGTAGTATACTTGGATTTTCAGAAGGCGTTTGACAAAGTTCCTCATGAGAGGCTTCTAGGAAAAGTAAAAAGTCATGGGATAGGTGGCGATGTCCTTTCGTGGATTACAAACTGGCTAAAAGACAGGAAACAGAGAGTAGGATTAAATGGACAATTTTCTCAGTGGATGGGAGTGGACAGTGGAGTGCCTCAGGGATCTGTATTGGGACCCTTACTTTTCAATATATTTATAAATGATCTGGAAAGAAATACGACGAGTGAGATAATCAAATTTGCAGATGACACAAAATTGTTCAGAGTAGTTAAATCACAAGCAGATTGTGATAAATTGCAGGAAGACCTTGTGAGACTGGAAAATTGGGCATCCAAATGGCAGATGAAATTTAATGTGGATAAGTGCAAGGTGATGCATATAGGGAAAAATAACCCATGCTATAATTACATGATGTTGGGTTCCATATTAGGTGCTACAACCCAAGAAAGAGATCTAGGCGTCATAGTGGATAACACATTGAAATCGTCGGTTCAGTGTGCTGCGGCAGTCAAAAAAGCAAATAGAATGTTGGGAATTATTAGAAAGGGAATGGTGAATAAAACGGAAAATGTCATAATGCCTCTGTATCGCTCCATGGTGAGACCGCACCTTGAATACTGTGTACAATTCTGGTCGCCGCATCTCAAAAAAGATATAATTGCGATGGAGAAGGTACAGAGAAGGGCTACCAAAATGATAAGGGGAATGGAACAGCTCCCCTATGAGGAAAGACTAAAGAGGTTAGGACTTTTCAGCTTGGAGAAGAGACGGCTGAGGGGGAATATGATAGAGATGTTTAAAATCATGAGAGGTCTAGAACGGGTAGATGTGAATCGGTTATTTACTCTTTCGGATAGTAGAAAGACTAGGGGGCACTCCATGAAGTTAGCATGGGGCACATTTAAAACTAATCGGAGAAAGTTCTTTTTTACTCAACGCACAATTAAACTCTGGAATTTGTTGCCAGAGGATGTGGTTAGTGCAGTTAGTATAGTTGTGTTTAAAAAAGGATTGGATAAGTTCTTGGAGGAGAAGTCCATTACCTGCTATTAAGTTCACTTAGAGAATAGCCACTGCCATTAGCAATGGTAACATGGAATAGACTTAATTTTTGGGTACTTGCCAGGTTCTTATGGCCTGGATTGGCCACTGTTGGAAACAGGATGCTGGGCTTGATGGACCCTCGGTCTGACCCAGTATGGCTTTTTTTATGTTCTTAAATCGGTTATTTACTTTTATTTATTTATTTTATTTAAAAACTCTTCTATACCATCGTTGAGTTAGATAACCATGACAACGGTTTACAAAAAGGCACGATAATGAAAAAATATGAGTGGTATAGATTACAAATTAACCATGTGCCATCATGGAGCGGTAACAATTTAATAATTAATAACAATTTAATAATTTAATAACCGGTACGATAAGACCTGGTCTTGAGCATCGGTATATTAAAAGAATTTAAATAAATAAAATAAATAAATATAAAAAAAACTATGTGTTATAAGTTAAGCTTGTTTGTTAGGAACATATTAGGCGGTTTTGATTTAATATTAAAATGCATTTGTAGGTTACAAGTAATAACTTCTAGTTTGGTGCGTCCTTATCAGCAGTGAATGATGAGACAGACATAATTGGCATCTCAGAGACCTGGTGGAAGGAGGATAACTAATGGAACAGTGCTATACCAAGGTACAAATTATATCACAATGCTAAAGGAGGAGCAACTTTGTAGAGGGATGGCATAGAGTCCAACAGGATAAAGCAAGGCACTAAATGCACAGTAGAATCTATATGGGTAATCAGTAGCATAGGATCTATTTATTGTTTGGGTACTTGCCAAGTATTTGTAATCTGGTTTGGCCACTGTTGGAAACAGGATGCTGGGCTTGATGGACCCTCGGTTTGACCCAGTATGGCAACATGTTTTTATAGGATCCAACTAAATCTCCCAGACCCTTTTCATTTCTCCCTGAGCCCTTGGACAATCACCAGTGCTGAGGGCAATAGGAGTGCCTTTCGTCCCCCGGTCTGATCAGCAAACCTAGAAAAGTTGGGGTTTGCTCACCTTCAGATTAGGAGACTAGGATGGGGGGGGCGAGGGTTGGGATTAATTTAGCGTTTTCAGATACACATGGTAGTGCCAAAAATCAGCAGCTAGGTGCCATGTTTCTTACACAGAGAAAGAAATGTCCCCTATTTCTTCTTTTCTTATTTGTTTTGGTATTTTTATTTATATAAAATTCTATAATCACCTGTTCAAGTGCAGCTCAATGCGGTGTATAAAAGACACAGAAAATACAACATAAAACAAAATATAATAAAAAATAATATATGATAACTTCCTAAATTATCAGCATACAAAATAAAAACCACCCCAAAAATAGATAAATTTAAAGCAATAAAATCCATGCTCAAGATTGGGCTTAAATCTATGATAATATATTATAAAACAAGAAAACAAAATACAATCAGACAAAATTTTCTAAAAATAAACATTAAAACATAAAAATCAATTGCTGAACCAATCATAAAAGCATTTTATTCTTTCCATATTTTCATTCTAAATTTATGTATTCTATTTTTGCTCATGATCCTCATTCTGTCTGTTTCTTCTCTCCTGTCCCCTTCCTATGCCTCTTTTTCTTCCCTCTTTCCTTTCATTATTTTTCAAATGTTTCGATAGATGTTTCTCTCCTTTTTCTTTTTCTCAAGAGTAAAAGCCTCTAGGTGGTGCAGTATCCCTTCTGAGTGAGATTCAGACAGTACTAGTTAGAGTCCATCAAGTAAAGCAGATCTCATCAACAGTGTGCTCTACACTAACGCCTACATTTCTGAGCAGAGAATGGGCTGCAGCCTGTTAATGCCAATTTCAGGTGTTATGAACAAGGACCTCATCGATCAGAAAGCTTTCCTCTGATGTAGATAGACTTTTAGAAAGGAAATTCCCCCTGATGCAAGTTTGCTGCCCAAGAAACTGCACACTGCCTCAGCCCACTAGGCAATGAACAAAAAGATACTAGTACTACATTTCACTTAACAGAGATGGCTCGAGTGTCTCTCTCATTTTATCAATTTCATCCATAGACTGTGATCATTAATATCCAAGTGGTATTGTATGGAAAATTAGAGCCAATATTCAGCAGACCAGTGAGCGGGAAAGTTACCTTGATAACTTCATCCAAATATTAAGCAAAACATACCTGGATGAGGGTTCTGCTAAATATACCCACATAAATCTATCCAGATAACTTCAGGACAAGTATTTTTCCTATCAGACTTACCCCGCTAATTTTAGCCAGCTAGCACTGAACATCAATGCTCGCTAGTTGAAATTCAACCACACCCTCAAAGCAAGTCTTTTTATCTAGTAATGAGTTACCTGGACAAAGTTTAGCCAGGAAGCAGGGTGGAAATATTCAAATCTTGGGTTTTATCTGGGTAACTCCAAATGTTATCTGGACAAAGCTTTTGCATTGATCTCTTAAAGTTAAAATCATAAAATAGCACATAGAAGCAAACAGGGATTCCTCACAAACCTTTAGAAATGGAGCACCCAGATTAAACGAAAACAAAAAAAAACCCACACCTACAGTTGGAGAAGTTGCTCTTAATGCAGTCCATTACAAGTTACACTAGGTTTTCACTGCTTGTATGAATAGCTTTTGGTAGGAGTGTGAACCTGGTTTGCATGACTTGGAAGACAACACACTCATTCGTGAGAATGGGTCGAGAATTCTATTCGTCAATAGAAAAAAAAAATGAGCTAAAAATTATACCTTCCATTTTCTGCCAAACATGTTCCTTCCTCCTTCAGCCGTTTACTTTTTAGAGTGTTGTCTTCTAGCAGAATTTCCTTCTTCCGTTTAATTGAATGGAGCCATTCACCTTCCTCAGAGTCAATCAAACCCTCATCTGCAGCATCAGCTTCGAATTGCTGGGACACAGTCTTCGATACTTTCTCGCCAGCCTTCCTCTTCCAACCAAATGAAGCCATTCTGAGAAACCAGAGGACTATGATTAATGATTTGTAAAACAACTACATACTTTTGGACACAAAGATATGGAAAAGTTGCATAATTTAGGATTAGTGATTTCTATTTTTATTTATTTATTTAAGGCTTTTTTTTTTTTTATACCCATAACCGTTTGCGCATCGTATCGGTTTACATGGAACAAGAGGAAAAGAAAACGTTACATGGAACAGCATGTAGCATAAATTAATAAGGATACATATGGTTAGAGTAGGCAGCTAACTAGGGAAAGTAGTACTTAAATATTAATGCTAAGTATAAGGAGCAAGGAGTATAATTTCACATGGGAAAATAAAACTTATTTACAAAAAATATTTACAGGTGATAAGTCATGGGGGAAAAGACGATAAAGAGGAAAGAGGGGAGGAGGAGAAAAGAGGGAGGGGGAAGGAAGGGGCAAGATAAAGGGCATTAAGGGAAGGCCTGTTTGAAGAGCCATGTTTTTAATTTTTTTTTTTTAATTTCTCAGTACATGGTTCCGTGTGGAGGTCAGGCAGCATTTTGTTCCAGTTTAGAGGGCCTGCAATCGATATGGCTCTATCTTTTGTGGAGGACAGGTGAATGAGTCTGGGGGATGGTATGCGGATGGTTCCTTTATAGATGGATCTGGTAGGTCTATTAGATAAGTGGAGGTGTACAGAGTCGTTCAGCCATTGAAAGTTTTGGTTGTGTAAGGTCTTGTGTATGAGGGAGAGAGACTTGTAAAGGATTCTATAGGATATAGGGAGCCAATGGAGATCTTTTAGAATGGGTGTAATGTGTTCATCCCTACTTGTGTTTGTGAGGATTCTGGCTGTGGCATTCTGTAACATTTGGAGGGGTTTAGTGGTAGAGGCAGGTAGGCCTAGGAGGAGGGCATTGCAATAGTCAATTTTTGAGAAGATTAAGGCTTGAAGGACTGTGCGAAAATCATTGCGGTGTAGTAGGGGTCTTAGTTTCTTCAGGACGTGAAGCTTGAAGTAACACTCTTTCAAGGTGGATTTAATGAAGGTTTTGAAGTTTAGTTGGTTGTTGAAAGTAACACCTAGATTGCGTACATGTTGAGTGTTAGGTGTAGGAGGGGGTAAGGTGTTAGGGGGAGTGTGGGTAATGGTGAGGGGATTGTGGGATATGATAAGTAGTTCTGTTTTGCTAGTATTGAGTGAGAGTTTCATGAATAGTTGATTGATTGCATTGATGCATTTGTCCCAGATATTGAGAGAGGAGTGTAGGGTATCAGTGATTGGGATGAGGATTTGGACATCGTCCGCATAGATGAAATGGGGGTGGCCTAGGTCAGATAGGAGGTGGCAGAGGGGTAACATGTAGATGTTAAAGAGGGTAGAGAATAGGGCGGAACCTTGAGGTACACCTCGGGTTATGTCGATGGGGTCAGATTCAAAGTTACCTAATTTGACTTTGTAGGGTCTATTTTTTAGGTAGGATTCAAACCAGTGGAAGGCGGTTCCTATTATGCCGATGTTAGTGAGTTGGTTTAATAGAATTGAATGGCTGATCATGTTGAATGCGGATGAAATATCGAGCATTGCTAGGATGTAGGAATGGTGGCAGAAAGGGGTAAACTGACAGCTACCACAAGAAATTAGATTACTAAACGGTTATGTTAAAGAATACATCAATTCTGTCTCTAGATGGCAATGACCTCAATAGAAAAATGAAGATATTTTTCCAGGAGGTGATGTGTGTGGTATCTCAATCCTGCATATCAGATAAAATGGCATGGAAAGAGAAGAGATGGATTAACATGGCACAACTTCCGTCAACAATCTCATCTCTGTATTGCGACCATAATGAAATTAGCAAAAGTAGTCTGCAGGCTGTTTTTCATAGATATAAGCACACAGAATCCAGAACTCTTGACTGCAATATAAAAAAACAAAATAGTTAAATCTTTGCTTCACTATGAGGGAAGATAAGTAGAAATAAGTGAAATTTTCTGGCTCTCTTTCAGTTTTTGCCAGAGTCTGAAACATACATATGCTGTACCCTTAGATGCTCAACATGACAAATCCGAGCAAAATACAAGAAACTGGAAATCAGAGATTTAGGAAATACAAGATACAGGATTTTAGTAGATTGGGCCCATGCCATGATTCAATGCTGTATGCTGCAGTAGCAGGATTTGGACACCTGGTCATCGAAGCTGGCTAGGCTAGGGCATCACAGAAGTGATGTACTCAAGTCCAGGAGAAAGGGAAGCAGGCTGCCATTGTTGTGCTATCAATTAATGATTAGTCCTGAGTGTCGCCTGAGCCACCTGTTCATGCTGTCTGGGAAGATTGGGAGGGGATAACAGACACCGCCCAAGGGAAAAATGACAATAAAATATGAGACTACCGCAAAACTTAGCAAGCATAGACTAAAATGTATAAGACTGCAGCAGAATGAAAAGAACCGGGTTTGGAAATACAAATAGCTCCTATAGAATGCAAAAACTGAAGAATCAGGCCCCAGAAAAATGCAGAGGCTAAAAGTGCAATCTCCATAAAAATGAAGTCCATAAAGGAATTCTGGCAAAGTGCATGAGATGAGAAAGCTAAAATTATCAGAAATACCTACAACACATAAAATCGTTATTTCTGTACTTACACAAACTAGCAGCTTAATAATATATGTACCAGCAGCCCAGAAAAAAAGGGAACTGGTGCTGAAACTACTAGCAACCTTGCACCTTACATCAACGTATTCAACTTTTCAGAACATGAACACATACTATTTTAAACAATGTTGTCCATAGGCAAGGAATCAGCAAGTCCAGGAGGATCGCAAGGTCTCAGTCAAAAGCCATGGCCATCTACTCATCTCACCACACCACCCCAAGATGGCATTATATAGTCTTTCCAGTTTCAATAAAAACCTCTCTGCTCATGACAACCAGATCTAATTCAGTACCCTCGCATCTCCCCATCCTGGACAGTCTCTGTTCTATTTCATATAACTACTCTGCCATTTTAAACTCAAGCTATCAAAATCTGAGCTTCTCATCTAGCTAATTTCCTCCTCTTTCATTCATCCCTCCCATTACTATCCATCAGGCCTACTACCTTGGGAGTCAAATTTGACTCATCAATCTCCTTAAGCCATCACTTATTTATTAAATCTTGCTGTTTTCCCCTTGATAACTTAGTCTTGACTACAGAAGCCTTCTTTCCAGACTATCCACTGCCAGCTTAGAATGCTTGCAAGCCATCCAAAATTCAACAGCAGGGAGCATTTTCTACTCCCTAAACCCAGCTCTGCTTGTTCTCTTCACTAATGCTTGAAAACATCTTTTTTCAGGGAGGCCAGTCCATAATCTCCATAAAACATATTCCATTCTACTGCAGTCTATTATCTTACCACTCTTATTAGACTCAATCCTCACATCTCCTGGAAATATCCACTTCCACGGTAAATTTTTTTAGAGGAAGGGTCTTTGTGAAATATTGTAGTGTACATGTATGGCCTGTATTAACCACAGGCATCTCTCATTCTAAACATATTTCTCCATGTCCTCGTGTCATATTATTGTTAATGCATTTTTATCCTATGTACAATGATCATATAATTGGGGGTGTATGTTTGGCCTGGCTCTCTATAACAGAGTGACATAGAGGTTAAATATAAAACTAATACAAGAAAAGCAGTCTATAATTTTTTTTCTACTTTAACAAGTGTCTTCCCCATCCCCATCTATTTATCTAGAACCGTTGCAGAAACTTTAAAGCCCCATAGATTGTACTGTAGAACATTTTATAGTTAGTCATTACTTTACATCCCTAAAACATGGTCTTACCTTTATATGCAATACTCTACTATCCCTTTCATTTAAAGAACATCAGAGGTTGTTCCAGAGGAGGGAAAGTGGAAAGCGTAAGGGTCTCTCCCTCCTGTTGGCGCCGGATCTGTGCTCCCTTCGTCTCTAGCACCCTTCCACTCTCTTCTCACTTCCCGCATCACATCACTCTTTCACATTCTGATTCAAGAAACTTTATTGGCATAGCAGTCAGGACATGTGTGGTCAAAACAGTAGATAATGTTTAAAGTGAAATAAAAAATAAAATTACAAAATAAAAAAAAAATGGAGAGCAACAACCATACCAGGAATTCCCACCTCCCTATTACTTCTCCATCCTTATCTCTCACCAATCTTTCCCTTCTGCCATTCGCTGGATAGCTCCGCCCCCGGGCCGCAGGTCACAGGTCAGCGGAAGTAGGAAGACTAAATGCCGCGCGCGCGCGTTTCTTTCCGGTGCGTCCAGGTCAGCCGTGGGGTGGAGGAGTGCGCTTTTACTGGGTGAGCCTCGGGAAGGTGCCGCGCTCACTGCCGGCTTGCCGTTTCTTATCGACGCTAAGCTGCATCGTTCGCGGTTGGCGAGAGAGCCGCTGAAGCCAGTCAGTCTGGATGTGGGCGCTCTCCCTCTACCTATGTGCTCCTTGCCTTCCCCCACAGCTCAAGCAGTGCGGAAGCTCTGCACCTCCTGCAGGGAAGATAGCGGCGGATAAACAAACACGATGGGCGGGTACCACATCCTGGCGGATACGCTGGCGTTGGACCCTTCGGCAAAGTGAAAGGGGAGGGTGGGCGCTGGGCCACTGAGGTCTGCGCCGCCCGAGTTGCTACTTCCCCTCCGTTGACTGGGACCGGTCGTCAGTGACTGTGACTTGTTGTTGAACTGTTCCACGGGTTTTTGTGTGTACTTCCGCGGTTTCTGCGCACGTTTTTCAGCGCTAGTCTAACAAGGGGGCTGATGCAAAACAGTGCGCTGACAGGAGCGCAGTTTAACGCGCTGTCGGACGCGGGTTAAATAGGCGCTAATCCACCCCATAAAGGGGCCGATGCAATACAGTGTGCTCAGCTGAGCGCACTGAATAATCCGCAGTCCGACGTTGTATAAATAGGAGCTAATCCACTCCCTAATGCAAGGGGGAGATTAGTGCATATTTAATGCGCGTCCAACAAGGAATGAAAGAGCGCACATCACATACAAATGCATGTGAGTGAGGCTCTTACTCATTCACTCCGACTGCAGAAAGATAAATGTGGGTCTCAGATCATTCAGATATTAACGCCTGCCTGGAGCAAGTGGTAGTAGCTGAGCGCATTGAAAAGAAGTACAGGAAAGCTGAAAAAACTGTTTTTCTGTACTTTCTTAAAGTAAAAAATAAAGTAACTCGGCAGATCGCCGAGTTATGAAGACAGACGCAAGTAAACTCGGCCTAGATTTTCATAACCAGCTGTCTGCCAGTAATGAAAATGGCCGCCGATAATCTCAGCAGCCGTTTTTATTACTGGCAGAAAGGCAGGTCTTCATAACCTGCAGCCACGGCTGGTCGCGTTAGGAAGGAGAAGCTAAGGTCTCGCAAGCGACCCTACCTTAATAGGGTTTTAGTTTTAATTTAATCTATTGATGATGTAAAATGTGCAAGGATACGTTTCCTATATATGTATATGTATTTTGAGTGTTGCTACTGCATCTCAATTTAATGTAAACCGCCTTGAAATTAATTTGAAAGTCGGTATATAAAGTTGAATGAATAAATAAATAAAATAGCGTGACCCCCTAATTTCCATATTGCATGGCTCCTCTTGCGGGCGCCATGCATGTATTAAAAAAGCAGGCGCTGAAAAGTCAGCGCCCGCTTTCAGCGCACATAATTGCATCGGCCCCAATGCAATAGGGGGATTAGCGCCTATTTAACGCATGTCTGACGCAGAGTGAATGAGTTAGCGCTCATCACATGCATCTCAGATGCACATTTATTGCTCAGATATTAACCCCTGCCTGGAGCAGAAAAAACTGCTTTTCGTTAGTTCAATAAAAAAAAAATACCTCGGCATCCGTTTTCTTTAGTGGCAGTCAGCCGATTATGAAAACTTATGCCGAGTTTACCGGCATCAGTCTTCATAACCGGCAGCCGCCACAGGGTCGCATTAGCAAGGAGGCGCTAAGGTCGCATAAGCGGCTCTAGCGCCTCCTTGCTAGCGTGACCCCCTAATTTGCATATTGCATGGCGCGCGCCCCCCCCCCCCCCCATGCGTGCACTAAGAAAGCGGGCGCTGAAAAGTCAGCGCCCGCTTTCCGCAAAATTTATTGCATCGGCCCCTAGGTATTCAGCGTGGGAAAAACACGCAGAAACCTGCTTTAAAACACATGGCTAGTTTAGGGCTAGTGCTTGCAAACAAGGCAAAAAATGTTCACTGGCCATGTAGTAAGGCGCACATGGGCTAGTGTGGGGTTTTGTATGCAGGTTTTTAGTGCCTGGGTCAGGGCAGGAGTTATGTTAAAGCAGGTGGCTAGAAACAAGTTTTGCTGGCATTACTGTGGTTGCCCGTGCAGCTCTGGAATAATCATTTTTGCCTGAATGTTTCATTCTGCACTTTGGCAGAGAAAATCTCTGCTGCATTACTCATGCTAATGTGCTGTGAGACTGAAGGTGAAAGGGATAAACAGTGCTCCACCCACCATCATTTCCAGTCCCAGACCACTTATTTCTTCACGGATTTATTGGAAGGGGGGTGCCCCCCCCCAGAATCACTTGTAGGTCACCATGTTCATGCGGGTGTTGGCACTAGTTTCTGCGTGGTTTATTACATAGGGCTGCGAGCATGTGTTTGTGCAGAGTTTCTGCATGCATGCTCCAGGGCTGGTGTTAATTTTTTATGGTTAAAATGTGCGCGTCTGGCCCACAGTTATGTTTTTACACTGGGGGTACTAGGTAATAGCCTCATCAACATTGCATTTACATGTGATGAACGCTATTGGCTACATGCTGGTTTGGACGCATGTTCTGGATGCACCAATCCCCGTATTGCATCTGGGGTTATGGAAGCGTATCTAACCGTAGGTTAACCTGTGCACTAGCCTGAGCATACAGTTTTGCATCTGTCTGTTAGTGGGGTAGTTTTAGATAGTTAGTGGTCCCTGTCCACAATTAAATATTTGCGACTTTTAAAATACTTTCCCCCACCACTTTTGACTTGACTAGATTATAGCTCCACAGAGCAGGAACTCTTGTATTTCTGTACAGTATACAGTGACTTGTAGTGCTATATAAAAATAACAGGTGTCACATGGCACCTTATAGACCAACCAATTTATTTAAGCATGAGCTTTCAAGGACAAGAGTCCACTTCATCAGATGGGTAAAATATATACAGAACAGAGAAGGCATTGAACTAGGCTGGACATGGTGGGGAGAGAAAATAAGATTATAGTATAGCTTACTGACAACTGAGGTAAGCATGAAAGCACAGAATGATCTGATAAGTTCATAGATGGTTGTAGTGCTATATGAAGTCTGTAATCATATCAGTGACTGGGGCAGTACTGAAATGTTGGGCTTTTTACTTAGGAAGCATTAAGTCCATCTAGTTTGCCCAAATATGCCATAGATCCCAGTTGATTTCTAGCTTCCTCTCAATTTCTTACCACCTACAATCCTGTTTACCTAACAATATTTACATTTATGTAAGAACATAACTTTTACCATGCTGGATCAGACCAAAGGTACATCCTATTAAAGGCATAGCCCTTAAATGTTTTGAATATTTCCTCCATGACAGGACACACTCCCATCTCATGGTTTTCAACTACAGAATCTTCCCCTATCCTTTTCAACATTCACATCCATCCAATCTGCAACCTCATCCAGTCCTTCCAACATTAAATTCCATCATTTTGCTGCTGATAAGCTGAGACCAACAATTCATCCATTGCCATTCTCAATAGCTGTCTTATAGCAGTAGCCCAGTGATTCAGCAACTATGAACAATTCTGGCTAAGACATCAAAGCCACTCCTTACTATCTCTACCCTCTATCAGGTCGATACTGTAAGACCGCGGGAGAGCGGACGAACGCCCGCTCTCCCGGCACGCGCACCGGCCCTTCGCCGGTGCGGGCGATTCAGTATTTAAATGAGGCGACGCGGTGCAAACGAGGAAAAGGAGGCGCTAGGGACACTAGCGCGTCCCTAGCGCCTCCTTTTGGCCTGGAGCGGCGGCTGTCAGCGGGTTTGACAGCCGACGCTCAATTTTGCCGGCGTCTGTTCTCGAGCCCGCTGACAGCCATGGGCTCGGAAACCGGACGCCGGCAAAATTGAGCGTCCGGTTTTCGGCCCGACAGCCGCGGGCCAAATTCAAATTTTTTTTTTTTTTTTTTACTTTTTTTTACCTTTGGGGACCTCCGACTTAATATCGCTATGATATTAAGTCGGAGGGTGCACAGAAAAGCAGTTTTTACTGCTTTTCTGTGCACTTTCCTGGCGCCGGAAGAAATTAGCGCCGACCCAAAGGTCGGCGCTAATTTCTTAGAGTAAAATGTGCGGCTTGGCTGCACATTTTACTTACTGAATCGCGCGTGCATACCTAATAGGGCCATCAACATGCATTTGCATGTTGAGGGCGCTATTAGGTGCCGCGGGTGGGCCGCGTGTTTTCCTCCCCTTACTGAATAAGGGGTAAGGGAAAACACGCGTCCAGAGCAGGCTGACAGTGCGCTCCGACGGAGCACACTTTACTGTATCGACCTGTATATCAGGAACCCCCTTGCAACCTAAAGACTCAGCATGGTGCCTAGGAGATTCTCGAGCACAATCTTAGAATGGCAATCTACATTGTAAAAGGTGCTTTCCCACATGTACCTGAGCCAGATTTGCCAACTACCGGAAGAAATGCAACCTTGCTATCATACATGTTAATCGCCTGCTATATTGACTTCTGCAACTCACTAGTTAGCAGCATCTGAGAAGATTATCTCAAATGCCTCTGACTCTTACAGAGTACAACTGCCAGAATTATGGTTGGGGCCAAAGCAACAGACCACACAAGGCAATCCTAAGGCAGCTATGCTGGCTCCCAGTAAAATATAGGCCCCCGTTTCCTGTTGCACATTTGAGATCCTGCAGTAAAAGCAAGTTTTTAGTACATTTGCATAAATTTAAATTGATTTGCATATTTAATTTGTATTATAAATGGTTTTCTGATATTTATCTAGTTCTTTTAGGAGGGAAAAGGGAACTTAGTCACCAGTGCTGGGAAAAGAGAAGGCATCTCGGAGACGGAGAGGGGGGCATCAGGATTCTTGTATAGAAGGAAGCGATGGGAGGGTAAAATCAAGGAACAGGGAGACAGGATGAGAAGGAGAAGGTGCGGCCTGGACTAGGAAGATCTGAGATTAAGAAAGGAAGAGTTACTTCCTTCTGACACTAAGCTCTTTTCCCCATCCCTTTAAAGCCCCTCTGATTCCCCTCACCCCATACCTTTTCCAATACTCCCATCCTTCCACTGTCTTCTCTGCTTGCACTCACTGGATCCTCTTATTCGCTCTTTATATGCCCTCCAATCTCCTCACTCTCCCCCATTACTTTCCTCACATTTTCAATGGCACACACTGCCATCTCCATAATCCCAGCACCATGATTTTCTTATGCTCCTTTAATTTTTCTATCCCCCCTCCCCAGGATCCCATAAGAACATAAGATATGCCATATTGGGTCAGACCAAGGGTCCATGAAGCTGAGTATCCTTTTTTTCAACAGTGGCCAATCCAAGTCAGAAGTAGCTGGCAAGTACCCAAACGTTAATTAGATCCTATGCTACTAATTCCAGCACGAAAGCAGTGGCTATTCCCTAATGATTAATAGCAGTTTATGGACTTCTCCAGGAACTTATCCAAACCTTTTTTAAACCCATCTACCCCAACTGTCTTAATCACATCCTCTAGTAATGAATGCTAGAACTTAATTGTGCATTGAGTTAGAGAGAATTTTCTCCAATTTGTTTTAAATGTACTTCTTGCTAACTTCAGAGCATGCCCCGTAGTCCTTGTATTATGTGAGAGTAAATAGCCAATTCACATTTACCCATTCAGGTCCTTTCATGAATTTATAGACCTCAATCGTATCCCCCTCAGCAGTCGCTTCTCCAAGCTGAACAGCCCTAACCTCTTTAGCCTTTCCTCATATGGGGGGAGGGGGGGTGTCCATGTCCTTTATCATTTTGGTTGCCCTTCTCTGCACTTTCTCCAGTGCAACTATATTTTTTGAGATGCAGTGACAAGAATTGCATATAGTATTCAAGGTGCAGACTCACCATGGAGTGATGAGCCGTTATGATGTCTCCATTTTATTTGCCATTACCTTCCTAATAATTCCTAACATTTTTTGCTTTTTTTGTCCACCACAGCACACTAAGCAGATGATTTCAATTGAATAACTATGTCACCCAGATCTTTTTACTGGGTGGTTCCTAATATGGAACCTAACATTGTGTAACTATAGCATGGGCTATTTTTCCCTCTATGGATCACCTTGCACTTGTCCACATTATATGTCATCTGCCATATGGATGCCGAATATTCCAGTCGTGCAAGGTCTTTCTTAACTACTCTGAATAATTTTCATTTGTAAATGTGATCTCCTCACTCGTCGTACTCCTTTCCAGATCATTCATAAATATATTAAAAAGCACCAGCCCAAGTACAGATCCCTGAGGCACAGTCAGGGCCGCCATCAGGGCAGTATTCTTGGGCCTGCAGTATGGGGCCCCAGGATCTACTGCCACATATGGGGGCCCGCAGCCGCCAGGCGGCAGGTGCGCTTGGGGGATGTATTAGTTCATGGCAAAGAGGCCCACTGAGGCTCTCTCCGACAGTCTGTCGCCCAGGGGCCTACTGAAACCTGGAGCCGGCCCTGGGTGCGGGCCCCAGAGAAGGGAGAGAATCAATGCTATGCGTGTCTTTTAGACACACATAGCATTGATTTACAGAGCACCGCAGACAGAGACTCGTCCGCGCGCTCTGTCCTGCCAGCGTTCACTGTCTGACGCGGCTGTGACGTCACCGCCGCGTCAGACAGTATGCGCCGGCAAAGCGCGCGGGCCGTCGCTGTCTGCTTGCTAGCTGGAGGCCGAGGAGCCGCGGAGTCCCCGGAGCGCAAAGGGTAAGTAACAAGTTTGTTTTGCCGGTGCATTATCTATTTATTACTGGGGGGACGTCTGGTGCATTATCTATTTATTACTGGGGGGAGCTGGTGCATTATCTATTTATTACTGGGGGGACGTCTGGTGTATTATCTATTTATTACTGGGGGGCTGGTGCATTATCTATTTATTAGTGTGAACTAGGCCTAACAAGTCAACCGCTGAATGGCCACATGAGGGAGGGTTTACATTGAATTTTCGGCTTCCGTAATCAAGCACATAATGTGTATGATCGGGAAGGCCCAAAGCATAGTAAGACAGTTTTTTATGTGCGAGAAGCACTTTTTTTCTCTTTTCTTGATTAAATGCATTTTTTTATTATAAGCAGCAGCTACTAAAATGATTTTGCAACAGACTTTCTTTGTTATATAGAACACAGTTGGAACACGGCCTTATACATAGTAAGCAGTTTATCATAGACCTTGATTACTAGCAAATGTTCATTATTTGTCTCTAGTAAATTCTGATAACCCCAAAGAATGTACCATCAGAAATCTGGCTCTCAAAAACGGAAGCAGAAAAGAGAGCGTAAAGAAGAAGAGGAAAAGTTGAAGAAAAAAAAACTCATACAACAGTACTTTCAAAAGCCACAAAGTGACAGGGGAGATGAAGTTCAGGAAATGCAAACAGAAGCTTCTCATGAAACAGTTGAGCCGACTACTTCATCCTGTCAGGTAGCTGCACCTGTGAGCATAAAGTACATAAAGTTGCCAGAGCATGAACACTCTTCACAGCACAGAAGGAACTACTGGAGGTGGAGAACACTTCAAAATTCTATAGGTGGTCATGGTGTTGACTATGAGATTCAAAGAAATTTGTCGAAGGAAGCCGATAAGTTTATAGCTCTTTTAGAAAGACTTCTGGATGTCACATTGCATCTGGCTTCAAGAAACATGGCGTTCAGAGGAAGTTCTCAAAGAATTGGAGAAATCCATAATGGCAATTTTTTGGGAACTTTGGAAATCTTGGCAAGATATGATAATTTACTGAGAGAGCATTTGGAAAAAGTCAAAGCTAGTCAGGAAAAGGGAAAGAAACTTTCAGCTCATTATCTGTCTTGGGCCACACAAAACGAATTCATTAATATTTGTGGAAAACATGTCCTGAATTCTATATTGTCAGAAAGGAAAGAAGCAATATACTTTTCAATAGTATGTGATTCTACACCTGATTCTTCACATACGGAACAGAATGCAATCGTTTTACGATACGTTTACAGAAAGCCCCAAGACGGAAAATGGAACATTCGGGAAAGATTCATTGAATTTTTTGATTTTTTTCAGAAGACTGGAAAAGAAATTGCAGACATGATCATGTTTAGGTTGAATGAACATGCCATTGACCTTAAAGACTGCAGAGGACAGGGATATGACAATGGTGCCAACATGTCTGGCAGAATTAAAGGTGTAAGAGCCAAAATCCAGGAGACATACCCAACAGCTATTTTTTGTCCCTGTGCTGCACATTCTTTAAACCTTGTGGGAGTGCATGCAGCCGCAAGCTGCCCTGAAATGAAGACCTTTTTTGGAAGTGTTAACAGGTTTTATGTTCTGTTCAGTAGCAGCCCTGCAAGATGGAACACATTGATTGAAGAAGTTGGAAGGTCCCTGCATGGTTTAAGTGACACTCGGTGGAGTTCAAGAATAGAGGCTGTACGTCCAATTGCGCAGAATCTGCCAAGCATTTTAAAGGCTCTGGAAAAAGTTCTTGCATCCAGAAAACTCACAAATGATGCGCATTCAGATGCCCAAGGTCTATATGACTATTTTTTATCCTTTCGGGCAGTGGTTTTAGCAACATTCTGGGTAAAAGTGCTTACCAGCTTCGAGGAGAGAAACAAAATACTTCAATCAAGGTCTATTTCTATGGAAATTGGTGTCGCTAACATTAAAGCTCTCTCTGAAGAGATGAAACTGCTTCGAGAAAAGTGGCCTGTTTTACTTTCTGAAGCTAAAGCTGTGGCAGATTGCATGGAGATTCCCAAGGAACTACTGAACCCTCAACAATTGCGGCAAATAAAGTCAAGGCATCATGATGCAATAGATCCTGAAGATCATTTTAAAGCTAATGTCTTCCTTGTGGCAATGGACACAATAATTTCTGACCTTCATCAACGCTTCCAGTCTATGGAGGAAGTCTGCAAGCTATTTTCTCCAATCTTAAAAGTGAGAACAATGAGTGAAGAAGATCTGATGGCATCGACTGAGGAATTGATCTCAGCATACCCTGAAGATTTTACATCATCTTTACTCAGTGAGCTGCAACATCTTCGGAAAGTGTACGAAGCTACATTTCCAGAAGACATGGGTCCCTTAGATTTGCTTAACTCAATCTACAAACTAGAGCTTCAAGGAATATTCGGAGAGGTGTGTATTGCTCTTCGGATTTTCACCACCCTCCCACTTTCAGTGGCGGAAGGAGAGAGGGCATTTAGCAAACTTTCATCAATCAAGAACTATCTGCATTCTACAATGAGTGAACAACGTCTAAACGGCCTGGCAATTCTCTCTATTGAGCATGAGCTTGCCAGACAACTCAGTTACAAAGACTTAATTAAAGATTTTGCAAATCAGAAAGTAAGAAGACTGATTGCTTCATAAACCTGAATTTGCTGTTATTTCCACTATGAGTCGAGATGGACACAATTCAGTACTCACACTGAACTGCTTTATTGGATAGAACCCACTGGATTTCTCAGATACTGTGCATTTATCTAAGTGATTTGAGTTTGTTGACTTGTTTTTATTTTTTTACACCTATGGTGGAGTTTACACATAGGTATAAACATTGTTGCATATACTTTATCCACTGAATGCTTGTGGCCCAGACATTTTGGCTGTATGGGGCCTCAAAATTCCTGATGGCGGCCCTGGGCACAGTTAACCTTTTTCAAAAGCCTTTTGAAAATCTAAATATGCCACATCTACGGGTTCACCTTTATCCACATGCTTATTTACCCTTTCAAAAAAATTTAGTATGAGGCAAGACTTCCCTTCTGTAAATCCATGTTGGCTATCTCCCATTAAATCATGTTTATATGTTCTATGATAATGGTTTCCATGATTTTTCCCAGCACTGAAGACAGGCTGACTAGTCTTTAGTTTACTGGATCACCTCTGGAGCCCTTTTTAAATATTAGGGTTACATTGGCCACATTCCAATCTTCAGGTATGATGGATGATTTTAATGTTAGGTTACAAATTACTTGTAATAGTTCATGCTGCCTCTTACATTCTCCTAGCACTCTCTACCATCCCCAACATTCCCTAATTCACTTCCCTTCACCGCAGCATGGCACTGACCCTGGAAGCAAAAGAGCAGGGGCATGCAACCCAACGTTAACTGTTAACTGGTTCCCCCTTGTTTATTGTAAACCGGTACGATAAGACCTGGTCTTGAGCATCGGTATATTAAAAGAATTTAAATAAAATAAATAAATAAATAACGTGCTGCATGCTGATGTCTTGCTCCTCTTTGCAAGAAGAACAAGGGAGGGGATCAAGGGCAATGGGAAGAGGATAGATTTGCTGTTACCGCTATTGCTGCTTCTGATTGGACCTAGCTGCTGGTATCCTGTAGCAATTAATTCCCTATCAAGGACTGAATTTTGTGGGCTTAATACACTCGTACAGGTAATTAGGGGCCTTGCTTAAGAGTACAGGCTGGGGTGTGGGTTTCAATAAGCAATGGAAAATGTGTAACATAAAAATACATTTATGCATCAATAAAAATGTTCCACATCCAATTATATTTATATATAGAAGAAAGCCAAAATTTTGAAGTGCAATTTATATTTCTCAGAATCAGGGCAGAAACTGCAAGGGTAGCTGAGGAGGCAATTCTATTTCTTCATCAGAAGATGTCAGCAGCAATATGAATCTTGGGGCTGGACAGAAGTCTATTTCTAATTTTTAAGCTAGATTGATTGGTTCTTTAACAGCCAATGAGCATACAGCTCAGTTTTGCATACAGAACAGCTCTAGAAATCTTCGCAGGCACAATCAGGTTTCTTCAGCTAATTAAATCACACAGCAAGGGAGCATAAGGTTTGTTGATTATTCATCAGAAAGTCAATTATGCTGTAACAGCCAAATTATGTGGTTTCTCCTTGGCAACATGGGAGCCTAGGGGCACTGAATAGAGGATATAGTTCAAAACTGGATCTAGTCTTCAAATGCATACCAAACTGGCCCCTGAGTATCTCCATACGCCTGCTCCTACACTCCCATGAGACCTTTGATCCTCCCTCTCCTTTCACATCCGTTATTCCATGGTAGGCAGCTCCAGTCCTGGAGTACCACAAACAGGTCTGGTTTTTGGAACATCCATGATGAATATACATGAGATTTGCATACAGTGGAGGCAGTGCATGCAAATATGCCTCTTGCCAGTCATAACATCTTGAAAACCAGACCTGTTGGTGGTTCTGCAGGACTGCTGTTACAGGGAAAACAACCTCATCCATCCAGCTGCTTAACTGTGCATTAGCTCTCTTGCATATTTATGCTTTGCCTGATAAAAGCGGCTTGCAGAAGAGGCTGGGGGAGGGTCAGGGCAAGAAAGTAAACAGTTGACTTTCTTGCCCCTCTCAGCAGTGAAGGCAGAACTGTGTCCAAGATAAGACATTCATGCCTGTTCATGGTTGCTCAGGGCTGAGATGAGCCTTTTCCCATCAATAAGCAGGCTAAATTAGTCATGCTGTCAGGGACATCCTCCAGACAGCCCCTAGGTGGCGCTTCTCTCCAAGTATACAGAGCTTTGACACTGTGCACCTGCCCGATTACCAATCTTCAGTCTTTTTTCTTCCCTGTTGCTAGCCACACGTGGATTATCTTCTCTCTGTTCTCCTTAGCATCTTTCATGCAGGTGAAAACCCACAACAGCACTTTTAAGTGCTATCATGGCTTTCTCATTGCCAGGATTTAAATACTGCCAGTGTGGCAAAGTTATGTCCATAACAGATGGGCATAGCTATTGCTGCCTCAGCCCACAGCATGATTAGGCCAGTTGCAGGGACCGTGGGAGGATGTCACCCAAAGGCAATGGGCTCAGAAAATCACAAATTGCGGGAAGAGGAGAGATTGACTGGTTGCTATACCCCCCTGTCAGAGCATCTGTCCTCACACTCGTCCCAGGGGCCAAAGACCCACCGTGCCAAGCAGGGCAGGAGAGTCCTCTTTGGGCTCACAGGGCAGTAAGAAAAAGAGCTGAGTAGGGCACCCACATACACACACAGCACTCAAGCTTCCCCATGCCAAGATAAAATGGGCATCGGGGAATGTGCCAGTCAAAACTACACCAAAAACAGCATCGCCAGCCACAAGCAGTGTTGTGTCGTGCATAGTTTTCCCTGTCCAGCCCCAAGATTCATATTGCTGCTGACATCTTCTGATGAAGAAATAGAATTGCCTCCTCAGCTACCCTTGCAGTTTCTGCCCTGATTCTGAGAAATATAAATTGCACTTCAAAATGTTGGCTTTCTTCTATATATAAATATAATTGGATGTGGAACATTTTTATTGATGCATAAATGTATTTTTATGTTACACATTTTCCATTGCTTATTGAAACCCACACCCCAGCCTGTACTCTTAAGCAAGGCCCCTAATTACCTGTACGAGTGTATTAAGCCCACAAAATTCAGTCCTTGATAGGGAATTAATTGCTACAGGATACCAGCAGCTAGGTCCAATCAGAAGCAGCAATAGCGGTAATAGGCTTCCCTGTAACAGCAGGAAGAGCCTGGACTCGAAGCACATGACACAGTGACTCATGCCTTGCAACCACCATGCACCCAGGCATGGGCTACCTGAAAGGAAAGCGACGCATAAATATGACGCATATGCCTCGCAGTACCTGACTATGATGCACAGCAGCTCAGCATTGACTCCAATACAGGAGCAAGCGAAGCATTCACAGAAGACTTCTCAAAAATGGACTTCCCACACATCTCTCATGCTGGAGTATGACCCCCAAGTAGTGCTCCTGCCGGAAGTGCTGGGCTTCAAGGTGACTAAAGTGGAACCCCCTTCAAATGACCAACATTCTGGGAGATCCTCAGGCTCATCCCCGAGGATCCACTCTGACATGTCCTCAGTATTGAAGAGAAAAATGCACTCCCCTCAGCTGCAGGAGCCCCTAACAAAAAAGCACAAGATGTCGCAAAGGGACCAGGACCCATCAGAGGGCCCGATTCCAACATACTCTTGGTAGCAGTGCATCCAAGGGCCAAAATGGCTAAAACCAAGAAGGGTGTGGGAAGTGTGGAAACCCCCACCACACTAAAGAAGATGCAGCCAGCCCATCGAGTCACAGGTCTGGCTTTGCAGGCAATGTTCCAATTCTCCATGATTTTACTGAACTTCACATCACTGGAAGGTATCAGGACCTCCCATCACCTAGCCCCTCCCCACCTTCGCTGGAGAATTCCGTCTCCAACTCAGGATAACAATCTTCAAAATGAGCCATAGGGAACTGCGCTGCAATTTTCTCCATCACTGGATTCAGAGCCACAGCACTCTCCACCACCATCTCTGGGTTCCTCAATGGGAATCCCATCAGACCTACCAGAACCGTATTCGTCCCCAAAAGACTTATCCTACTTAGAGTTCATCGAGAATATAGGAGCCCTTTTAAAAATTGACTAAGAATGTGCCGGACCCAAGATCAGAAGTCTTGGGTATCTTAAAGATCTTTGATGTCCTGGCTGAACCCACAGCCTTGCCTTCCATTCAGTACTTGATGTGGTAATGGACAAGACATGGCAGTCCCCATTCTCAGGACCATAGACATCTAGGAAGACAGAGCTCAAGTTCTGTATGAGGAAGTCCCATACTATGGGTAAGTACAAGTCCTTCATGCTTCTGTGGTCATCGAATCAGCAATGAAAAAAGCGAAGTCGTCGCAACTTATCCAGGTACCAACAATAGATACCTGGGTGAGTTTGCCACCTGGAAGGTCTTCCGGCCATTGTTGAATCTTCACATTTAACATCCCCGTTTTAAATCACTCAATACTTATATGATTGTTTACAACCAATCAAGCGGCGTGTCTCACCTGGACTGTCGGGCATCTCCTTACCGCAACCTCTCTCTGATTTGGAAGAGGGCTTGTGACACCTTAGGACAATGTACAAGGCATTTGAAACAGCCCTCACTTCAGCGATGTCCATAGCGGCCCGGCAGATTGCCTGGTTAAGAGCCAGCGCCATATGTGATGACACTATGTAAAGGCAATATTTTATTTAGAGACAGGCTTAGAGAAACTCTCTCAACTAAAAGAACAAAAATGGCAATCCTAGCCCTGGTTTCTCTAGCAGAACAACAGCCCTCAACCAGGAAATTTTACCTGGCTTACAGGAAGTCCTATTACTAGAGACGCCCCTTCAGGCCATATGCATCCTACCTCCCACCAGTATATCAACCGCCCAGACAGCAGCCACAACAGTCATAGCCCAGAGCTAGGCCAAGAGACCGTCAGCAGAGACAATCACAAGTCAACAACCAAAAGCCACAGCAGGATTTTTGAAAAAGGCCACAGTTATCAGTGAGAGGCAGATCGTCGTAAGTTTTATCACTCTTGGGAAGCAATCACATCAGACTCTTGGGTATTAAGCATCATCCGCAAGGGATACAAATTAAATTTCAGAAAGAATCCATGCCTCCACATCTGGTTCCCACCAAACGAAACCAGGGACAGGTGCGGCTATTGCAGGAGGTGGTGGACTCAGTTTTAGCAGGAAATCCAGAGAACCTCTGCGCTACCACAGCAAGGGTTTCTATTCCCGATACTTCCTTATTCCGAAAAAAACTGGGGGGCTCCACCCGATTTTAGATCTGCGGGCCCTCAACAAGCAAATTCGGAAAGAGAAATTCAAGATGACATCCCTCAAATCCAGATAGATCTCAAGTCCTCTTAAAATCTTTAATATTATAAAAGGATAGACAGACTACGGCCGAGTTTCACCCGCTTTCATGGGGCTGCATCAGGGGCTGTATGCACAATATATTATTCATTGTATGTAGTTCTTGTTCAAAATAGGAAACATGAGGTCATATGTTTCAGTCAAATAACCGATAGGTACTTTTTTTGAGTAATGAAGTCTGTCGCCTTATCCAGTCTGTGTTTCTAGGTCAATGCGCAGCACTACCAATACAAGGTTCTCCCCTTTGGACACTCGTCTGCCCCTTTTCACCAAAAGTCTAGCAGTGGCCCACCAGAGGAAAAATGGAATTCAGCTGTTCCCTTATCTGATTAGCTTCTAGTACTGTCACAGGCGACTACCCTTCAAGCACAATTGATGGACACGATAGGTTGTTTATAAAACCTGGGATTCATAATAAACCATGAGAAGTTAAGCCTTCAACTGACAAAACTCTCTAGTTTATAGGGCCAAGCATAAATACTATCATGCAGTGAACAGATCTTCTCAACTATTTGTCTTTCAACCTGATTGCGCTAGGTTTACTGGTGCCAAAAAGGACTTTGTCAAATTGGATATCACACTGCATTCACACTTCTGTTACTCAAAGTGCTCAGAGCTCTCGAATCCAGTTGAGGCACATCAGGTGAGAGCCGTAGCAGCTTCAACTGTGCATCTCCACATGGTTCCATTGCTGGACATCTGTTAAGATAACCACGTGCTCATCTTTACTTACTTTCACATCACACTATTGTCTTGACCAGCAGACAACTTTGGCTGCCGCACTGGGCTCAGCAACATTATGGTACTGGACAGAAGATGAGGCTGTTCACAGCAGGGCGGGTTGTGCATACAATGGACTATTATCTATGTGAAGGGTAGCCATCCCCCTACTTCAGCATACATCACAACCCTAAGCTGTGGACTCCCAGATAGCATGGCTAATTCAGCCTTCTTATCCACTGGAAAAAAAAGCTAGTTTGCTTATCATAAGTAGTGTTTTCCATAGATAGCAGGATGAAATAGCCATCTTCCTACCTCCCTGGATAGCCTCTTCATACTCACTGCAATAGATAAGCTATCTTAAGGACTGAGGAGGACTGGTAACATGTGGGAAGAACCTCGCAGGTGCACATAGGCAAAGCGCTGTATACTTAGAGAGAAGCTCCACCTAGGGGCTGCCCAGAGGATATCCTTGACAGCATGGCTAATTTATCCGCTATCTATGGAAAACACCATTTATGGTAAGCAAACTTGCTTTTCTCAGCTCACCCAGGGTGGGGACCAAGAACACAATATCTTTTCACCTAAGACTATCTCTGAGACCTCCAGCCAGAGAGGTTATATACATTTATTAATGTACCCAAAGCAAGTTGAAATTTGATATGTTTATAGCCACTAATAATGTAGAGCTTTAGTTAGTATAAACCAATGCTGAAAAGTTTGTAGCAGATGCTGAATGTGGTTCTCAGATCAGGAGCACTTATTTTTTATTTGGTATTTTTATTCTACCTTTCATGGCTGATGTAAAGCAGTTGTACAGATCATCCTTATATATATATATATATATGAAATGGATATTTTACAGTAAGTTAAGTATGTAGGATGAATGAGGTGCAAGTGTTGATCCGAGGTAATTCGAATTTTAAAGGTTGTTTGATATAAATAATGAAACAGCACTTGATTTAATTTTTTATTTATTATTATTTAAAAGTGTTTGTATACCGCTTTTACAAACAATGTTTAATCAAAACGGTTTACATAAGTATCTTAAAATTAAATTTAAAAGAAAAGAAAATCATAATATTACAAAAAGTATAAAAATAAACTTAAAAATAAAAATCAGCTAACATAATTCTAATAAAAAATAAATAATGTATAATATAAAATATAAGATATACGGTGCCATGTAAGTAAATGTAAAAAATCAGTTTGGTTCTGTTATTTAGTAGGTGTAATTTTAATTAATAAATTAATAATTGCACAATAAATAAGTGAAGGGGTTCAATTTTTTTTTTATTATTTATATATATGCATACATCGTGTAAATCTTCACACACGTGTACATTTTTCAAATTCTGTCTGAAAAATTAAAATCTTCCACCTTATTTTCCCATTCCTTTCCTAATACAACCTAATCTTCTATTTTCTTTTTTTAACCACAGCTACACATAGAGCTGAGGATTTCAAAGTTATCCATAGTAACTCAAAGATCCTTTTCCTGGTTGGTGACACGAGATGGAATCCATCATGTACCTGTAGTTTGGTTTATTCTTCATTTTATGCATAACTTTGTACTTGTCCAATTCCCCCATCTCAAAATGTTCTCTGATAATTTTGTGTCATTTCTAAATATTATCATCTCACTTGTTGCTTCCTTTGCCAGGGCATGTATTAAAGCACTGGTCCCACTACAGCATCCTAGGCCCTCCACTATCTACCTACTTCTCTTCACTGATGGAAATGATCATTCAGTCCTACTGTGCCCTATCCTTTAGCCTGTTGCCAGTCCACAAAAAGGACATTGCCCTCCATCTCATGACTTTAATTTCTTGATGAGACTTTTACATTACATCAACTGTCTCACCCTTGTCCACATGGTTATTAACACCTTCAAATAAATCTTACAGATTTGTAAGGCAGAACTTTACTTTGCTAAATCCATGTTGGCTCTGCCCCTTTAATCTGTGTCTATGCAAATGACTAGTAACTGTTGTTCAGAGTAGCTTCTACCATTTTATTTGGCACGGACATCAAGCTCACAGGTCTGTAGTTTCTTGAATCGCCCCAGAGCCCTTTTTAAAAATGGAGTTTACATTAGTAACCCTCAAATCCTGTAACTGACTTGAATGAGAATTTGGAAATTATTAGTACACATGAACATAAGACTTGCCATACTGGGTCAGACCACAGTCCAAGCCCAGTATCCTGTTTCCAACAGTGGCTAATTCAGATCACAAGTAATAAGTCTGCAATATCATTTTTTAGTTTTCAAAACTCAGGTATATACCATTTGGTCCCACTCCTTTGTTATTCTTTATTTATTTGTTTTACATTCCACCTTTCAGACACTTCAAAGTGGATTACATGCAGGTACTGTAAGTATTTCCTGTCCCTAGAGGGCTGACATATAAGTTTTCACCCAAGGCAGTGAATAGTGACATGACTTGCCCAAGGTCAGAAAGAAGTTAAGAACATAAGAACTTGCCATACTGGGTTAGACCGAGGGTCCATCAAGCCCAGTATCCTACAGTGGCCAATTCAAGTCACAAGCACCTGGTAAGATCCCAAACAATAAATAGATTCCATGCCGCTATCCCACAGTAATAAGTAGTGGTTATTTAAGTGTACTTGATTAATAAGTATGACTTCTCCACCAGGTTATCTGTCCAAACCTTTTTTAAATCCAGCTACGCTAACTACCACATCTTCTGGTAATGAATTCCAGAGCTTAACTGCAGGATGATAGTTTTCACACAAGGGTGTCATCAGATGAGCCTGCTGCAGAAAACTTAAGTAAAGTTTCTAGAAACTTTGACTAGGCACACAGAGCATGCCCAGCACACTCTATACCAGTGGTCCCCAAACCTGTCCTGGAAGGCCACCAGCCAGTCGGGTTTTTGGGATATCCTCAATGAATATGCATGAGAGAAAATTTGCATGCACTGCCTCCATAACATGCAAATTTTCTCTCATGCATATTCATTGAGGATATCCCAAAAACCCGACTGGCTGGTGGCCCTCCAGGACAGGTTTGGGGACCACTGCTCTATACCATGCCTCCACGTAGGGTCCCTCTCTTCAGTCATTTTTTCCTCAGAGCTGTGAGCTTCACAGTTTGAGCTCTAAAATCTTGGCTTTTTGCCTTATGAAAAACTTTGCTATTTGTGAGTGGGGTTCACAATCCTTTTCTTTGGTCCATCACTGGGTCCCTCTCAGTGCCTTCCCGTAGTGTCCACCGTCAGTGTTTTCGGCGTTCGGGTACGTTTCATTTCGTAGTTGGTTTCCTCCATGGTGGTGTCGTCTCAGTTGCCTCCGGCTATCGATGCCTGCCTCCATCATTCCGTCCTTCTTCCCTTTTGTTTCACCCCGTTAAGACCACATCCATTTTTTCCCAGAGGACCATGTCGATCACAGATTCTCATGCTGAATGCATCCTGTGCCTGGGGGCATCACCTTACATCTGGGGTTGCCGCTTGTGCGCCAAGACATCGAAGGGACATCTGCTTTAACTTGACAAGTTGGATCACTTCTTCAGATTGAAGTTGTCCGAGCCAGCGGCATCAAAGGACCTCAGAGCTGCACCAATGGACATCATTTATTTATTTATTTTATTTATAGATTCTTTTATACCGCGGTACATATAGTTATACATCACCTCGGTTTACAGTTAAACAATAATTTAGCAACAGGCTTTACATAAAACAGTTTAAAAGTAAAACATTTAACAGCAACAGGCTGTTCATGCCATCGACAGCTGTGGGACCATCTGTTCAAATAAGATCGCCGGTGGATAGGGGCGCCAGAGATCAGCCGTTGTCAATCTCCAGGCCGAGGACACCAGGTTTCATCGTCCTCTATCTCAGCAGAGGGGAAGGACTGGGCTGAGCATTGAGGGAAGCCTATGAAGCATCAGCACTGGTCCCTGTCAATGCACAGTGCTGGGCACAGAGATGCACCGGCTTTTGCCGTGATGCCCCTGAAATGACCCCATAGCGAGAATCGCCCATCTTCCATCAATGCCCGGGGTCCGCAACAGTCTCTACCCATCCTGGTGCCAGTCACAGATCCCCCTCGTGGGTCTGAGGAAGATCTGGCTACCTCTCCTTCCTTCCTCTCAGTCAGTGGTGGCATTGGCAACATTCAAGGAGGAGCTGGAGCATGAGTCCAGCTGGCAGTAGAGCAGGCACTGCAGGACTTTGGTCCTGTGGCACTGACAGCACCGGAGCAATGCCACCCATCCTCATACTGCTTCTTGATAAGCTCAATGTGCTCATCGGTGTATTATCTACCCAGCTGGGGCACTGAGGCCTCCCCTACTGCTACAGTGGTTGTCAGGTCTTCCTCAGAGGAAGCTCCCCAAGGTCGGCAGAGACGCCGAGGCCTGTAGACCCCCATCCAGTTCCATCAGTGCCTGTACCTCTGGACATAGGCCAACCACCTAGGACCCTATCCCCTGTAGCATACCGTGAGGATGAGGGACCCTATGACCCCTAGGGGGGATAAGCAGATGGAGTCCTCCTCTGAGAATTCAATAGACTGTCAGACCCTTCTGCTCCAGATGAGCGAAGGAAGTCTCCACCTGAGGACTTAACCTTCGCAGGTTTTGTGAGGGTGGTGGAGGAGGCTATCCCATTCCAGCTTTTGAATGAGGAAGATGCAGACACAAAATGCTTGATTCTTCAGTCTGTGGAGCCTCCAAGGGAGATTGTGGTGGTCCTGGTGCACAAGAACCTTAAGAAGTTGCTGCTGAGGATGTGGGAACACCTCTTCACAGTGCCTCCTGTGAATAAGAAGGTGGACGGGGTTCACCTCATCCAGAAGGTTGCCAGCTTCAATAAGTATCAGCTGCCCCACTAGTTGGTGGTGGTCAAATCCACCCTGAAGAGAGCCAAGTGCTCTTGGACCCATTCCTTGGTGGCCAAGGGGAAGGACCAACTTCCTCCTGCTCTTGGGAGGAAGATGTTCCAAGGCGCCTTGCTTATTGCCCACATCGCTGCCTACCAGCGCTATATGAGCCAATATTCGTGAAACATCCGGAAGCAGGTGCAGGAGGTGGCCGAGCAGCTGCCTCAACAGCAGCAAGACATCCTCATGGCACCGGTGCCCCAAGGGTCTGAAGAGTGGAAAACATTAGGTCCGTGTGACCTACGATGTTTTTGAGATGGCATTTAAGGTGTCGGCAGTGGGAATCGGCACCCGCAGAAAGGAATGGCTGCAGGCCTTGGATCTCCAACCAGAGCTAGAAGAATGGCTCACTAACATGCCATGCACTGGAGAGAATCTCTTCAGAATGTAAGGGATACTGTGGCCAACTCCAGGACCATCATGAAACCCTCCAACAGTTCTCCACCAATACTCTGAACCCGGCCTCCTCCTCCAGGAAGTCATTGAGGCCAGAGCCAAGGAAGTCTTTTGCTAAAGGAAGTACTTTCCTCCTCCTCGATCCTGTCAACACCAACAGAGCTCCCATAGCCATCCCAGGCAGCAGAGAGCTCCCAAGCCCCAGCCAGCTTCTCAGTCAACTCTGGGGACGGGGTTTTGACTGGGCTGTAGAGAGCATAAGCCAGTTGATGTACCTGGGATGATGGACCCTCCAGTCGGGAGCAGGCTGCAGTTCTTTGCGAACCAGTAGCCCAGTATAACCTCAGACCAGTGTGTTTTATCCATAGTCTGGCAGGGGTACCAATTTAATCTATTGGGTGTCCCCTAAATTGCCCTCCATGCCAATTTTGTTTACCTTTCTCTTTTTTCATAGTTGTTATCCCTTGTTAACAATTTTCATTGTTATTAATGTTACATGTATTTAACAAAGGTAACTTTTTTCCTGCATCTCCTGTTTTAATGTAAACCGGTATGATTTGTATATTATACAAGAATGTCTGTATATAAAAATTAAAAAAAAAAATAATAATAATATTGGGGGCCTGTAACGCATCAGGAGATGCTACAAGAGGAGTTCTCCTCCCTTTTAACGACCAGAGCGGTCGAGCCCGTTCCACCAGATCAAAGAAGATGGAGAATCTACTTCAGGTACTGCCTGATTCCAAAGAAAACAGGATGACACCATTTCATCCTAGACCTTTCCTCATAGGGCATGGAATGGCTGCCCTATGAGGAAAGGCTACAGACGTTAGGGCTTTTCAGTTTGGAGAAGAGATGACTAAGGGGGGATATGATATGTCTACAAAATCATGAAAGGACTTGAACAAGTTAATGTAAATCGGTTATTTGCTCTCTCAGATAATAGAAGGACGAGGGGGCACTTCATGAAGTTAGCAAGTAGCTCATTTAAAAGAAATCAAAGAAAATTGGTTTTCACTCAGCAAATAGTTAAGCTCTGGAATTCATTGCCAGAAGATGTGGTTACCGTTTAAAAAAGGTTTGGATAAGTTTCTAGAGAAAAAAAAATCCATAAACTGCTATTATGGTAATTAATAAGCAATAGTAGCTTGTGATTTATCTAATGTTTGGGTACTTGCCAAGTACTTATAACTTGGATTGGCCACTGTTGGAAGCAGGATGCTGGACTTGATGGACCCTTGGTCTGACCCAGTATGGCATATCTTATGATCTTCCATTCTAAAAAAGATAAGTTTAAGATGGTTTCCCTGGGCCCCTTGATCTCCCTTTTGCAAAAAGGGAATGGCTATGCTCCCTCAAACTGAAGAAGGCATACACCCAATATCGAGATATTCCCTGGTCACAGGAAGTACCTCCAATTTGTGGTGGAAAAACAGCACTTCCAGTATTGGGTGTTGTGTTCAGGCTCACATCCGCCCCACTGGTCTTCACAAAATGCCTCGCCATCGTAGTGGCGCACCTCCGCACCAACTGGGAGTGCATGTTTCCCATATCTGGATGATTTGCTGCAAGAGCACATCTCAAGCAGGGACCACCAGGTCCATTGCTTGACCATTTGGGTGTTGGAGTCACTAGGGTTTGTTCTCAACTAGACAAAGTCCCATCTCAGTCCATCACCTCCATTGGACTTCATTTGAGCCCTGCTAGACACAGCTTAGGGCAGGACCTTGCTGCCATGCCAGAGGTCCATCGCCTTGGCGCCCATTGTGGCAGAAATTCAACAAAACCAGCAGGTATAAGCCTGGCACATGTTGAGGCTATTGGGCCACATGGCTGTGACCATCCATGTCACTCCCTTGGCACACTTGCATATGTGCCAGACCACTCAGAGCCTTCAGGATTACAGTTACCCAATCTCTCAAGAACTCCTTGACCTGGGGAGCGGATACTTTCCCATCTGGAATGGGGGATTTTATTTCGGAACCTCCCTACTCAAATTGTGCTAACTATAGATGCATCTACCCTGGGGTAGGGAGCTCATGTAGATGGGCTTCGCCCCCAGGGACTGTGGTCCACTCAGGAACATTCTTGTCAAATAAACTTCCTGGAGCTCCAGGCAATCAGGTACGCACTATGGGCTTTTAGAGAGCAGCTGTCCAACAAAGTTGTCCTGATCCAGACCGACAACCAAGTAGTCATGTGGAATGTCTACAAACATGGAGGCATGGGATCGTACCTCCTGTCAGGCAGAGGTCCAACTCTGGTCATGGGCTCTGTCCCATGGGATGGTGCTTAAGGCCATGCACCTGGCCGGAATGGACAGAGTGGTAGCGGACAGGCTGTGTTGAGCCTTCAGACCCCACAAGTGTCCCTGGACCAGGGGGTAGTGAATCAGATATTCCACCTCTGTGGAAGCCCAGACATAGATCTGTTCACATCCCCCTGCAACAGGAAGGTGCCTTGGTTCTGCTCCCAGTACAGATCAATCTGCAAACCAGCCTCAGACGACCTTGCCCATCACTGGAGCAAGGATCTTCCAATGCATATCCTCAGATTCCATTAGTAGCAGAGACTCTTGAGACTTTGTGAGGATAGAGGGACTATGATCCTCATAGCCCAAGACAGATCTGGTTTCCACTCCTGCGGGAGCTGTCCATCCAAAACCAATCACCCTGGGGACTTCCCAGATCTCATCACGCAAGAACAAGGCAGGCTGCAGCATCCCAACCTCCAGGCCCTGTCACTCACAGCCTGGATGTTGAGAGGTTAATTCTGCAGCCGTTTGATCTGTCAGAGGATGTCGCTCAGGTCCTGGTGGCTTCTAGAAAATCTTCCATTAGAGAGTCCTGTGGACTGAAGTGGAGGTTTTCCATGTGGTGCGAGAATGCCCTATATTCTTTCTCCTGCCCCACACAAAAACTGATCATCTTCTACATCTATCGGAGGCTGGCTTATAAATGAACTCTGTCAGGGTTCATCTCAGTGCAATTGGCGCATATGACGATGTAGGTGATATGCCCATCTCTATACAGGCTATAGTTGTACATTTCATGTGGGGCCTGTTTCAACTGGAGCCTCTCCTAAGGCCACCCACTGTGATTAACGACCTCAAACTGGTGTTAGCTCAGCTGATGAAAGCTCCTTTTGAGCTGCTTTGCACCTGCAACCTGAAGTACCTGACCTGGAAAATCAAGTTTTTGGTGGCGGTCACTTCAGTGCACAGGATCAGCAAGCTCCAGGACTTATCCACCTTATACTATGTTTTATGACAGTTATCTTGCGTACGCACCTTAAGTTCCTGCTTAAAGTGGTGACTGATTTCCATCTCAACCAATCAATAACCCTGCCAATATTCTTTCCCAGGCCCCATTCACACCAAGGCGAACAAGTAATGCACAGTTTGGACTGCAACTGAGCCTTAGCCTGTCTGGAGGGGTCAGAAGCCCATAGACAGTCCATCCAACTTTGTTTCTTTTGATAAGAAAAGGTTGGGCATTGCTGTTGCCAGACAGACACTATCCAATTGGCTAGCAGATTGCATCTCCTTCTGTTATGTTCAGGCAGGACTGCATCTTGGGGGTCATGTCAAGGTTCATTCTGTCAGAGTCATGGCAGCATCGGTGGCCTACTTGCGAGCAGTTCCTGAAGAGAGCTACAAGGCTGCAATGTGGAGTTCTCTCCCCACATTCACATCTTTTTACTGTCTGGGTAGGGATGGCCAACTGGTTTAACCAGTCTGTCCTCCGGAAACTGATTGAGGCGAAGAACCCAATTCTCCCACCCTAGGGGCCACTGTTTGTGTTCAGGGTGTCTCCCTCTCTGTTACCAACAGCACCAGTGGTGTTGTGCCAGTTGGCATTTGGTTAGGTGTCTGTTGGTCTCCTTTTGTGTTAGTCCCTTGTTACAGGCTCCTCCCTATGATCCTGTTTGGCCTCAGAGAAAGAGTTGCTTACCTGTAACATGTGTTCTCAGAGGACAGCAGGATCTTAGTCCTCACAAAACCCACCCATTACCCAGCACAGGTGGGTTTCTCTTATTTTATCATAATTCTATGTTACCAGACTGGAGGGACCCCACCTGGATGAGTGGTAAGGGACATGTAGGCATTCTTTGTGTGCTTACTCAGTTCCTAGAAACTTTGACATGTTTTCCACATTGGGCTCTATCTGATGTCACCCATGTGTGAGGGGTAACATCCTGCTGTCCTCTGAGACCCCCTGTTACAGGTAAGCAACTCTGCTTGCTCCAATTTGTTTTGAATGTGCCCCTTACTAATTCCAAGGAGTGCGCCCTAGCCTTTAGTTATTTATTCATTCAAAAAATACAATTTACATTTACCCATTCTGTTCCTGATTCAGTATCATTTGCTTCTAATGTAGGTATCTCTCCCACTAAGGACTGAAGCAAAGAATTTATTTTGTTTTTCTGCTATGGCCTTGTCTTCCCTGGTCACCCCTTTGTCATCGAGTGTAGTGTTTTCTCAACCACAATTTCTGCAGAGCAATGGTCAGTGCAGGAGGATAGGGAGGAAGTATACACGGCCTTGTGCCCTGCACTACAGCCTATAATTTTTTTCCTAATGTTCCTTCTGCACCTTAAGTTCTGTGATGATAGTCAAAATTGCTAGCTAAAAGAATATAGGGGTTGTTTTTTTTCTTTAAATAGTCTACCCCTGCTTTATAAGAATGAATTATTTTCAAATGCTTAGATAGCTGTTGCTTTGAGGAGCTCACAGTGGTTGAAAGGAGACAGAACAATCACAACCCAAGAAGTTAGAAGATACAGACTATTAAACCATACAGTTGTCTTTCCCTGACAAACTGGAGGCCTAACCACTAATTCTTTGGGCCTCAATTTTTTCTTAAATGGTAATGAATCAATTGGAATGTGTCCAAATTTTGGCATATGCCCTATTTTTTTTTCATCTGTTAAAAACACAAATAGTAATTTTGCAATAAAAATTGCAGAAAGAGATCCTATTTAACTTCTATACCATGTAGAGGTTGTAAGATTTTTCATTTTGAGATAGTTAGAAACAGATCAGGTGTGCCTAAATGTTTGCACACAACTATATTAAACAGCTACCACCCAACTGCCTTAAATTTGTATTTCTAGGAAAAACCATGTTTGGAAGGCAGTAATAAAATTGACATGCACTAGATCTGGCCATTCTATATTTGCTATCTTGAACTTTTATGATACATTTATAAATATAAACCATTGCATGCAAGGTAATCTGCCCCAGGGACTAATATCAAATTGCAGGGCATTAGCTTTATAAAAACCATTCCCAAAATTTCACAAGTTTTTAGTAGAGGGCAATAACTGCTTGTCATCTGCACCACTGAAAATATTTCAGAGTACCAAAAGCTACAATTTGTTTTAAAGAAGCATACATCCCTAGTACTACCAATAACATAGTAGCAAATATGTTCATTGTAATTCATGACATTTTATTTGAAGATTTGTACTGAAACACTCATGTATGTCAAAATGCCATTTGTTACAAGAAATATCTTTCTGAATATTGCACCAAAGATTGATTTCCATTTTCCTTCCCTTTACCACTCCTATACATTGCACTTAAGAGATGGATGGATTTTCAATATTCAAATTATAATCATTAGCAATTACAATAGAAGGAAACTATAGACACTGACAAATTCCATAGAATGTGAATGGATATGTAAACCATGTGTCTAGTAGTTATAAAGAGATGTTACCTTAGAATTGAAGAACAGGACTGAATGAGTATCACAATCTGTGCTTTACTGAATGTTACAAGAGCTTAACTTACTTAGCTGTTATGTTTTTGGTTTCCTTACTTGATGTAATACTTAATAGATCTGCCAAAAAGAAAGACCTGCTTACTAAACATTGTTTTAATGTAGACATTATCAAACAGAATGAGTACTGAGTAATCTGTGTTTATTTGTAAAAGAATATTTATGATTCCCAAAGAATAGAATAGCTAAAGGGAATCATAATAAATTATATAAAATGTCAAGGCAATCTTTCAAGAACTTAACATTTTAGAAGTACACTTGGTTTCTTCTCTTGTATTTTTCCCCCATTAAGTTACAATACTGTCACCAGCATTTCTTACATCAAACTGAGAAGTGAAAAAGTTTTAATTTGAACACACCATTACAAAAAAAATTATGTATAGGGATCACAATGAAAGAAACTGACAAACTAAGCTTAAACTTCATACAATTAGTCATATTTTTACCATTTTTTGTGCAGCCTTTCAGGTTATCAGAAAGTCTTGGAAATAAAGCAGCTGTATATTTCTTCTCAAATCCTCAAAGTTGTATTCTTGAAAAGAGGAAGTGTGCAGGGCCCTTGTTCTGCTGAACAGTGCCAGCTGTAGGCTGCAGAGGGCAGGATTGTAAACCAGTGTTTCCCAACCTTTTCAAGCCTGAAGCACACCTACATTAACAAAAATCTTGTTTGGCATACCAAACAGGTAGTGCAGACATGGAGAAAACTCACATGAGCAAAAGAAGAGCCAGGAAAGTACTTCAAGTCCCACTAAGCTCTCCTTCAAATTTTAAAACAAAGGAAGAAGGGGGTAGAGACACACACAAACTGATACATGTGCCTGAGCTTGAGACCAACATGGAGACAGCAACTGACCCAGAATCCTCTGCTTTCTTAGCCTTTCTGGCTATGTGAACTTCAAATGTCTTACTGAGCCCGACCTGCAGGAATTCCAAGGACATCTGGACAGCAGTTGAAGCTGGCAACAATTTGTGATGCCTAATTATAGGGTCACAAAAGCAGAAGACAATGGTTGGAACTTCAGGCTACACTGTCACTACAGGGGCATCTGTAAACACAGCCTAAGATGTGATAATTGCCCTGACCGACAAGATTCTAACAAAACAAAGGACTATCTAAAGAGTGATGGTAAATGGGCCCCACCTTGGAGAAATAATCAGGGTAGTTTAGGGATAATCTATCATGCTGTTGACATGACAATAGATGTAAATGATGCTCGAGGTTGTCACACACTTCCAGAATTTCTGATCTAGTACTGTATTTTACCTATAAAAGAAGGATCAATTCATGTATACAAGGAGATGCTGGTGGTCAGTTTGTCAGAGAAAGGGCATCCAGCATCTCCCAAGAATACTTATATTGATCAATAAAAATTATACTTTCTACAAAATCTGTTCTTGTATCCCAGGATAAGCGTCATAAAGCATAATTTGACCAATTAACAAAACCCATCTTAGTGGGGACCAGCTCCCTCTATATACAAGTACGTAAATCAATGTTTTATTGGTGCAGACAGCTGGCTCAGATATCTTGCCTGCATGTGGCTGCCAGAGCTTTTTCACAGCTTCTGCTACCAATGCTCAATGCACTCTCTCCCCATCTCATTCAGCTTGGGGATAAGACAGGCAAGAAAGACAAGGAGGTACTATGTGCAATGTGTGTACTGTAGAAAGCAGGGCACAGCTCTCTGTGCCTGCATGCTGCCCATTTATTACCACAAGTTGGGGCTCATGGTGCAGTTAGGAAGAGGTGGCATGCACAATTACACCTTATCAGAAAGGAGCTCCTACATGTTTAAGAGCCAACACTGGTGTTTCTTATTGCTGAGAGCAAAGCCCAGGTTCTGGCCTGGGCCCGACCATCAGGCAGTGGTAATCTTTCCATGACATACCTGATCAGCTTTGAAAGTACACGGGTTGGGAAATAATGCTGTAAGCCCATGTGCGCCCACAGTTCTTAAAACAACTCTTTTTACACAGCAACCCATAGGGAAGACATAGGGCTGCACTAGCTCTTGGTCCCACCTACAACACAACCCCAGTGCTGACTCTGGTCAGCAGCGCACGGATCAGCTAGGGGGAAGGAGAAATAAGCAGGTTAAGGTGTGCAAAGGGGTTTCCCCCCCCTCCCCCCAAGATATGTTTCAGTGCATATGAACAAATACTCAAAGTAAAACAGATTGCCCCTACCAGCAATGTGACCAAAAAAAAAAAGTCCCACCACCCCAATTTCATCACCAAAACATTCAGCACTACACAATACTTCAAAACCAGAGCTTATTACAATGGATAGCAATAGCCTGAAACCAGACTAAGAACTGAACTGTAAAAATTATGAACTTAATTACTACTGAAAATCAAATATGTAAGACTAGCTATATTACTTAGCTTCTGGCATAAACATGATAATATATTCCACTAATGGGTGGGTTGATAGATTATGTTTAGTGTGCATTTTAGAAAACATTAACCTTTTGGGGGGGTGAAATCTCCAACAAAACTTTCCTCACCCAGAAGTGTTACTGCATGAAACATTTGGTGTAGCTAAATATCATCCTGCATTTTTTTTTAAACAAAGGTGAGCAAAGATGTTTACCTGTAAGAAGCGTTCTCTGTGGACAACAGAATGAATCAGCCACCCAAGTTGATGTCGTCACCATACAGCACCAATACAGAAAATGTTCTCTCAGCACAGATAGACCTAGAAGTCTGAGCATGCTCAGGTGTTTCTCTACAGCTGCTACCACATGAGGCTCCTCAGTCATTTAACAAACTAAGCTTCGACCTTAAAGGGCAGCATGTGGGATTCTGTTGTCCAATGAATATCCATTACAGGTAAGTCACTTTGCTTTCTCAGTGGACAAGCAGGAACAAATTCAGCCACACAAGTGGGGATTCCCAAGCTGAGGGTTGCATTGAAATATTTGTCTTTTGTTGGATAAGGATAAGTAGGAATCGCAAAGCTGTTGGAAGAGAGGATGGTGGGAGAGTTAAACAAATTCTTAACTGCTTGACCAAAATGACTATCCTTTTGAGTCTTCTTTGAGAAGTAAGACTTGGCCGAGGTGTGTACAGAGCACGGGGGGGGGGGGGGGGTGTTCTGTACTCAGACATCAGAACACACCTAGCCCGTCAGGATCTCCACAATCAATATGCATGATGAAACTGCATGTAAATGTATCTAATGCATATTCAATGAGAATAGAAGACAATCTTCTATACACTTAAGTGGCTGCTTTGTTGATGGGTAAAATTGAAGCTGAGCAAAGGAGGTTTTAACCTTTATTAAAAAAAAAGGTGAATTTCAGGCTTAGCATAGCAATAAGAAATAGTCATGTAAAGAGGTCTTTTTTGTTTATTATTTTTTTTATATTTTTAACTGGTAATGAAAAATAGTTGTGAATTTTCTGATTTTGTCATCTCCTAGTAAAATAAACAAGGCTCTTCTGCAGAACAAGGGATGAAGAGTTTGTTCATCATTGCTGAAAAGGTTTTGGAGAAAACAGTGAAAGAACTATGAATCAATTTACATGAAATTGTGAAATCATGTCAAAAATTTAGAGCAGGGCTTCCCAAACCTGTCCTGCAAATGTATCTCATGCATATTCATTGTGGATATCCTGAAAACCCAACTAGGTGTGGGGGGCCCAGGACAGGTTTGGGAAGCCCCGATTTACAGTAATGCTGTGAACTCAGCTTAATCTTGACGATGTGTGTGTAGTAATATGGATTACTAGTGCCTGAAGCTCATGCATTTTGCATGCTCAGGTTACTGTTAGTAAACTTTTCAAGATAAAAATGCAAGGTCAACCATTGCTAAGTATTCAAATACTAAATTAACAGAAAATACTTGGTTAAGATCCAACTGAATGGAAGAGACATTAAGCGGAGGATGAAGCTAGCAAAATCATTGATGAAATTTTGGCACTGGAATAATGAGAGACTGGAAGACCTAAGTGCTGATGATAGCACTCTTGAGGCAATTAAATTTGAATTTTCTAAAGACATACGTAAAAAAAAAAAAAGCATATAAGTGAGTATATGCTATTTTAAAAACTGCTTAATATAAGACCCAAAGTATATAGCATGTAATCAAAATCATCCAAAATATAAGACCTGCTATAAAAGAAAAATCTTGAGAGATTCTCTCAAGAATTTTCTTTTATAGCAGGTCTTTGATTTATGTATGTATGTTGCAGTTTTTAAAATCATCCAAAATATGAGTCCACAAGTAAATTTGCATGTGTAAAAAAAGGGGCACGCCACGGCGTTCCAGGGACGGGCCAACATTTATGCAAGCAAGTTGCTATTTTACAAGCTGCCAAAGTGAAGCACATAAGCCTTTTACTTGCGTATATTTACTCCTGCTCACTATCTGGTGTAAGTGATCATAAACATCTTAAAAGTGAAACTATGACTGGGCAGGGGGCTCTGAGTGAAATGGGGGGGGGGGGGGCCTTCAGATTGCAGAATTAGGAGGGTCTCTATGAACTGCTAATAGACTGGGCAAACTGGTAGACTAATAGGTAAAACTGGTTATGTCATTGTCGCACACATGTTAGAAAATCCCGATGTAAAAGCCGACTTACTGGGGGGGGGGGGGGGGGTGGTAAATAAGTCTGAATAATACAAGTAAAATCTATTCAATGTATCCCTTTAAAATATGAAGTACACATACACAGGTATATCTTTTGTGCACATTTATTTAGCTAAACTGACTTATCTGGCTAAATAGTGCTTTTATACATACAATAACCCAGAGCTTTTCACATGATGTCAATCTTTTGCGACGCTGCACCACCAAAAATATTTAGGCAATGACCTTCATAATAGGCTTCCTCGTTAGGGCTTTCGCCTATTCAACTCGGCCTTATGCATAATCATAGGTCATGATGTTAGAGATATTTTTTTGAGAAAGTTTTCTTTTGCAAATTAAAACGAATAAAGTCAATGACTATTTCAAACTCTGACTGGCATTATTCCATGTGTATAATCCATCATTTAAATGGTTGGACTTATCTGGATTGTAGCGCTTTTTCAGTCAAAAACCATGACAGTGTTCACAGTGCTGACCCGACACGGAGCCGTGTTTCGGACTGCTTTCACCATCTCCCAGTCCTTCATCAAGGGTAATAGTTACAGTTGTCGAACAATTCAAACATGGCGCTTCAGCGTTTTTTACCCATTTCCCTCGGGAAATGTTTGAATTGTTCGACAACTGTAACTATTACCCTTGATGAAGGACTGGGAGATGGTGAAAGCAGTCCGAAACACGGCTCCGTGTCGGGTCAGCACTGTGAACACTGTCATGGTTTTTGACTGAAAAAGCGCTACAATCCAGATAAGTCCAACCATTTAAATGATGGATTATACACATGGAATAATGCCAGTCAGAGTTTGAAATAGTCATTGACTTTATTCGTTTTAATTTGCAAAAGAAAACTTTCTCAAAAAAATATCTCTAACATCATGACCTATGATTATGCATAAGGCCGAGTTGAATAGGCGAAAGCCCTAACGAGGAAGCCTATTATGAAGGTCATTGCCTAAATATTTTTGGTGGTGCAGCGTCGCAAAAGATTGACATCATGTGAAAAGCTCTGGGTTATTGTATGTATATTGTTTGTTCCCAACACTTTTCTACAATAATATCAAGTCCTACTCTAGTTATCTTTAAGTAAATAGTGCTTTTGCCATTACTTAAGACAAATTTGTACTTATCCGGATAAGTAGCGCTGTTTCTTTTTTTTAGATTTATCCAGCTATCTTACGAACCCAGATAAGTACTACTTAGACGGACAAGTAGTGCTTTTCAGACTTGCCTAGTTAAGTGATGCTACTTAGCCACATTAATCTGAATTTATCCTGAAAAGTCCAAACTTGCACAGCTTGTGGTTTTTACATGTACGAGTATATAAGCGTGCATGTGTGTTTGTATTTTTTATAACCTATGCCTATCATGTCCTCACAGGTTATAAAATACAGTAGCAACTTTGCATGTGCCCACATAATCCCAGGAATTAGGAATTAATTCTCAAGTAGAGAAAATAGGAAAATTAGTTCTTACCTGTTAATTTTCGTTCTGTAGTACCACAGATCAGTCCAGACTGTGGGTTGAGCCTCCTTTCCAGCAGGTGGAGACAGACTAAAACTGAAAGGATATCCTATATGAGGACAGAGCCTAGCCTGTAACCCTTCAGTATAACGAATGTCAAAGAAAATAACAAAACCAGAGTAGGATCAAGCAAGTAACCATAAAGCTCAATGGAGTAGATGTAGAACAATGTAATATATATGGTATGACTAACCGCTCTTGCATATACTTGGTGCTGGGCAACCAAGGCTTCCGGTGTATTTGCTCAGTATTCATGCACAGAAAAGATGTGTGGAAATCTACAAGTCTACGAATCTGCAAGAGAAACAAGCTTTGAGAGGACAGAAAAAAAGACAAATAGGGAAGGGCGTCTGGACTGATCCGTGGTACTACAGGAACGAAAATTAACAGGTAAGAACTAATTTTGCTTTCCCTGTACGTACCCGGATCAGTCCAGACTGTGGGATGTACCAAAGCTGTCCGCCCAGGAAGTAGTTTGAGAACGCAGTGAATGAGCCGGCCCTCAGGAACCACCCGTCCTCGACAAAGAGAGGCCAAGGAGATTGCTTCCTTCAACCACCGCGTGATAGTGGACTTAGAAGCCGGCGTACCCCGAATGGGCCCACTCCAGAGGACAAAAGATGAACCAAGACCCGAAAGCCATGGGTAACCTGGAGATAGCGAAGTAGAACTCGTACAGTATCAAGTTTATGGAAATCGCCCCCAGTCGCAGGGGAAAACGCAGGGAGTTCTGCCGATAGGTTGACATGGAGGTTAGAAGAACCTTCACTAAGAAGGAAGGGCCCGTCACGAGGGATACCCCGGAATCGGAAAATTGCAAAACAAAAGGTTCCCGACAGGCCAGTGTGTGGATCACCGAGATCTGAAGAGCAGAAGAGATAGAGACCAGAAAGACAGTCTTAAGCGTAAGAGCTTTCAAGGTAGCGCAACGGAGAGGTTCAAACAGAGCCACACAGAGGGCCCGAAGGATCAGACTAAAACTCCCCGACGAGCAAGCGGCCAAGAAGGTGGACGTAGATGCTTGATGCCCTTCAAGCACCAATCACATCCGGGTGGCCCGTTCAGTGATGACATTCTACCCGACCCAGGAGAGAGGGGAGAAGATCTTCTTGGGGAAGAGAGGACCAACGAGATCGGGGCGGAGAGCGCTGAGATACCCGACTCCGCACAAACAGCTTCAAACACGGTCCAGATACGCGCGTGTACGCCAGGGAAGTAGACTGTTTCCAGGCCCGCAACAAGGTGAAGATGACCTCCTCCTAATAGCCCTTGCCCCTTAGGCGTCATCTTTCAAAAACCAGGCCGCTAGACAGGAGTGATCGGCCTGGTTGAAAAATACAGGTCCTTGACGAAGGAGCCGAGGAAAATGGTGTAGCCGTAGAGGTCCATCCGGCGGTAGGTTGAGAAAATCCGCGAATCACAGCCTGCGCAGCGCCACTCTGGTGCTACCAGAACCACTGGACCCCGGTGGAGTTCCATTCTTCTGAGAACTTTCCCGCCCAGGGGACACGGGGGGGGAACGGAACACACCTACAGAAGGACGTCCGCCGGCCAAGGAGAGCCAAAGCATCTACGCCCTCCAAGCCGTGTTCCCTCCAGCATTGGAAGAACCAATTTGCCTTGAAATTGCAAAGGGTCGCTATGAGGCCCAGGTGGTGGGAGACCACCTATCGACGATGAGATTCATGGCTGCGTCAGAGTTCCCACTCCCCGGAATTGAGCGACTGACGACTGAGAAAGTCGGCCTGAACATTCCCCTTGCCCACAATGTGGGAGGCCGCCAGGCACTATAGATGTCGCTCTGCCCAGGCGAAGAGACGGCTGGTTTCCAGGGCCATCAGCGGACTGCGGGCGCCTCCTTGGTGATTGACAAGCCACAGTGGAGGAGCTGTCGGACAAGACGCGTATCGCCTTGCCGCAGATGAGATGGAGAAACTCCAGAAGAGCTAGGAACATCGCCCGAGCCTCCAACCGAATGATGTGCCAGCGAGACTGAGCTGCCGGTCAGATCCCCTGGGCGTACTGGGAGAGGCAGACTACACCCCAGCCTGAGAGACTGGCGTCCGCGGTTACTATCGTCCACTGAGGGACTCAGAGGCTTTCCCTGTAGCAAATGAGGAAGGGAAAGCCACCACTACAAGTCGGCGACGGTAAGGCCCAAAAACCGGGAGGACTGTGTGAAACTGTTCCGACACTGTCTGCCAACGGGACAGCAAAGCTTTCTGGAATGGTAGCATATGAGCAAAATCCCAAGGGACAAGGTCGATGGCAGAAGCCAAGGGGCCCGAGACCCGCAGGCAGACAGGCCACCGGAGAAGGCAGCAAGACCCGACTCTGAAACCGGCCGATCAACTTGAGAGCCCGCGCGCGAGGCAAGAAGACCTTGCCCACCCGGTTATCAAGGTGGGCTCCCAGGAATCCTAACTCCTGGGAGGGCTGAAAGTAGCTCTTGGAGAAATTCAGTATGCACCTGAGAGACGCGAGGAGAGGTAACACGCGATCCACCGCCTGCCGGCGAGAGCCTCTGCCTTGGCCCCGACTAGCCAGACGTCCCGGTAGGGGTGAACAAGGATCCCTTTCCGGCGGAGAGCTGCTGCCACCACCACGACTTTGGTGAAGGCGCGAGGTGCCGTCGCAAGACCAAAGGGAAGCGCCCTGAACTGGAAGTCCCGGTGGAGGATGTGAACGCGAAGAGACTACGATAGCCGTGAAGAATCGGAATATGGAAACACGCCTCTGTCAAAGCAAGTGAGGCGAGAAACTCTCCGGGGTGAAATGGCACGAGGACCACTTGCACAGTTTTCATGTGGAAAGCGGGATCTTGAGGGCCCGGTTGACTCTTGTGAGGTCTAAGATCGGACGAAGACCCGTCCTGTTAGGGAACGACGAAGTAAATAGAATACTGGCCTGCGGCAAGTTTGCTGTCTAGAACCGGGACCACCACGCCCAGACACAGAGGCCAGGCAGGGGTTTGCTCCACCGCTTGCCGCTGGGACCGACCACACAGGGAAATAGAAAAAGGATCTCGAGAATCTCAAGCAAAGCGAAGGCATACCCGTCTCTGAGGACGTCGAGGACCCACTGGTCTGACATGAAACTGACCCATGCCACGAAAAACAGGGAGAGTCAACTGCCTAGGAAGGAGACACAGGAAAGAGTCAAGTGAACTTCATCGTGTGGCAGGTGTAAGGATGGAGCGCGTGGGCTGGACCTCACGAAAGGGATGGCGCCCACGGGAAGGCTGCGACCAAGACTGCGAGCAAGACGGAAAAACTCCCTGAAGAGTCACCCTGCCCGCATGGGGTATACCGTCTCTGGCCCAGATAACATGGACAAGAGGGTGTAAAGGAACGGGATGGTTTCGGACAGTCCTTCGGAAGCCTATGGACCTTACTTTCCCCCAAGGAATCCATAGTTTCTCAAGGCCCTTGCCAAGGAGCAGCTTACCTTGGAACAGCAACATGCCCAACTGGGCTTTGGAGGACGGATCGGCCGACCAATGGCGCAGCCAGAGGAGCCGTTTGGCGGACCTCACCGTAGCCATCGCTTTTGCCTGGATGTGGAGAAGGTCGTACGCGCAGCCTTTGCCCATGGGGGGGTCCCGGGTGCAGAGCAACTTTGAACCCACCTGAGACCTGCCCACAGCACGAGACTGCTGCAAATAGGCGCACGCACCCCCAGCGCCAGGACATCAAAAATGTGCATCACATGAGCCTTGAGCATGCGGACCTGTGCGGCTTTAAAAGCCGGGACAACCTCCTGATTTGTTATCGCATAAGTAGTCCCCGGAGGAATTATTGTCTTTTTTTTTTTTTTTAAATCTAAGCATACCTCCGGGAAGGGGAGCTTATCTAGTGCACGGCCCGCCTAGAGTTCCGTCTCGGGAGCGTTCCATTCCCGCAGGCGCTACAACTTGTGCGTGGGATGAGGGGGGGGGGGGGGGGGGGGGGAAGGCGATTGCCGGATCCCTGATTCCCGCCAGGACCGGGTCCATATCCTTGGGCAAAGAGGCTGTAAGGGGTGGAAGGGTATCCTCCGCATCCGGATTAGCGGCAGGATCCGGGGGTACCGGATCCACCGGAAGGTCGGGGGAGGGGCACTCCCAGGACCACCTGCGCCCCAAGGGACCCCAGGGGCTCCGCAGCCGGTCTGTCAATGGCACGGAGCGAGGACTTTTTTTTTTTTTTTTGCTGGGGGGGGACAAGGGGAGAGGGAACCTTCCTCCTCCTCCTGCAGGCTAGCTAAATAAAATCTTCACAGGAGGAGGGCAAAATGAGATACAAAACAAGCCCTGGAAGTCCCAGAGGCAAGAGGGTGACAGAAAACCCATCCTGGAAGGTCAGGGGGCTGAAATCGGGGGGTAGCTGCAAAAAAAAAAAAAAAAACGGCCCCCCCCCAGCCCCAGGGAGCTCTGAAAACGGAGCAGACAAAAAATCCAAAATGGCTACCGTTCCCGGGCTTTCCCGGCCTGGCCAAGCTCTGGGGAGTTGATCCCTGGGCTAAATTTGCCAGCCCTGCCGAGGGGACCTCTTCTCTGCCAGCCCTGCCGAGGGGACCTCTTCTCTGCCACCCGGCAGGGAGGCAGAGAAGAGGTCCCCTCGCAAAAAAAAACAGGAAGGGGCTGGCTGAGAAGAGGCAGGCTGCCTGCCGTGGCAAAGAGCCGCTCTGAAGAAAAAAAGGCTGTAGAGAAAAAGTTTGATTGACAGCCTGGAGGTCTGGAGTGAAGCAGGGGGAAACCTGCTGACTCCTGCCTGTCTGGCTGCCGGTTCAACCCAGGTGGGGGAGAAAGACATAGACTATTGGTCTGCTGCTGTAGGCAAGTATTAAAAGGACTGGGAGCACTTTTAAACTTAAGCCTGTTTCTGTGTCACTTTTTTTTTTTTTGTAAATAAACTGAGCACAGCAGCTTAACATTAAGACCCTTCGGCAGCGGGGGGGGGGAGGGGGGGGGGGGACTCTAGCCCTGGACAGACTCTGTCCCCACACCTGGAAGCGATAACGGACACAGGCTATGCACTGCACAAGGGGCAAAGCCCCCCTGAATCCGTCAAGAGCCAGGAGACGGAACAGTCTCCTGAAGAAAAAATCCACAACTTCCTGACTAAACTTTTTAACTAACAGGAAGAAAATAACTACAAAATCCCTAAGGAATAAGTACTTGCTTGATCCCAGATGGAAGGAAGAGAAAGAAGGCTGACTAGCCTAGATCAGGAGACCGAAGGGAGACGTACTGCACCTGCTGGAGACAGACAAATACTGAAGGGTTACAGGATAGGCTCTGTCCTCATATAGGATATCCTTTCAGTTTTAGTCTGTCTCCACCTGCTGGAAAGGAGGCTCAACCCACAGTCTGGACTGATCCAGGTACGTACAGGGAAATAGAAACTGGGACAAACATCAGCTCAGATCCGGAGCTGGTGCAAGAGTATTTGGTACCTTAGGCAACCTTCAGTTACGCACCTCCCTCCCCAAAGTATCTATATGCATAACTGCAGCACTAAGCTCCATCCTACAGGTGGTAGTAGCTCCAGCACAGTGCCCTTTTCTTTGATGGACTTGGTTCTGCCATAGCACCCCCCTGTCTCACACTGGCACGATTTTGCTGCACCCAAAATGCTGGTGCTCTAGGCAACCGCCTAGTTTGCCTAATAGATGAGATCTGAGCAAGGCTAGTGATTCTGTGTAGATGAGTTTGATACAAGACAAAGTTATATATAGGAGACATGAAAATTTAGAAAATGCCATCAAACTTTTAAATCTGAGGCTTTTGAATTTTTCTAAGTCTCCACAAGAAAAAAAAAATAATAAAAAGTTAAGTATCAGAGAGAGATTGAAAACACCTGAGCAGTTGGAAAGATTTTCCCTATTCCAAAGAAAAAAGATGGAGGAAGATAGTTAAAAAGGATGGCAGAAGTAGCTGCAAACCTCTCAGCTGACAAGAAAGTTAGTCAAATGCAAGTTAATAATTCTAAGGAGGAGAAAAAATAATTAAGCTACTCTCCTGGTTTTGTTTCTCCAGGACCGTAATACTATTCTTAGACTATTTTCATAATAGTCAAGTCTTTGTTTATGGAGAGGATGTTTTCCAGATTTTTGTCCAAGAGACTCAAAGTATGCACTAGGTGGTATTTACCCTGGGGGCAACATTTGCGATTAGATTTCCTTGTAAATATATTCTGGTGTGCTCTGATTTTGCAATTTATTTTTTTTTAGCCTTCTCAATTGAGATTTTTCCTGCAAAATCTGTTGTTCGTAACAATACTGGCTATGTAACGTATGGTGTTTGCAGCCCCTATAAGGATTAGTATTGTGCTCTCCTAAAATGAGTTTGTCTTAAATTTATTGACTTATTGTATATGTTCCAGGGTTCTTTTTTTTTTTTTTTTTTTTATCTTGGCCTTACCACTTTTGTAATCCTCTAATTTAAGCTAATAATTTGTTTGTGTTTTATTAATTTGACATTACTTATGCTTAATATTTTCTTGGTGTAAATGAAATGAGACTAAAGTAAAAAACTAAAAATTTTCCAGGTCACATCCAGTAATTTTGCATCATTTCTAGGAGTACTGGAATGTGATTTAGATTTCTTTACTTTAGAGCAGACTACTACTGTGGATGCATGAGGTAGCCAGATCTTTTTATGCCCCAGACAAAAATTGAATCTTGTATATTTCAAGTCTAATTTCCTTGTTACTTGAGGTACTGAAATAAGTGTTTGCAAATTGTGAACTGGAAAGCCTGAAAAGTTTTATGCATTGGGACGGCCATAGCCTATTTGGTCGCTTATATCAATTTTAAAACTCCCAGGAAATCTTCATTTGGTCAAGTATCATCTTCTAGTTTAAAAAGTATGGATTCTGTCACTTTTTGAAAAAAGGCAAGGTTGGATGTGTCTTCTGGAGAAGTACTCTTTTGGTGGCTCTGGTAAAGAGAGGGTAACTTCTTGAAATAACTAGAAAATGTGAGATCCAAAAGATGAATGGGAATGTTAATTTGAAGTCAGATCAGAACCAGGTGTTTTTTGATAGTTTTTTTCTTAGATATGGAGCTGTGAGATTTTTCTTCATGTCTGTACATTTTTCTAATATTGGCTCCAAGAGCAACTGAGGCATATTTGGGATTGATTTTTTTTTTTTTTTTTTTTTTTTTTTAATATTTACGAATAAATTCATACCATAATTTTTTCATAAGAGGTGGTACTTCAGCCTACTACTACTACTGAGATGTCGTCTAACCTTTGAATCAACAATAAGAGTATGTTTTCCCAATAATGGACTTAGTTAAGAGTTCTCCCCCCTCCATAGAGCGGTATCAGAGCCAAAAAACTGTTTGAACTGTACCCTTTGGAGTAGATGAGGATGCTCCAATGCTCTGGATGATCCTGTTCTGGGTAATGTCAGCATTGGAGATCAACGGTGCCATCTTTCTCTGCTCCAATGGAGTTTTGGCACTTTTTATATATATATATATATATATATATATAAAGCTGATGGTGTCGAAAGGGACCTCTTTTTTTTTATGCTTGTCCCAATAACTAGGGAAATTGTGATTTTGGTGCCTAGAAGACAAGTTTTTTTTGGTACTGGTTTACCTGAACTCCTTCCCTCTTTATCAGATGGGGAGGATAATTGATATTTAAGTAAGCTCTCCAAACTAGAGTGCTGAAGGGAACATCCTTCCACATGCTGCATAGTTTGCACATCATGCAAGATATTAAATAGCAGAGAGACTGTTTGGGTATCTCAGCTGGACATCTTTTGTCTGCATTTGCCATATAATTTGAAGGGTCTTTTCTCAGACATAATTGCTTGAAGACTGTTTTAGGGAGAGTACACACAAAACCCCCCACTAAAAATGAAAAAATATAGCAGCCACCGAAGCAGCAAAATAAGTCCTTTTGCTTCAGTGGAAGGAAATGGACTGAGGAGTCTCATGAGGTGGAAGTTACATGAGAACAACCATGCATGCTCAGAAAGACAAGTTTCTGAGTTCTAAGACAGCATTGCTCCATGTATGTGCCATAAGGAGATATCGCATGTGTGGCTAAATTTGTTCCCGCTCATCCATGGAGAATTATCTTTGCTCTCCTTACCAATAAACACTCTTCAGCTATCTCTGTGTACCACTGTTTCTGTTCATTTCCAACCTTTGATCAGAGATGCTAAATGTTGAGCAGGCTATACCCACTGGGATGGCACTTGAACTGCTTCAAAAAAAGGCATGTGCCAATGAAGCAAGATTAACTGTTAGGAACAGTAACAACTATACCAATACAGTTACTTATAGAAACATGTGAAAATGCATAAAAAATTACCAAGCAAACCAAACTTAATGAAAAAATATTGTATACAGTATGGCAATTACAGCAGCTTTCTAACCTTTTGATTCTATCATTTATCATAGTTTATTTTTATGTTTAAAATTTTATCATGATAAAACAAAAATCACTCAAGTGCATTAAAGATTGCATTCTGGGCTCTTCCACACCTAAATGTAATCAGGGAAGATGTGCCATAAATGGCTTGAGCCATCTGTTTTAATAAGTGAGAAAAAAAGGAATTATTTACAGTGTATACAGACCTAGTACTTGTGATGCAAGAGAAAAATTGTAAATAAAAAACATTAACATTAATTACAGATTACATAATCTCAGTGTTACATAGGATTTAAATACAATGAACAGACTGCTTCCGTTAACCAATGTGTTAAAAACTGCTCAAATTAGTATCTAAGCATAGTATAACTGTTTAAAAAGCAGCAAATGATGAATATATCATTTTGTTTCACACTAAACCATTTAGATTGCTCATTAGAGAACAAGCCAAAAGGTGAACCGATAGCTTCCCACTCTACACAGCTTGCTGTCATTTTACATAGTCCATAATCCAGAGGGAGTTGCTGACAGACAGCACAGCTGAGGAATAACCAAGCAGTCTAAGCCAATGTGTTAACTACTGACAAATTACTTTCACCTCCTGCAGAAAAATAACAACTGTGGTGATGTATGGAAAGTTCTATGATGCCCAGTGTGCAACATTAACACAGCCAAATATACAGCTAAACTGTAGATAATTTTAAATTATATACCCACTGAACATTTATCAGTGATCATACTTCACTGTGTTAGAAATCTGTTAAAATAAAAATTCAATCCATGTGCAAACTGCATTTCTGATGGGGCTATTCATTCCAGCGCCTTAAATTTTTTATTTCACTTAAGACTGGAAGCATTTGGCTAGGTCACTCTGCATGCTTATTGCTTTGAACAGAAATAAGCTAACTGGTTATATTTATCGTGCAAGTATTTTAATTAGATTCGCACACATTTCAAAAAATTCTATAGTGTGACTCCCTGGCCTTGCAGCTAAGTCAGTAGTGGAAGAGTCCAGCGATGATGTGGCTGAAGAGACAAGAGATCCTTCTAAGGATTTCCCTTGAATATCAACATCTGTATCACTTTTCTGGCATGATCGATAGTTGCTCATAGATCCAGACCTCAAAGGCGTGGCAGTTCCAGATTTTGCCTCAGTGACTTCATCTTGAAAAGAAAAAGACTTTCAGTCATATCATGTGGTTAATCCATACCAGCACAAAAAATAAATTCAAGTCCAAAATACCCAGTATTTACATGCACTTATACTACAAAATAATATATTAGCAAATAAAAGGCCAAAATTTAGATACCCCTGTTTTAGGCCCTTCAAGTTAGGTAGATTTTCAGCCAAAAACTTAGGTTCCTAAATTAGGAAAATTTTAAGCCTAAATTAAAGCACTTAAGTCAGGTTCTCTGCAAAACATACCCAGAAGGGATCAATCTGCCCCTTAACTTTGTTCTGTCTGCTACGTCATGAATGGCATACTTTATCAGATCATCATAATGCATATAAAGAAGAAGTGTTTTGCCAAGTTAGTTTACTTATTTTCATCCATTCCATACCATCAATGCTGCGAAAATCAAGGAGGTAGGTCCTGCTGTCCACTTGGTACAACTGTAAACTCATTTTGGTGTGCATGCTAGTTACGGGGTTCTTTCTTCGGACACGCAAGTAGTATGGGTTTACGACCTAGCAGAAAGCAAAAACAAACTTCACCATGTTTATCAATCATCACTACAGTATATACGCAATATAAACTAGGCCATAATTAGAACACATTTAATAGGGCCAGAACCTTCCCTCCCTTGTCTGAACTATCCCCCCCCACAACTTCATATACATCCTATTCCCTTATTTTGCAAGCTTTTTAGGAAGGGATTTTAAAATTCTTAGCCTTCAAAGAAATTATAGTGTACCTTGTGGGGTATTTTTGTAATAGCCTGCATACATTTTAAACGGAACACATCAAAAGTTCACTTTTTTTTTTTTTTTTTATAATTACTCCACCAAAACTACCTGCATACAATTAAATATGTTAATGCGTGCAGAAATTGAGAAAATGTCCATGCCTCTTGTGAAAATGCAAAAGCATATGCAAAGGTTCAGGCCCTTCCCCCAACTGTCTTACGCAGAGTCAAAAATTCGAAGGAGGACCCCTGTGGGGTTTGAAAGCTTTTAGCAATTCCGTGAGGAAAATACCTGTCAGGAATCTCTGTGGAGCTCCTTAACCCGCGTGGCTACTGCTGCGCAGAAAAAAAGAAGACTGAAGGGGGACCCCTGCTGGCTGCAGGGTTAGTGCCATGCTGGGCATGCCCAGTAGGTGCCAGTCAAAGTTTTAGAAACTTTGACAAAAGTGTTCCGTGATTGGGCTCTATCCTGTGATGTCACCCATATGGGAGGACTACCATCCTGCTTGTCCTGTGAGAAACCATTAGATGTTTGCCCTGAACGAGGGGAGAAGGTTTGAAGTGCTTTCCAAATGGCTCGAAGTTCCAGGAGGTTGATCTGGTGTGTGCTCTCCTGAGGAAACCGGGGACCTTGAGTCTTTAGGTTACACAGATGGGCTCCCCAGCCCCTTTCTGGATGCATCCGTTGTGAGCGCGAGTTGATGGGGAGGTAACAGGAAAGGTGCTCCCCGAGGTCAGGTTGGTGGTGTTTGCCCACCATCGAATGTCGGTGTGCATTTGAGTGGTAAGTTGTATCCTGGTTGAGAGGGGTTGTAAGTATTGAGACCATTGATTTTTTTAGCGGCACATGTGTAGTTTCGTGTAGGGAACCACATGGATAGCTGCCGCCATATGACCTAGTAGCTGAGGACTTGACATGCCGATGCATGTGATCGGATGCATAGATGTCCAGCTAGTGAGGATAGAGTTTGAATTCTGTCTTGCGGGAGGTATGCTCTCTGTTGTGTTGTATCGATGTGCATTCCAATGAACTGTAGTGTTTGGGTAAGTTGCAGGTTGGACTTTTCATAATTGATTATGAAGCCCAATGTCGGAAGACAGTTGATTGTTTGGAACGTGTGAGTTGCAGAGTAGCCAGATCCGAGGCTACTAAAAGCCAGTCGTCCAGATAGGGAAAAATCTGGATTGACAGTTGTCTGAGGTGAGCCACCACCACCGCTAAACATTTTGTGAACACTCTTGGGGCGGAAGACAGGCCAAAGGGTAGAACCTTGTATTGATAGTGGCTGCTCTGAGCTTGAAAGCAAAGGTATTGCCAGGAAGAAGGGTGCATGGGTATATGAGAGTATGCATCCTTCAGGTCTATGCAACATAGCCCATCATTGGGTTGTAGAGGGGAATGGTAGTTTTGAGAGAGGTCATCTTGAATTTTTCTTTTTGAATGTGTTTGTTGAGATTCCATAAGTCTAAGATGGGCCGAAGACCTCCAGACTTTTTTGGAATGAGAAAATAATGAGAGTAGAATCCCTATTTTCCCATGACATTGGAATTCTTTGAATGGATTTCTGGATTTGTAGATTTTTGTAACTGTTCTTGAAAGTACAGTGAGCGGGTCACTACCTTTATGTGGACGATGTCCAAATCCTCATTCCAATCACCAAATCATTGCAAGAAACCCTTCAATTTTGGAATTCATGCTTCTCATCCATATCTAACCTCCTTGCGGATCTCTGCCTAATTCCCAATGCCAACAAAACTGAATTTCTTCTCATCACCCAAGATGGCAACTACCAGCTCTCCAACACTTATCCAGTGACACCACCTTCTCTTTCTCCCATGGTCTGAAACCTTGGAGTTATTATGGATAACCAACTGAATTACAAAAGCTTCATCAGTAACACTGTGAAAGAATGCTTCTTTAAACTCCAAGTATTAAAAAGACTTAGACCCCTACTTCACCCCCATGATTTTAGATCAGTGTTGCAAGCAATCATATTCGCTAAAATTGATTACTGCAATGCTCTTTTACTTGGTCTCCCAGCTATTTCCTTAAAACCCCTCCAAATGCTACAAAATGCCACTGCGAGGATTCTAACGAAAGCAAAAAAAAGGGACCACGTTACTCCGATTTTAAAGAACCTCCATTGGCTCCCCATAAAATATAGAATCTTATACAAAACCCTCTCAATTATCCACAAATCTATCTACAAAACCTCACACCTCGATCTCAGGATCCCTTTGCAACTTCATTCTGCCTCCCGTCCATTGAGAGCTGCTCAAAAAGGATAGTTAAAAACCCCTCCAATCAAAATATCTTCAAACAAAAGAGCCTTCTCCACAGCCGGCCCTAACCAATGGAACTCTCTCCCATCAGACCTTAGGCTCGAACGATGCCCTCTTACCTTTAAAAAAAGACTTAAGACCTGGCTCTTCATCCAAGCCTATGCCTGAGCTGGACTCTACCAATCATTCTCCCTCCATGGCCAACTCAAATGTTTCGCCCAACTGCTTAAGAATCATAGAAACTCTTTCGATCGACCGCTTGTTACATGATTGATCCCAAACGCTATTATGTTATATTTCATTTTATAATGATGTTTTTCTTAATGTCATAGGTTATTTAATCTAAGTTAATACTTTAACCCAGTTCCTCGCTCCTCCTTGTTCTCTGTAAGACAAACATGTTAAGTCTGTTCTATGTTATATGTAAACCGAAGTGATTAGTAACATTGTTACCAGAACCTCGGTATATAAAACCGTTAAATAAATTTCGGAGGGAGGGAACATGAGGGAGGCATGGGAGTGTTATAAAATTTATTCGGTAGCCCTCCCTTATGATGTTCAGCACCCAACAATCTGAGGTAATCGCCTCCCAATTGGCATAAAATCATTGAAGGTGACCTATTTATGGTGGTGGAGGTGGCTTAGGATAGCTCAAAAACATGAACATAAGGGACGTAATCTCTGAAGACATTCAAATAAATACTGGATTAAGTAAAACTGATGGTGTTGAATTTGTGTTGCTAGCATAGACGAATGGTATACCTTATGGCGGAAGTCATCCATTGACTTATGATCCCTTCCCTGGTGGTAAACTGGCATGACGTTTTGTCCTTTTTGCTTTTGACAGTGCAGATTCCACTATTATTGAGTTGTGTGGAATCGTAAATCATGGAATTATGCATACGGTACTTTAAGTCTGTGGTAAAAGGTTTCTCCCACATTTTATGAAGAACTGAATTCAGCACTGTATATGGTGGTAGAGCTGTTGGCTCTGGAGGCATTTCAAATATTTTCAGTATTCCTAGAACCTCTGACCTAGGATCAGGGATCTTTCCAGTCTCGATATTTAAGAGAGCCCACTTTCTCGATGAACATTGAGTAGGACAAGTCTTCAGGAGGGGAATAAGGTTCTGGGAGACCTTCTGGAGAGTCAAATGGGAATCCTGTGGATGAACCAGGCGACGATATCCATTGAGAGCCTGGAGAATCTGGTCGATCTGGGACTGGAGATGGTGCTGGTGGCTGAAACGGAAGGAGCGGAGTCAGTGATGCAGATGGCGAAGGTTGAGAAGACGCAAGTGGAGGCTGAGGATGTGCAGACTCCAGATCTTGGAAAAAAGTATTTAATGCCTGCTTAATTTGTAACATCGCTTTAGATGCGAGATGTTGAGGTCGTGAAGGTCCTGGAGATGGACCTGGTCCTGGAGGCAATGCTGCTATGAGCAAGTCTTGAGGAGGCAGGCATGACATATAGAAGACAAGGAGATTGTGGTCTACTAAATGAAAATGCATCTGATTCAGAACCCTCGCTAAGTGAATGTTTGTTAGAGATGTCAGAGTCATGGACAGAGACTAGTTTCACATCTTGGTTGGAATCTGTCTCACAAGGTTTTGATGATCTTATATGTTTCATTTTTTGTGTCTTTTTAAGATGTTTTTGACTATGCAGTGAGACTGCATCAAGACTGGTGTCATGTGCGGAGTTCGAGGTTGGCTCGAGAGCTTCACATGTTTTGAATCGTCATGCTTCAATGCGTCATGTGCCATATGATCTAATGCGGCACGCTTAGATGCGCCGATCCATGTGCCAATGCGCCGCACTTGCATCCCTGCGCCAACGCGCCGTTCTCCGAATGCTTCGTTAGTTTTGATTTTTCATGCTCCGACTTTTTTGGCATCTACAGTACCCTGAAACCCGAGCGGCTCATGAGGGGCTTTTTGTGGAAGAGGAGTTGCGGCCTCAACTCCCTTTACCGGCTCTAGTGGAATGACTGACCTGGCCGAGGCACCCTCTAACGAAGCAGATCTCTTTGCTGGTGTCTTCTTAGGTCTCTGTCGTCCCGGCTAAGACTGTGTGGACGATGTCTTTAGATGCATGATTTTTTTTCTACGCGTTGCCTTTGGGCCCGGGAGAACATACGACCACAGTCTCAGATTGATTTGGTCGTGTTCCGGCCCCAGGCATATATAGCAGTAATTATGTCCACTGTAATGGATATAATTTTACCGCAGTGGCAGTACTTAAATCCTGATGGCTTAGGAGCCATCACTGCCAAAAGGAAAAAATGAAGAAAAATCGAAAAAAAAAATCGAAAAAATCTCTTCAGAGACGAGGAGAAAAACCCCACATGCAGACTGCTCGCGGAAAAAAAAAAGACTGAGGTAACAAGGCAATCGCGCGGGAAGCTCACCACGCAGAGTTCAAAAACTCTGTACTAACTGAGAAAACTCTGCCTACTGACCGGTCGCGACGTGCTCCCAGACAGCATGGCTAATTCAGCCCTGCTGTCGATGGAAAAACTGATGTATTGCTTTTGCACATCAACTTTTACATCCAAGGTTTAAATGAAGGTATCAAGATATATTCAGAAAATATGAAAAGCCAAGTCCACAGTAAAAAACCAGAGTTGTAGGAAATTAGGTCAGACATTGAGAAACTTTCCCCTTTTTTCCCCACCTATCCCTGAGCTTCCATGCCCTCTAACCGCCCACATGCCGGCTGGATCCAATCTTGCCTGGCAAGCACAGGAAGCTGATGCACTGGTCTTCTCCTATGAGTTAGACAGAGGGAAGCTGAAGCAGGGTGAGGAACACATGCTTGCCACAGGTGCCGAGGAATAGATGGACAACACATGTGACAATGAAAGGCCCACAGCTCACCCTTCCAGATGAGCTATCATAGTGGTGGTAAGAGCAGAAAGGCAATTGTCCACTCAACAGCAGTGCAAGAGTCAGGAGAATCAGTACCCTAAGGGACAAAAGCTAAGAAGAAGCAGAGGTAACTGTACACATCACTACCTTCCTCTCATTACAGAGCTCAGCAGCCGGAAGGTAGAAGTTGGCTGGGATAGAAGCAATATATCCCCTCTCTAAACAAAATAGCCAACAAATCAAACAGATCCCTGGCTATATTCTTGGGAACATCTGGCAACGGAAGCCACTTATGAATTTCCAGAATCAAGTTAAAAAGTCACAACCAGTTCAGTTTGCCATGTTTAAAAGAGCACTGAATGTGGAGAACCATTTAGATGAAGCACCACATAAATATGACACCACATGAATACAAACAAATCCAGAGTAAAGCCTGATCTTACCTTCCACTCATAATCCAGTTGTTTCATTGCTCTGCATACTTCAGCCATGATATCATTTGGTCGGCTCTGACTCCTTATTCCTAAATGCCACTTGGCCCTTCTTACACCTTGCTGGTGTTTAGATTTCTGTGGATTTAGTTCATCAAGTGTATGGCGCTGTCGTGGTGCTTCAGCTACTAAGAATGGCACTCTCTCAGGATGGGGGCGGGAAACATGAGGATCATCTATGAAGGAATCTGGCGGGCTTGTTGCCAAGTAAAAGTCTTTCGCTTCATTCATTATTCTTCGATTATCTATAATAAGATGATAGGCAACTGCCAAAGGGTCCTGGTGATTTCGACTATACAGGCAGCTCAGCACTTCCTCCTCTGCACATTCAAACTTCTCACACACCTCCTTTAATGCCTCATCATCTATCATGTTTGTACTATATGCTGGATCCTCAGGAAACAGATACTTTGGAAGGTCTTGTTTAAACCATTCGTGCTCCCTACATAAAAACAAATACATACACCAGTTTGAAATGAAAAAAAAAATACCGTAACAGTTATTAATCTAAGCTATAATTGAATATTATCCTCAATTCAGTTGCTATAGAGGTTTGAAATGTAAGTTAAAACTGGACATCTTCCACTGGAGAAAGGCTTCCCTCATACTTGTTAGATGCAGACAGAGCTAACTGCTGCACTGGTTTCCCTTTGCCTACATAAGGCTACCTCTTTTTATAACTGCTAGAAGAAACTGAGCTCCCTTAGATCAAATAGATTGTTTTCAGTATAGCCAAACATGTAAATTCTCTAGAAATTATGCAAGCTTCAATATTTACTGTGAACAAAGATAGCAATAGTCAAGGACCAAATGGCCCACCCAGTCAGCCTGATTTTTCCCCATCTACATTATCCTAGCTAAGGACAGATTCCACCCATATAACCTGGCCCATGTATAGGAAAACACTCCTTATCCAAATCCGTTTTATTCTAAGAACATAAAAAGTTGCCTTACTGGGTCAGAAAGAGAATCCATCAGACTTCGTTTTTGGGTACTTGCCAGGTTCTTATGGCCTGGATTGGCCACTGTTGGAAACAGGATGCTGGGCTTGATGGACCCTTGGTCTGACCCAGTATGGCATTTTCTTATGTTCTTAAGTACAGCATCCTGTTTCCAACAGTAGCCATTCCAGGTTACATGTACCTGGCAAATACCCAAATAAACAGATCCCATGCTACTGATGTCAATAATAAGCAGGGGCTATTCCCTCAGTCAACATGATTAACAGTTTATGGATTTCTCCCCAGGAATGTACCCAAACCGTTTTTAAACCCAGCTACACTGACTGTCTTAACCACATCCATAAGATGCAGATAAGGCAGTCAGTGTAGCTGGGGTCAGGACCCCTTTGGTCCTCTACCATTCTGGGTAGGTAAGCATAGAAGTTTGTGCCCTCACATGCATTTTTACTTAAATCGCTCAATTTTGTTCTTACTACTATTGCCATCTATATCTGTCCCATGCAAGCAAATTCTATTCAAACACACAATGATGGTGTTTCCTCAACATTACTGCTCATCTTAAAGTCCTTCTAAGACCCTAGTATGAATCAATGCAGATCAGAGTCTAACATTGAACCATATGGTACGATGATCACTGAATTATAAATTTTCCTTTAACATGTTCATTTACATGATCTCCATTTTCAGTAGCAGAGTATATCCTCAGAGTGGCCTCTTCAACTAGTTGCTGAGGAATGCCCTTTATAAACCATCCAGACTTGTCCCCATCAGCTGATGCTGCAGCTGGCAGGCTCCAATTTATATTAATATATATTAATTGACATCAGCTATGAACAGGGTTTTCTCTTTCTGCATCATTCTGATGTCATCTCATGTCTGAACCAAATTTTCCTGTGAAGGAGACCTATATATTACTCTCATCTACAAATAAATCGTGTAGTAATTTGTCTTTTCCCTGCACTTCAGAGGCTACTACAGTCTCCCTAATATAAAGAGCTACTTCCCCCACCCTCCTTTTTCCCTATTCCTTTTCTGTGTTAGAAGTTATGCACTGTGCTGGTCATATCACAATCATATTGTTATAGTATTAATATAACACTTTATATTGTTTTCCCAAAGTTCTTATGTTTTCTCCCAGTTAAAGTTACACCCCTGTTTTAATGTACTGAGTTGTTTCTAGATGTAAACTGGAGTGAAGGCCAACACATACTCCGATATAAAAAAAAACCACATACATAAAATAAAAATAAAAAATGATTTCCATTACACCAAAACTCAGTGACTGCAATCATATGCAAAGTTTGCCTCTGCCATGGTAGCCTCCATGTCCTATTTTGTTAACAAGACTTCAAGTATTAGCACATACGACTCTTCAACCAGAAGAGTATGAGCTTTTGCTTAACAATGCTTGGCATAAGACCTGCAGAGAATATAGGTAGAAGACAGGATGGTGCCCAGACCTGCAGAAACAAACAGTAGAATAGCTAATCAATATATTGGTCTCTAAAGATACAAATAGAAACATGTTCTAAGGCAGGGGTCCCTAACCACCAGTCCGCGGACCAGTACTGAGCCGTTGGGGGGGGGGGGGGGGGGGGGGGGGGGGGGAGGGTTTGCCGGTCCGCGGCACCACTCTCCCCGGCTGCCGTGGGGAGGCAGGGCGAGGCTGGAGACCCACCTCCTCCAAACCCATGACCCGAAAAGCAAATTAGCGCGTCGCGGCTGAGCGGTGAACTATGTTGCCAGAGCCGCACGAGCAGGAAGGAGGAGCTTCAGCCACTGCAGGTGCTCCTCCTACTTCCTGCCCACCTTGCCCCGGAAGAAAAATGTTGCCGGAGCCGTGCGGGCAGGAAGGAGGAGGAGCTTCAGCCGCGTGCAGAAGAGGAGCATTGCGGCCCGAGAAGACCAGCGTCGCTGCAGAGCCCATCTTGCAGCGGCCCGTGAAGAGGAGGCCCAGAGGTGAGAGAGAGGCTGAGGGTTTGTAAAGTGTGTGTATGTGTGTGTATGAGATGAGTTGAGAGATTGTGTGTGGGAGTGAGGACCTGAATGTTTGCAGAGACAGCATGTGAGAGCCTCTGTGTATGAAAGAGACAGCATGTGCCAGTGAGAGACTGTGTGTATGAATGACAGAGACAGCATGTGAGAGTTGAGAGCGTGTGTGTGAGTGAGAGCGTGTGTGAATGTGTGAGTGAGAGAGAGAAAGCATGTGAGAATGAGAACCAGACTGTGTGCTTGAGGGAAGAAGATGGAGTGAAAAGAAATAGAAAAAAAAGAGACAATATAAAAGGAATTGGCAAAAAAATAAGAAAGGGAAGGTGGAAAAAAAAGCCTGTGACCAACCGATTAAAAAACTAAGATCAGACAGCAGAAGTAAAAAAAAAATAAATTACTTTTTACTGATTGGCACAAGTAATCTTTGGGAATGTGTAAGAGTAGCACTCTCTCTATGTGCAGAATGGGCTTCAGTGCCAGTAGCAGCAATCAGCACCTCCCCAATAGCCACGCGGCAGCAGTGACAGTGGCAGCAGAGGCATGAGAGAGGCTCTGAGGTTGTGAGGGAGCCAGTGAGAGTATGAGTGTGTATGAGAAAATCCAGGGGAGTAAGAGAGAGTGTGTGTGTGTGTTTTGGGGGGGGGGGGGGGGGGGGTGTGGACGGGGAGAGAGTATCTTACAGCCTGAGGGTGTGTCAGTGTCTGTGAGAGCGAGAGCTAATGGTTGGGTATAAGAGCATGAATGTGTATGTACGTGACAGTGTATGAGTGAGAGAGAATGGACATTCTGAACCTATGGTGAGTTGAGTCACATTCACAATATAAATGTCATAATTCAATAAGTATGCACTAAAATCCAACCCCATCCATAACCCCGCCCCCATATGACCAAAGCCCCGACCCTGCCCCACCCCCACCCCGCCATGGAAAAATGGTATTGCTTGAAGCCGGTCCCTGGTGCAAAAAAGGTTGGGGACCACTGTTCTAAGGGGTGATACACACCCAACAGATAAGGAAAGACTCGAAGAAATAGCTGACCACACAATTTAAACTTGTTCAAAGACTCAAGTGTTTGTTTCAGAATCTTGCCAAGAGTCCCCCATAAATAAAGGACACTCAATCCAAGAGAGAAAAAGAAGCAAAACTCCAGTCAAGTAACAGAAAATGGATACTGCATGCATAAATAAATCAGCAATGCAAGAATAAAAACTATATGAACTTGGATATATAATTGCTTTTTTGTAGAAGGAATCTGGATTGAACACTTCTGCCATTTGCTGTTTCAGAATGGGACCAGACAGACCATCTAGTCCTTCGCTTTTCAGAAATCAGATGTTAACTGAGAATATACTCACCCATTATTTATGATTTAATGAATTTATATATACACAGCATACATTTGTTCGTAATTAAGGCTGACAGGTTGATACAAATAGGAATTGTGATTTGTACATACTGGCCTGGAACTTGCAGTTTATTAAAAATCAAAACACGAATCTAAACAAATTCCAAATCCAGTAATTTTGACAGCTTGTACAGCTTGAGTAGCTAAGAAAGATCTGTGTTAACACAGAGCTTCCATGTTACTGGGCCTCCTTAAACACTTCAAGGAACCAGAGTGTCCTTTTTCATATGCCAGTTTCTCATTTGCATTCCAAATGCTGAGCTGTTATTTCTGCACAAGAGAATTTACCTAACAATGCCTAATTTGTTACACCACCTTTCCAAATAAAATCAAAGTGTGAATATCCTGGAACTTCCGGTGATGGAAACTGAGCAGACGCGGGTCGGGTAAGCTCTATGGACCCTCCTCAGCTATCATCTGTACAGATCTGCTAAAACCATATCTGCCCTAATTTTTAATTCTGGCATACACAAACAGAAACGGATGGACTCATTTGTGATTAGGAAACAAATTAATGAGTCTGAAATCTATCCGAGCATCACATGAAAAAGGGTGGCCGCTCGATTCTAAAATGGCAGCTGATTTACCTACAGCTGAGATGGAAAAAGTAGCAGCAGTCATATCAGATGAGGTAATACTTACCATCTCAGCTGTGCAAAAAGAGCAACTGTCCAAATTGCACTCCACGATAGATGAAATAAAAGAAGGAATGGAAACACAGGCTCAGAGAATACTGGTTTTCTTTACTTTAAAAGTGGGAAAAGAGAAAGGGAGGAACTTCACATGGCATATGAACCCGGAAATCTTTAAGGATTCATTTTTGTGATTTTCTGAGACAAAAGTGGAATGAATATCAGCGGTTCAATACCACTCCAGATATATTTCCCCAATGCTTTTTTGGGAAGCGGGGAAGGCTGTGATGTGGAGGGAAATAATGGCCTATGTGATCCAGAAAAGAAAACAGAGGGATGCAGAGGTTTTGAGACTAAGATTGCAAGAGCAGAAGAGAAGTCATATATCCTCTATGTCAGGAGAACAAGTCAACAGATATGCTGCGGCCAACAGGTATGATCATAATGGGCCACCAGAGTGGGTTATGAACCTCTACCAGCAGATGGAGACTGAGTAAAAGACATCACTGATATATAAATCTGCCCCATCAACCTGCCAGTATTCGCCGTCTCCAGCAGATGGTGGACGTGCATATCCCTACCGGGGATTGCCTGTAGTAAAAAATAAAATAAAGAAAAGGAGATTATCTCACTGCTTTTATTCCTGAGATGACACCAATGGGTCCCTCCCTCAGTTAAGCGCCTTTAGTCCGGTAAGAAAAAAAAATTGGCGAAGCGGTTGTCAGACGAAGAAGGCTTGGTAGAGAAGGCTTTTGCGCCCCCTATAGCTGTAGACCCAGTCGTACTCTCAGCTAGGACCAGCTGAGTTCAGGTAAAAAAAAAAAAAAAAAAAAAAAGAGCAGAGATGTTTTATTCCTTTCTTACCAGGTCTTTCTCTTGCTTCACTGGGAAGTTTATTGAGGAGCGGTGGCAGCGCAGGCACGGTGGGTTGAGCAGCCTCTGGCTAGGCCGCGCTCCCAGTCTTGATTTTTCAAGCTGCGTGGTAAGCCGCAGCAGCAGTATGGTAATACAGATGCACACAAGGTTGCAGCATATATGTGTGACCTATGTTTTGGTACACCTATTTGAGACTGAGTGCACACTGAATACCTGAGCGCATATGGAGCATCTAATTGAGTGCGTGCTGAGCACAGAGTTCTGGGCGTACGTGCTTTAACTATGCTTGAACGTGGTTTTTTTTTATTTGGGCACACAAATGAAGTGAGGCAATATGGAGCCAGTAAGAAATGAGTCCAAGCACTAAGCAATCTGCACTGCTTGCTATATAAATGGTAATACAGCCAAGGATTTCTGCGAGTTTTTGCCAGCACTGCCTGACTGCTGGGCTATCCCCTCAGTCAAGGGGAACTGGGAGCTGACGGCAGCTCCCTAGGATGGAAACGTCTTCAAGAGATGTTCGATCCGAGGGCATCAGATTGAGGCCTGTAGGGCCTGGTATAGACTATCTTCCTTTCCTGAGTGGTTGTTACCGTGTGCAAGTGCCAAGAAGTCCCTGATGATTTGCAGGAGGATGAGGATACAGATGGTTTTGATGAAAATGTGGGTTTCTCCCCTCTGGCTGAAGGGGAAATCCCTCTGAATTTGGAGCCACATAGAATTCTGCTCCATTTCTTTTATGCTGATGAGTTACGGAGTCTGCTATCTCAGACTCAAACCACTTGGTATTACAGGGAGTGACTATGGGTGTTGCAACCAGGGCCGCTTTCTTAGTTGATGCGAGCTGTGACTTGAGAGCTGCTAGATGTCAGCAGAGGTTGCGAAATTGGTTGGCAGATACAGTTTCTAAGTCCAGTCTCACAAGTTTAAGGGTTCCTTTTTTTTATTTGGAAGAGAGTTGGAAAACAAGTCCCCTGTTTGCCAGAGGATAAGAAGTCAGCATCGTGACCTTTTGGGGCAAGATGTTATGCTAGAGGCACAGCAGTTGTCATCTCTATAGGGGAGTGACTACTCAAGAGTTTTCATCCTCTTGGTAAGTCTCAGTCCTTCTGATCCAGAAAGCCTTGGAAGGAGGGCAGCTTCGGGAGTGAAGCACCTAGTCTGTCTCGTTATCAGAGCTAGGACTGGATCATGTTGGTCCAATGGGTCCTGAAGTGTTAAGAGAAGGCTATACTCTGGAGTTGTCTTTGCATCCCTGCGATGCCTTATGATCTTGCCTTGCAATTCCCTACAGAAGAGGGAGGCAGTGAAGACTTCCTTAAGGAGGCTGCTGGACTTGAAGGCTATAATTCCTGTTCTCAGATCACAAGAAAATATGGGACTGTTCCATAACTGACATTTGTGGATTACATTTTCTTATGGAAACTACACTCCATAACAATGGTAGTGCAATCAGGGGAATTCTCCCATCTCTGACAGATTTTCTACAGATTCCCAGGTAGGATCATCAATGGTTTCCATGGTGTGCTGCTCTGGGACATGCTTATCAGTTTCAGGCCTTGTCCTTCTGGCTGGCCACTGAGCCCAGGACCTTAAGGTCATAGTGATGACAGTGGCTTCCTTCTGTAGGGGCACAGTCTTGGTTCCCTGTATCTGCATTGGAAGAGTGTCACCCAGCTTCTCACATGGCAAGAGCTAGGCTGAGTGGTGAACTTGGCCAGGAGCTCCTTATAGGTGCCTCAGACACTGTAGTATCTTGGCATCCAACTTGTTTCCTAGCAGGGCTAGGTAGTAACTTTCAAAAGTTGATTGCTCCAGTTCAGACCCTGGGAAGGTCTATTTGACCGCCAATGTGACTTTATCTACAGGTCCTGGATTCTACAGCAGCCATAAGAGGTTTCCCCTGGGTGAAGGGCACACGTGGTCTCTTCAGCGCAACTTCCCGGTGGGGTTTGCGGTCTCAGGCTTCTTTTGGAAGTAAGTGTCCACTTGCAGTGGGGGTTGCCAGCAGATCTTCTCAGGAAAGGTGTTTCCTTGGAGACACTGGAATGGTAGTATGGATTGCTGAGGCACTGAGGAGCTTCAATTGATTGGAAACAGGCGCAGTTCAGCTTCAGATTCATCGAGCTTCTAGAGGCTTGGATGGTCGGGACAGAGAGCCCTCAGGTGTCACAGCAAATAGATGTGTTCATAATATGGGCAATGCTGGCAGAGGCCTTTCCACTCTTGGCACACTGGGGGTCACCCTTCTGGCTTTGCTAGCTATTTTGGCCAACGCGAGGGTCCAAGGTCCTTCTGTCGCAGGTGAGTTCCGAAGCTCTATATACTGATGCTCTCGTTCCAGAAGGTCCGCATGGCATGGAGCTATAACCCTTCCCACCATGGCAACTATTAGGCAGGGTCATGCGAAAGATCTCAAGACAGATCTAAACTCATGTTTCTGATGGCTCTGGCTTGGCCTAGAGGACGTGATAGGCTGATCTACAACAGCTACTGGTCGAAGTCCTCAAGTGCCCACCCTGGCCAGATCTATTGCCAAGGACCCATTCTGTATGACGATCCATCCGGGTAACTTTTTGTCCTTCAGTTATTGAAGCATGGTTATTCTGCTGCAGTGATTCCACCTTTCACTGGGCTTGGACTTTTTTCTATGTCTCTGGCTTATACTAGGAGTTTGGAGTATTTGAGGCCTGGTGTGAGGTTCTCAGCCTCTCAAAGTGGAAATTCCATTAGTTTCTGGAAGTTTCACTTGGCAGCTTTAGCCTCATCTAGGGAGGGCCTTGGTCTTCCCTCCTGAATGTGTCTCGTTCTTGAAGAAAGTTAGGAATTTTTGTCCTCCCTGGTGGCTACTGTGGCCTTATTGAACCTTAATCTGATTCTGGATCCTTGGCAGCTCCTGCCTTTTGACTACTGCAAAGCCTTTCCTTGAAGCTATTTTCCTTAAGGACAGTTTTTTTCCTACGTGAGACTCCAGGAGGATGCAATTCCAAACTGTACATTCTGTTGCCGAAAAGAGTTTCAAAGTTTCATTTGAATCGGTCTATTTCTCCTGCCCATGCTTGGCAGGTATAGAAATGAGTGATTGCTTGTTTCTTGCGTACCTTGGATGTCGAGCAGCATCTGAGATGATGATTAGAGACTAATAAACTTGTCAGGAAGTCTGATAAATTGTTTCTGCTCCATGGTGGACATCTTTAGCCATTGGAAAAAGGATGCCATCATAGCCACCTGTGTAGTTGCTGAGATTCTTTTCTCTAAATGACTTACAGTGCATTCCACTAGGGTTCTGGCCGAGTTTTCCAAGGCAGCATACCTTCCCAAGCCTTCTGCTTGACTGTTTGGGCTCTGCAGGGTGAAGCTTTCGAGCGTGCAATCTTAAACGGACCACGGCAGTCTTCTGCCCTGTTCGGGAGTAACTTTGGTACATCCCGCTTGTGGAGGATTGGCTTGCTTGAACGCAGAGGAAGGAGAAATTACTACTTACCTGATAATTTCCTTTCCTCTAAGTAAGGCAGGCCAATCTCAGACTTGCCCTCAGCTGCCAGTTGTTTTGCCTTGGTTTGCACTTTAGATGCAGACATTGGAGAGTGATCTTGCTACTCGTTGAAGGACTGGCAAGTGTTTTACCTGGTACCTCAGTTTAGTGAATGTTCATTCTTTGATCTATACTCAGTTTTCTCTGAATTGGAAGCATGAGTGATTGTTAATAATCATGTCAAGTATTATCAGTTTGTTTAACATTTGCCTTTTCTAGAGAATACTGGCGGGCTGATGGGGCAGAGCTATATATCCGTGACATCAGTTTTTACTCCGTCTCCATAACCCACTTGTAGGAATTAGCCTGTCTGCCTTAGAAGAAAGGAAATTATCAGGTAAGTAGTAATTTCTCCTTTTGCTGCTCAAGAGTTAGAAACTAAAGTGGAATACATCTTGTAAGACTCAATTACCAGTTTCTCCAATCTCATTTTCAGACATTCATTCTTGTATTTCTTTCTTTATTAACGGCCCCAAAAATGAAAAACCTGTTCCATTTTTCTGAAATACTTGGATGTTAGCCAATGTCCTCATAAAATCCAGATAGTCCCACTTCATTTCTTTGGGATTCTTTATGGCCAGCAGAAAGTAGCTGAGAAATTTCCTGGTTACTGCAAAACTTTAGGAATGAAAATTGGAACAGTTCTTATCTAGAACTAATTTTCAGAAAAGGACAGTATAAATCCTTCAACCTACTCTTGGCTAAGCAAATTACAAAAAAAAACAAATTAAAAAAAAACAATTAAAAAATGTACCTTAATATTTAGAAAATAAAGTGAGGATGAACCTAGGGGTTCCAACAAACAATGGCTCTATAAGAACACAACTAATTAAAGCTCAAAGTTATCAATACCCTGGGCTTTTGCAACACAGCCAATTCTCTACATTCTAGGAGAGAAGAATGAAATAATCAAATTCAAATTATTAAAATAACATTTTGAAATCACAGTTGCAAATATACATTAAATATAATCACAAAATCATCAGATTATATGTAAGCTTAGTGGCAGGGAAAATCTGATAATGGTTCCAGTTCAATTTGTAATAGGAAATTAAGAAGTCTGATGTCTCATCTGAACCCATACTTTGGATTCAATCCTAAATTTTAACTGGATAAGCAGAGTTGCAGTTCACACAGTCTCTCCCCTTCCTACTTCATATGGTTGAGGCATAGATGTCCCTGTCCGTGAACACATTCCCTCAGCCACCCTTGTGGGGATAAAATATTGACTGTTTGGAAGGGTTACTGAAGAAAGGAATAAAAGGTTTGAAATGAACTTCAGGAATCACATTTCAAATCAGACTGTGGCCACACTTTCAGAAATGTTCTCTCAGTATTTTAATTCCCAAATTCTTGTGCTTTTTTACCTAATGTCTTTAATGGTAGCTCTCTTCATAGGATCCACCAGCAGCATGTGTTTTAGTAGGCTAATTACAGAAGGATTCAGGTACTGAGGTGTATAAAAGATACCATCACATATCTTCTTAAAAAGAGTTGGCACATGATCGTCATCAAATGGAAGAGTGCCACACAGTAAAGCATAAAGTATCACACCACTACTCCAGATATCCACTTCTGGACCTGCATACAGCCTGGAAAAGAAGGATGAAAAGAAACAGTGTTGCTTGTTAACAGCCCAGAAACCAAACAATGGAAATTTAACTTTTAAAAGCTAAACAAGGCTCTCTGTTGAAGATACCTTGCTCGGAATACTGCTTGCAAAACACTACCTTCCTGAAATGACTTCTGGTGCCGCATAGTTAGGGGACCCACAGCTCGTTCTTAAAAATTCTCCATCCGACATCATATTTGAAAGACCTGAAGTAATGTTCAAAACAAAGCAAGGGTGTTTCCAAGCAGATATAAAACTAAAAACAGAAAAGCCATTCTAAGCACAGGAGGTTACAAAATGCAAAACAGACCAAAATTAACACTTGATAAAGTAGCAATGTTGGAGAAATGCTCAACCCATCATAACAAATAATACAATTTATACAAACATACAGGCCGATACAGTAAAGTGCGCTCTGGTGGAGCGCACAGTTAACCCGCGATTGGACACGCGTTTGATGCGCTAGCTTTACCCCTTAAGGGGTAATAGCTCGTCGAAAACGCGCGTCCAACCCCCCCCCCCCCCCCCCGAACCTAATAGCGCCCGCAACATGCAAATGTGCCCACTTTCAAGTGTGAGAAATTTCCATTACGTTTAGGCTCAGAATCACACGTTAATTAGCTATATGAAGTGCGGAATGCACTCAATGCATGCTGCCTTCGACTCCTGATGTGAGTCTTTGAAGCCCTTATTCAGATTCAAATGCAGTGCACTTTCCCGGTGCCCGGAGAAATTAAAGCCTACCTTTTGGGTAGGCGCTAATTTCTGAAAGTAAAATGTGCAGCTTGGCTGCACATTTTGCTTTCTGAATCGCGCGGGAATACCTAATCGGGCCATCAACATGCATTTGCAGTGATATAGACTTGGTTGAACTCTTGGGCATATCATTGATGCGAGGTGCCAAAGAGGTGGAGAAGCTCTTCAACAAATGCTTGACCAACCAGACTTGGCTCTCCTGACTGTCTTTCAAGTCTTTAAGGCCAGCTTTTTGGAGCTGATCTTCCAAAACCAACTTGCTCAGGGTAACATACAGCAGATCTCACAGCTATCAGCATGGAGTTCTTTCCAAGGAAGACAGTGCATTTGTAATAACTAGTAATGTATATCACGTACATTTGGGACAAAATTTGAAGCTACTTCTGTTATGAGAAGAAAAAAAATATGCTGCAAAATCAAAAGTGAAAGAAATTGTTTTCTTCCGAGAAATACATCTTAGAGACAAAAATAGCTGGTAGGCCTGCTCTGTGCCACAAAGTTGCTAAAAAAAAGGTTGGGAAGGAGAAGTTACACCATCAAAAAAAGAAGCAAAAAAATTTAGAAAATGGCAATAAAATCTGACTATGGAATTGAGTGAGGAACACAAGAAAAAAAAAAAAGGTTTAGCCAAATGACAAAAATCCTGAGGCAGCCACAGAGATTGCTAGAAACCTATCCAATTTTGCTGGTAATAACAAGCAAAACAACGCATTTGTAGGGCCACAGCAGTAAGTACGTCCTGAAAATGCTCAGTAAAATGTCGGTCTTTACTAGAAAGCTCTGGAAATGTGTTCTGCTCAGCACCACACAATCATGTGACTCAAATGTGTGATAAGCTAATTTCTTGGAAAATCAGCAATTCACCTAACTACTTCTGGTGGATTAACTTGAACCTCTAATTATAACTCCAAAGCAGCTGTAACAGAATACATTTTTCAGTATGCAGCCCAACAGAAAAGTAATTTGGTAGCCACTATGCCAATTGGATTTTCAGTGGTGGGAGTAGAACAGCATGAGTGTGAACTTCTAAAGTTACAAAGCCAATTCCATTCAAAAGCTTTTGCCGATACAAAAGAGATGAACTAAATCATATGATGGCCTTCATAACATTGAGATGCTGACTGCACAAAAATAAAATATGACCGTCTTGTCAAATGCATCAAATACAATCATAGGTCATTTTATTGCATAGAAATGACATTTTTATCTATTGAACATAAGATTTGCCATACTGGGTCAGACAAAGTCCATCAAGCCCAGTATCCTGTTTCCAACAGTGACCAATCCAGGTCACAAGTGCCTGGCAGGATCCCAAATAGTAAAAGCAGGAGTTGCTTACCATGTAACAGGTGTTCTAGGACAGCAGGATGTTAGTCCTCACAGATGGGTATCATCAGATGGAGCTCGGCATGGAAAACCTTTGTCAAAGTTTCTAGAAACTTTTATTTGCGCACACTGAGCATGCCCAGCATGCCACTATCCGCGTGGCCACAGGGGGGGGGGGGGGGGTCCCTCTTCAGTCTTGTATCTTAGCAAAAAAAAGACTAGCAAAAAAATAACAAATCAATGGAGAACCCAACTCTGCAAGGACTAACATCCTGCTGCCCTAGATAAGCAACTCTGCTTTCTCCTAGGACAAGCAGGATGATAGTCCTCACAGATGGGTGAATACCAAGCTACAAGCTGCTCCCGGCTATAACAGGACCAATAGCACTTAACTACGTGCCAACGGGCATAACAGAAGTGCTGCGGGTGAGAACGGGAGGCAGCACGAACCAGATACTGAGCCCTAGGTAGGGAAAGTTGGGTTCTTAAGCTTGGAACAGATTACGGAGGTCAGACTGGCCAAAGGTATTGTCATATCTACCATCCTTGTCTAAATAGTACTGAGCGCCGTGTGTAGAGAGCTCCATGTCACGGCCTTGCAGATCTCAGCAACGGGAACTGCTCGAAAGTGCGCCACAGATGATGCCATGGCTCTGAGTGTGCTTGGACACAGCCTCCAAGGGGAAGGCCTGCCTGCTCGTAGCAGAAGCATATACAGTCCGATATATATGCAGAGCCCATTCATCCTGATGGGAATAGGGCCTTGGAAAAAAGATGGGCAAAATGATGGACTGATTGAGATGGAAATCAGTCACCACCTCAGGCAGGAACTAGGGTGAGTGCATGGAACTACCCTGTAATGAAAGAATTTCATATAGGGCGAATACATCACCAACGCCTAAAGCTCACTGACTCTGCGAGTGGAAGTGACTGCAACCAGGAAAAAGACTTTCCAGGTGAGATGTTTAAACGTGCAGGAGCCATAGGCTTGAAAGAAGGCTGCATGAGCAATGCTAGTACCACATTGAGGTCCCAGGACACAACAGAAGAACACAGAGGGGACCTTTAGTTGCAACAGGCCCCTCATGAAGTGGCCCACCAAAGGCTGCACAGAAATAGGTGTACCATTTATCCCCTGGTGATAAGCACCTCTAATCCAGGTGGTCTGTAGCACAGACTCCGAGAGGGACCAATAGTCACAGAGTGGCGCTTTATGTCCGGGATGGCATAGAGTCCAACAGGATAAACATCCTGCATGAGACTAAATGCACAACTGAATCTTTATGGGTAGAAATCCCTTGTATGTCGGGGAAGACTATAGTGATAAAAGCTTACTACCGTCCACCTGGCCAAGATGGTGAGACGGAGAGTGAAATCCTAAGAGAAATTAGGGAAGCTAACCAAATTGGTAGTGCGGTAATAATGGGAGACTTCAATTACCCCAATATTGACTGGGTAAATGTATCATCGGTACATGCTAGAGATATAAAGTTCCTGGATGGAATAAATGACATTTTTATGGAGCAATTGGTTCAGGAACAGACAAGAGGGAGCAATTTTAGATCTAATTCTCAGTGGAGCACAGGATTTGGTGAGAGGTAACTGTGGTGGGGCCGCTTGGCAATAGTGACCATATCATCATCAAATTTGAATTAATGACTGGAAGGGGGACAGTAAGCAAATCCACGGCTCTCGTGCTAAACTTTCAAAAGGGAAACTTTAATAAAATAGAAAAATTGTTAGAAGAAAACTGAAAGGAGCAGCTACTAAGGTAAAAAGTGTGCAAGAGGCGTGGTCACTTAAATACCATTCTAGAAGCACAGTCCAGATGTATTCCACACATTAAAAAAGGTGGAAAAAAGGCAAAACACGATTTCCAGCATGGTTAAAAGGGGAGGTGAAAGAAGCTATTTTAGCCAAAAGATCTTCATTCAAAAATTGAAAGAAGGATCCAACAGAAGAAAATAGGATAATGCATAAGCATATCCTTGTCCTAAGAAAATAGATAATGCCCAAGAATGGGAAAAAAAAAAAAAAAGCTCACTAAAAGTTAAACATCTTATTAGCAACTAAAAAACACATAAAAATGACCTAGGACCTGTTGATGCATTTGACAAGACAATAGTCGCATTTTAATTATGTGCAGTCAGGGCTCAATGTTATGAAAGCCATCATATGATTTAGTTCAACTCTTTTCTATCAGCAAAAGTTTTTGAGTGGAATTTTTGTTTTTGTGACTATTGATATTTTTCTGCTCCTAAGGTTTTCACGTTTATAGTATTGATGCACCTCTAAAGTTAGCCTCTTCACTCTCATGCATGACAGGATTAATGCATTAAACCCTGACCATTTAACCCTTTCAACCCTTATATATTCATCTTATCATACAGACCTTATAAATAAAGGCAGCTAAGCACGAGGCATCCTAAACCTGTCAGCCAGTCAGGTTTTTGGAATATTGACAATGAATACACACAAAATAGATCTGCATACACTAGAGGCTCAGTATATGCAAATTTATCTCTTGCACATTGACTATGGATATCCTGAAAATCCCACAGGCTTTGCCCTGTGAAAGTGTGTGTATGGCTGCACTAGTACAAACCAAAAATAATACACTAAAAAGCGACCTTTCATGAGCTTACCACCAGAAATGGGCAATACATTCCAAAAAGTTTTAAAATGTATTCACATCCTCAAGCTTCAGCGTAGCAATAGGAATTGAATAGCAACCCTGCTTGTGAAGAGAGGCTTCACATCCAAAATAAGAAAAAGTATGGAAAAGTATTTGGGCCTGGTTGTTCATGGAAAAAAAAAAAAAAAAAAACATTAAAAAAAAATTTAAAAATCAAAAAAACAAACAAAAATACTCTCTACCTCCCCAGGATATGCTAAGCCTCAAACATTTTGGTGTCTCACTAGCAAGTCGTTGCTTCTTATACAGCAGAAAATGAAGGTTTCTGGGAATAAAATCAACATTAAGGGTTATAAATGTTTGAACATTTGTCAAAAGTAAGGGACAGATCTTTTCTTTAACACAATCCATTCATAGGCAGGTATCTTGAAACAAAGCTAGTGACTAGAAGGTCCCCAAATTATTCACCTTAATAGATTGAAATCAGATGAATACCATGTAAAATTAATATGCATGGTTTAAAACCCTCCAAGTCTATAGCGTGCGCTTACCAAAATCAGCAATCTTGGCATTCATGTGTGCATCAAGCAGCACATTTTCAGGCTTCAAGTCTCTATGGACAACCATATGTCTGTGGCAGTAATCCACACCAGAAAGAATTTGCTGGAACAGACGTCGACTCTCCTTTTCATCCAGCTGAGAAATACAAGAAAAATAATTTACCTTTTAAAATGGTAGCCTTCAATTCACAATACGAAAATATAATCTTTGGACTCAGTACCCAGGATGGCATTCATTTGAAATGGAAATAAAAATTGTACCACACCTAGACTCTTGAGCCAGATTTGCTCTGAAGTTTCTGGACAACTACTAAGGCCTTATTTTCCAGCACAAATTATATAATACTAGAATAAGGAAGAAGAAAATGTGCTAGAATATTCTTCAGAACAGCTGAATAAAATATTGCTGCTGTAAGGTTCAGTCATGGACTATAACCATTATGCATTCTAATAGTCTAATAATATATGCAGCTAAAGAAGTGTTCAATGATATTTAATATAATTAAGCACAGAAGGAAGATCTAGCATTTCTAGGAAATTAAGTTGAATATACATGTATTTGAAATATGGTGGTATGGAAGAAGAATCCTGAATAGCTGGAAGGACCTGATTTCAAATTAAAAGGCATAAGAGAGATGGAAGAACTTTAATAGAAAATTTAGTCAAAAGGAAAATGAGATTTGCTGGTAATGTACTCAGAGGTTGAAGTGGCAAATGAGCTAATTTTATACTGAAGAGCATTAAAGATGGATAAGAAAAAGAAGAAAGACAGAGTGGCCTGGGATTAAGATCTGAAAACATGAGCAAAATGAAGAAAGCCCAGCATAAAAACATTGGCAACTTTTGTCTCCCTGGGATCACAGCATGGAATCTATGGATCTTTTGGAATCCTACCAGGTACTTTTGGCTGGGATTGGCCACTGTTGGAAACAGAATACTGGGCTTGATGGACCTATGGTCTGAACCAACATAGGCCGATGCAGTAAAGTGCGCTCAGGCTGAGCGCACTGTTAGCCCCCGTTTGGCCACGCATTTTTGACACGCTATTTTTACCCCTTATACAGTATGGGGTAATAGTGGGGTGAAAACGCGTGGCCACCCCCCCCCGAAACTAATAGTGCCCGCAACATGCAAATACATATTGATGGGCCTATTAGTTATTCCTGTGCGATTCAGAAAGTAAAATGTGCAGCCAAGCCACATATTTTACTTTCAGAAATTAACGCCTGCGAAAGGCTGGCGTTAATTTCGGCCGGCACCAGGGAAGTGTACAGAAAAGAAGAAAAAACTTCTTTTCTGTACATCCTCTGATTTAATATAGCGATATTAAGACAGAGGCTCCAAAAATTAAAAAAAAAAAAAAAAAAAAATTTAAAAATCAGCCCGCGGCCTCCAGGTTGGAAGACTGACGCTCAATTTTATCGGTGTCTGTTTTCCGAACCCGTGGCTGTCAGTGGGTTCGAGAACAGATGCCGGTAAAATTGAGAGTCTGCTGTCAAACCTGCTGACAGCCTCCGCTTCTGTCAAAAAGAAGGCGCTAGGGACGCACTAGTGTCCCTAGCGCCTCCTTTTACCGCGGGCCATTTGCATTTTTTGTTTTTCTGAAATCACGTGCCCAGGAGAGTGGGCGCTCTCTCGCTCTCCCGCGGGTTTTTCTGTATCGGCCCGATAGCAAATTTTATGTTCTTATGGAGACAACAGTTTGAGAATGAAAAAGATTAGTATTGAAAAGGAAGTCACCCATACTGCTTAACACTGATCTCCCATCCTAGTGAAGACATGTTAAGTACATTTATAGTGAGTCTATTGATTATCTTATCTACAATGGAACTATATAGATGTTTAAAAGGCCCATAAAAGTTCATAAAACCACTTGCTCTACGATATGCTTCTAACCTGAACCTACGATACCAGGGCTGGAAAAAGGGAAAAATTTGGTCTCAAGTGTCAATGACTTCTCAAATCTCTATTTTGTTTAGCTAGCACTTGTTTTCTGCTCTTCCAGCTACAATAAATACAACTTAAACTTTTAGCCTCCTGCATTGAATCCATTTACATGGAAAATTAGAAGCCCTACACATAGCAAGGAAGGTATTCCAAAAGGGACATGCAAAAGAAAAGGGGGAGGGGGAATTCTACTGCTCAAAAACTTAACCATTTACTATAAGAAAAATATTTCTTGCAACTTATAAATTCATTTTTGACTGCTGCTTAAAGGTTTCTGAAATAACAAAATGCTAGGCATTGAAAAACAAACCTCAGGTTATCACTTACCCTTCCATTTTTACAAATATAATCAAACAACTCTCCTCCAGAAACATATTCCATCACCATAAAGATGTCAGTTGGTGTGCTGATTACTTGGTATCTGATAAAGAGAAAAAACATTCAGTAACTCCACTGTGGATGCATAAGCTATTCATCCATGACCAGACAGAATGCACATGTCACAGGTTTACACAGTCAGTTTGGCACAATGTTATGTTTGGTATCAAGCTGTCTAATATAAGAAAACAAATCAACTTTCCACAAACATTTAAAAGTAGGGAGCAGCAAATGCTAGAAGAAATTGCCAAGTTAAATCCATACTTCATTAAAATGAAATATACACAAAGTGTCAACCTTTTTCCTAATGTCTAGTCAATGTACTTGTTTCTAAAGCATAAAAATAGTTTTGTTCCACAGGAAATGCATGGAAATGAAAAATTGGGTCAAACTACTTTTCCCCCCCCCCTACTATTAAAAAAAAAAAAATCCCACACAAAAAGTTACAACATATAACAAGCAAGATTTTTAAAAGCCCTCGATTCCTAGCTACACACAATGGGATTTTGTGGCTTACCGATAATTACAGTTATTTCTCTACAACTGTCTGGACGTGATAGCAGCATTTTCCTTTTGCCGTACGAATAACCCCCCCACCCCGGTTCTCATCCCTGTACAAACTGTGGCTTTTCTACTTAACCCAAGTCGAAAACTTCCACAATCTCAAACAAAAAAAAAAAGGTCATGAAAAAAAAAAGTGCAATCCTATTAAAAAATAAAATAAAAATAAAAAAATACTGATGGAAAAATAAAAATGAACCATTACCACCCATGGAGGGTTGTTCCAGACTGACAAAGAACATAAACGGATTTGTCAGGGCTAAGCCAGAATTCCCATTTTGTCTAGGTCTCTTGCACCAATTTGGCACCAGATTACAAAACCCAAAAGAAGCAGAAGGAAACTGCAGAATCTTTATATAAAAAAAAAAAAATGTAAAAAAAAAGTTAATGTACTGAAGAAATCACGGAGCCCATTGAAAAACGTTAACTTTTTCCTGACAGCCCAGTCAAGTCACTTTACTTTCTGTTGCCTCTGGCATGAATTTAGGCCTAGATTCATAAATTTTGTGATAAATATAAGAAAACAGCACCCGCAATAAAAAAGGGGCATGGTCAGGGTAATTGTCCTGGAACAGCAACACATGAAAACTTTCACACCCGCGTTATTTTCACATTGCAAGCTGAGAAGTCCCTGTACAGGCTTATCACATTTGGGCACGCTTCTGAGAACGCAACTGTAGAGGCTCACAAACGTTAACTATTTATACCACTATAAAAGGGGGCACTGGTAACTTGGGGTGAGGTTTGTGGGAAAGGGTGGGTTGTGGGGTCAATCTTACATGCACAGTCAAACAACAGAGTTACTATCAGTGAAGATTTTATTTAAGAACTTTTAATATACCGATGTTCGTGAAACACATCACACCAGTTTACAATTAACTCATGGAAGGAGGAAATTACAATGAACGAGGAGCAGGGAGTGGGAGCAGGCGAGAAAGGGGGAAGAGGGAGTGGGAAGGAGAAGAAGTAAAGGGCAGAAGTAGAAGGAGATAGGAACAACCATAAAAGCATAGGGAACTGATTTACAATATCTTTAAATTACATCAAATGTAGCGGAGTACATATAAAACATAGGCAATTGAAGGAAAAATCAAAGTCATAGAGCATAAGAACAAGGGGGCGGACAAATTCTGAGAAGTAGAATTATGAGGGGAAGGGGAGAAAGGTCTAGGTTTGATTGGCATCAGGGTAGGCCTGCCTGAAAAGCCATGTCTGATGCCTTTTTTGAAAGTGTGCAAGGATGGTTCAAGATGTAGATGGGTGGGGAGTGAATTCCATAGAGTTGGGCCCACAATGGTAAAGGCTCTTTCTCTGATCATGGTAAGGTGTGCAATTTTGAGGGGTGGGGTGTGAAGAGTTCCAGCAAGGGCGGATCTCACAGGGCGCTTAGATGCATGGAAGTGGGGCATTATCTTGAGCCAAGCGGACTTGTTTTTGTGGAGTGCATTGTGAAGGATGGTGAGGGTTTTACATTGAATACGGAAAGGGATGGGTAGCCAGTGCAGATCCTTTAGTATAGGTGTGATGTGTTCTCTTTTACGAGTGTTGGTTATGATTCTTGCCATGGCATTCTGCAGGATTTGCAGGGGTTTAATAGTAGAATATGGGAGGCCTATGAGCAGGGAGTTGCAATAGTCTAATTTAGAGAGGATGGTCGTTTGCAAGACTAGGCGGAAATCCTGGGCATGGAGAAGGGGCTTAAGTTTTTGGAGGATGTGGAGTTTGTAGAAAGCCCCCTTTAGTAAAGACTTAATATGCAGTTTAAAGTTAAGGTATTGGTCTATGGTGACTCCTAGGTCTCTTACAGAAGATGGTGTGGAGTGGGTTAAGGTGGAAGGGGATGTAGGTTCTGGTTGGTTAGTGATGATGAGGATTTCCGTTTTTGCTGGATTAAGCACTAGGTGGAGGTTGGATAATAGTGAGTTAATGGAGGCTAGGCAAGATTCCCAGAATTGTAGGGATTCTTTGAGGGTATTTTGAATGGGTTGAGAATTTGCACATCATTGGCGTACAAGAAGTGTGATTTGGAGGGATGAAAGGAGAGTAGATTTGTACCATGTTCTTTCTACCTAGCTTGATGCACTCGTAGTGTGAATATTAAATCGTCACTGATGTTAACTATGCTGTTCGTACATATGACTGTGTATGTTAAACTGCCCCCTAAAACCCAACTTACCCCACAAACCTCACCCTGAGTTCATAATGCCTTCTCTTACAGTGGTATAACAAGTTAAAAAATTAGTGGGCCTCCACAGGGGCTCTCACCGTCAAAAAATGGGATTTGTGCCATTTCGGCCGCAACGCACAGTTATAGAAGGCATAATACTCAGAAAAAAAGGTGTAGTTATTTCCGGTGTTAAATCCTGTGAATAGTGAGCGTTACATTATCGCACGCAAGGTTAACCAGCCTTCATTTCCATTTACTCCTCCCAAACTCATCCCACTTGAATAAATTTCAAATTTGCATATGCATTTTGCAATGTGGTGTTTATCTCATGCGTTACAGAGTTATTGCGGGCCCTAATGTCTGTGATAACGCCATACTACATTTTGATAAACGACCCTTTAGATAGCAAGCCCTCTGGGGATAGGGAAATATCTATAGTACCTGAATGAAATCTGCTTTGAAGCGCTGAAAAGTAGAATATAAATCAAATAAACCGTGGGGACACCACAACATGGTAAGTCCCACAAATATGTAAAGACAAACTTTATCAAAAGCTCTACAAAGTTTGTTGTTTGATACCATGCGAGGTCATGTAATGCACTTATGTGGCAGGTAAATCTGGAAACTATGAAATTTGATCACTTTTCTCCCAAAGGCATCTGAGGAAGTCCATTTGTTTATTCTGTAGTATCCTAAGAATGTTACCTTATATATACTTGAATACTGTGTACAATTCTGGTCGCCGCATCTCAAAAAAGATATAATTGCGATGGAGAAGGTACAGAGAAGGGCTACCAAAATGATAAAGGGAATGAAACAGCTCCCCTATGAGGAAAGACTAAAGAGGTTAGGACTTTTCAGCTTGGAAGAGAGAATGATAGAGATGTTTAAATGATAGAGAGGGGGGATATGATAGAGATGTTTAAAATTATGAGAGGTCTAGAACGGGTAGATGTGAATCAGTTATTTACTCTTTTGGATAGTAGAAAAACTAGGGGGGCACTCCATGAAGTTAGCATGGGGCACATTTAAAACTAATCTGAGAAAGTTCTTTTTTTACTCAACGCACAATTAAACTCTGGAATTTGTTGCCAGAGGATGTGGTTAGTGCAGTTAGTATAGCTGTGTTTAAAAAAGGATTGGATAAGTTCTTGGAGGAGAAGTCCATTACCTGCTATTAAGTTCACTTAGAGACATTGTGGATAGGATATAAGGTAAAATTTGTCTTTTTGCGGATGACACTAAGATCTGCAATAGAGCAGACACGCCGGAAGGAATGGAGAGAATGAGACGAGATTTAAGAAAGCTGGAAGAGTGGTCGAAGATATGGCAGCTGAGATTCAATGCCAAGAAGTGCAAAGTCATGCATATGGGAAGAGGAAATCCGAATGAACTGTATTCGATTGGGGGGGGGGGGGGGGGGGGGGGAGGAGGCTGATGTGCACTGAGCAGGAGAGAGACCTTGGGGTGATGGCATCTAATGATCTTAGTCAGCGAAACAATGTGACAAGGCGATAGCAAAAGCCAGAAGAATGCTAGGCTGCATTGAGAGAGGAATATAGAGTAAGAAAAGGGAAGTGATTATCCCCTTGTACAGGTCCTTGGTGAGGCCTCACCTGGAGTACTGTGTTCAGTTCTGGAGACCATATCTCCAAAGAGACAGAGACAAGATGGAAGCGGTCCAGAGAAGGGCGACCAGAAAGGTGGAGGGTCTTCATCGAATGACTTATGAGGAGAGATGGAAGAATCTAAATATGTACACCCTGGAAGAAAGGAGGAGCAGGGGTGATATGATTCAAACTTTCAGATACTTGAAAGGTTTTAACGATCCAGACACAACGACAAACCTTTTCAGTCGGAAAAAAAAAATCAGCAGAACCAGGGGTCACGAGTTGAAGCTCCAAGGAGGAAGACTCAGAACCAATGTCAGGAAGTATTTCTTCATGAAGAGGGTGGTGGATGCCTGGAATGCCCTTCCGGAGGAAGTGGTGAAGACCAGAACTGTGAAGGACTTCAAAGGGGCGTGGGATAAACACTGTGGATCCATCAAGTCTAGAGGATGTGAATGAAGAGTGGGTGGCTCACGGGAATGACGGCTACTGCCTGGAGATTATACCCTTATTCAATAAACATACACACGGTTAATGCGACTCCAACATTGCTCTAAGCTTCAACGGCAAGAGGAAGTGTGGAAAAAAAGGATTTGCATTCACAAAAAGCGGGGAGTAACTTGCTTGTTACGGCGGTTACTACCCCAAACTAAATAAGCCAGATACTTTACTTTCAATGCATATCCAGCATAGCTCTCTGCTTCTACGGCAGGGGGAATGTAGAAAGGTGGATCTATATACAGACAATAACCAACAAAGACTGAGTTACATAGTCTGGGTAAACAAAGGCATTGGTGTAGCTTGCTTATTGCGGCAGTTACTACCCCTAACTATGGTAGATATTCACTTGGATGCAGTTCCAACACTGCTCTCTACATTAATGGTACGGGTGGAAGGGAACTAGAACCAAAAGGTTACTAAGAGCCAAGAGTAACAGAAGTATGAGAGAAATTTAAAAAAAGTGCATAGCTTGCTGGGCAGACTGGATGGACCGTTTGGTCTTCTTCTGCCGTCATTTCTATGTTTCTATAATAGCTACTGCCATTAGCAATGGTAACATGGAATAGACTTAGTTTTGGGGTACTTGCCAGGTTCTTATGGCCTGGATTGGCCACTGTTGGAAACAGGATGCTGGGCTTGATGGACCCTTGGTCTGACCCAGTATGGCATTTTCTTATGTTCTTATATCCAATCCACAGGGGCCTATGCCTTCTCAGCAAATACAGTGACTGCTCTGACAGTGCATGCTGCAATCAATTCTGGAAGTGCCTTACACAATGCTTTGTAACATCTATTACAAAATACCTGAGTCATCTGGAAACACGTTTTGACACTGGCGCTCTTTTCTTACCAGCAGCATCTAGTACGAATAACCAGATTGTGAAAATCCTTAGTTCTATCCAAGTAAAATATTTAACTCTTAACATCAAGCTTGTACAACCACTTCAAATTTTTCCACCAAGGGCATAAGGTAAATCTCTCGATTTATAAAAGAAACCAAAAACTCACTTTTAGAATAAATCCTGGCACAGTTCTTACAGTAGATCTAAGAGAGAAAATTGTAATGTTCCTCTGCCACCAGCTTTAATCTTGGCAACCAGCGTCATCTAGGCCATCTGTAATCACTTCTGATCTGAATGTGTGTATATCTTGTCCAGAGCTTTGCTCCCTAGAGCAATATTCCTAAACATATAGAAGAGTATTAAGGTATCTACCAGCTGCCTGGGATTCTAGGCTTCTGCTATAGAAATAATCTAACTTCTCCTTGTGGCAGGATGCCATCAATCTCCGGCATATCCTGAAACAGTGTGTCAGTTTTCCTAACCCACGCACAGCCACTTCTTCTGGGCACCTGATGCAGAGACAGCGCTAGGGATACACAATTTCCCATAGTGCCTCCTTTTTAATGCAGCGGCTCATTCACCTACTACATTGCGTGCCTGGGAGAGGTGGCTGGGGGCGCGTTAGGAAAGCAGGAGTTCAATCCTGAGCACCTGTTTCCCCCCCACAGATATTGCATCGCCCTGAGTGTCTCCAGGCCACCATTTTTCGCCACAGGTTAGTAATTTTGATAATTCTATTGGCCTGACTGCAAAGTAGAAACAAGAATATAAGATATACCATGCTGAATGAGACCAAGGTCCATTGGGCCCAGCATCCTGTCTGACGTGGCCAATCCAGGCCATAACACAGCAGATCCCAAAGATTAGATCAATTTCTTGTTGCTCATTCCCAGGGATAAATAACTTTCCCAAAGCTACCTGGCTAATAATGGTCTATGTACTTTTCCTCCAGAAACTTGCAAAAACCCTTTGTAAACCAAAGCAAAACTAAATGCCTTGACTGTCCTCCAGCAACAAATTACACAGTTTGATTGTGGATTAAGTGAAAAAAAATCTCTCCATTTGTTTTAAATCTCTTGCTGGTTTCATGGAGTACCCTTATTTATCTGTCCCACCCCATTAATGATTTTATAAAACGTCCATCATATCCCTTCTCAGTTGCCTCTTCACCAAGCTAAAGAGCCCTAATCTGTTTAACCTTTCTTCGTAGTAGGAAAAAAAAAAAGTATCAAAAAACTCTAAAGACTTCTTAATATAAGAAAGCAGAGCACTATTAAACTTCAATCTTCAGGAGTGGATACAGCACCAGGTAATCTTAACACTTAAGGTAAAACAAAAAAAAAAGAGTTGTGCAGGCTCAAGGAAAAGATACTTCACTCGTTTATATCTAATCAAACATTTGGAGGGAAATTACAAAAGTAACAAAGCACTCTAGTACGTAGTAATAAGAACTGCCTTCTCTTCTGTATGGCCTTTGCCACATCAGGAAAAATCTTACATTTTCAGCTTCTCAAGTAACTCATTCTTATACTTGAAAAAAAGCTTTAGTATCTGATCACAATTAATTTAACATAAAAAATTTACCACTAATGTGGCAGGAGTTACAAAAATGCCTCCATAACGCTCCAAAAAAGCAGTGAGATCAAAGCTATCAGATGAAATAGATAAATCAGTTATTTTCACATTCAGTTTCTCTCACAGGCAGAGATACATAAAAATACCTTAGTCAAAGATGGCATCGAGTCTGGAGGAATTATAATAAATATCGCTTAAACAGCAGATTTTATATCTGACCTAGGGAAATTAACCAAACGAAGAGTCTTCTGTTTCAATGTTCTCATAGTTTTCTAGCGTATTGTGTAGAACCACACTGTCCTTCAAGAAAATTGTAAATAAAATCCATTAGGAAAGATAACGCTGCAGCCGCTAGTCTGTGTGAAATCAAGCATCACAGTCTCTAAGCCAGAAACTTTATCTGCCATAAAGCCATACTGAGAAGAAAACTGCATAATCTGTCCTTATATAATTTTACCCAAACTCAATCGCATGCCAGATAGCCTCCAATGTGAAAAAAAAAAAAAAAAAAATCAGGTTTCTGCAAAGAAAATACCTACTGTTCTCAACTCAAAGGAGCACCTTCATTAGATTGCTGGATAGAGCAAAAAAACCAGTAGCAGCTCCACTTCTCAGTACTCCAACTAGTGAAGTCTCCAAAACGCTGCGGCCATCAGACGTTGTTTTACTGGAAATTCTGCTCATACCGACTCCAGTGCTGATGCCATCACTAGGTGACAGGAGATGCCCCACAGCCATGCTGCTGAGTTATCTGGCTTCTTCCTTTCCTCAAGGCTGAAAGATCTCTCACCTGTCTGGGAGGCCAGCGACCCCACTGTCATGGCCTCCCAACAGCAGCATGTCCATGGAGAAAAAAGAAGTATTCTCTCCCTGTACCACAAAACGATCCATGGCTCCAACAGGAAAGGAGCAGGATGATTCAGATGGAAAGCAGCGTGCATTACCCTCTCTCTTAACCATATTAAGCAGCTCAATACACAATTTAAAGGAGAAACAGGAACACGAATAGAGCATAGCAGCCCTCTTACTCCTCCCCGCCATTAACCATTTTTCGATACAAAGGTATTATGATATTCTCTATTTTCCATTCCTTTCCAAATTATTCATTTATTCAATTAACATTGTTTTTGATCACCACCACTGAGCCAAGAATTTCATCGTATCATCCACAATGACGCTAAGATACTTTTCCTGGGTGGTGACTCCTAATACAGAACCCATCATTGTGTACCTACAGTTAAGATTTTTTTTCCCCTATGCACATCACTTTGCACTTATCCACATTAAATTTCATCTGCTATTTAGATGCCCAGTTTCCCATTCTCACAATGTCTACCGCAACTCCCCACAATCTGCTCATGTTTAACAACTTTGAATGATTTGAGCACCTCACTCACTGCTGCTTTTTCCAGATAATTTATGAATGTGTTAAACAGCACCATACTAGAATGCCATCGTTAATAAAAAAAATACCAGATAATTTCACGCACACACACAGACATGGCCTACCAGGGAACAGCCAACATGGATTTAGTAAAGGGAAGGCCTACCTTACCAATCTACTAGATTTTTAAGGTTAAAACATGTGAATAAGGGTGAGCCAGTCAATACAGTGTACCTGGATTTTCAGACAATATTTGACAAATTCCTCATGAAAGATTCCTCAGAAAATCTGAAAGTCATGGGACAGAAGGCAATTTCTGGTTAAAAGACAACACAGTAGGACTAAATGGTCAATTTTCCCAATGGTGAAAACTAAAATTGTGAAGTATGCCAGGGATTTGTGCTTGAACCATCTCAGTACAGCCCTACTTCAGCCTTAGTTTTCCAGTGTTTGTATAAAACTCTGGCTGTTTTCTGGTGCCCCTCCTATGCAAAATCTGCCCTTATTAATCAATCATCAGATATGGATGTACCTTAATCTTTCCTTGCACAAAGTGGCTGCTGCTACTACTACCACTATGCCACCTGACTTTTTTAGTATTAGAAAATACCGGAAATAAAATCCCTGCCCCTGCTGGGAGAGGGGTACTGGTTCTATTGCTTGGGATGAGGAGGGATGAGACCTCCTGTTCGAGCAAGGGAGAGTGATCGGACTTCCCCCATATCAGCAGAGGTGGAGAGTCCGCTGGAACAGTCAGGAAATTTAGGTGGTAACCTTGGGTGACTACTGCAAGTACCCACTGGTCTGTGGTGACTGTGTGCCAAGCGCTGTTGAAGTGGCAGAGTCGACCGCCGACTGGTATGGGTGGAAGAGGAGGTTGGCTAACACTCTCTGGAAAGGAGTCAAAACCCTGACACTGGTCCAGGCTGAGAAGCTGGCTGAGACTTTTGAGGCAGAGTCTGCCTGGATTGACCTTTTTGGTAAGATCTGGAAGGGCGTCCTCTAGAAGCCGGAGGATAAAATTTCCTTGGGTTGTAGGATGGCCGCTTAGAGTCTAGTCTGAAAGTTCTCTTCGGGGTGGAAGGGAACTCAGACAGCACAGAAGAAAGCTGGTGCAGCGTTTCATGGTGGTCCTCCACTGCGCCACAGTCTCTCGGATCTTTTCCCCGAAGAGATAATCGTCCACACAGGGTAGATCCACCAACCTATCTTGGACTTCTGGTCTTAAGTGCGAGGATTTGAGCAAGGCCCATCTTCGTGCACTAATCCCCGCTGCAGACACTCTAGAGCAGGGGTCGGGAACCCATGGCTCACGAGCCAGATATGGCTCTTTTGAGGGCTGCATCTGGCTCGCAGACAAGTATCGCCACACTTTCCCGCTGACCCAGCTGCTCCCCGGTCCTCCTCCGCCCGGGCGGAACGCGGCAGGACAGCTGGAGTCAGCGGCACCGGTGTGCTCTCTTCTTCCCCCCCCCCCCCCCCCCCCCCCCCGCGCGGCCCGGAAGTGGAGAGTATCGGATGCCTGCGCGGCAAGAAGAGGCCACGCTAGTGCGCTCGGCATCGGCCGGAAGAAAAGAAGACTGCAGCGCGGCTCGGAGGAAAATGAAGAGGTTCAACCGCGGCCGATGGGACTCCGCCTCCGCGAGGGCTGAAAATTCATTCACTCTCTCTCCCCCACCCCGGGAACTCGCGGCGGCAGCAGCAGCCTCCTCCCAACACTAACCTCTTCATTTTCAGCCCTCGCGGAGGCGGAGTCCCATCGGCCGCGGTTGAAGCTCTTCATTTTCCTCCGAGCCGCGCTGCAGTCTTCTTTTCTTCCGGCCGATGCCGAGCGCACTAGCGTGGCCTCTTCTTGCTGCGCAGGCATCCGATACTCTCCACTTCCTCTTCCGGGCCGCGGGGGGGGGGGGTGCACCTGTGTGTGTGTGTGTGTGAGAGAGATTGCATGTATGTGAATGATTGAGAGCCTGTACATGTGAAAGAGTGTGTCTGTGATTGAGAGCCTGCCTGTGAGAGAGAGAGCATGAATGTAAGTTTACCATTGGGAACCTGTATGTGTAAGTTTGTGATTGAAAACCTGTTTGTGTGAAAGAGTATGTGTGTGATTGAGATCCTTTGTGTGTGAGAGAAATCATGTGTATGTATGATTAAGAGCCTGTGTGTATAAGTAAGAGAGAGAGCATGTGTGTCTGTGTGTGATTGAGAGCTGGTTTAGGTGATGGAGCATGTGAGTATGTGATTGAGAGCCTGTGTTTAAATGAGAGAGAGAGACCATGTGTGTCTGTGTGTGATTGAGAGCTGATTTAGGTGAGGGAGCATGTGAGTATGTGATTGAGAGCCTGTGTGTAAATGAGAGAAAGAGAGGACATGTTTGTAAGCATGTGAATGAGAGTCTGTGTGTGAGAGAAAAAGACAGCATGTATGTGTGTGATTGAAAGCCTGTGTGTAAGCCTGAAAAGATAGACAGCATGTGTGTAAATGTGTAATTAAGAGCCTATATAAGTGAGAGAGAAAAAACATGTGTATATGTGAGTACTGAGAGCATGTGTGTATAGGTGTGTCATTGAGAGCCAGTGTGAGAGAGAGCGCTGGTATGTAACTGAGAGAGGAGAAAGTTCCAAGCAAACCACCCCACCTCCTGCTAATTCAGAACAATCTCAGGACACCTGGATATCAAACGTTCCCAGGTATGCAGAGCAAAAAAATTTTTGTATCCTTATTATTTTTCATTACTGGGTCTTTGTGTCTGCTATTTTGAAATATTTTGTTGGTATCTGGAAATGTTTTATATGAGTTTTTAATTATTGGATATTCCACTCAGCTGTTTCGAAATATGTTCTTTTTGTTAGTACAGTTTTACTGCTGATGATTTTATATTTCTTGATTTGTTTTATAAGGATGGGTGATGTTTCTTTTTTCCTTTGTTACACTGCATACAGAGACTCTGGCTTGTTGCAGTTTCCAATTCATTTTTTTCTGCATGCTTCTTGTTATGCGTTTTGGTCTCTTTATTCTATGTTAGGTGAGGGACAGCACGTGATTCAGGTGAGGTTTTCTGCTGGCGTGTAGTTTCTGTGTAGGACTCTATAGCAGCCTGACTTGGTCCGTTTTCCTAATAGGAGATGTATTGGTGTCTTAAGGCCTGGTGTAATATTTTCAGAGACTTATTGTACTTTAAAAGTGTGATCTTACATAAAATGCACACATTTACTTGTATTTAGTTTTAAACATATTGTATGGCTCTCATGGAATTACATTTTAAAATTATGTGGCGTTTATGGCTCTCTCAGCCAAAAAGGTTCCTGACCCCTGCTCTAGAGGCAAATATGTTGTTACCAGCAAGGTTCCCTTGCCCAGCAATGTTCTCTAATCACCGTGTCAAAGAACTCCTCACTATGGTGGTGGTATCTCTATGCTACCTTGAACTGATCCTGTCCCCACAGAAAGAGATCCTAGATGTGTTTTGGGGCATTACCTCAACTTTGATGAAAGCCTGGTGTATCTTCTAGATTATAAAGAATCTCACTGTTGAGCTGTCTGTGGATCAGGACTCCGCAGAAATTGCAGACTATAAAAGAAGAATTTTGAAAAAAATATCTAGAGACTGAGTACATGTCCTTGCTGTGCTTGGACAAAAAATAACTGAGAAGGCTCTTGAAGCAACACCCATATGGGAACTCCCACACATGCTCAGTAAGGCACAAAAATCTACAAGTTAGGAGAGACGAGTACATTTGGTACTGCCAGATGACATCACCCACATGTAATGGCTAATTCAGCCTGCTTCTTGACGGAAAAGGCAAATAATGTAGGGTTCGCCCTCCTTAAAGAATCAATATAATGATGCTATTGTAAAAAGGTAAAATGCCCTCTAAAATTATTTTAAATTTATTAAAAAAATTATTTTAAATTTATTTAAAAAAAATAAATCCCCAACCCTCTTCAACATTTATCTGCTACCCCTCTGCTTCCTGCTATCTAAACTGAAAATCAAACATTTTTTATATGCAGACGACATACAAATTCTCATCCCTTTAAAGAAATCCCTTCAAAATACTTTAATTTTCTGGGAATATTGCCTTCAGGAAATCAGCTCGCTCCTTACCAAACTTAACCTAGTTATCAACAAGCAAAAAACGGAATACCTCCTCATCTCACAAGATAACAACTTCATTCCTAGAGAGATATCTAACTTTATAATTGATCACACACAAAAAGATATGACCTCTAATCCTAATCCTCATGCAACAATCCTGGACAACATCAAAAACACTTCACATTAAGAGATCTAGGCGTACTTTTGGACACTCACCTGAACCTCAAAAGTTTTGTAAATAACACAATTAAAGAATGCTTTTTCAAATTACAAGTTTTGAAAAGACTAAAACCCCTTTTGCATTCACACGATTTCCGCCTTGTCCTTCAATCAATCATACTCTCCAAAGTGGACTATGGTAACGCTTTGCTACTTGGTCTTCTAGCCAACTCCATCAAGCCTCTACAGTTGCTATTGAACTCAGCAGCCAGGATATTGACCAACGCAAATAAGAGAGACCACATTACACCCATTCTCTTCAAACTTCACTGGCTTCCAATTAAATACAGAGTTCTCTACAAAGCCATGACCATCATACATAAATCCTTAAACAACTTAGCCCCAATTGATCTTACTTTTCAGTTTCGCACCAACAAATCAAAAAGACCAATAAGAAAAGCTTATCAAGGCTCCCTTTTTGTCCCTCAAGCCAAAACTCCACTAAGTAACAGAGCATTTTCCACGGCAGCTCCTCCTCATTGGAATTCACTTCCTTCAGACCTTAGACAGGATCCCTGTCATCAATCCTTCAAGAAAAATCTGAAAACGTATCTATTTAATCTAGCATTTCCATGACTTCTTACTGTAGATTTACTATGGCAAATTCGATTTGTTTGTTTTTTTCTTTTTCCTTCCTCTAATTCCTTCCTTTTTAACCACCTATCTGTTCACTCTGCTCTTTCCCCCCCCCCCTCATCTCCTCCTCCTCTCTCATAATTTTTTTTTTCACTCAGTTCTCCCTCTCATCTTCCTCTTTCTTTATTTCACTTAGTGCTCCCATGCTCTATTTTCTCTCATTACTTCCATTTGTTATTTATATAAATCTTTTGAATTTTTTAATCAATTTTTGCCTTTTCCTGTTAAAGATGAACAACTCATACTCTGTTTTTTATTTTTTGTTCCAACAGGTTTTCATGTTTTGATGTTCTTGTTACATGTAATGCTTTTTCAAGCAAGTTTAAATGTTCAATGTAAACCGATTTGATTTGCATATAATGCAAGAAGACCGGTATATAAAAAACAAAAATAAATAAATAAATAAATTAGTACAGATAGTAAAAAATGTATTGAAGGTTTCTTAACATAAAGAAACTCAGTTTTATTTGCATTTAGTTTTAATTGATTAGAATTCAGCCAAGAAGATACAGAAAGCAGACAGGCATATGTTCTTGCCATGAATTCTTGGTGAGCTTCATCAATTTCAGAATAAATGCACACACATCATCCGCATACATGAGAACTGAAATCTGCTCTCTTAATAACAGAACATAATAGTTGGATATATATCTTAAATAGGATAGGGAAAAAAATTGAGCCTTGGGGAACTCCCGCTTCAATTCCCAAGAATATGAGAATTGCTCCCTAACATTATCCTAGATTTTTCTTCTTTTAAAAAAATTAATCTGTCCCTGATTTCCTAGCCTCTTTATACAATGTAGGAAATTATTACAATCTGCAGTGTCAAAGGCTGACAGATCCAAGACAACTACTGAATTTCAACCCCTACAAATATTCCAGCACAAATTTTCCAAAAGAGCTAAGATGTTTCTGTGCTAAATTTTGGGTGAAATCCCAACTGATGGGATCAGGAATGTTCTTGTTCTCCAAGATCATGTCAGCTGACCTTCCATCACCTGTTTAATCAATTTGCCTAAGAGCAAACCTTCCACTGATCTATGATTAGCAATCTGAACTAGGTCCACATTGAATTTTTTTTTTTTTTTTTTGTTTCGAAAGGTCTTGGCAGAACCCATCAAAACTTCTTTACATGCCTTCATAACCCAAACATTACTTATCTAGGTTTATTTGTAATCCTGAAAAAAATGTGCTAAACTAGTCAAAACATGACCATAACCTCATGTAAGGCTCTCCAAGGATCCAATGTTATTCCCAAATAAAACAATCCCAGTTACCACATTTCCCACTAGAATACCTTTCATTTCAGTTAAATTTTTAAATCAATGGCTCCATATTCAATAAAAAGTATGGGAGATAGGGGACATCTCTATGTGGTACGCTGTACCCCTAGCCAGAGGGAAGGAAGCTTTCAGATTAAGGAGCCATTAGTAAAAACAACTGCATATGAGTTAGCACAGAGTACTTTAACCAACCCCAAAATCTGTCGACTAAGCCCACATTTTTCTGAAGTGTATAAAAAAAATAACCAAGCCATTATCAAATGCCTTTTTGGCATCTGATCTAATTAGTAATGAATCTAAATTTCCATTTTACTGAGGCTTCACAATGTAGTCATATTGACTTTTAATCAATTTTTCAATAATCTTACATTTTGTTTTGGACCAGGTACAAGTCCACTGGTGTGATAAAAACAGGGATGTTTTGTTATCCAGGATGAAAAAATGGATTTATAGGCTAGACACAATGGCACAAAGGGGTTTAAAAGCATAATATTGAATGGAATATGTTCCTTTGATTTTCTTTTTGATCACCTTGTATTCTTAAAATTTCTACCATTCTGTTCCCATGTCTAATATATTACAATTTATTCTGACCACAGTCAGCATAGGTCCATGACTATTGCTCTTAGATCTATTATCTCTGTGAGGCAACAGCAATTATAAAAGGCCATTTAGGCAACCTGTTTAGAATGTATGTACTCTGCACTAGCTCTGGTGATGTGGGCCACAATACTTTCACAATCCCTTTTGGGCTTTGTGTATGCAAGGAATTTTCAAGTAATATGGACAGGATTTAGTTCAATTATCTTGAATAGAGGCAATGCTTTGCATGTTCCACAACTCTTATTGTCGAGAGGAGTCAACCATAATTGGTTGTGTATACAAGAACATAAGAATTGCCATACTGGGTCAGAGAGAGGGTCCATCAAGCCCAGCATCCTGTTTCCAACAGAGGCCAATCCAAGTCACAAGTGCCTGGCAAGATCCCAAATAGTAGACAGATAATGCCCAGGGATAAGTAATGGCTTTCTCCAAGTCCACCTTGTTAATAATGGTTTATGGACTTTTCCTCCAAGAACTTGTCCAAATCTTTCTTTTTTTTTAAAACCCAGCTACACTAAATGCCTGTACCTCATTCTCCAACAATATGTTCCAGAACTTATTCGTACGTTGCATGAAATATTTTCTCAGATTTGTTTTTAAATGTGCTACTTATTAACTTCATAAAGTGCCCAGAGTCTTTGTATTTTTTGACAGAGTAAACAGATTCACATTTACCCTTTCTATTCCATTCTTGATTTTATAGACCTCTATCATATCTCCCCCTCAGCTGTCTCTTCTCCAAGCTAAACATCCCTAACTGCTTTAGCCTTCCCTCAGAAGAGTCATTCCATCCCTTTTATCTGTATCTTTTCCAGTTCAGCTTTTTTTTTTTTTTTTTTTTTTTTTGAGAATTGCACACAGTATTCCAGATGTGGATCACCATGGAGCGATACAGAAGTATTATGACATATTTCATCATGGCCTTTTTTTACCCTTCAGGAGTGCAGTACATTGAGTTTGTTTGCAGTGTGTTAATATGAAGCAAGACATCCGGTCCCAGCAGAATGTATAAGCCTGAAACCAAGCTAATTTTACCTCTTACTAGAAAAGCCCTCTTAATGAAATTCTAATTGAAATCTAAAATGAAAGCAACAAAAATTTAAAATTTGGGCAGAATTCCAAATATGGCATGAGCTAAGCTACGTAATTAAAACCTCTAGTGGTTACCTTCTCTAGGGAGAGTCCACCTCTTGAAAATAGATATAGATAAACCAAAAGCTGAAGTATAAGCTGTGTTTAACCCAGACTGTTATAAGAGAAGTATGCCAATAGTTTGGCTCTCTCCACTATCAAATTAAAGACTGACATATATTTAAAGTGTTAAGAATAAACTAATTGTTAGTGCATGCTTGCATCTTTTGTTGAATTATTCAAAACTAATGTTTCTGAAGTGTCTCAGACTCTGAACTTAAGAACCTGGAAAATAAATTCACGTCTGAAAGAAAAAGCCCTGCAGAAATCACCTTTTCTGTATCCTCTGTTTGGAACATGCCATTCCCCAATCAGGGTGCAGCAAGCCACCACAAACACGAGTACAAAACTACTGGTGCACTTTGCTCCGGTCATAACTGCAGAAGGGGGTTAGGCAAGAGGAAACTATGCACATATATTTGACAATGTAAAAAAAACATTCATCTTTTTGTCCCCCAGATAAGTTAAGCCCCAAGGAAGGCCTTAATTTAGATCAAAATATAGCAGCCAAATTTAGCTCTTCTGCATAGGCCAAAAATTTCCCTCCACCACAAGGAATGTTATCTAGTTAGCTACCTCCTTGGTTAGTCTGCTAGATCATTTTAAAAACTGCCCTCTAAAAAAGAGTGGGTCTCTAAACAAAAAATGACTTTATTCAGAGATGCTGATAAAGGGGGATTGTTGCTGACAATTTGCTTAGCATTTGTCCTAGTGAAATGTGACTAGGGTAAGATTTCCCTAATGAATAGGCTGGTACAAAAAGGTACCTGTAATGTTCAGTCAATTAAAGGTAGCAAGTAGTATACCTTAGCATGGTAATACTCATGATTATGTCCCCTTGAGAAAGCTACCACAAAATACAGGCCATGTCAGCAGCAAGGCCAGTTTGGGTACGGAGAGCTAGACTGTTATAGTTGGTACTTAAGCAGTACCAACATGGCACATTGGGATGGTCAGCTGGCAGGCTGGGAAGTAGTGGTAATCTTAGTGCTTGAGAAGGCTAAGCCTTCCCAAAGCTTATTGGGTTATGTTTTCCCCATGTTGGGCCAGTCACACAGTATGAGCAACAACATTAAAAAAAAAAAAATCTTGTGGCCCAGAGTGGCCCCATGTGAATAAGCACCACTCCTGCCATTTGTGGAGATCCACAGAAGAGCTGGGAATTCAGGCATGGGGGGGAGGAAAGAGTACTGTGAATCCAGGGTAGGGAGCAAGAGACCTACACTGTATGGAGTAATATGAAAGAGAAAGACTGACTGATTGGGGTGGTGGGATCATGAAGGGAGGAGTGTCCTATATGGGGTAGTGGAGGTTGGGGAGAGGGATAGGGGTAATGTACATAGTGTGGGGGTGTCAGGGAGAGGGGATGGGGGCATGAATTAGGAGAAATGATCTGTAACAGAGGACTAGGACCCAGCATGGGCAGGGCAGGAAAGGGAGAGAAAGGACCACATCTAGAGAGAGGGAGGACTGGGACTAGTGGAACAAAGAGAAGACCACATTTAGGTGGAAGCTTTAGAGTGTACAGGAGATCGGGGTCGGGCAGACCAAATCTGGGGTGGAAGAGAAGACATCAGGATGGAGGAAGCTGGAAAGAGTATTAGAGATGAGAGCATGAAGAGGGAAACAACCCGAGATGGCAGAAGAAATGAAAGGGAAGAAGCTTGACCTGGTGAAGGTATGAAAGGGATAAAAGAATGAGAGTTGGGATGGAGTGAGTATAAAGGATTGAAATGAGGGACTAGAAAGTAGGTGAAAAATAGGACACTGGAGGAGTGAGAATGGGAGACAGGTGTGAGGGGGAAAGGGCTAGGAAGGGAGTGAATTTGAGAAATAGAAGCTGGAAGGTAGGCAAGAGATGAAAATAAGTAGATTGTGAGAACTGGGAAGAACAATAAGGGTAAGAGTTAGGATGGAGAGATGTGAGAGGTTGCAAAACAAATGATATGGGAAAATGGCAAGGAGAGAGAGCTAAGAAGATGGGTATGGTAGAGCTTAAAAGGGGATGGTTGGAGAGAGTCAACTAGGAGTTGGGAGAGGATGAGAGATTCAGAAAGGGGGCAACAGTTGGGCAATGGAGCCAGGTATCTGGAGACTGGCAAGGAAGAGATTAGGGTTGAAAGGCAGCAATGGAAGAGAGAGTTAGAGAGGTAAAAAGCTAGGCAGTGAACAGGAGAAAGGAGGGGATGAAATCTAGCTTTGCGTGAACAAAGGCAGACACAAGATGAAAGAAAAGATCCCTCAGATATATACAGGGGGAGAAATAAAGCAAACAGGAGGAAACAGGAATAAAAAAAAAAAGCCAGAAAATGTAAATGAGACTAGAAAAGCAAGTTTATTTACTGTAAACTGTGTTTTCCATAGATAGCTGTTCCAGCACCGGGCTGAGGTCCCATGGAACGGGTGGTTTCTGCATTGGTGTTCACAAACTTAGTATCCCCTTCATGAGCTAGGAGACTAGCAGGTGATTGGACTCCGGTAGGCCATTGAAAGAATGATGCTAGGCCGCAAATGCACTCACGTGGACCCTCACCGAAGCAGTCGTTAATCCCGCTTGATACAGGGAATAGAAAAACTCCAGCAGGAGCTCCAGTGAGCAGGAAAATGGATCTACGCCCTTACGCCGCACCAGGCCGAGTATCTGATCCACTTGCCCTGATAATTCCTTCTAGTAGAAGATTTTTCTAGACTACACCGGGACCTCTGACTTCTGACGGCAAGTGCCAGTGACTTAATACTGTCCTTTCAACCTCCACTCAGTTAGATGCAGAGTGCCATTGTCTTACATCAATAGGCGGTTTAAATGGAGAGTCGCATTAGATAGGAATACCACGGTTGTCTGGGCTAAGCTGGAGCTATCAGAATGAGGTTGGCGACATCCGTGATAAACTTCTGTATTGTTCTCGAGATGAGTGGAATTGGGGGTTAGGCATAGAGGAGCCCTTCTGTCCACGACATGAGAAACGCATCCTACACGAGTTTTTTCCTGCTGAGGTAGACAGAGCAGAACATCTCCACATAAGAACATAAGAAGTTGCCATACTAGGTCAGACCAAGGCCAGCATCCTGTTTCCAACAGTAGCCAATTCAGGCTACAAGTACCTGGCAAGTACCTAAAAACTAAGTATATCCCATGCTACTGATGCTAGTAATAGCAGTAGCTACTTTCTAAGTCAACTTGATTAATAGCAAGTAATGGACTTCTCCTTCAAGAACTTATCCAATCATTTTTTAAACCCAGCTACACTAACCACATTCCCTGACAACAAATTCCAGAGTTTAATTGTGTGTTGAGTGAAAAAGAATTTTCTGATTAGTTTTAAATGTGCTACATACTAACTTCATGGAGTGCCCCCTAATCCTTCTATTATCCGAAAGAGTAAATACATTCACATTTACCCGTTCTAGACCTCTCTTGATTTTAAAGACCTCTATCATATCCCCTTCTCAGTAGTCTCTTCTCCAAGCTGTTGCACCCCGTGGCGAAGAGGTCCATGCATGGAAGGCCCATGTCACGAAGAAGTTGTCCACCACGTCCTCGCAAAGTTCCCCTTCGTGTGAATGGAAGATCCTGCTTAGTCTGTTGGCTTTGGTGTTCTCCACACCGAGCAGATAGGTCACTGAAGGGTGCTTGAGCACTCCTCTGCCCATTCCAGGATGTGCAATGCCTCCCTGCGCAACATCCAGGAACCGGACCTGCCTTCCTTGTTTATATAGAACATCGACACCTGATTGTCCATGTGGATCACAACAGTTCATCCCCTTAAGAATCTCCCGAACGTGCGTACGGCATTCTCAATCACTCTGAGCTTTAGGAGGTTTATCTGCTGGACTCTCTCCCAGCTGGACCAGAGCCCTTGTGTTTGTACCTGGTCCAAGTGGGCTCCCCACCCCTTGCATGAGGCATCCGTGGTGAGGATTAGCTGATGTATCGGGGGGGGGGGGGGGGCGCGAAATGGCACTCCACCTGTAAGAGCTGTGGGGCGCAACCACCAGTCCAGTTCCACTTTTATGACCCGGTCAGACTCACCCACCGGGACAGTGGATATGAGAATTGTGTCCATTATACCTTCAGCCCCCACTGCAAGTGCTGTATGTGTAAGCGGGTATGTGGCACAACATATATGGCTGCTGCCATATGGCTGAGCAGGGTCAACATCTGGTGGGCTGAGGCGGGAGCAGAGTCCTTTAGCTGGACGGCCAAGGTGCATAGCATGTGGGCCCTGTCCGCCAGCAGGAATGCTTTGCCCAGCAGAGTACTTATACGGGCTCTGCATTGGCTGTAGCCTGGATTTCTTGTAGTTTATAAAAAACCAAGGCCCTCCAAGCAATGGATTTTAGCCTCCAAGCTGCTCTGTAGAATTGCTGGTTGTGGTGCTACTATCAATCAGTTGTCAAGGTAGAGAAACAGTTGGAGTCCCTGCTTCCTGAGGTGGGCCACTGCTACACTCTTCGTGAAGTCTCTCGGGGCAGATGAGACCCCATAGGGGAGCACCCTGTACTGAAAATAGCGCTTGCTGACCTTGAAATAGGTACCACCAAGCGGAACGGTGGATCGGGATGTTAGTATGCATCTTTGAGGTCCAGCGAACACCTCCAATTGTTGGGTTGTAGAAAGGGAAGACTGGTCATGAGAGATGTCATCTTGAACTTCTCCCTTTTTATGAATTTGAGAGCTCGAACGTCAAATATTGGGATGAGGAAGTATTGAGAATACAATCCCCGGTTCAGATGACTTCTGTGAACGTGCTGGATAGAACGTTGTTGGAGCAATTTGGTGACTTCCTCTCGCAGCCAGGAGGGCTAATGTGGCTGTACTCTGTGGGGGAGACTTGGGATCCTCTTGAAGTTCAATGTGTATCCCTCTCTGGTAGCCTAGATACCTCTAAACACTCTGCTGGGTTTTTGTATTATTCGGGGGCGGACATTGATGCCACTGGTTCCACTATCTGCTATGACCTTGTTGTTGTAACTGTGGCTGGGTTTGCAGGTAAGCTGGTGGACTGTAGGATAAATATGGCCTGTATGGTCACCGCTGGTAATAGGTCTTCCTGTAGGTCGGGTAATATTTCTTGCCCAAGGACTGTTGGTCAATGAGAGACGCAAAACATTCTTTCAACTGGGCTACAGTTTCACACAACTTGTCGCCAAACAAGTTATCCAGAAGACACGAAAGGTCAGCCAATTTTTCATGCACGTCCTCTCGAATGGCACTGGCCCAGAGCCACTCCATCCTCCAAGCCACTATGGAGGACGTCTCGAAGGCTTCATATATTGTCCGAAATAGGTGTCTTAGCCCCTCCTCAAGGTTGTGAAATTGCTGTGGTCGGGCTTCATCCAGCAAAGTGGGCTTCAGCGACTGTAGGCATTCATACAGGTACTATGTAATATAGAACTGGTGATGCTAAATCTTTGCGTTCAGCATCCCTGCCTGGAACGCTCTTCTACCAAAGTTGCCTAGGAACTTGCAGTCACTCCCCAGAGGAGTATTCAAATGGAGGCGTGATTTTTTTGGCTCTCTTCATGGATGACTAGACCACCACAGAGGCGTGCGGGACTTCCATGCTGTAGACTGGAGACTGATTCATCCGGAATTTGAGATCTGTTTTCTGTGAGGTCACTTGACCAGAAAAGGGGAACCCCCAAAATTTCATCATGACCAAGTCTAGCACCATGTGGGATGGCAAAGTGGTGAGCTCGGCCAGCGTTTCGAAGATCTTCAGGATCCCCCATCACTTCAGCATGCGGGTCCGGCACCATCCATGTTTCAATGTCAAGTCCAGTGCCCACCTTCTCCATAATTTTCGAATAGGAGAGGTCCTCTCGTGGTGAGGCAGGTTCAGGCTGCTCCTCCAGTGGATCTGATGGGTAGCCCATCAAGGAACCAGACACATAAGGTGGCAAAAAAAGTGGGGAGACATCTCCCTGTGGGGGATCACTGAGGGGCTGGGCTGCAGAGCCAGGACTCCACTGTACCTTTTCTGTGGAGAAGTTGGTGCACCCGTGGGCGAGTCTTCACATGGGGTAGGGCGAGTCTTGCTACCGCCTTGATCTTCAATGGAGAAGAGAAACTGAGTCAAGATTCTGGAAATCTGCAATACCACTTGTGAGGCCAGGTCCCTCCAGTCATGATGAAATGCTCATCCATTTGCCAAGGTATTCACTAGGGGCAGTGGCGCTAGCAGGATCTCCGAGTCAGGACCTCTGGGCCGGACTTACGACCGCTCAGTTGTGGTAGATCTTGTGCGTCTCTTGCAGAAGGGTTCCTGCAATTGCAGTGAAGACTTCTTCCACTTGGATACAGAGGACAAATCAGAATAGAATTGCTACTCCCGAACAGGGCAGTCAAAACTGCACGTACAAAAGCTGCATCCTCCCGGGCCTGCATATCCAGACGATAATACCTGGAAAAGGTGTTTAAGGAGGACCACATTGCAGTTTAGCAAATGTCGATGGGCGACAACAATCTAACTTCCACCCATTACACTGCCTGAGCCCTAGTGGAATGAGCCCTAACCTGACTAGGAAACAGCTGCTCTGCACACAACAGCTCGCCCTCCAGCCACTCCTGCACGAGGAGCATAGATTCCCAAAGACTTTGGATTTCTCCTGCGACTGAAGAAATAAGGAACCTTTGTTTTGCAATAAGTCAATAGTAGGTCCAGAAACAGAATGCCCCAGTGATCCACTATCAGTTGAAACACCTCATTTGACAATTTCCATTCTCCTGGATCTAAACTCTGCTGAGAAAGTCTGCTCTTGCATTATCTTCGCCTGCAATGTGTGAGGCTGAGATCTCTTGAAGATGCACTTCCGCCCATTCCATAAGCTGGGCTATTTACTGCAATACTTGCTGGCTCTTGGTTCCTCCCTGCCGATTGATGTAAGCCACTGTCGTTGCACTGACTGACAACATTCGGACCACTTGACTCTGCAAATCAGTCCCCGTACTGCAAGCATGCCAACCAGACCGCATAGGCTTCAAGTCGACACACTCCAGAGAGACTCTTCTGGACTCCAGGACCCTTATGCTGTCAGTTCCTGACAGCGAGCCTCCCCCCACCCCTGGAGGCTCGCGACTGTCATGAGTACCAGCTAGTCCAGCGAGCTTAGGGAAACCCCCTCTCTCAGATGATCCAGCAAGTGCAGACCTCTGTCTGCAGGTGAAGCCGAATCGAATAGTCCGAGAATGTGGGCTCCAATGAGACAGCAGGAAGCGATGAAGAGAATGCATATGCGCCCTCGCCCACGGCACCATTGCCAGGGTTACCGCCATCAATATGAGCACCTGTAGATAAGGCCACAATCTCGGGCGTATTGTGTTCATCAATAGACGCACCTGCACCATCAACTACTGATTACAACCCTCCAGCAGGAAAACCCTGCCCTGCTTCATGTCGAACTGAACACCAAGATACTCGTGTCCAAGATGGCAAAAGATTGCTCTTGGCCAGGTTCACCATCCAACCGAGCTCCTGCAACAAGGAGATCACCTGTGTGACATCAGGAGGCTCTCTTCCAGAGTCTTGGCCCAAATCAGCCAGTCGTCCAGTTACAGGTATACCAGAATCCCATCCTCTTCTCAACTCTGCCACCACCACCACAATCTTGGAAAAATGCTCTGGGTGCAGTGGCTAGACTAAAAGGCAGTGTTTAAAACTGATAATGATGTCCCAAAACCGCGAATCGCATAAAAGGTTGGTGCTCTAGCCGGACGGGAACATGCAGGTACACCTCTGACAGATCCAGACATCACAAACTCCCGACTGCACAGCCATTATCACTGAGCATAATGTTTCCATGCAAAAATGAGATCCAGGATAGGACGAAAAGAGCCCTCCTTTTTGAACCCAATGAAATAATCGACCCGTATTTTTTTTTGAGGCATGGGACTGGAACCACAACACTCAAGACTGAGGAGCCTTGACAATGTACAATCCATTGCCTGCCTTTTCTGTAGGGAGTGGCAGGGAGATACCATGAACACGCCCCGAGGAACACTGCAAAACTCCAGCACATATCCATCTCATATCACCTCTAGGACCCACTGGTCTGATGTGATCTCAATTCACCTCTGGCAGACAGACAACCCTCTCTCTCCTTTTTCTGGGGGTGGGTCGGCACACCTTCACTGGGAGGCTTGGGGAATTCCACTACCTGAGCCCACGCCCCGTCTGGGCTGTCTGGCACAAAACAATTGAGACCTACAGAAAGGTTAAGTCCTCTGAAAGGCCACTCCACTGTAGGGTCAAAAACGCTTGGATCCTCTAACACGACCTCTCATGCTAAAGGAGTATGGTGTATGCTTCTTATCCTCTAGTAACCAAGGAACCGGGGACTTGCCCCACTTAATCACCATCAAACCACTGCAGATGGTCCAGAATGCCGCCGCTAGGATACTCACCAAGTCAAACAAAAGAGATCACATCACGCCCATTCTTCAGGCACTTCACTGGTTACCCATCAAATTCAGGATTTCCTTCAAAGTTCTCATGATAATCCACAAAGACATCCATAACATCTCCCCTCTCAATCTAAGCAGCCAATTCCGTCCGCACACTTCAGACAGACCGGTTAGAAGGGCATACAAAGGCTCTCTGTATGCCCCCCCTGTAAAAACATCCCTAAGAAAGCAAGCGCTCTCCACGGCTGGGCCCACTCTATGGAATACACTTCCTCCGGATCTCCGTCAAGAACTCTGCACTCAGACTTTCAAGAAAAAACTTAACACTTGGATTTTCAGTCAAGCTTTCACCGGAGACTTAAGTTCACCCCGAAGCCGCACCACGGACAATGACTTGGGCTCACGGACAAGGGGCACGCTGCACGCTCAACCTACTCCTCCCAGGCCTTAGCTGGGGCCTTTCTTTCCATAGCTATGCTGTTCGTCCACCTTTTCCTCCCTACTTCCCCTGCCCCCTCCCCCCATACTCTGCTCCCCCCGCTTCAGTCTCCATTACCCTCTGCTTACACCCACTGACCTAAGCGTTAGCTTTCCTAACCAATGAAGTAACTTACAACCAATTTCATCCTTATTCATTACAACAGGTAACCGGTAGTCTCCAAGTGCTTTCCCCTATCTAGCGCTTAAATAGATTGTCTCCTCCTCTTTCTCTCTCCAGCCCCTCTAGTTTTCCCCTTCCATATTGGAAAGTACCCTCATTTTATACGTTAGATGTTTATCAATTATATGCTATTTACTATGTTGAATTACCTCTATTTATACTGTTTGTATGTACCCTATGGGCTGTAAATGCTACTTATTTTTAAATGTTCAAATTTACAAATTCTACATATGTTCCTTGTACCGCTTCCATGTGACGGTTCTGTTGTACTGTAAACCGGTGTGATCTGTATTCTTTACAGGAACGTCGGTATATAAGAATTTTAAATAAATAAAATAAATAAATTTTCTCCAACTCACTCCCAAACAAGAGCGATTCTTTAAAGATCAACTTCGTAAGTTTAGAATTGGAGATCGCATCAGCCAACCAATTTCTCAGCCGTAACTGACACCTGGCCACCATTACCGAAGCCACCCTTCTGGGCTGAGGTACAGATCAAATCACAGCCTGCATCTGCCAAAAAGGCAATTGCTGACTCCATCACTGCACTGGAACTCACACCAGATTCATCGACCTGAGAGAGAAGTAAACAGGAGCGAGCCACCAGGGAACAAAAAGCCACCTGCAAATTCATTGCTCTGTTTCAAATGCTTGCTTAAGGATGGCCCCAATCTTCCTATCATGTGCATTCTTCAAGGCCGCACCTCCCTCTACAGGAATAATCATCCACTTGGCGACAGCACACACAAGTGCATCCACTTTCTGAAAACATAATTGCTCTCTCGCAGTTGGATCCAAGGGCTAGTATCCTTCCAAGACTCGTCCCCTTTTGAAATTAGCTTCTGGGACATCCCACTCAAGATCAATCAATTCTTGAATAGCCTCCATATCAGGGAAAAAACAAGAGGCTTTACGCAAAGAAATCAAAATGGGATCTTTCTTTGGCTCAGATATGGATTCCCAGCATCTTTAATGTCTGGGAAATCAGAGCAGGTAACTCATCTCTATGAAAGAACCACAACATAATCCTTTACGGTTCCAATCCTGGAGGAATTTTCCCATCCTCCAGGGAGTAAAGATCAGCTTCATCATCCGTGCCATCCAAGTCCCTATCGGGAAAACAAGCTGCCAATCTAGGCGTACTTCAATGCTTAACCATAGCACTAGGCGTGCTGGAGTTCACCACCTGTGACTGTGACCTGGCAAGATTGGTTAGGGCCAAGGACTGCAATCCTTGAAAAAATTCCACCCAAGAAAAGGCAGAAGGATGTATGCCAAAACCAGGAAGCACCTGTCCTGTGCCCACTGAACTACCTTCCTCCGCTGACAAACCAGTTAGGGGAGTTCCAAAGTCAGACACTGCTTCTGACAAGTCTTTACCCAGGCCTGCATCAGGCTGGGAAGAACTGGGCTTAACTAAAATCAGATGAAGGCAATTCTCCCCGAGTCTCCAAGCAGCGCTGGCACAAGTTAGAGGAAACACCATGCTGAGATGCCCAAATATGACAAGCAGCACAGAGGGTAAGGCGCTTAGGTTTCTTAGCTAAAGGCGCTATCAATCTATCAGTACAATTAACAGGAGACTGAAAGGTGTGCATCCAACTGTATTCGCACTGCAAAAAATAGGTATACAACCCTGTGCCTCGACGAGCGCCCAAAAAACTGAGCACCCTCAATGCCATTCAGATTGTGTATTCATATAAGCGCATGCCTCAAACAGGTGCTGTTACCAACTGGACACCCAAGCATCTAGAAACTGGGCGCACAACTGGATGCACAGCCAAACGTGCATCCTCATGTGCAGAAAAACATGCAAAACTGCCGCCGCAGCCTACCATGCGGCACATAGTTATAAGCCTAAGAGTGGGACCTAACCCAAAAGACTGAACCCGCCAGGCTGCCCATATCCCCTAAACTCCCTCGGAGGTGGGAACGAACACCGGATTGGCACGCTGAGCACAGAGACCAGAGGAAGGAGGAATCCCTAAAAAATACCCTCCTCTTCTTTTTTTTTTCCCCCCTTACCTGAGCTCAGCCCATCCCGGCTGAGTAAACAGTCTCTATCTGGCTGCGGGGGGAGAGAGCATATACCATCATCGCTGTGCTCAGCTTCCAGCTACTGGACCAAGGCACTCATCTGAGGAAAATCCAATATATAATCACCTCAGGTATTTTCATCTGAGGGAGAGACCATATGGTATCACCACAGGAGAGAGTGGGCAAACTACTTCTCTTTTCTCCTTCTGAAAAACTTTAAGCATTCCCCAGTAGGGAGATGCATGTCCACCTTCTGCTGGAGGCAAAGAATACTGGCGAGCTGATGTCACTGCAGGGTTATATATACTGTGATGTCAGCTTTGCTCCATCTGCCGGTAAAGGTGTATAACCCACTTGTTCTGAATCCACCTAACTAAACGCTAACAAATTTACCAATATTTAGTTTGTTTGTAGGGATCCGCAGCAGTCGGACCTGTTCTGTTTTCCTAGTAGGAAGTGTAGTGTGCTCTAGGGAAGTCTCAACTTTTTTTCTTTTTTTTAAATATATATAAGGGCACACAAGTTTGCTTGACCCTTATGGAGCACCAAACCAAATTTTACAATGTCACATATATTCATACCCGCTGGACTGAAAATGCCAGGAAGTGTACTTTTAATTAAATTGAACAACACTACCTTCCCTCCCCAAGGGCTAACCCTAATAGCTCCTCTCTCTAAACTCAACCCCTCAAGCTCCAATCCCAATCTCCTTCTCTCCAATGCCAAGTGTTCCCTTTAAGGATTGCTTTGCTGTGTGTAAATAATTTTGTACATGAGCAAAAATTTGTATTTATGTTACTCTGTGAACACTACTTTCTTTGATGCTCATAGCAATCCAATCCTTAAAGGCAACATTGGCTAAGTCCATCCCTTGTTTAAAATAAATAATCACCTAATATCTATTAATAGCAATGAAAATAAAATGCGTAAAAAATATTTTCAACAACATTCAAAAATTTCTGCATGCAGGTGAAATTAATAAATAGTAATGAAGAGATGACTATAATGCTGTAAAAGCCAGTGATGAAAAGTCCGTCATTTTCACAGCAAGAATTAAAGTTACACAAGACAGACCCTCAAAGCAAAATAGAAAGGTCAAAAAGTATAAATAGAAATGTGCCAACAAAAACTGAACTGGAAACCACAAGCCCAATTGTATTATGCAGTGCAACAATGGAAAAATAAACCACATTCCTCACAAAACATCAATGAATAAAATCAAGACAAAATATTCATAATGGAAAAATTACTTACCTGATAATTTCGTTTTCCTTAGTGTAGACAAATGGACTCAGGACCAATGGGGTATAGTGTGCTCCTGATAGCAGTTGGAGACTGAGTCAGATTTCAATCTGACCTCAGCAGGAGAATACTGAAGAGCAGGAAGCTCTGCTCTTCAGTATTCTCCTCGAAAAGCAATAGTGGATGTGTGTGTGTGTGTGTTTGGTTAACTTGATTAACTTGAACTAGTTTATTTATTTTATTTATTTAAACATTTTTATATACCGGCATTAGTTGTGGACATCATGCCGGTTTACATCAAAACTGGTAAAGTATGGAAGTTACATTTTAACAGGGAATTAGAAACTGGGAGGAGGGTAAATAATTAAATAGGATAGACGAGAAATAACAGTAACATTAACATGGTTCCTCGGTGTGAACGAGGAGAGAGGATAACAACATATGGTTCCTCAGTATGAGGAAGATGGAACAGACGCAATGTGGTCTATTTTTTTTTTTTTTTTATTGGAGGTGGTGTGAGTTTTTATTCTGGGTAGGCATGTTTGAACAACCATGTTTTCAATTTCTTTTTGAAGTTGTTCATACATGGTTCAAGGCGTAGGTCAGGCGGCAGTGTGTTCCAGTGAGTGGGACCTGCTATGGAAAGAGCACGGTCACGTGTAGAGGTGAGATGGGCTGCTTTAAGGGAGGGCACAACTAGGGTGCCTTTATTGGTCGTTCTAGTCCAGGGGTCGGGAACCCATGGCTCGCGAGCCAGATATGGCTCTTTTGAGGGCTGCATCTGGCTCGCAGACAAGTGTCGCCATACTTCGCGGTTCCCCGCTGACCCAGCTGCTCCCCGGTCCTCCGCCGCCCGGGCTTAAAATGCTGTCAGCCCGGGTGGAAACGCGGCAGGACAGCTGGAGTCAGCGGCACCGGCGTGCTCTCTTCTCCTCCCCCCCCCCCCGCGGCCCGGAAGAGGAAGTGGAGAGCATCGGGTGCCTGCGCGGGAAGAAGAGACCACACTAGCGTGGTCTCTTCTTCCGCGCAGGCACCCGATGCTCACCACTTCCTCTTCCGGGCCGCGGGGGGGAGGAGAAGAGAGCACGCCGACTGGAGTCATCCGGGTGCCTGCGCGGGTCTTCCCGCGCAGGCACCCGATGCTCTCCACTTCCTCTTCCGGGCCGCGGGAAGAAGAGAGCACGCCGGTGCTCTCTTCTTCCCGCGGCCCGGAAGAGGAAGTGGAGAGCATCGGGTGCCTGCGCGGGAAGACCCGCGCAGGCACGCTAGTGTCCGACGGGAAGAAGACTGCAGCGCGGCTCGGAGGAAAATGAAAATCTTCAACCGCGGCCGATGGGACTCCGCCTTCGCCTCCGCGAGGGCTGAAAATGAAGGAGGTTAGCGTTGGGAGGTGGCTGCTGCTGCCGCGAGTTCCCGGGGGGGGGGGGGGGGGGGGGGGGGGGGGGGGGGGGAGAGAGAGAGTGAATGAGCGAGCAAGCATGTGTGTTTGAGATCCTGTGTGTGTGAGTGAGAGATTGCATGTATGTGAATGATTGAGAGCCTGTATATGTGAAAGAGAGTATGTCTGTGATTGAGATCCTGCCTGTGAGACAGAGAGCATGAATGTAAGTTTACCATTGGGAACCTGTATGTGTAAGTTTGTAATTGAAAACCTGTTTGTTTGAAAGAGTATGTGTGTATGATTGAGATCCTTTGTGTGTGAGAGAGATCATGTGTATGTATGAATAAGAGCCTGTGTGTATAAGTAAGAGAGAGATCATGTGTGTCTGTGTCTGACTGACAGCTGGTTTAGGTGATCGAGCATGTGAGTATGTGATTGAGAGCCTGTGTTTAAATGAGAGAGAGAGACCATGTGTGTCTGTGTGATTGAGAGCTGATTTAGGTGAGGGAGCATGTGAGTATGTGATTGAGAGCCTGTGTGTAAATGAGAGAAAGAGAGGACATGTTTGTAAGCATGTGAATGAGAGTCTGTGTGTGAGAGAAAAAGACAGCATGTATTTATGTGATTGAAAGCCTGTGTGTGTGTAAGCGTGAAAAGATAGACAGCATGTGTGTAAATGTGTAATTAAGAGCCTATATAAGTGAGAGAGAAAAAACATTTGTATATGTGAGTGACTGAGAGCTTGTGTGTATAGGTGTGTCATTGAGAGCCAGTGTGAGAGAGAGCGCTGGTATGTGACTGAGAGAGGAGAAAGTTCCAAGCAAACCACCCCACCTCCTGCTAATTCAGAACAATCTCAGGACACCTGGATATCAAACGTTCCCAGGTATGCAGAGCAAAAAAATTTTTGTATCCTTATTATTTTTCATTACTGGATCTTTGTGTCTGCTATTTTGAAATATTTTGTTGGTATCTGGAAATGTTTTATATGAGTTTTTAATTATTGGATATTCCACTCATCAGCTGTTTCGAAATATGTTCTTTTTGTTAGTACAGTTTTACTGCTGATGATTTTATATTTCTTGATTTGTTTTATAAGGATGTGTGATGTTTCTTTTTTCCTTTGTTACACTGCATACAGAGACTCTGGCTTGTTGCAGTTTCCAATTCAGTTTTTGTCTGCATGCTTCTTGTTATGCGTTTTGGTCTCTTTATTCTATGTTAGGTGAGGGACAGCACGTGATTCAGGTGAGGTTTTCTGCTGGCGTGTAGTTTCTGTGTAGGACTCTATAGCAGCCTGACTTGGTCCGTTTTCCTAATAGGAGATGTATTGGTGTCTTTAGGCCTGGTGTAATATTTTCAGAGACTTATTGTACTTTAAAAGTGTGATCTTACATAAAATGCACACATTTACTTGTATTTAGTTTTAAACATATTGTATGGCTCTCATGGAATTACATTTTAAAATATGTGGCGTTTATGGCTCTCTCAGCCAAAAAGGTTCCTGACCCCTGTTCTAGTCGGTCGATTGGACTGGGTGGTTGTGAAGGGTAGGTCTAGCCATTTGGAGTTGTGGGTGTAAATTGCTTTATGCATTATGGTGAGTGTTTTGTAGATAATACGAGAGGCTATGGGGAGCCAGTGTAGGTCTCTGAGTATAGGGGTGATGTGGTCGTATTTACGAGAGTTTGCAATGAGTCTCGTTGTGGCATGCTGTAACATTTGTAGAGGTTTGATGGAAGAGTAAGGGAGTCCTAGAAGTTGACATGACATGTCAACTTCTAGGACTCCCTTAAAGTTGACATGAATTGTAGCTGGAGACCGCCAGTGTCGTTAACAGAGAAATGCCAACACCTGGTAACTATGGGTGTCTTAACTGGGGGAAAGTCTGGCTTACCCGTGCTTGTCTTGCTCTCGGGGATTGTCACCCGATGTTTCCGTATTTTGAGGCAGCCGTGGGCGGGATACTGAATCCATCCGTCTACATTAAGGAAAATGAAATTGTCAGGTAAGTAATTTCTCCATTTCCTAGCGTGTAGCAGATGAACTCAGGACCAATGGGATGTACAAAAGCTACTCCCGAACCGGGTGGGAGGCTGCCTGTGGCCCACTTAGTACTGCCCTAGCGAATGCTGTCCCCTCCCTGGCCTGAACATCCAGACGGTAGAACCTCGAGAAGGTGTGAATGGAGGACCATGTCGCCACCTGACAGATCTTGGCGGGTAACAGCATCTTGGTTTCTACCCAGGACACTGCCTGGGCCCTTGTGGAATGGGCCTTGACTTGTAGAGTTGGAGGCTTGCCTGCCTCTAAGTAGGCCGCCTTGATTACTTCCAGCGGGCTATGGTTGCCCGCACGGCTGCTTCCCCTTGTTTCTTCCTGCTGTATAGGACGAATAGGTGGTCCGTCTTTCATACGGATTCCGATCTTTCCAGGTATCTGACTAGGAGTCTGCCAACATTCAGGTGGCAAAGAAGTCGTGAGTCTTCGGAGTCCTTATGCTCGTCTGGAGGTGGCAGTGAGATGGTTTGGTTTACATGGAAGCGAGAAACCACCTTTGGCAGGAAGGAGGGTCAGTGCATAGCTGTATGGATCTCGGTGTGAATCTGAGGAACGGTTCCTGGCAGGATAGTGCTTGAAGTTCTGAGATTTGACGGGCTGAGCAGATTGCCACGAGGAATGCTGTCTTCAAGGTAAGGAGCCATAGGGACAGACCACGAGTTGGTCTGAACGAAGATCCCACTAGGAAGACTAGCACTAGATTGAGATTACCATAGGGGTATCGGCCACTTTAGGGGTGGCTGAATGTGCTTGACCCTTTTTAAGAAGCGAAGACATCTGGGTGGGCCGCTAGGCTGGTGCCGTCCACCCTGGGTCTCAAGCTGGCCAGAGCGACCAGTTGTACCTCGATGGAGTTGGAGTTGGGAGACAGCCCTTTGTTCACGCTGTCCTGCAGAAATTTCAGGATCATGGGGATTTTGACTGACCGTGTAAGGATGTCGCGGTCCTCACACCAGGCTTCGAATATTCTCCATACTCGTATATATTTTAAGGAGGTGGAGAACTTGTGCGCTCGGAGCAGTGTGTCAATCACTGGTCCTGAGTATCCACTCTTTTTCAGGCGAGACCTCTCAATGGCCAGACCTTAAGTGATAATCTCGTTGGGTCTTCTTGGAGGATCGGTCCTTGCTGGAGTAGATCCCTGTGTGGAGGTAGGCGTAGAGGGTTTCCCGCCAGAAGTCTTCGCATGTCTGCATACCACGGTCTTCTTGACCAGTCCGGGGCCACTAGAAGTACCAGCCCTCTGTTGTGTTCTATCTTGCGGATGATTCCGCCCAGTAGTGGCCATGGAGGGAAGACGTACAGTAGGTCCTCCTGTGGCCAGGTCTGGACAAGGGCGTCTATTCCCTGGGACAGCGGTTCCCCGTCTTCAGCTGAATAACTTGGAAACCTGGGTTGGACCCGGTTGCCAAAAGATCCATGGCTGGGGTTCCCCAGTGGTTTACTATCCGCTGGAAGGCTGCTGTAGACAGTGTCCATTCCCCTGGATCCAGACTCTCTCTCTCTGCTGAGGTAGTCTCAGTGACTTTGTCTTTTCCCACGATGTGGGCGGCTGATATCCCCTGTAGGTTTGATTATGCCCACGTCATTAGGGGCTCTATTTCCAGGGACACCTGCTAGCTTCTGCTTCCCGCCTGGCGGTTGATATAGGCCACTGTTGTGGAGTTGTTCGACATGACTGACCCGTAGGCAGGCTAGTCTGACTGCTCAGGCTTCCAGTCAGTTTATGTTCCATGCTGCCTCTTTGTCCCATTGCCCTTGAGCCGTTAGCTCCTGGCAGTAGGCTCCCCATCCCCGCAGGCTTGCATCTGTGGTGAGCAAGGTCCATTCCGGTAGGGTTAGGCTTGTTCCCTCGCTCAGATGGTCTTCTTGTAGCCATCATTGTAGTAGGTTCCAAACCTTCGCCAGTAGCCATGGGGGGGGGGGGGGGGGGCGGCGGAGTAGTTCTGAGACATCGGGTTCCACTGTGACAGTAGGGAATGTTGTAGGGGCCACATGTGGTCCCTTGCCCAAGGGACGACTTCTATGGTTGATGCCATGAGTCCGAGGACTTGGAGATAGTCCCATGCCATGGGGAGAGTGGAGTTCAGCAATGCTCGTAGTTGTTCCAATCTCTTTCTCCTTGTAGGGGGAAGGGTGACTTTGTTCCATTTGGTGTTAAACTTGACTCCCAGGTACTCTAGGGATTGGGAGGGCTGCAGGTGGCTTTGGTGTGTGTTGACGACCCACCAGAGGTTCTGCAGTAGTTCCATGACTCTGGTGGTTGCTTGATGGCTTTCCTCTGGCGATTTCACTCTGATCAGCCAATCGTCCAGGTATGGGTGCACGAGGATCCCTTCTTTCCTTAGTGTCACCACTACTACCACCATAATCTTTGGTTAACGTTCGGGGAGTTGTAGCTACCCGAACGGTAGGGCCTGGAACTGGTAGTGATGGCCCAATATCGCGAGGCGTAGGAAACGCTGATTGAGGTGATGGATCGGTATGTGATTACAGAATAATCTCAAAACTTTTAAGAAAAATTTAAAAACATGGCTCTTTAAAAAAGCCTTCACTAAAGAGTGTGGAGGGTAGATAATGAAAGTACAGAGTAAAGCAGATGAGAATGAATTTACTCAATCCTACATTTAAGAAGTAATATCTCAAAGAGATAGTAACTCAATAATATACCTGGACTTGACCAACATTACTCAAATAGGGGCAGACTTTCAAACCGCGCGAATTGGCGTACTTTTGCTGGCGCATCAGGCGCAAGCAAAAGTACACGGGATTTTAGTAGATACGCGCGTAGCCGCGCGTATCCGCTAAAATCCTGGATCGGCGCGCACAAGGCTATCGATTCCGTATAGCTGGCGCACGCCGAGCCGCGCAGCCTACCCCCGTTCCCTCCGAGGCCGCTCCGAAATGGGAGCGGCCTCGGAGGGAACTTTCTTTTGCCCTCCCCTCACCTTCCCCTACCTAACCCACCCGCCCGGCCCTGTCTAAACCCCCCCTTACCTTTGTCGGGGGATTTACGCCTCCCGGGAGACGTAAATCCCCACGCGCCAGGGGGCCACTTGCGCGCCGGGACGCGACCTGGGGGCGGGTACGGAGGGCGCGGCCACGCCCCCGGACCGCCCCGGGCCGTAGCCATGCCCCCGGGCCCGCCCCCGGAACGCTCCCGACACGCCCCGAAAACGCTGCGCGGTTCGGGCCCGCCCCCCGACACGCCCCCCTCAGAAAACCCCGGGACTTACGCGAGTCCTGGGGCTCTGCGCGTGCCGGTAGACCTATGTAAAATAGGCTCACCGGCGAGCAGGCTCTTAAAATCCGCCCCATAATGATTTTATTTATGAAATTGTAACCGAACTTTATTGGCACCTGTTAGAATGTACGATATCCTAGATTTACTAGCCTTAGTCTATGTGCCTATTTGTAAACCGTTGCGATGGTATATAACTTAGCGACGGTATAGAAAAGTTTTTAAATAAATGTGGAGATAGGCTTCTGACAGATCCAGGGAGGTCAGGAATTCTCCCGGTTGTACCACCTTTATGACCGAACGCAGGGTTTCCATGCGGAAGTGGGGTACATTCAGGTAGCGACTGACGGTCTTGAGGTCCAGTATGGGCCGGAATGTTCCCTCTTTCTTTGGCACGATGAAGTAGATGAAATAGTGCCCAGAATTTTGTTGGTGCGTGGGCACCGGTGTTATTGCCTTTAGGGCGAGTAGTTTTGATAGTGTGGTTTCCACTGCCTTCCTCTTGGAGGTGTCGTGGGACGGAGAAATCACAAACTTGTCCAGGGGGATGCTGTGGAAGTCCAGGTGGTATCCCTCTCGGATGATGGATAGGACCCAGTTGTCCGACGTTATCTCAACCCATCTCTGGTAGAATAGGGCAAGCCTGCCCCCTATGATCTCTTCCTGTAGATGGGTCTGCCGATTCTCATTGCGTGTTGCGGCTGGGGTCTGGTCCCGAGCCAGCTCCTCTTTTGTTGTGTTCAAAAGGACTGCCCCTTGTCAGCAGGGCGGGGGCTTGGCAAATGTTTTTGTATGGTCTATAACGCTGGGATCCTCTGCCCTTGGGTGCCCGGGGAGAGGGGTATTGGTTCCTCTTGTTCCTGTCCTCCAGTAGATGGGGTATTGGGGACTCGCCCCATTTGTCCAGGTTGCTTCCAAATAGGAGTGTTCCCCTAAAGGGCATTCTCGTGAGCCTCGTCTTAGAGGTCGCCTCGGCTGACCAGCTTCGGAGCCAGAGCTGTCTTCTGGCTGCGACTATGGACGAGAGGCTCCTGGCTGAGGTGCGTACCAGGTCTGAGAAATGATATTGCTGGGTCTAATGCCTTGAATGGCGTAGTTGCGTCCCTGGCCATAGCCAGGCAGGCGCGTGATACCACGGCGCAGCAGGCAGGTCATAGCTGATACATCGCAAGACTGCTTGAGGATGGATTCCTGCCGTCTGTCATTGGTATCCTTGAGTGAAGATCATCCCTCGACTGGTATGGTAGTGCGTTTTGTGGTGGCGCAGACCAGGGCGTCAACCTTGGGAAACCTCAGGAGTTCCTTTGTCGTGGGGTCCAAGGGGTAGAGAGATTCTAGGGCTCGACCTCCCTTAAAGTTGGCTTCTGGAGCGTCCCATTCCAGGTCGATCAGTTGTTGTACGTCCTGTAGAGTAGGGAAATGGCGTGAGGTCTGGCGGAGCCCGGCCAGGAAGGGGCTCGCCTTGGACTCTGCTGTGTTGCATGTGTCCGGGATGGCCAATGCCTTCAGACTCGTGGCTACGAGATCTGATAATTCGTCTTTTGGGAAGAAGCACATCATGGTGCGATACGGTTCCGTTCCTGGAGGGAGTTCCCCCTCTTTCAAGGGTTTTGATTCCTCCTCCAAATCATTTGTGTCCCCTAAGGGAAGGTATTTGTCTAGGGGAGGCTCATCTGGTGGAGGCCGGGAGGGGCCTGGGAGGTTCTGGACCACTGGTGGAGGTTGTGGTTGTGCCGCTGGTAGCCCTGTCTGTGCGTGGATGTAGGATTGCAGCTCAGCAAAGAATCCCGCCCAGTTGAAGTTGCTTGGGACTGCATTGGATCCAACGGCGCTCCCCGAGAGCCCCCCCACTGTGGAGGGGCTGAGTCGGGAATAGAGAGGTCTGGGGTAGTCTCGCTGGTGGATCCGGAGTTCTCTACAGGCTGAGGGGGATCTTGTCTCTGCTCCCCCCGAGCTTCTTCGCATAGCAGGCACAGGGTGGAGGGCACCTCGGGCTGCCTCACTCTCAGGTGGCATGCCGGGCAGAGGACTAGACCTTTAGCTGTCTTGGGCGGTGGTGCCATGATTTGCGTGTGTATCCTGTACAGGTGCGCGTGCCGGGACGCCTGGTTATGCGTTCCGGGTGCACCTACGTTGTGCGCGTAGGAACGGAAGATGCGCGTGTGGCTGTGCGCATAGGCCTAGTTGTGTGCTTGGCACCCCCGAGCGTGCCGCTGTGCGCCCAGCCCTGATGTGCTCGTCGCTGTGCGCACGGCTCAGTTGTGTGGATGATTTGGCATCCAGGGGAGGGAAGGCGCCAGCGACTACAAGGTAAGATGGCGGCCCCCTACCTTGTCGGCGCTTGCCTGTCCTCTGCTGGGCAGTCTCCGGCTGCAGGGGGAGAGGGAATTACCTTCACCGCTGCGCTCTGTTCTGCACCCGCTGCCTCTCAGCTGCTCCCTTTCCCGGGGGCTAAGTCTATGCTGGGACCGAGGCTTACTTCTGAGGGATCTCGGAAATCACAACTGGGGGAGGGACCATTAGGTATCACAGCAAGAGAACGGGGCTCGTTTTGGAGATAAGTTTTTGTTTCTTCTTTAAATTTGGAGTTTGGTTTTCTAACACTGTGCAAGCGTGTGTGAAGTCCCGAACTGCTATGGAGACTGAAAAAACTGGAGAGCAGAGCCTCATGCATGGGTATATGTGGTGCTGACGTCAGATTGAAATCTGACTCAGTCTCCAACTGCTATCAGGAGCACACTATACCCATTGGTCCTGAGTCCATCTGCTACATGCTAAGAAAGACCTATTACAATTCTAGAACCCAGTACAATTCTGTACTGGGTTCTAGAAATTTGGGCCATAAAACCCACGCAATATATATTCTCAGGAGGTAGAGTAGAGAGGGAAAGAGATAAAAATAGATTAAAATAAAGGATGAATTCCAATATTTAAAAGGAAACTGACTGGTTTTATTTTTTAATCAAAATCATTTCATTGTATTGTAATTTTAAAAATATAAATAAAACATTAATTTACCAACTGGTTGGTTAATAAACAGGTTAAAAGAGTACTTGCAAATACATTAAAATGCACTTTCCATTAAAATCAAATTAATTTAAAAATGAGAATTTGAGGAATACTTTAAAAAGTAACAGCCGTCTATAATGAACACTTTCTTGCAGAAGCAAAGATCAAAGCTTGCACATCAGATAAGGTGAATTATTTTTATTTCTTTCTTCGATTTTAGTTGTAGTACTGAATCTTATTAGGATCTGATCCTCTGAATTTTCTCCAAGTACTTCAGGATTGTCTCTTTCCCTTATAGGGTCTCAGCTAATGTTGGTGTATTGCATCAAGGTGTCTCTTAGTCTGGCCAGGCCTATTTTATTTGTGGTAGTAAGTGTGCAAACTAGGCTGCTAATGATTTGAGTGTCAATGGCATAGTTTGTTCTTACTTTCTTATTTTCAGAGAACCAAGCATTAAGAAAAGAAAAAAAAAGTCCCCATTGCTTTCTATGGGAAACATTAGAAGCTGTTCAAAATGTTGGGGTGCTGGATCAGCATTCTATTCCAAATCCCCCTCCTCACCCATCCAGCTTTTGCCCAGAGCAACACAGGCATAGAGAGAGCGAGAAAGAGAAAATAACTGAAGCAACTGGCAGAAGACAGGATAACGGAGAAAATGTGTTTATAAAGTATACACACATCTCACCCCCTCACACTGCATACACCACCCTTACAAACACCCCCCACATACCTATTACACACGCACCTCTCACATGCTTCCCTATATACTTCAGACATTCCTACACATACCCCCATACACATCCCTACAGCCTACACACAGACAGACCTACTTCCAGCACACCTACACTCATCCATACCCAGCCCTCCACAGAGACATGGGAAATAATGATGCAGCTTCTCTGTTTCATCCACCCACACATGTATCCTTGTACACACACACTTGCCCCAACCTCACTCTAACATACCCCGCCATTTAAACGCACAATTCCATACCATTCAAACAACTGACTCCTCACAACAGACCCTTGCAATGTACTCTGCCACACATTAACCCCCATCTATACACACTTATCCAAAAATTCACACAACACATACTCTGACAGGTGCATATAGATATACGTATACACCCAAACCCTAGAGACCTCATTCGCACAACCTCCCCCCCCCCCCCATTTCCTCACATCTTTTATTTAGATTTTTTTATATTCTGCATTTTTTTTTCAGCACTTCAAAGTGGATTACATTCAGGTAGTGCAGGTATTTCACTATCCCCAGAGGGCTTACTATCTACAAACAGAGCCATACTCCCCAAAATCGTATCCTACAATTTCCTAGATAATATAACCCCTCCAGAAATTCCTTTCATCCAGACAGCCCCTATCCATCCAAAAACACACACATCCCACAGATATTCCCACACACACACACAAACATAGCCCTATACCTCCCACATACATCCCCCCACAATCCCAGCCAACTCCTCACACACTCAACCCCTTCATAAAGTCATACCCTCCATTCTCCCCAACATAAGCCCACTACAACCCATCTGCATCTCACAACTACACACCTTCCAACACACATCCCTTCTACAAATCTAAACTGGAAAAGTATTCCTAAAACAATGCCACTGAATGCTTTCCCTGTCATTTAACGCATCTCCAAAGGCTACTTTAATGACATCAGAACTCAGTAAATACCATGCTTGTTAATTTCCCAATTTCCTGGCTGGCATTAGGTTGCGGTACACTCCGTATATTAGGATCTTCACACATTTTAGTCACATAAATGGCTATAGCTCATTGCTGGGTCTAGTCAGTACTCCATTTCCATACCAGTTGGATCATGTTGAGATTTCTAATTAGAATTCAGGTATAAATTTGATTAAACCTTTGATGTAAATCAGCATGCGATAAGCCCTCTGACCTTCTCATATCTATTGTGCTTTTTAAAATAACTCCCTATTTATATATATATAAATATATGTTGGGTACTTGCCAGGTACTTGCAGCTAGGATTGGCCACTTTTGGAGATAGGATGCTGGGCTTGATGGACCCTTGGTCTGACCCAGTATGGCAATTTCTCATGTTCTTATGTAAGCAGGTTCACCCATCCTTCCCACACACACAGGCTCCCAATCTCTCTCACACAGCCACTCTCTCCCCCCTCTCCCTGGGATGTGCAGGGAGCAGCAGCTACCTCCTTGGACCCATGTATCAGTCATACACACACAAACACACAAGCTTTCGCACATGTTATTGCTCACAAACACACCTCTTGCACATGTACTGAACACATACAACCTCACACACTCTCTTCCCCCCCCCCCTCCCCAATGTGCATTTTGCCAGCAGTAGCAGTCTCTTCTCTTTGGCCCTGCTGCAGTTACATCTCTTCCACTCTGTGGATTGACCTTCTCTCTTTGGTCTTACGACCGGGCCCGACATGGCAATGTTTTCTCATTGGCCACACAACAACATTCTCTCTTTAGCTGCGTGGCCCAGACACAATGTGGAACCTTTCTTCAGCTGTGTGGCCCAGGCCATTCACTGGCCTTCTTTCTTCAGTCCAGGCCCAGCTGGGATTGGGAAAAAAAAAAAAAATAGCAGGACCTCAGATTCTGGGCACAGGCACCATGTGCCTGGTGCTAACGACACCCCTGCAGCATTGCAACCCTATGGTGGAGAATGAAAGGGGGGGGAGGGAGACAAATCTTCCTGTGGCACACCAGTGTGCCATGGCAAAGTGGTTGAGAAGCTTTGTTCTAAGGCACAGTGTCATATCTGCAGTGCTGCTTTCATTAAGTAGGATTTTTGCTGTTTGATCCTGGGAGTTGATGCTCTTTTGATATGGCAAATTTGTAATGCCTGTTTGGAATGTGTTTTTATTAGGTTTTGTTTTATTTCCAAAGTGCCCAATAGTGGAGAGTTTGTATTCCTTTAACCTAGGTGACTCTGGAATTTGTATACTCATACATTAGGATTATGCCTACAGCCAGTAGGCAGAGAATGCTTGAGGGAGTGGAGAAAGAAGGGGGGAGGATCCCTATAGAGGTGGGAAAGGAGCAATAGAATGTCCAATGTCCAGAGAGAGGAGAAAAAGTGAAGAGAATACCTGGAGAAGAGAAAATTAAGAAGGGAGAAAGGAAGGAAAAATGTCTGGAGGGAAGAGGAGAAAATACCTGGAAAAAGGAGGAAGAGGGACAGAATGAAGGCAAAAAAAGCCTAAAGCCTTTATATTTTTCAACACCCTGCTCTATGTATTGAGCTTGATTAATAGTGAATTTGATTTCACTGCTACCTCTAATTTAAGAGCAATATTTTGATTGCCAAAGCCCTGTGTCAAGCATGAGTGGCCTTACTTTCCTTTTATTTGAGCTATCTTTATATATTTTCATGCTTAATCGCATTTTGCTTTGGATAGTGTTCCTTTATTACACTACCACACCCTATTCGTTTGCCACAATCAATTAAACATGAAAATGTTTTATGCTATGATGTTCAACATTCTTAGCTTCGACTTACAGCCCAGCTATCTCATTTATTCCATTAAAATTGAGGGGTGGGGGAGCCCAAAGCTACTTGTCTGTGAACTCAACTGCACAAAACATAAAAATCAGATTTTTTGCCTCCTAAAACCACATTTTTAGATCCCATAACATGGTTTATTTCAAGTCTCAAGTTTATTTCATATCATCACAATCCAGGTGGAAATAAGGGCACATCTCTGATATACATAGACCCTTACTATAAAAGCAAATACTTTTAAATATAATTTAAATGGTAGTCAGAATACCACCACACACGTTGTGACAATAAATAAGAACTAAATGTATTTCCATCTGAAAACATTGCGTTCATAAGACACCCATATACAAATGAAACAATTGAATTAAATCTCACTGTTATATACCATGAAATCCAAGTAAGAACAGAACTCACAGTTTAATTATATGTGGATGTCTGAAAAGCTTGAGGTTCTGAATCTCTCTGCGGATCTTCCCAACTACATCAAGGCTACGAATCTTCTGCCGATTCAAAATCTTTACTGCAACTTTGTGGCCCGTCAATTCATGCTTGCCAACTGAAAGAAAAACATCGCATGGTATTTTCAGACTGCTGACACCTAAAATCTGTAGCAAAACTATGGAAGCTACATCATTTCTTAATGTAATATATAAAGTTAATAAAATGTTTGAAATTGACAGTTTTTCTGGGTTTCTCTCAAATATGCAAATAAACAGCAACTATCAAATGCAGAACGCTGCCCTAAGGGAATGTGGGGCAGCAGCACACATGGTGACTGCCCACTAACAGGCCCTGCCTCCTCAAATGAGCCAGGCAGTACAAGCCAGCTGACTAAAAGAAACTGGTTAGGTGAATGGCAGGAAGGGTCAAGACAACAGCTAGCACAGGCCCCTGTGAACGCAGGGCCTGGGGTGGTCACTTCATTCACCATCCTCTAAAGCCAGCCCTGGCAGTAGAAGAAAATCAAACGTGTAAAATTATTAATCTCTTTATACATTTCAGAGATTCCATATTATGGGCACCAGCCCTGAAAGGACAATGGCAAGAAAGAAACTCTACATTATGTTTCACACGTATATGTGCTTTTTCACCACGCCATTCCCAATCTTGGTCCGATACTCCTGATGGGACAATTTAACAAACAGTGACATGTAAAGGATTTGCGCTCTCTCAAAAGAACACTTGCATTATACAATATTCAAGAAGGATGATAAATACATTTATCCATGCATACTGTCTGGGATGGAGAGAACTAATCCACAGGAGAAAATGTAAACAAATACTGCAAGATGAATAATAAAACTGCAAAAGGTATACATAACAGGTCTAACCTATCATAATTGTAGTTATCTGGAAAAAAATTGTATGTAAAATTCCATTGCTAAAAACAAATAATCCCACCCATAATATGCATTAAGTGCATAAACAAATCAAACTGCTATTACAACACTCTCCCCAAATTGCATTGCAGTAAACACTACATAGATGTCAAAGAAAGAGTCCCAGGCATGCTAGATTGATCCTGACAAGGGGCCATTTATTTCACTGTAAAAACAGCTTCCTCAGGAGACTAAAGTACAAGTTGTTACAAAAACATGTTATTCAATACTTTAACATACATCAATATAGAAGGTACAAGAATATATTGTTAGGTTAGAATGTATGGTGTTGTTACAGAGTATATGAGAACATCCGATCTGTCTTTACAAGGTGAAATCCATAATGTGATATTAACCAAAAAATGGGGCCTATTGGACTTAGGGCAAATGACTTCAGGAGCTTAAAATCCCCAAATTCACCATTCATTTAAATACTCATGTTCATGCAACACCCACCACAAACCACCACACGACTCAGGGTAACTAATCCTTTTCCCAGTAATGTTTAAAATGGAGGCCACGCCCCACAGTGACTTTGTGGTGGTTTGTGTTGAGCGTTGGATGAACATGAACATTTAAATTAATGGTGAATTTTGTGATATATTTCTTCAAGTCTCTTTGAAAATGTCTAATAAAACTCTAGGGCAGTGGTTCTCAACCTTTTTTGGCCGGGAAACACCTGACATATGGTTCTCACATGCATGACACACTGAACATGTGACCATCACGGGGCTAAATGTAAACATGCACTCAACCCCCAGCAATGAGTGCAGAGCAGATCTAGAACATTACCCTGTACAACTCGCCATACAAAAAAAGATATTCTGGTTCTGATGACATCTCAGTAAAAACAAAACAAATTCCTTTTACTACCAGGCACAATAGCCTTTCTTATGAAGACACAGTAATTTACCACTAATGCATATCCTATTGAGAAAACACAACAAATAAGATTGATACAAATGCCTACATGCTAGTAAAATACCTCACCTCAGTCACACACCCTTCACCAACTACAGAAAAACCACAAATTATAAATATGGAGACAGAAACTGGAATGGAAAACCAAAAAAGCCACTCTACATGCAGTGCAAACCTGGAGAAATGGAAAGAGAAATATAGCACCTAACAGACTCTCAGTATTTGCAATAATGCACACAAAGTTACACATGTATTATGGAACACATTCAAACAGTAACAATCCTATCTAAGAAATACAACTATTAAACCAGGCCCTAAACACTAATACATTTCCTATTGGGGAAATAGAATAAGCCAAGCTGCTATAGAGCCCCACACAGAAATAATTGTAAAGCTATACTAAAAATGTTACAAAACAGCTGCTGAACAGAATATCCAACAATTAAAAAAACTCATAAAAATTATTAAAACATGTACAAATATCAATAAAATATTTGAAAACAGCAGACATCGCATAGCACCCAATAATTAAAATGGCAGTCAATCAAGAAAAATAAAATTTAAAAAGCCACCTTTACTTACCCTCTCCAGCAACTCTCCTACTCCTTTCCCTTCCAGGCCAATAGCACTCACCAGAAGCAGCAAGGGCTGCTGAAGCTCTGTCCTCACAGTCCTCTTCCTTAGCGCCCACAACCAGTCACTTACACACACACACTTATTGTAAACTGGAGTGATTTGTATTTTATACAGGAATGTCGGTATATAAAAGTTAAAAATAAATAAAATAAATAAAAATTAGACCCCAAGACCCATCTCTCTCTCACACCAGTCATCTTCCTGACCACAGACTCTCAATCACACACAAATGCTCTCGCATCCGCACACACCATAGCTCTCACCCAGGCACCCATTCACACCCACACACATCATAGCTCTCACCATAAACCTCTTCTTCCTTCACTGCAGGGATGGGCTCTAGCTCCTCCATGGCTTTACTCCAGCAGGCCTTTTTTTTCACCGCCACGGGGATGGGCTCCCGTGGCGGCATCAGTCAGGGTCTGGTTTCCTCTTCACCGCCATGGGGATGAGCTCCCTTGGCAGCCTTGTTTCGTCAGGGTCGGGTTTTCCTCTTCGCTGCCATAGGAATGAGTTCCCGTGGCGGCTTTGCTTCGGAGTTCAAGACTACTATTCCCTCCCACCCCACCCCCGGGCTATGCGATGCCTGCCTCACCGGCCAAAGGCTTCCTCCCTTCTTCCTACTCCCACTGGCAGGTAGAAGGGAGGCAGTTTCCCACTGGGCAGTGGGGATAGGAAGAAGAGAGAAGGAAAGTACAACGGGGCAGTGGGGCACCGGGACACGTGACACACCTGCCTGGGCTTGGCAACACACTATGTTGCAACACACCGGTTGAGAATCACTGCTCTAGGCTAACAAGTATAGACCATGCCCATCTGGAAACATTTATATTGGATACATCTTCTGTTTCTTAATAAGCCACTTAAGGGAAGTAATGATCTTTAGTAGGGATATAAAAGTAATTTGACTTAGCAGGGTTTTTGTATTCCTATTGTAATTGTTACCTTCAGGCTCCATGATAAAGTGGACTTGTAATGAAATGAGTATGCAATTTCCTGTATTGTATATTCACTGTTTAGATTTGTGTTGTTTTATCATCTTTTAAGCAAAAATGTTGTTCAAGTTCTAAAAAATAAACCCTTCATTTCATTCACATTACACTGGAACCAACCTGTCAGACATACAGAAATACAATATTTGTCAAGAATGCCTTGTTCTAATTCATAATGACAAGACTATCCTACAACACTCCTATTAGCTAATCAATACAACTGGATCATTGTCCTTGTTCCTCACACCTACGATGACACTGTTGTACTTTCATTTAGATAATGGTATTGAATATTGCCAATTACATGGATCACTTTCTAATAGTTTGAGGTTTAAAGCATTCCATTTCTGAAAATACTGCACAAACCTCCATTTAAAATAAGTTTCATCAAAACTTTTTTTTAAAAATAAGAAAATCACAGAAAAGGAGATTCTGTTCCAGGTGCCATATACTAGTAGTGGAATTAACATGAGATGAACTGAGATGCAGTTTGCACACCTCAGTATGTGTGTCTCTCCCTTGCCTCTCAATTCTAGTGGAAGAGCATTACCGTATTTTTCGCTCCATAAGACGCACTTTTTTTCCCCCAAAGGTGGGGGGAAAATGTATGTGCGTCTTATGGAGCGAATATAAAAAAAAAACCAAACAAAAATCTAACAAACACCCCCCCCCCCCGACTCCCCCAAGACCTGCCGACTTAATTTCCTACAACCCCCCCCCCCCAAGACCTGACAAATTAATTTCCTGCAACCCCCCACCCTCCTGACCCCCCCAAGACCTGCCAAACGTCCCTGGTGGTCCACCTTGGGTCCGGGAATGATCTCCTGGGCGTGGGCCGTCGGCTGCCAGTAAACAAAATGGCGCCGACGGCCCTATGCCCTCACTATGTCACTGAGACCGACCAATAGCAGCGGTCGGTCTCAGTGACATAGTGAGGGCATAGGGCCGTCGGCGCCATTTTGTTTACTGGCAGCCGACGGCTCACGCCCAGGAGATCGTTCCCGGACCGCTCCTGGACCCCCGCTGGACCACCAGGGACGTTTGGCAGGTCTTGGGGGGGTCAGGAGGGTGGGGGGTTGCAGGAAATTAATTCGGCAGGTCTTGGGGGGGTCAGGAGGGTGGGGGGTTGCAGGAAATTAATTCGGCAGGTCTTGGGGGGGTCAGGGGGGTGGAGGTTGTTAATTTAAAGGGTTGGGATGGGGGGGCTGTTTTGGGGGTTCCCACAGAAAGAAAAATTTTCTGATCTGGGGAGTGGACCGAAATGGCCCTCCCCAGACCCGAAAACAAAATGGGGAGAAAAAAAAAAAAAAAAAACTATGCACTCCCCTAATTTGCTCCATAAGACGCCCAGACGCAGAGCCGGTTTAGCACAATTTTTTTTTTTTTTAAATTTTCCCCCTCTGAATCCTAGGTGCGTCTTATGGTCAGGTGCGTCTTATGGAGCGAAAAATACGGTACTTTATACTAGAAATTGCTCCTCCAGTGCAGCGCTCCTGTCAAACACATGCTGCCTGCAGATCTAAACCCAGCAAGATTACTCACAGTTCAAAAGAGCAAATGTTAGTCACAGCAAGCAGCCTTCAGAGGTGCAGCTGTTAGCCTGCTAAAAGATAACTAGATTTCTGCAGCAATCAGGAACAGTGGCTGATTGTAGCAATAAGAACCTCTCCATCAGGTAGGGCCAGATAGGGCAGGTCAAGATAGTTAATTGGGGTGGGGTCCATGGAGCCTGAGGCTGTGTGTTCCTGGGTTGTAAGGGTAGAGTACTAAGATAGTTTTGTCAAAGAAAAATTAAGGAAAAACAAGACTTACTGTGAGATGCATTTTATTCCCCCACAATTTTTTCTCTGTCAGTCACAATTAGTTTGTCATGTCATATCTATTAGCATCTCTGTGAATATGCATTATATTTATTTTGTGAGTGTGCATATAAGTGCATTAATATTTGATGTGGCTCAAAAAATATTTTGGTCAAAGACAAAAAAAACCCAGAAAAACAGTCTTCTCTTCTAGGAAAGTTTTGAAACCCCTGGCTGACCCAGGACAATCTCCGGGATAGTTAATCTACTAAACACACAAGTGATTATTAGTATTTACTGGGATAAAAGGGCAAGCATTTCTTTAAAAAGTTATTTAATACACAAGGGAAAGCAAAAAGAAAGTTGACAGGGCTGGGCCATGCAGTACTAGCAATGAAGACAGCACTGGACTTCGAGCAGATGCTCCTCTACAGAACCTCTCACCATAGCAGTATTGCATACCTGGTAGTTGAAACATTCAAGTCTCACAGGAATAGCAAAACAAGCTGTTGAAAGAGGCCCATGACAAAATTTATATACATACTAAAAGAAAGCTCACAATTCGTGTATAGCATTAGATGATCTCTTAAGAAATGTTGAGCTGCTGAAATATTTGAACCAATCTTGTGTAATCAAGATAAACACTATCTAGAATGCACCAAGGTGACTCGCGCTCATTAATGCAAGCCACTCAGCATTTTTCATGTGCTGAGTTACTGGCTCTATTTGCCTCCAAAACTTCATCCTCAAAAGACTGCTGAGCCAAAAAAAAAAAAAAAAAAAAAGAGTCAATTGACCCCTCAGCAGGAAGACTGATGTTTGTCGAAGTATCTTGAAGAGAGCCAAAAACTCAAAGCTGTGCCTCTGGAGACTGGTACAGTGAGTGACCTGGGCTGAAAGTTGGGCTTTCCTCCGGATGCAGCTATTTTGGAAAAGGTAAGGCACATTCCATTATCCTCCTCCACTCAGAGTCATGAAAAGAAGATTGGCCCCAACTGCCCACCCCCTTCCATAATCCTTCAGCACCATTTCTCCTTGGCTCTGTCTTCAAGTACTCAAAGCCTGATGCTCTGTTCAGTTAGGAGATAGCGAGATCTGTCTCAATCTTCAGTGCCAAAGTCTACGATGAGGCCCAAAGGAGACAATGTCTCTTTTGGCAACTCCTTACCTGTGCATTGCCATGGTCCTTGCGCTTAGACAGTGCCTTGGATGCCAGTGCCAGTGGAACCAGACTTTGAGCTCTTCAAAGTGAGATAGTAATTTCATCTTCACGGCCCTCAAACATCATCAAGCAGATAATGTCACAGGACACATCCCCACCCAGACATTTGAAGCATGTCTTGTAAAGGTCAGTTATGAACATCTTCTGCCATCAGTCTGACAACACTGTACCTTTGTTTCTGCCATCATCAGAAAAATCATTTATGTGCAGTCAAAGAAAAAAAAACTGTTTCCAGGAGACAGATGTCCAAAGAAGAGAGGAACCGTGATCAAGAGCCTGTTGGAAACTGTGGTCAAAACAGCCTGCCAGGGACAGCAAAATAAAAACTGCAGAAAAACCTAACTAGTTAGATGGGGGTGGGGGGACAGAATTAAGAAATATTACGGTGCACGGACCAGGAAAATATTTAAAACAGCTCTGTAGAGCCAGTGCTCCCCATAGAAAATAACTGAAGCAGACTACACGGCCAGAGATCTGTTTAATGCCCATATCAGCACTGGAGAACATCACCCCTGTGAAAGCGTGCAGTGAACAGAAAGCTATCACACATGGTGAAATTAATACTTTTGAAATGTAACGAGTCCTAGTAATCATACTGGTCCTGGAGAAAACTGCAATCTATTTTACTCATTAACAAAAAAAATAAAAAGTCAAATGTTGTTGCAATACATAAGGTTTTGTTGAATACATTATTTCTTCAAATGTAACCAAGGCTACAGAAAGGAATTATTTAAATGTAAAAAAAGAAAAAAAAAAACCCAAACTGATTTACTCCTTCCCATAGCATTGTCCAGTGGAGAGCAGATCAGATTTAAATTACACTTGGGAGAATTCTGTGCAATGCAGAAATTGCACAAAACTCCTCTCACGCAGTATTTAAAGTTCTCCTGCAAAATCTGTTTCTGGCACAGAACTCCTCCAGGAGTAACTGATGTTAGAAATATTGCTATCAGGGGAAGTATATTTCTCTAAACATCTTTTTAAATTTTGCCTTTTATGTGTTTGTCTAGTTTTAGCTAGAATTATTGGGTATTTATTTTGTAGTTGTCTTATAATGCAAATTCTTGTTTGCATTGGTCACAGAAGAGATGGAAGTATTTTGCATGGCTGTAATTGGTCTTAAGTATTTAGTGAATTTCCTAAAAATCAGTTCAGTACATTACCAAATTTGATTGTTCTAAATGTACTATTAATTAATGGCCAATTTATACATAAAAAGATACTGGTCTTATTAGATTTAAAGTAACATGGAAAGTATACTACATGGGCACCAACAATGAACTAACAAACCAAATAACTAGTGCCGCAAAAATTTCTCCAAAAACTATTTTGTTACAAAATCAAATTACAAAACAATCAAAGTTAGACAAGCACATGTACTAAAACATCCACGTTAAATTCATAGTCCCAATCAGGTCCCCAGTTCCGCCAAAGCTGGCTTCTTCAGGGGGTCTTCATACACCCTATAAAAACCCACACTCACAATACAAATTTATCACATTTTTTAGATATATATCAATATGCACAAGGTACAAACGTGTTTGCAAGCAGACGTTAAAACAAATGTTTATCACCAACACAACAAGTTGGTACAGGTATCAGTTGTTACCAATATCCACACCATATGTAGGAAAGATGTCAAATCAATTTATCTTCACCAAAATTAGTTCATTAAAAGATCTGTAAAAAAAAAAATAAAGATATAAATCCCTGTGCCGATTGTATATTAGACAATCCTGAATATCACTCCTACAGCATATATTCAAACCTGATTTTTGTATCAACAAGTCAATGCCATCTATCAAAAACTTTTCTATTGCACCATAACTCCAACGTCCAACTTCCTGCATCAGTGCCGCATAGTAAATCTTCCTTACACAATTTTCATGCAGCAGTAGTACCTCCATACTGCCTCTACACAGGCATCAAAACATTCTTCAAAAACTGGAAGAAGGATCCATCTGAAGAAAATAGGATAAAACATAAGCATTGTCAAGCTAAGTGTAAAACATTGATAAGACAGGCGAAGAGAGAATTTGAAATGAAATTGGCCATAGAGGCAAAAACTCATAATAAAAACTTTTTTAAATATATCCAAAGCAAGAAACCTGTGAGGGAGTCGGTTGGACCATTAGATGACAGAGGGGTTAAAGGGGCTCTTAGGGAAGATAAGGCCATTGCAGAAAGACTAAATGAATTCTTTGCCTCCGTGTTTACAAATGAGGATGTTGGGGAGATACCAGTTCCGGAGATGGTTTTCAGGGGTGATGAGTCAGACGAACTGAACGAAATCACTGTGAACCTGGAAGATGTAGTAGGCCAGATTGACAAACTAAAGAGTAGCAAATCACCTGGACCGGATGGTATGCATCCTAGGGTCCTGAAGGAACTCAAAAATGAAATTTCTGATCTATTAGTTAAAATTTGTAACCTATCATTAAAATCATCCATTGTACCTGAAGACTGGAGGGTGGCCAATGTAACCCCAATATTTAAAAAAGGCTCCAGGGGTGATGCAGGTAACTATAGACCAGTGAGCCTGACTTCAGTGCCGGGAAAAATAGTGGAAACTATTCTCAAGAACAAAATTGTAAAGCATATAGAAAGACATGATTTAATGGAACATAGTCAACATGGATTTACCCAAGGGAAGTCTTGCCTAACAAATCTGCTTCATTTTTTTGAAGGGGTTGATAAACATGTGGATAAAGGTGAACCGGTAGATGTAGTGTATTTGGATTTTCAGAAGGCGTTTGACAAAGTCCCTCATGAGAGGCTTCTACGAAAACTAAAAAGTCATGGGATAGGAGGCGATGTCCTTTCGTGGATTACAAGCTGGTTAAAAGACAGGAAACAGAGAGTAGGATTAAATGGTCAATTTTCTCAGTGGAAAAGGGTAAACAGTGGAGTGCCTCAGGGATCTGTACTTGGACCGGTGCTTTTCAATATATATATATAAATGATCTGGAAAGGAATACGAAGAGTGAGGTTATCAAATTTACAGATGATACAAAATTATTCAGAGTAGTTAAAATCACAAGCAGACTGTGATACATTGCAGGAGGACCTTGCAAGACTTGAAGATTGGGCATCCAAATGGCAGATGAAATTTAATGTGGACAAGTGCAAGGTGTTGCATATAGGGAAAAATAACCATTGCTGTAGTTACACGATGTTAGGTTCCATATTAGGAGCTACCACCCAGGAAAAAGATCTAGGCATCATAGTGGATAATACTTTAAAATATTCAGCTCAGTGTGCTGCAGCAGTCAAAAAAGCAAATAGAATGTTAGGAATTATTAGGAAGGAAATGGTTAATAGAACAGAAAATGTCATAATGCCTCTATATCGCTCCATGGGGAGACCACACCTTGAATACTGTGTACAATTCTGGTCGCCGCATCTCAAAAAAGATATAGTTGCGATGGAGAAGGTACAGAGAAGGGCAACCAAAATGATAAAGGGGATGGAACAGCTTCCCTATGAGGAAAGGCTGAAGAGATTAGGGCTGTTCAGCTTGGAGAAGAGACAGCTGAGGGGGGATATGATAGAGGTCTTTAAGATCATGAGAGGTCTTGAACGAGTAGATGTGACTCTGTTATTTTCACTTTCGAATAATAGAAGGACTAGGGGGCATTCCATGAAGTTAGCAAGTAGCACATTTAAGACTAATCGGAGAAAATTCTTTTTCACTCAACGCACAATAAAGCTCTGGAATTTGTTGCCAGAGGATGTGGTTAGTGCAGTTAGTGTAGCTGGGTTCAAAAAAGGTTTGGATAAGTTCTTGGAGGAGAAGTCCATTAATGGCTATTAATCAATTTTACTTAGGGAATAGCCACTGCTATTAATTGCATCAGTAGCATGGGATCTTCTTAGTGTTTGGGTAATTGCCAGGCTCTTGTGGCCTGGTTTTGGCCTCTGTTGGAAACAGGATGCTGGGCTTGATAGACCCTTGGTCTGACCCAGCATGGCAATTTCTTATGTTCTTATGGCGATTCTCTCTCTCTCTCAAAAAATACAAAAAAGTGCTGCGCATGTGCCCAGTATCCACACTCTAAATAATGGACAAAACCTGCCTTTTCACATTTATTTTATTTATTTATTTATTTTTTGTTTTTTATATACTGGTCTTCTTACATTGTATGCAAATCAAATCGGTTTACAGAGAACAAAGTAACTTGCTTGGTAGCATTACATTAAAATGATAGAAGTTCAAATAAATACCCCACTCGATATCCTGACAAAGCCCATAAGGCTCTAACATATTCCATTCAAAAATGAATCTTTGTTCCTTTTGAATTAAAATTTTTAGAGATATAACCACCATGCTTTAACAGCACTTGAGCAAATACAAAAAAAATCTTGTCTTCTACTTGATGTCCCATAGATCTATCTGTATGTGCAAGGATCCATACATGAATGTACTGTTTCATTTGCCCTATATATAAAGATCACATGGGCATACTATGACAAAAATCACTTGTAATGTCTGACAGTCAAATCTAGCTGGAAAGAAAACACTACTAAATATTTCTGGAGAAATGTTTGCAGCACCAGTTATTTGGTTTGTTAACTTATTAGATTTCATACATGATAAACAGCCCAATTTGCTATGCATTACTAGAAATATAGTTTCTCAATACCGACATAGTTGTGCTGAACCAATTACAACTTCCTGCCTACCGCTGGTTTTCACATCCTAGGCCTGTTTGATAAAAGATGGACTTAATTTTGGCGAGGAAAAATTTAAACCTATTACAAGTTAAAATTGAAAGTGTTGCTAACTTAGAAGTGATGTTACCTGCTAACCAGAATTGGGATATATAGAGCCCCAACCCAGGATATTTTAAACTCATCTCCTGCTTCCTTGATTAGTAACAATGAAAGCTAACATTAAGAATATATTAGTGTTAGGTGAATTTAATTTTCATGTGAATGCCTGTCTGTTTGCACTTATTTTAAATAAGTCTGCCTTAGGCTGAAAGCAATTGAACCAACAGGCTACTCACAAGTTTGGACATACTGTACAGTGGACTTGGAATTTTTGAGTTCTGAGTGATTATCAAAGAATTGACTTAAGGACTAAAATACCTTGGTCTGATCATTTTTAATTGAATTTAGTTTACAAATTCATCTGCACATCTGAATACAAATCCTTTCAGTCCTAGGAATACCCACAGGGGACTCTGATTCTGATCATCTACAGGAAATTTGGATTCCTGAGCTGAAAGGTGAATTAGAAAGTAATCAGGATGCTGAATCAATGACTAAGTTTGGCAGTCTACACTGTGAAAGGCTCTGGATATTGTGGCTCCCATGTGTAGTAAAAAAAAAATCTGTTAAATTCAATAAGGCTCCTTTGTTTTCCAACGAGTTACAGGTCATTAAGCCAAAATGGAGATGTTATGAAAGAAGATGGTGTAAAACAAAATGACTTCAACTTTTGACTTTGCTTAATGATTATAGGGTGAAGGCTGAAAAAGATTTTTTCAATTCACAGATTAGCAAGGCTATTAACAGATTCCAAGAGCCTTTTCAGGTGACATGTTCTTTATCTTGTCCCATTTCAAATTCATGTTTTATGATCAAATATCTAAGTTATAGGCAGTTTTTATGATAAAACAGCACAGATTACTTCAATTTTTCTAAAAATCTGTTGATCCTTGAAAAAGTTGAAGTTTGAGTCCTGTCCCAACATTGATGTTTCCAAGAATCTTCCTCAAAAACGTCATGATCATCGCTGCAGGTTTGTCACTCAAATTTATATTCACATGCTGCATCAGTTATCTGCAGGTCTCCAGAAGAAGATTTTCTAAAATATTGAAGTCGGGACCTATCTTGAAGATATCATTGCCCCTTAGCATGGAGACTTTATTTAACTTTCCAAAACTGTAGCAAACCCATATTCTCCAAAAATCTATATTTCAATAACTGACAAAGGTGGCAGTTTTAAACAGTTGTTTTTTTTTAATTTGATATGAATTATTGCACACAAGACACTTGAAAAAAAATTTTCCTTGGCAGACGACGACATGGGGTGGAGTTTTTCCACTTAAAGTTTTGGTGAAGCTCCATGCTTGATGCCACTCTATTCAAATTTATATTTTGTTTCATTAAAAAGTTGTGTGTATCAGTTTATACCTATGTTTGTGGAAGTATAATATGTACTAAAGCAATTATATCAGTTTTTAGAAGAACAAAAGTTTGATCATTACCAAATTAAATTTTCAGGCAGGTGTTAAGCACCAAAAAACACTATTTCTGTCTTCTATGGAACTTTTTAATAGAGGGTTTGATAATGGTACTTCATTTCTATTTGTCTTGCTTTATTTATTTAAAAAGTGTATATTGGAGAAATTACTTACCTGATAATTTAATTTCCCTTAGTGTAGACAGATGGACTCAGGACCAATGGGTTATATGCGCCACTGCTAGCAGATGGAGAAAGAGTCAGGTTTCAAACTGATGTCACCTTAGATACACCCCTGCAGTGACCTCAGCCCTTCATTATTTTTTTCAAAAGCCATTGTAGATATACTATTGAAAAAACTTGATTAAAAATTGATAACCATAACCATACCCAACCAAACACCGAATCCCAGCAAGATTATAGATGCCCTGATCGAGGGATTGGGCGACAGCTTACCTGTAACCTCATGGAATCTATATTCACTTCACAGACGATTCCTTGGTACCGTTCTTGGGCAGCCATGGGTGGGATGCTGAGTCCATCTGGCTACACTAAGGAAAAAAAAAAATACAGGTAAGTAATGTCTCCATTTCCTAGCGTGTAGCCAGATAGACTCAGGACCAATGGGATGTACAGAAGCTACTCCCGATGGGGTGGGAGGTTGCCCGCAGTCCGGTTACCATTGCCCTTGCAAAGGCTGCGTCTTCTTGGGCCTGGACGAAGGTGTGCAAGGAAGGCCACGTCACCGCTCGGCAGAAGACAGTAGCTTAGCTTCCCCCCAGAAGACTGCCTGAGCCCTAGTGGAATGAGCTTTAACCTGAAAGGGTAATTTCTTTCCTACCTCTCTACATAAGCTCCCGTAACCACCTCCTTGATCCAGTGAGCTATAGTAGCACGTGAAGCTGGCTCGCCCTGCCTCCTTCCACCATGAAGAACAAACAAGTGGTCCATCTTGCACACTAGGTCTGAAAGGTCCAGATACCGCATCAAAATCCTACTGAGGTTTAAATGGCGGAGGAGACTGTATTCTTCTGTGTCCTTGTACTTATATAGGAACGGCAAAGAGATGGACTGATTCACATGAAACTTGGAGACTACCTTGGGCAAGAAGGATGGAATGGAAAGAAGTTTAACGCCCCTGGTGTCATCTGGTGGAATGGTTCCCTATACGACAATGCCTGTAGTTCAGAGATGCAACGAGCCGAGCATATCGCCACAAGGAACACTGTTTTCAGGGTTAACAGGCGAAAGGACAGACTGCGCAATGGCTGAAAGGAGGGCCCTGTCAAAGATTCCAATACTAGAATTAAGATTCCATAAGAGAATCAGCCACTGAATTGGTGGCCAGAGGTGCGTTACCCTTTTTAGAAAACAGGCTATGTCCGGATGCGCCAAAAGGTGGGTTCCATTCATATAGCCTCTGAAACAGGACAGTGCCGCTACCTGGACCTTCAAGGAGTTAAGGGACAACCCTTTATTCAAGTCCTGTAAAAATTTCAGAACTGGAGGGATTTTGGCCATCTGATGGGCAACACTGCGTTCCTCGTACCAGGCCTCAAATACTCTCCAGACCTGTACATACATTAAGGACATTGAGAACTTCTGCGCAAGGAGCAAGGTGGTAATTACTGCCACTAAATATCCCTGCTTCATGAGACGAGTCCTCTCAAGGGCCAAACCGTAAGACAAAATAGAGTCAGATCCTCATGAAGGACCAGACCTTGCTGGAGCAGGTCCCTGTGAAATGGGAGGCACAGGGGGGGGTCTCCACCAGAAGTCTCCTCATATCTGCATACCACAGGTGCCTGGGTCAATCCAGAGCCACTAGAATGACTAATTCCCTGTGGCACTCAATTCTGCGAATAATCCTGCCCAGCAGTGGCCACGGGGGAGGGGGGGGGGGGGTGGGCATATAGTAAGTCCGCTTCTGGCCAGGACTGAACAAGGGTGTCGATCCCCAGAGACCGCTGATCTCCTTCTGCGACTGAAGAATTGGGAAACCTTTGCATTGTGAGATGCGGCCAGCAGGTCGATGGACTAGAAGCTCCAGCAATCTACCAGCAGCTCTGATTGACAACGCCCATTCTCCTAGATCCAGACTCTCCCTGCTTAGAAAGTCTGCTCTGACATTGTCTTTTCCTGCGACGTGGGAGGCCAAGATTGAATCTAAAAACTATTCCACCCATTCCATAAGGAGATCTATCTCCAGAGACACTTGCTGGCTCTTGGTTCCTCCCTGGCGGTTGTTGCACTGTCCAACATAATGTAGACCGTCTGACCTGGAGTAAGTGGCTGAACTGTAGACACACCAATCTGACCGCCCAGGCTTCCAAGCAGTTTATGCTTCAGAGTACTTCGTCCTTGGTCCAACGTTCCTGACAGTGAGCTCCCCAACCCCGGAGGCTTGAATCTGTCGTGAGGACCAACCAGTTTGGTGAGGACAGGTTTACATCCTTGACCAGGTGAGTTTCCTGAAGCCACCACTGGAGCTGAGACATACTTCCATCAGAAGGAGGCGGCGAATCGAATAGTCTTGAGACAGCGAGTTATAACGTGACAGCAGGGAGTGTTGAAGTGGCCGCATGTGTGCCCTCACCCATGGTACTACCTCCAGGGTTGACACCATCAAACCGAGGACTTGAAGATATGCCCCAAGGTGTGGAGCTAACGTGTTCGTCAACCGACGCACTCAGGATATCAACTTCCTTATCCGCGAAGGCGGGAGGAAGTCCTTGTCCTACTTGGTGTCGAACCATACCCCCAGATATTCCAAGGACTGGGAGGGCTTGAGGTTGCTTTTGTCCTTGTTTACGACCCAACCAAGCTCCTGAAGCAGAGACATCACCCTGCTGGTCACCCGGAGACTCTTCCAATGACTTCGCCCGGAACAACAAGTCATTCAAGTATGGGTGCACTAGGATTCCTTCTTTCCTCAATGCTGCTGCTACAACCACCATAATCTTGGAAAATGTTCTGGGGGATGTGGCCACGCCAAAGAGCAGCACCCGAAACTGATAATGGTGGCCCAGTACTGCAAAGCGTAGGAAACGCTGATGTTCTTGCCAGACTGGAATAGGTCTGGCCTTTGAGAGGTCCAGGGAGGTTAGAACTCCCCTGGTTGTACAGTCATTATTACAGAGCACAGAGTTACCATGCAGAAATGGATTACCTGTAGATGTCAGTTGACACTCTTGAGGTCCAGGATGTTGCGAAGGGAACCCTCCTTCTTGGGTATGATGAAATAGATGGAATAACGTCCCATATTTTCCTGGGATGCAGGTACTGGAAGAGCAAGTTTGCTTACCATAAATGTTTTTTTCCATAGTTAGCAAATGAATTAGCCATGCTGTCTGGAACATCCTCCGGGCGGCTAGGTGGCGGAGCTCTCTTAGAACACAGAGTCTTTTCAGTGTAGTGTGCCTGCGTGGATCTTCCCGCGCTGCCCCATCTCCTTCAGTCTGTATCCAAGCAAGAGGAAATGGAACAATAACTGTTCAGGGAGGCAGGAGGGTCAGCATGGCTAATTCATCTGCTATCTATGGAAAATACTATTTACGGTAAGCAAATTTGCTCTTTTCCCGTAGATAAGCAGCATGAATTAGCCATGCTGTCTGGGAGTCCCCAGCTGATGTTTTGAACGCAAAAACTCTGATCATGTCCTAATGATGAGCTGAGGTAGTGCGCTCAAGACAGTAGAAGAGATAGGCAGACAGTTCTTATCTGTTGTCTTCGCAGCTTTCAAGAAGTGCCCAATCTGAGAATTGTTTTGCCCATGTCTGTCAAGCTGTGGTCTGCTTGTCTAAACAGTAGTGTGCTGAGAACGTGTGCAGCGAGGACCAGGTGGCAGCTCTGCAAATGTCTAGAATGGGCACCTCATGAAGGTGAGCTACTGAAGCAGCCATAGCACGGACTTGGTGAGCCTTAGCGGAGGCAGACAAGGCCTCCGAACGCTTCTGATAGCAGAACTATATGCAATTTGAGATCCAGGATGAAAGGATTCTTTTGGAAAGGGTCATTAGGGTTAAATGAAACAAAAAGCTGGGAGGCTCTACTCTCAGTGTGAGTGTGGCGTTTATAGCAAGCGAGTGCCCGCTTACAATCCAGCGTGTGTAGTTTACGCTCGTCTTCACTGCTATGTAGCTTTGGGTAAAAGCTCGGAAGAGCAATGGATTGGTTGAGGTAGAAAACTGAAACCACTTTAGGAAGGAAGCAGCGTAACTGTGGTGATAGAACTCCAGGAAGGGTGAGTAGTGCACCAGGGCCTGCAACTCACTGACCCGTCTTGCGGAGGTGAGGGCGACCAGAAAAAGTACCTTCCAGGAGAGGAACCTGGGATGGCAAGTGTCCAGTGGCTCAAAGGGTGGTAGCATCAATTGCTCTAGCACTACATTTAAATCCCATGGAACTGGAGGTTTCCGGATCGGAGGCCAGAGGCGTAAAACCCCCTTCATGAATCTTGAGATGAGCAGGTGACAAGAGACTGGAGCTTCATTGTGCAGAGAATGGCAGGCTGCTATGGCACTGAGGTGGACTGACAGAAGCCGTGGCTAGTCCCTTCTGGTACAGCAGATGGTGGTAATCCAGTAGTTGCTCAGGCGGACAGGTGAACGGGTCCATCCATTTTCTGAGCACCAGGAGGAATAACAGGCCCATTTCCTTTGATAATTTTATCTTGTGGAGGGTTTCCTGGAGGAAACTAAAATAACCTGAAGCTGAGTTCAGGTGGTGGAGTGCCAGCCTTTCAATCTCCATGCAGTGAGTTTCAGAGATGAGTGAAGCGGATGAAGCAGGGAGCCTCCCTCTTGGGCGAGGAGGCTTGAACTGCTGCCCAGGAGAATCGGTCGGTCCACAGATAGTCTAACTAAATACGCATACTATGGTTGCCTGGGCTACGCTGGAGCGTCCGTGATGCATTTCTGGACTGTGCGAGAGATTAGAGATATAGGGGAGAAGGTGTAGAGTAGACACCCCCCCTGTCCAGTTGATGAGGAATGCATCCTGCGCTAGTTGTCGGGACCAGGGATACACCAAGCAGGTGGTCTGTATCTTATGATTTTGTTCTGTAGCAAAAAGAGATTGCACGTGGCAGACCCCATGTTTGAAAAAGTCTTTCTGCCACATTCTGATGGAGTTCCCACTCGTGGGGATGAAAGATTCTGCTCAGTCTGTCGGCTCTGGAGTTGTTGATGCCGGGTAGGTATGTGGCCTGTGGGGTGATGGATTTGCTCTCTGCCCATTCTAGGATCCCAGAGCCTCCTTGCAAATATTCCAGGAACCGGACCCTGCTTTCTTGTTGATATAGAACATGACGACTTGGTTGTCCGAGTGGACCATGATTATCTTCCCTTGGAGTGCATGTTCGAAGGCTCAAAAAGCGTTTTGAATGGCACAGAGCTCCAGGAGGTTGATCTGTTCCGATCGTTCCCAGGCAGACCACAGGCCTCGAGTATGAGGGTGGACTAGGTGAGCGCCCCACCCCTTGGTGGAAGTGTCTGTGGCGAGGACGGTGTGATGTACTGGGGACCGGAGAAGTGCTCCTATCGTGAGAGCCAATGGTGTCAGCCACCACTCCAAATCCAGTTTCTTGCTGGACGTGAGTGCAATAGGAGTGGAGAGAGGATTGGAGAACTGGCTCCATTGGGACTTCAGACCCCATTGTAAACGACACATATGAAGAAAAGTGTGGGGGATGGCATAGATAGATGCTGCCATGTGGCAGAGGACAGTCAGGATCTGGCGAGCAGGGGCAGTGGTGGCCTCTTGGAGGCGGCCAGCGAGAAATGTCAAAGCAAGGGCCCAGGATTCCGGGAGGAAAGCTCTGTCCCGAATGGTGTCGATATGAGCCCCAATGAATTGTAAAGACCGAGTGGGTTGCAGATTCGATTTCTCAAAGTTGACAAGCAGTCTATGGTTGCGAGAAGATTGGTCTGTAGGAGGGACGGGTTGGGGGCCACCAGCAGCCAATCGTCCAGGTAGGGGAATATTTGAATACCCCGGAGGTGAGCCACAGCTACCGCTAGGCATTTAGTAAAAACTCTGGGGGCTGAGGAGAGGCCAAATGGAAGCACCTTGTATTGGACGTGGCGGCCAGTGGCCAAGAAGCATAGTACCACCAGGACGTGGGATGCATCGGTATGTGTGAATAGGCATCCTTGAGGTCCAATGAACACATCCAATCGTTGGGGCGAAGGAAGGGAAGGATGGACTTGAGTGACGTCATTTTGAATTTTTCCCTTTTCAAGTGTCTGTTGAGAGAACGCAGATCTAACATAGGTCGTAACCTTCCCGACTTCTTAGGTATGAGGAAGTATTGGGAGTAGAAGCCCTGGTGGAACTGCGCCAAGGGTAGTTCGCGAATGCACTGTTGAAGCAAGTTGTTGATCTCCTGTTGCAGCGGTCTGCAGTGTGCAGTCAGGTGTTTCTGGCGCAGAAGGTGTGGAATGGATTGAAAATAGAGGGAGTAGCCTTCCTGTATGATTTGAAAAACCCAAAAGGTCAGATGTGATTGCCTTCCATGCTGGAAAAAAGTGGGAGAGCTTGCCCCCTACTGGAAGTGGTAGAGATGGGTTCACCTGCCCTAAAAACCCTGAGGGGGCTTGGAGTCCTGAGGTGGACGAAGCTGCCGGGGAAGGTGTTGGAGAGTCCCCTGTTATTGGGAAGGTTGAGGACGACATGGTGTATATTGTACAGGCCAGTAGGATGGGTAAGGCCACTAAGGATGTTGTTGATAAGGCTTCCTATAGGAGGAGAAATATAGTCTAGAGGAAGGGGTATCGGAAGGAGTGGTCAGTGACATGACAGCCACCTTCTGCTCTTTAAGCTGAGCTACTGTCTTTCTCAACTTGTCTCCAAAGAGATTATCTGGGAGACAGGGGAGGTCGGCAAGTTTTTCGTGCAAGTCTTCGCGAATGGCGCTCGCTCGAAGCCATGCTAAAGCATCGGGCAGCGATGGTGTTGGCTGTGAACTTGGCCGAAGTATCGAACCCTTCATAAACAGTTCGGAGGAGGTGCCTTAATCTTTCTTCTAAGTCGTGAAATTGTTCAGAAGGTCAGTGGTCTGGGGATGCCTCCTGAAGCAAGGGCTTTAGAGACTGGAGACATTCGTACAGGTGCTGTTGAATTTTTGCTTTTAGCATACCAGATTGGAAAGCCCTTTTCCCGAAATCATCCAAGTATTTGAAATCTTTCCCAGGTGGAGTGTTTTAATGTAGACATGATTTTTTGGCCTTCTGCATAGCTGACTTCACTACCACTGAGGCATGAGGAAGTTGCACTATGGAATAAAATTGTGACTGCCGCATACGGAATTTCAAGTCATTTTGTGAGAGGTTGGTGGTCCCGCATAGGGAGATTCCCAGGTCCTGGTCATGACAGCATGAGAGGGCAAGGCCATGGGTTCCGAAGGAGATTCAAAGATTTTAAGGATCCCCAGGACCTCTGCTCTTGGGTCAGGGATTTTCCTAGTCTCAACGTTGAGATGTTGCCCCACTTTTTCCACAAACTTGTAATACGATAGATCCTCCGGTGGAGACACAGGATCTGGTTGTTCTTCCACAGGGTCAGAAGGATACCCTGTAGAGCAGTGGTTCTCAACCTTTTTTTGACAGGGACACACCTGACAGATGGTTCTCAAGTGCATGACACACTGAACATGTGACTGTCACGGGACAAAATGTAAATATACATTCTGCATCCTCAGGAACCACGTCGACCCCCAAAAATGGGTGCAGAGCAGAACTAGGGCATTACCCCTACAGCTCACCATACAAAAAAAAAAAAAAAGATATTCTGGATCTGATGACATCTCAGTAAAAGCAAAACAAACGCTCTTTACTGGCAGGCACAATACCCCTCCTTATGAAAAGACAGTAATTTACCACTACAAATATTTAACCAGGCCTTAAACACTAATACACCTCCTATTGGGAAAACAGAGCAAGCCAAGCTGCTATAGATACCCACTTAGAAATAATTGTAAAACTATACTAATAAATGTTACAAAACAGCTGATGAAAAGAACATCCAACAATTAAAAACTCAAAAATTAATAAAAATTGTCTAAATATCAAAATATTTCAAAACAGCAGACATCACATTATACCCAATAATTAAAATGGCAGTCAATCAAGAAAAATAAACTTAAAAAGCTGCCTTTACTTACCCTCTTCAGCAACTCTCCTACTCCTTTCCCTTGCAGACCAATAGCACTCACCAGAAGCAGCAGTGCCTGCTGAAGCTATATCCTCACAGTCCTCTTCCTTAGGTCCCACAACCAGTCACAACCAGTCTCTGTCTCACACAAACCAGTAACTTCCCTAACTAGTATCGCTTCCTCACACACACCAGTCACGTCCCTGACCAGTCTCTCTCAATCACACACATGCTCTGTCACTTACAACCACACACACTGCCACTCATGCACCCAGGCACTCATTCTACCACACGCTCTCACTCACCCAGGCACTCATTCTACCACACGCTCTCACTCATGCACCCAGGCACTCATTCTACCACACGCACACACACACAAGCTCACATAGAGCCTCTTCTCATTGTTTGGCTCAATAAGCCTGGCCTCCACTTCTCAGCCTCTGGCCTGACCTCCCGCGGTGCGCAATGTCTCTCCAGCCGCCTCCCGCGGGGCGCAGAGTCTCTCCGCTCTTCAGCCGCCGGCAGCAGCGCACAGTGTCTCTTCATTCTTCGGCCCCGCCGGCGTCGGCACGCTGGTCTCTTCGTTCTTTGGCCCCGCCGGCCTGGCCTCCAGCAGTGGCGTGCAGCGTCTCTCCATTCTTCAGCCCTGCCCCTGGGAGAAGGGAAGCACAAGTGAGGCAGTGGAACACCGGGAGCCGTGACACACCTGCCGGTGCTTGGCGACACACCAGTTGAGAACCACTGCTGTAGAGGATCCTGATGAAGTGGAAGGTTGGGAGGAAACATCCCTAGGAGGAGAAGTTGGTGGAGGTGGGCCGAGAGGAGAAGGATCTGGACTGAGGCTTTCCTGTGGCGATGGAAGGGCTTCCAGGGGTATCTCGGCTGGACATTTCCCCTGTTGCTCAATGGTAGTAAGAAATTGAGAAAGGATAAGGGAAATCTGAGACATTGCCTGAGAGGCCAGGGTGTCCTGAGGAACAGGCTAAGCTCTCTATCAGCATCGCTGGGTACTGGTCTACGCTCCCTGGGAGCACTGCTGGGTGGTAATGCAGCCAACAGGATGCCAGTGTCTGGACCTCTTGGTTGAAGTGGGTCCATAGGAGGCCGCTTGTGTCTCTTTTGCAAAGGTTCCTGGAGGCCTGATTTTTTCCTATTCTGTGAGGCAGTGAACAGGCCAGAGTAAACGCTGGATGAGGCCGAGGAACTGTGAGCGGCGGCTGGAGAAGAAGGCACCACATCAGAGTCCACCACTAAGAGTGGGGAAGGTGCCCTGGGTCGTTTGTGCCCCGATGAGTGCTTTTTTGGTGTCTTGGGAGCAGCATGCATCGAGGGCATCGGCTTGCTTCGATGCTTTATGCTTCGGCACTGAATCGCATGGTCGACTCTCCAGATGAGGAGTCGGTGTGTCGGGGACTCGATGCCAGCCGGCGCTGACGATGTCCGGTGCTGCTGATGCATCCCCTGCGTTTTACGTCTGCGCCATGGGAGCTCACTTCGGCACCAGCCCAGACGAACTGGAGGAAGTCTTACCGAAACCCCTCCAACGTCTCTAAACAGGAACGCCAAAAAAAACCAAAAACAAAAACTACCCCACACACTTACCTGGGCTCAGCGCTTACCGGCTGAGTACAGAGACAGTCTCCAGCTGTGGGGGGGGGGGGGGGGGGGGGGGGGGGGGGGGGGAAGAGGGCTTTGGCAGTCACCGCCACACTCAGCTTCCTGCACCTGCTGTCTTTCAGCTGCTTCAGCAGCAAAGTCCATGCCAGGAACCGGCTACTGGACCAAGGCACACCTCTGAGGGATCTCAGAAATCGCCTCAGGAATTCTCAACTGGGGGAGGGACCTCAATCTTTCTCCAGTTCTCAACTGGGGGAGGGCTCAATCTCTCTCCAATTTAAAGCTAAAATTTCCTCTTCTAAAAAGAGTACTGCAATCCCGATAGGGAAGGCACATCCACATCTGCTAGGAGACGGAGAGATACTGAAGGGCTGAGGTCACTGCAGGGGTGTATCCAAGGTGACGTCAGCTTTGAAACCTGACTCGGTCTCCATCTGCTAGCAGGGGAGCATATAACCCATTGGTCCTGAGTCCATCTGGCTCCACGCTAGGAAAACACCGCACAATCCCATGTCCTAAGCAGTCTTGAATTTAAAACATACTTGATATATCACTGGCTTATGATACCCTGAATCACTCGTTATTGATTCAACTGGAAAATACTGGGTGTTACATCAACAGTGTTGGCATGTTTTACTTCTTTTCTTTCTAAGCATTTTCAGAAGGCTGTAGCCGATGGCAAAAAGTTCATCATCCCCCCCCTCCCCCCCCCCCCATCAGCAATGCTCTAATATTTATGTTTTTCCAATTTGTCAATTTCTTTCTAAATTAGGGAGTTGGCTATATAGACTGTTTGCCAATAATATCCAGTTTTTTTGTACCTGGCATGGCCAATTTTGAGGAAATAATGAATAAACTTGGCCATGAATATGAAGGAAAAAAAAATGGGATTTTATATCTAGCAATGATTCCTTCTGCTGATATTCCATCCAAGTTGATACCATAGAAACATGAAACAGAAGACGACCGTATGGCCCATATAGTCTGTCCAATTAATTTAACTTTGCAATTCCCATCACACTTTAGATATCACCTGTATTTATCCCATGCTTTCTTGAATTCAAATTCGGTTTTTATCTCCACTACCTCCACTGGGAGGCCATTCTATGCATCTACCGCCCTCTCTAAAGAAATATTCCTTAGATTACTCCAGGGTCTACCCCCTTTCAACCTCATCCTAAAGTCTCCTTTCCGTTGAGGCTCACCACCTGTGCTTGGAAACCTGAGAGAGATTATAATGTTTCCATCATATCTCCCCTATCTCGCCTTTCCTCTAGGGTATACATGTTTAAAATTGTTTAAGTCTGTCCCCAAATGCTTTAGAACAAAGACCACTGATGATTTTAGTAGCCACCCTCTAGACAGACTCCATCTGGCTTATATCCTTTTGAAGGTGTGGTCTCTAGAATTGTACATAGTATTCCAAATGAGTTCTCACAAGCGACCTAGATCTCCCTTTTCTGCTGACCATTCCTCTCCCTATCCAGACAAGCATCTTTCTGGCCTTTACCAGTCACCTTATCCACCTGTTTGTATCTGATGATCTTAACGTGGCCAATCACCCCCAGATCCTGCTCTTTTTGTGCTTAGAATTTCAACTCCAATACTGAACCTCTCCCCTAAGTTTATGCATGCTAAATACATTACTCTACATTTTCTTTTAGCATTAAACCTTAGCTGACAGACTCTAGACTATTCCTGGAGCTTCACTAAATCCCTCCACAAATTCTCCACACCTTCCTGGTTGTCCACCCTGTTGTAGATTTTGGTATCATCTGCAAGAGACAAACCCTTCCAGACAATGCTTCTGCTGTGTCGTTCACTAAACTGTTGAAAAGACTTGGGCCAAGAACCAATCACTGAAGTACAATGCTAGTTACTAAACCCCCCTCCCTCCGGAAGAGAAAACCATTTATCACTACCTTTTGTCGCCTCCCACTAGGATTCCTATCTCCTCACAAGTTAGGGATGAAATCTAAATCACAATTTCTTTATCCTATTGCCCTCAGATATGTAATACAGTTAACAATTCCTTTTTAAAGCTCAGTATACTCAGCCAGTTAAAATATATATATTTTTTTTTACCTGAAGCAGATTTTAAGACAGAAATCTCTTTAACATACAGCACTGTCTTGGATTATTGCAATGCTTTATACACTGGGTTGTCTTATTCTACTCAAAGAGCATTAAATGCTGCCACAAGGCTGGTTTCTAGCGTCAGTATTAGAGACCATATGACCCCCATGTTGCTTAGACTGCACTGGCTTCCAACTGTGCAACTGGTAAATTAAGTTTAAGATCTTGATGCTTGTTTAAGACCATTAATGGATTTATACAAATTGTTTTTCACACATTTTAAAAATATATAAATCCATGAAACCATTGTATTCTTCTAATCAGTATTTGTTAGAAGTTCCCACTATTAAGCTAGTCCACCTTCCCAATCAAGAGACAGACTGGAGTGGTAGGCCAAATTTTATAACATGCGCGCACATGTTATAAAATCATTGGGCCACACGAACATGCGCACCAGATTTTATAATCCGCATGCGCAAAGGAGGGAAGATTTAGGAAATTCTCGCGTGGTGACGCATCCCGGCCTTCCCCAGTTCCCTCCTCCCCATCTAACCTTCCTTTCCCTTCCCCTCTCCTCCCCACCCCCTAAACCTACCCTACCTATAGAGCAGTAGTAACTCGTGCACGTCGGCTGGCTGCCAGCGTGCGCTTCCCCAGCACAGCGGCAAATGGCTGCTGTACCGGAGCCTCCAGCCCTGCCCCTTTAGCTGGGCCCGGCCCTTTAGTGCATAACAGGCCCCTCTGAAGATGCATGCGCGCAAGGCCTAGCCGCGTGCGTAACCCCTGGGTTTTGTTTTGTTTTTTTAATGCGCAGGGGAATAAAAATCAGGCCGTGTTTATTTTTTTTTTCCACATTTTAGTTTTTGCTGATTTTTATGTTGACATTTTTATTGATGAAGTTTGGTTTGCTAATATGTTTCTGTAATTTATAGATGTTAAAATTGTTTACCCACCCAGAAAAGTAGCTAGAGAAAAATACAAGTGTTTTAAATAAGTAGGAAGTATTTAATGCTATTATAAGCCATGAGGATGACCATATAATTCCATGTACAAGGAAACAAGCTGAGCCACTAGGAGTTTACTATATTACTTTCCAGATAACAATACAAAAATACACTTTACATTAGAAAAAACAATGTATCATCAGTTGAATTTTTAATCAGCCACGCACATTTAAAAAAAAAAAAAAAAAATTGCCGAGCCCTGAGTGTGCCACTCGCATTTTCAAAAGGGCCAGGCCAAGCGCGGAAGTGGAGATATGCGCACAAGGGCCGGGACCTGAGAAAGATGTAATTTCAATTTGCCTATTAAAAGCCCTAAGAAAAAGCAGAACTCTCCATGCATGCAGTTTGTCCCCATGGACATGGAGTTATGTTTTCACCTTATGAATCATCAACCCAATATCCTGGCCAAGTCCTTTTAATCTCATAGATCAGAGGTAGGCAAACTACAGCCAGCTGCAGCTTTAGATCAGGCCCATAGCAGCGATTCAGGCAAAGATGCAAAGGCACTGTCCCCACTACCAGAATTAACTTTTCAGGGAAAGCTGCAACTTACAAGGAAAGGGGGAGGGAGAGACCTTCCACTCCCCCCCCCCCCCAAAACAGTGTATTACCCAATGTGGTCTTCAGAACAACTAGTTTGCCCATCCCATTATATATAAGATAAATGCATTTCTGTTTCCATTCGCTTCCTGCCTGATTTTAAGCTCTGGAATTCGTTGCTAGAGAATGTGGTGAAAGCTGTTAGTGTAGCTGGGTTTTAAAAAGGTGTGGCCAAATTCCTGGAAGAAAAGTCCATAAACCATTATTGAGGCTGAATTGGGGAAATCATCTGCTTACCCCTGGGATAAACAGCTTGGGATCTATTTACTTTTGGGATTCTGCCAGGTACATGTGACCCGGATTGGCCATTTTTGGAAATAGGATACCAGGCTTGATGGACCTTTGGTCTGGCACAATGTGTTGACATTGCTTTAAACAAATACAAATAGGTCAGAAACCAAACATCTGGCTTAGTACAAAAACTCAACACACCTATGAGTCATTATCAGTGTATGAAATGTTTCTACCATGTTACTCTCTGCAGTTATTCACATTGTTAATTGTAAACCGGGTTGATGTGATTCATATCATGAAACTCGGTATAATAAAAATAATAAATAAATAAATAAATAAATAAATAAAATGATGGCTCATCCAGGGTTCAAGGGCACATTTGGTCTCTATCACACACTACTCATTGGGGCATTCCTTACCCTGGATTTGCAAGAGTGATCCATGAACTTTTAAGCATTTGTGGTAAGCTGTGTTGATAGTAATGTGTATGCATATACATATCCTGGAGGTCAGTGGTGACATACATTTGTAAATACTGGCAAGAGGTATCTGATGAGTCTCTTTATAGTGAAGATTTTCTATGGAACATTTAATTTCTTTATTATGTCTATCTATATAAATAAAAATGTAAATGTTCGTTTGTTCAAAATCTTAAATCTCTGAAAGTTCTTCACCGATTGCTTTCAAATTTTTGCCACAACGTTGCATTCGAATACGCGCGTGTTTTTATACCTATATTACATAGATGTCACACCTGTGACAGGTAAAAAACATGTTTTGGAAAAACAGCGCCATCTGTTGGACGTAAAAGCAACACACGCTATCTATAATATAAATGGGCTTTGCCCGCAGACCGCAAATGCGCAGTAGAGAGCAGCTCTACTGTGCATGTGCGGACCATAGAGCTCTGCGCTACATACTGGGTGTCACAGAGGGGAGGAGGAAAGGGCACAGGAGTCGCCGCTCCGAGAAACGGCTCAGCCCGTTCCTCCTCCGCTGGGGAAGGGGGGAGGGAGTAGGGGCTGCCGGACAGTTACACACAGGAGGAGGAAAGGGTAGAAGAGTCGCCGAGCCAGTCCGTCCACCGCCGGGGAAGAGGGAGAGGGAATTGGGACTGCCGGAGCAGAGCAAATGCAGAAACGTGCCCTCTCTCTTCTTTTCCATTTAACCAGACTGAGCCACAGCTAGGCGTGGCCGGGTACAGCTAGTGTTGAATAAAACACAAAGTTAAGGATTCAATGTAACCAAATAGTATAATTAAAGGTCTACTCAATTCACAATAGCACAGATTTCAGGGTAAACAGGAAATATGCAACTGTCTGCAGAATCAAATTTTGCAAAGGCTGGGTTGAGTCCAAATTATGCAAACTATAAACAACTTTAAGCACTGTCACTTTGGTAGCCAAATGGTCAAGCTACTGGGGTTTCCACTTTGAAAAGATGTTATGGACCTAGTTTGAACACCCAGAATAGTTTCACTATCAAAATGTTAAAATAGAAAAATGAACGCAAATTAATAGTTTTATTTTGCTAAAAAAGTTGATTTTTTTTTTTCAGGTTCTTCATTTCTGGAAACAAATTTAATTGAACAAAATAAGAATTTCAATAGTTTAAATATTTTCAGTGAGTAATAGTCTACTACTGATATATAAACATTTTTTAAATTATATTCACTAATTTTTCAAACACAGTATTTTGAATAAAAACCAGTTCCCTTGCAAGAATTACTTCTCACCAAGACACCGTACTATCAGATAAGTATTTTCCTTATTTATTTTCCTTATTTAGTTTTTCATAATGAGAACAATTTTGATCCAAGAAAGTACGATTCTTTATAGTAACTTTTTATCATTTCAGGCTCTTCAGGATATTCTAGAATTCGATATGATTCCCCTTCAGGTAAGTATGAAGTTTCTTTCTTTTTTTTTTTTTTTTTTTTAACTCTTTAATGACTAACAGCTCTTGTCTGTATATTAGTCCAGGGGGAATTCTGCCCTCTGCGGAGCTCCCGGCGTGCCGCGAACAGAGCACGCCATTCGCGGCAAAGATGAAGGTCCCCGGTACGCCGCAAACGGAGTGCACGTGCAGGCCCCAGTGTGCCTCAGGAAGCACTCCACTCGCGGCAAAGATGAAGGCCCCAGTGAGCATGAATGTAGAGACGTGTGCGTGAGGAGGGGGAGAGACTGTGAGGATGAGCGATGAGGAGGGAGGAGGGGGTGAGAGAGCAGGGGGTTGTTTGAGTGTGGGTGCCAGAGAGAGGGAGCCTATATGAGGAGATTGTGAAGAAGTGTGTTTGTGTGAAAGATTGGGAGCAGTGTATGAAAAGGGGTTCCTGTGTATGTGAGGGTGCTGGCCTGTGTGTGAGAGAGAGGAATAGCCTAGTGGTTAGAGCAGTGGACTATGAACCAGGAGACCAAGGTTCAAGTCCCGCTGTCGCTCCTTGTGACCTTGGGCAAGTCACTTTACCTCAGGTACAAAACCCTCTGGGGACAGAAAAATACCTACAGTACCTGAATGTAAACTGGTGTGATATCTCAATTGAGATCGAATGTCGGTATATAGAAATGATAATTAAAAGTAGCCTGTGTGAGGGGGCTTGTGAGTGTGCGCATGCAAGAGAGAGGGACCCTGTATGAGGGGGATGTGCGCGCGAGAGAGTGAGGGAGCCCGTATGAGGGTGTGTGTATGTGCACTAGAAAAAGGGAGCATGTGTGTGAGAGGGAGTCTGTGTGAGGGGCAGTACTGAAATTGGGGTCAAATGCTGGTAGCAGAAGGGGTTGAGCCTAGAAATAGAGGAGAGAGATACTGGCAGGTGGAAGAGTTGGGGCCTGAGAGGGCAAAGTGGCCCGGGGAGTAGGGAGAGAGAGAGAGTGGAAGAGACACTCTTACAGTGAATTTCTAGGGAAATTCTGTTCAAAATATTTAAAATTCTGCATCTTTAAGTAATAATTTTTCTGTATTAATTTAAAATGTAATTACTTAAGGACAGTCATGTAAATTGTGTTATTTTGGCCAATATAAAACGTTTGCTGAATTTTAAGTTTTTGTGCACATAATTCCCCCCCCCCCCCCCCCCCCATGTTGCTTACTAATGCAATTAACCAAATTTTGTCACAGTTCACATTTATCTTAATTTTACTTCTGAATAATAAATTTTAAGCACGCAGCTTGGAATGCTGGATAGAGAGCGCTGACCCACAAATGAAGTGAAGATTTGCCCACATCGGAAAATAAGAGTGCGCTACTTGATAACGCCAACTGGACCCAGTCTGCCACACTTGATCTTGAAGTCTCAGGAAACAGTTTTATCTACTATGCTAACTCAAATGCCTTCCTCATACTGCCAATCTTCCGCAGTCTACAATGTTGCTAGCGTATATCTCGACATCTAATTAAGACTGGCGTTCTTGGAGAAGAAATGACTGAAGGGGGATATAACAGAAGGACTAGGGGCCACGCCATGAAGTTAGTAAGTAGCTCATTTAAGACTAATCGGAGAAAATTCTTTTTCAGTCAACGCACAATTAAGCTCTGGAATTTGTTACCAGAGGATGTAGTTAGTGCAGCTGGGTTTAAGTTCTTGGAGAAGTCCATTAACCAAGTTGATTTAGGGAATAGCTTCTATTATTACTAGTATCAGTAGCATGGGATTTCTTAAATGTTTAGGTACCTGCCAGGTTCTTGTGGCCTGGTTTGGCCTCTGCTAGAAACAGGATGCTGGGCTTGATGGACCCTTGGTGTGACCCAGCATGGCAATTTCTTATGTTCTTGTTTACAGAAATAAAAAAAAAATAATAATTAAAAAAAATTGTATCAGTATAATTGAATTACATAACATCTAAGTTGAGCCTCTAACTTCTCACAAAGAAACTGCCTATAAGATAGTTACTGATTTCTAGAGATGTGATCGATCATCTTAACGATCGATTTTGGCTGGGGGGGGGAGGGAATCGGATCATCGCGGTTTTGTTTTTTTTTTTAAATCGTGTAAATCGTAAATCGGGGAGGGCGGGAAAACCGGCACACTAAAACAACCCTAAAACCCACCCTGACCCTTTAAAATAAATCCCCCACCCTCCCGAACCCCCCCAAAATGTCTTAAATTACCTGGGGTCCAGTGGGGGGGGGGGGGTCCCGGTGTGATCTTCCACTCTCCGGCCACGGGTACGTTAATAGAAATGGCGCCGGTGCTACCTTTGTCCGGGAGCGACCTCCTGCACTCGAATCCTATTGCCGTATTGCAAAATGGCGCCGGCCGTATGGCGTGGCCACTAGTCCTTCTGTTATATCCCCCTTCAGCCATTTCTTCTCCAAGAACGCCAGTCTTAATTAGATGTCGAGATATACGCTAGCAACATTGTAGACTGCGGAAGATTGGCAGTATGAGGAAGGCATTTGAGTTAGCCGTATGGCCGGCGCCATTTTGCAATACGGCAATACTATTCGAGTGCAGGAGGTCGCTCCCGGACCCCCGCTGGACTTTTGGCAAGTCTTGTGGGGGTCAGGAGGCCCCCCCAAGCTGGCCAAAAGTCCCTGGGGGTCCAGCGGGGGTCCGGGAGCGATCTCCTGCGCTCGTGACTTCGGGGGACAGGAACCAAAATGGCGCCGGCGCTACCTTTGCCCTGTCATATGACAGGGCAAAGGTAGCGCCGGCGCCATTTCTATTAACGCACCCGTGGCCCGAGAGTGGAAGATCACACCGGGACCCCCCCACTGGACCCCAGGTAATTTAAGACATTTTGGGGGGGTTCGGGAGGGTGGGGGATTTATTTTAAAGGGTCGGGGTGGGTTTTAGGGTTGTTTTAGTGTGCCGGTTTTCCCGCCCTCCCCCTTCCCCTCCCCCGATTTATGATTTTTGACGATAAATCGGGGGAATTCCTATTGTATCGCGCCTCTAACGATTTTTGACGATTGAAAATATATCGGACGATATTTTAAATCGTCAAAAAACGATTCACATCCCTACTGATTACTCCTCTCTCTCATTCTTCACATAAATTTGCTAGTAAAGGCAGGAATAAGTTATGGCATTTCTACAGCCCTAGTTATTCCAAATATTTTTCTCTACGTAAACACAAACACCTTTATCTATGGGTATTGTGTATTCAACACTGCAGTACCTTTATGTACAGGTAGAGGGTCTACAATTTGAATTCTATGTAGAATGTATTTCAGTTAAATAAATTCAGAATCAGATTATTCAATCATCCACTCAGCTATCAAAGCTGATAAACACTGCAAACCAACTATGAAATTAAATATACTTTAACTAAATTCTTATCTCTGTCAGCAATAAACCACCACTACTTAAACACCAGGTCACTGTCTGAAAGTGTGTGTGTTTTGGGTGCTCATCCATGTAAACTAGGCCTCTTGACAGGAATCTGCAACCTGGTCTCACTCCATCCATCTCTAGCTCAGCTCTGCCTGAAGTTTCAGAATGTGCTCAGTGAAAATCCTCAAAGATCCCTACTCCTCTTATGTCATTTAAGGAAACAGTACTTTTCTACTTCAGAAAACCTACTTGCTCTCCAAGGAACAGTTTAAAAAATCCTTGGCTAAAGACGACAACCTCAAAAAAAGTTTTTATAAGCTCAAAACATTCTCTTTAAGTAATTTATTTCTTAACTCTCCTGTGCTTTGGATTAACTTAATATTGTTACACAGACCTGATCACATAACTGCTTTGCATAAATACCGAAATGGTCTAGAATTGCTATGACATTATCTAGGGGATGGCTTAAGGAGGTTTTTTTCCTTCTCTGAGCGCTGAATGGATTTTATTGTTAACCACCCTTAACACTGCCCATTAAAATGAATAGGGAAAACCAGTTAAATAAAACCAATAAAAACTCCACTCCCAGTTTCAAATCACACCAAGTTCTCTGTTTAGCTTCCAAAAAAACAAAAATCTACAGGTATCCTGTCTTTTCATGACCATATTATTTTAAGTAGTCTAATTATATTTATAATTCTGGAAAAAAAAAAATTTCCTCCAAACCAAAAAGGTCAAAACTGTTTATGATCCCATCTGGTGACTACCACCACCAAATCCCACTTTGAGGTGTTTATCACTTTCTAATCTCAGGGACCCCCCTGAGGAAAATGGAACTCCTCTTAAAATTCACTTTTGACTCCAGTTCTAGTTGTGGTCATGTTACTGTAACCCCTAAACAAGACCAACACTGGCAAAGAAACAAACTTTAGTAAATGTAAGAAGTTTAATAAAAAAAACCTATTGATGCCTGGTTCACCAGGGTGCTTCCCAGGGGCTAAAATTAAGATGGGAGCCTCTCCCCATACTCCAACAAAAATACTGTATTTTTAAAACCTTTATTTTTTTAATCTTTAAATTTACTTATTAAAAATGTCAAAATTGCCTTCAGGCACTTCTTGGGGCAGCCTCTTGCTGACAATCAGTGAACTCTCCGGGGCCTGCACTCACAGGGGCAGATTTTAAATACTTGCGCGATCGCGTACTTTTGTTCGCACACCAGGCGCGAACAAAAGTACGCTGGATTTTATAAGATACGCGCGTATCTTATAAAATCCGGGGTCGGTGCACAAGGGGGTGCACATTTGTGCAACCTGCGCGCGCCGAGCCCAGCGCGGCCTGCCTGTTCCCTCCGAGGCCGCTCCGATTTCGGAGCGGCCTCGGAGGGAACTTTTCTTCGCCCTCCCCCCACCCACCCCCCGGCCCTATCTAAACCCCCCCCCTAACTTTGCGCGAGGGCCGGCAGCCCCGCTTCGTCCTCCGGTCCAGGGGGCTGGTCCGGAGGCCTCGACCAAGCCCCCGGACCGGCGCCATGCCCCGGGCCTGCCCCCTCCCTCCCCTTTTCGAAAGCCCCGGGACTTACGCACGCAGGCCTTTTAAAATCCGCCCCACAGTGCATTGGAGCTTTGCTTACCGCCTCAATGCTGTCTGACTTCTCAATATCACATCAGCAGCATTCCCCTGGCTGCCTTTGAGCCCCAGACATACTCAGCAGCACCGATTTAAATTTTTAAAAATGATGCCACAGCCATTTCCCAGCTGAGTGGGAGACTAGATGCAGGAGCTTCAGCTTGAACAGCTGTTCACTCCTCTCCCCTTTAAGAAAAACTAAATAAGAAAAATACTTATCTGATAGTACCTTAGTGAGAACTAATTCTCATCAAGGAACTGGTTTCTATCTGTGTTAAAAAATATTAAAGAAGAAAATTAAAAAATTTTGTATATCAGAAGTAAAATATTTCACCGAAAATATTTAAATTGAAATATGTAGTCTGTTCGAGAAGTTTGTTTCCAGAAATGAAGAACCTGAAAAAAGTTATTTGCCAGCCAAATAAAACTATTAAATGATTATAGAAGTGCCTTTGAGTTCATTTTTCTTTTTTAACTTTTTGATGGCGAAACTGGTCTGGGTGTACAAATTAGTTCCATAACATCATTTGAATTAGTTTTGTGCCATGAGGTGTTTTACAGCACAGTCAATGGTCAAGCATTGTCACAGTCTACTTTTATTGACATTGTGAAGGTGCCAGTCAGTAAAGCAGAGAGATTTAGTCAGCAAAGCTATTTTATAGTTTTACATTTGAAGAAGATGTAAAATATGACTTAAAAAAAAGTCAAAAAGCACTGAATTACACTTTAGCTCAGAATCACAGGAAGCAGTTTCCTTGCATTTAGATACTGGTAAATTGTTGTGCCTCTCGTTACATGACTCTGGATGCACTAAGAAAACACCGTGAATCGCAATTTAAAGTCCAAATCACAAAACAAAACTGCAGGTCAGAGCAAAAAAATATCACTTTAGTCCTTGATGAAGTAACTGGAAGCATTTTAGCAAGGAAAGACGCTACATTCAAGCTCATGGATTCATTCACTGCTGCCAACATACCTTTGTCAATTTTTTCCAATATGAAACTAAGGGAGTGCCTCAGAAAGCACACAGTAAATGCTGGCAAGTTCCTCAGAACAAATAGACTTTTGCCAGGATTATCTACCAACAGTAATTGCTTTGCATATTCAGTCTACAAAATCTTCACTGGCAGGATGATTAAACTTCAACTGTAGCAGATGAAGCAACAGACACACAGGATATCTACATACAGTACTTCACATTTTATTTGTGCCAGGGATCTGGACAGACCACAGCCTGCCTTTTTCCCCAGTTAAACTGCTGTAGTGAAGGCTGTTTTGAAAACCACAATTTAGAATGTAACCATCTCTCAGCATTTCTCTTTCAGAATGCTGTGTATTTGTGCAAAGCTCTCTCTCAGGGTAGCATCTCCAAATGAGTTTATTTTGTAAGTACCAAAAAATATATAAAAGCAAAATGAAGTAGCTCAATGTTACAGCCAGAAAGGAGAACAGGCCACTACTCACTTTCAATAGTCAAATACGGAACACAACTTAATTTATAAAAAGCATACTTCATAAAAAAAATAAAATAAAAAAATATATTTATCATATATAAAGCTTCAGGCCAAAGTTCCCAAAAAAAAATATATTTCAGCTCATGAAAGCAGAAACATGACATCCTTGTGGAATACATATTTTAAAAAATAATAAATCAGACTCAAGAGTCCCTCATTCAAAACTTCAGGAACCTAACCTGCACCAACCTCAGACTGTTTCACCTATCTGGATACTTCATGGAGGTCAAAAATGTTTTTAGCATGGCGATAGAACAGATTCCATTGGATAACTGCTATTCTTAAAGGGCCCAGGTAAGCAAGCCATTCTGGCTCGTAACAAAAACTGTTACTGGAGTGGGGGGAGATGGGGGAAGGGTTCAAGCATCCCCATTTTTTCAGGGGTGCTGGCTGCATGGAATACTGACAGATTATACTGTATGAACAATTTTGCTCCAGTTTGATATATAGAAAACAGCCGACCAGAGCAGCTGCCATAACCCAAACACTAGTGTCACCATGATACATTTACAGCAAAATATGAAATTAAGCTGTATGAAAAGCAAACCTGAATTAGGCCCCTATTTGAACACTGATGCACTAAAGGATGTTCTAATGCAGAGACTCTAGGACAGTGATGGCTAACCTATGACACGCGTGTCAGAGGTGACACGCCGAGACGTTTTTGCTGACACGCTGATGCTCCTCCTCCTTCCTGCCTGTGCGGCCCCGGAAGTAAACGTTGCCGGAGTCGCATGGGCAGGAAGGAGAAGAAGCATCAGCGCGTGCAGAAGAGGAGCAGCACTTGGGATTCGTGGCGGCCCATAAGCACAAGTCGCAGCGGCCCGAGAAGAGGAAGAGGCCCGGTAGCAGGGCCACCGCAGCCCGAGAAGATCAGGGCCGCTGCAGGGCCCATCCTGCGGCGACCCGCGAAGAGGCCCAGAGGTGAGAGAGAGGCTGAGGGGCTGTAGAGGGTGTGTGTGTGTGTGCGTGTATGAGATGAGTTGAGAGATTGTGTTTGAGAGTGAGGACCTGAATGTTTGCAGAGACAGCATGTGCTTGAGCAAGACAGCATGTGAGAGAGAGAGAGAGTGCCTGTGTGTGAGAGTCAGACAGCATGTGACAGTGAGAGCCTGTGCTTGAGCATGACAGCATGTGGGAGTGAGAGAGAGCCTGTGTGTGTATGAGAGAAAGAAATGCATGTGAGAATGAGAACCTGACTCATTCTCTCCATCTTCTTCCCCTGAGGGAAGAAGATGGAGAGAAAAGAAAAAAAGACAATATAAAAGGAATTGGCAAAAATAATAAGAAAGGGAGGTGGAAAAAAAAAAGCCTGTGACCAACCAATTAGAAAACTAAGATCAGACAGCAAAGGCAAAAAAAATATAGATTACTTTTTAGTGATTGGCACATGTAATCTTTGGGAATGTGCAAGAATAGCACTTTCTCTACGGATCTCACAATGTTCGAGATCAGCATGGAGAAAGTGGAAGCTCACGGGGCCTGCACAGAGGAGGCAGCAGAATGGACTTCAGTGTCAGTAGCAGGAATCGGCACCTCCCCAATAGCTATGTGGCAGCAGTGACAGTGGCAGCAGAGGAATGAGAGAGGTTCTGAGGTTGCTGGCAAAAGAGAGGGGGGTCTGCCTTTATTGTGTGCATGTGTATGAATGGGAGTCTGCCTGGGGGTGTATGTATGTGAATGCATGGGTGCCTGCCTGGGGGTCTGTGTGTGTGAGAATGAATGTGTGCATGCCTGGGGGATGGGAAGGGAGTGTGAGAAAATGAATGGGAGCCAATAAAAGAAACAGACTGACAGATGAAGTTTGTAACGCTTGCTTGGGCTTGAAGTGTACGAAATACCAACCTTCAATTGAAGATTTAGCCAATGAAATTCAGCAACAAAAAAGTCACTAAGCAGATAAGGTAAAGAATTATTTGTTTTTGCTTTATTAATAAATACAGTACATATAATAAAATTGTAACTTTATTAGAGCTACAAATATCACAAAATTATGGATTTTTCTAGAAGTGATACACCGCCCGAGTTATGCTCGGGTTTTTTATGAATTTTGACACACTGAGCTCAAAAGGTTGGCTATCACTGCTCTAGGAAAACATGTTCAGTACAAATGAGTGCCACCTAAGCTCTTTCCTCATAGCGCTTACCCAAAGATAATTTCTCACAGGAAAGTTTGTAGTGTATTGGCATCACACATGAATCCATGTATACAGGATTACCAAAACTCTGCAGCAGCTTTTCAGAGAAGCCGCAGGGATAGACTCTTACAAAAATTTCTATAGTTTAATAGAAGGAATGGAATCACTCACTGCCTACCTATCTTTACAGCTGAGAGATCTGAGCACTTCAAGTACTAAGTACCCATTAAGACAAAAAGAGAAAAAGAAACCTTTTAGCACATTTGTCCCTTAGTTTAATTAAATTCATTATTTAGCTGATGAGAACAAATTGAAATTAACAAATATTTCAGCTCAGTATTCACTGTGGAATGGCCAGGAGGAGGACCACAAATCTAACACAAATAAAACTGAAAGCCAGATAAACCTCAACTGATTTTTGGAAATGTGCGTGATGAAATAAAGTAGATAATACCCTCAGATATATCCTATCCAGCCTTAAGGGAACTTAGAGAAGTCCTAGCAGCTCCTCTAGCTGACCTTTTCAATGCTTCTTTAAAGTCAGAAGTAGTTCCAGAAGACTGGAGATGGCTGGCTGTAGTTCCTATTCATACAAGGAGAAGCAAGGAAAAGGGTGGGAACTACAGGCCAGTTAGTCTGACCTCTGTGGTGAGCAAATTAATGGAATCGCTGCTAAAACAGAGGATAATGCAATGTCTGGAATCCACTGGATTGCAAGAAATAAGAAGACATGGTTTTTACTAAAGGTAGGTCTTGTCAGACAAATCTAATCAATTTCTTTGACTAGGTGAGCAGCGTACTGGATCAAGAAAGGGCACTACATATTTGGATTTCAGTAAGGCATTCAGATGGTTCCGCATAGGGGATTTAATACCTAAATTGAGCGCCCTTGGTATGGGCCCTAGAGTGACTGACTGGGCGGGCGGCGACAAAGGGTAGTGGTAAATGAAATTTACTTTGAGGAAGGGCCATTACTAGTGGTGTGCCCCTGGGATCAGTCCTTGGACCGGTTCTTTCCATCATTTTTGTAAGTGATAGAGGCCAGAGTGTAAAGAGATTTGTCCTTCTGCAGAAGATATAGATAATCTGTAACCAGGTAGACAGCCAAAGAATTGTGCAAATATGAAGAGGGGTCTAGCAAAGCTCAAGGAATAGTCTAAGGTCTGGTAACAAAGATTTAATGCTAATAAATGCAGAGCAAGGCGTTTAGGATACAAAAATCCAAGGGAAAGGTACAGTATTGGAAGAGAAATTCTTCTAAGCACGGAAGAATAATGGGATCTAGAGATGACTGTATCTTATACTCTTAAGGTGGCTAAACAGATGGGTAAAGCAATGGCAAAAGCCAGAAAGATACTTGGTTGCGGAGGGGAGAGGAATGTTCAGCAGGAAAAAAAAAAAGGCAATATTGGCCCTGTATAGGTAGGTCCCTGGTGAGACCTCATTGGAATACTGTGTACAATTCTGGAGACCGCACCCTTAAAAGGATATAAACCTGTTAGCGTGGCTTCTAAAACGGTCAGTGTTATTCATTCTAAAACATATGGGAACAGACAATCCAATGGGAGCACCGAGTGGCAAGGATCACCTTGCTGGTGGCTAAAGAGAACAGGTAAGAACTCCTGGGGAAAATTTTAGAACTTAAAAGCTTTGGGGAGAAGTAAACTATTGAGATATATTCTTTAGAGAGTTTGTATTAGAAGGTGGGCAAAAAACCAGGAGTTTGTGAAAAGAAGATTACCAATGGGATAGTGCTAAACCTGGGTACAAATTACTTTGCAATGATAGAGAGGAGCAACTTGGTGGTGGGATGGCGCTTTATGTCCGGGATGGCATAGAGTTCAACAGGAGAAAGATTATGCAAGACACCAAGGACCGGAGTTTCAAAGGTTACGCAGTGAAATGCTAAGAAATTAGGGAAGCTAACCAAACTGATAGTGCAGTAATAATGGGAGATTTCAAATACCCCAATATTGACTGGGTAAGTGAAACTTTAGGACATGCTAGAGAGAAAGTTCCTGGATGGAATTGGTTCAGGAACTGATGCGAGAGGTAACAATTTTAGATCTAATTCTCAGTGGTGCACAGGATTTGGTGAGAGAGTAACCAGTGGTGGGGCCGCTTGGCAATAGTGATCATAATATGATCAAATTTGAATTAATGACTGGAAGGGGTTCAGTATATAAATCAACAGCTCTAGCACTAAATTTTCAAAAGAGAAACTTTGACAAAATGAGAAAAATTGTTAAAAAAAAAAAACTGAAAAGGTACAGCTAACAAAGGTTAAGATTACGCAACAGGCATGGACATTGTTAAAAAATACCATCTTAGAAATGCAGGCCAGATGGATTCTACGCTTTAAGAAAGGTGAAAGGAAGGCCAAATGATTGCAGATATGGTTAAAAAGTGAGGTGAAAGGGGCTATTTTAGCCCCAAAATCTTCATTCAAAAACTGGAAAAAAGGATCTATCAGAAGAACTATGGAGGGCACGGTATATAAGTAATTTTAAATACATTTTAAATAAAATAGGATAAAACAAAAAGCACTAGCAAGTTAAATGTAAGACTGATAAAGGCTGAGAGAATTTGAAAAGAGAAGTTGGCTGTAGAGGCAAAACTCATAATAAAAACTTTTTAAAATATATCCAAACTAGAAAGCCTGCAAGGGAATCGGTTGGACCATTAGATGATCGAGTGGTTAAAGGGACACATAAGGAAAATAATGCCATCTCGGAATGACTAAATTCATTTTTTGCTGTGGTGTCCACTGAAGAGGATGTTGGGGAGATACCCATTCCAGGGCAGTTTTCAAGGGTGATGTTTCAGATGAACTGAACCAAACCACGGTAAACCTGGAAGATGGTAGTAGGCCAGATTGACAAACTGAAGAATAGATGGTATAGATACTAGGGTTCTGAAAGAATTAAAAAATGAAAGTTCAGACCTATTACAATTAATTTTTAACCTTTCATTAAAATAAATCTGTTGAAGACTGGACAGTGGCCAATGTAACCTCAAAATTTAAAAAGGGCTCCAGCAGTGGCAAAAAGTGGCATGCCTCAGGGATCTATTCTTGGACAGATTTAATATGATCTGGAAAGGGGTACAACCAGTGATATGATCAAATTTACAATGACACAAAATTAAACAGAGCAATTAAATCTCAAGCGGACTGTGAGAAATTTCAAGAGGTCCTTGTGAGACTGGAAGATTGGGCTTCCAAATGGTAGATGAAATTTAATGTGGGCAAGTGATACATATAGGGAAAAATAGCCCTTGCTATAGTTACATAATGTTAGATTCCATCTTAGGAGTTAACACCCTGGAAAGGAGTTCCAGGCATCATGGTGGACAATACATTGAAATCATCAGCTCAGTGTGCTGAGTGATCAAAAAGCAAACAATGTTAGGAACTATTAGGAAGGGAATGGCAAATAAAACAGCGGATGTTATAATGCCTCTGTGTTGCTCCATGGTGAGACCTCACCTTGAATACTGTGTGCAATTCTGGTCTCCGCATCTCAAAGATTTAGTTGCATTGGACAAAGTGCAGAGAAGAGTGACCAAAATGATAAGGGGCATGGAATGGCTCCCCTATGAAGGAAAGGCTAAACAGGTTAGAGCTGTTCAGCTTGTTGGACACAGGATGCTGGGCTTGATGGACCCCTGGTCTGACCCAGTTTGGCATTTCTTATGTTATGTTCTAAATATCTAAACATGTATACCCCAGAGAAAAGGTGAAATATGATAGAGAATTAAATATCTCAAAGGTTTCCATGTACAGTAGGTGATCTCTTTCAATGGAAAGGAGGTTCTAGAATGAGGAGTCATTAGATGAGGTGAAAGGTAATTTTAGGAAATATTTCTATACAGAGAAGATAATGGATGCATGGAACAGCTCCCGGTGGAGGTGGTGGGAACAAAAACGGTATCTGAATTCGAGATAGCATAGGATAAATACAGAGGATCTCTGAAGGCATGAGGGGAACTATAAAAGTTAAATTAGTTGTGTGGATGGGCAGACTAGATCTGGTCTTTTTCTGAAATCAGGTTTCTATTTTAAGTAAAATAGTCATCCCAGAGATAATCTCAGTTAAAAAAAAAAATTCTAACCTTTTTTTACATAACTAAGTCCAGAAAAAAAAACGGTAAAGTCGCAAAAAAGATGATTTTTTTCTTTCCTAAATGCCCAATTATGACGACTAAATAAATATATATATACTCTCAGCAGCAGAAAGCCTGATACCAGCCCTGAGTTGGGCTCTGGCCGTGGATTTCCCAGTCCTAGGGCGGGGACATCAACAGTAAGGATATCACCATCACACCGGGAAAGCCCTTATCGTTGAATACAATTTACCAGAAACCGTGAAAAAACAGAACCGAGGAAAACCAATTCAAACCGGATAGAACAAGACCAGAGAGAGGAAACAACCGTGATTACAACAGCTCCTAAGGCTGCCGGGCACCGCGATCTCTCCTACTACTTCACTCTTCTACTCTGCTCACCTAGCGCAAATCCAAACAGTTAAAGTGGAGGAGCTCAGAGAGGCCCGAGTAGAACCGAACCGGTAGCTAAGCCGCCCCCGCCCCTCCCCTCCCCAATATCATATCCTCAGTCCACACAAAGCGCCAGCAAGCAGAGCCCCGGGCCTCAGCACACGAGCAGCCACAACCGGGCGAACCCACAAACCTCCCCGCCCATCGAAGGGGCGAGTGCGGAGCTTCCCGCAGCGCGGTTGCAGCCCGCCCCGAGACCTCGGAGACGGCAGCGCAGGCTCTCGGGGGAGGCGAGCCCAGCGCCCAGAACTCACCTTTCACTTTACCGAAGGTGCCAACGCCCAGCGTGTCCCCCAGGATGTAGTGCCCGATCTTCACCCGGCCGTCATGTTTCTGTTTATCCGCCGCCATCTTCCCTGCAGGAGGTGCGGAGCCTGCGCACTCCAAGCCCGGCGCGAGAAGGGTGGGGGAGGCAGGGAGCGCGCGCCGCACTTAGCCGCTGACGCGCACAGGTGAGACGGGGTGGGGGGAGCGGGAGCGCGCGCGCCGGCCACGGAAAGGTCTCTTTGCAAGTCCTGGACTGTGGGACTTCAGAAGGTTTCGGTTTGGGGCATACAGACAGATCGAAACTGGTGGCGGCAAGAAAACCATTTCAGACTTTAGGATTCATAAATGATCTCCAGTTTTAATTTTTAACTTGACCGTATCACATGGGGTGATACAGGCCTTTTACTGGCAAGAGAACAGAAATCCTGTTTAATTGGAAGTTCCCCAAAGCATTGCTTTCCTCGGGTCCTGGTAAGACCCCGCGATCCAAGCGATGGTCTCCTGCCTGTTTGGGCTTTAGCAGCAGGGGCTGAGCCTTCACCTAGAGCTGGGTATACCAAGCTGCATTTTTTTCCCATAGAGGCAAAACGGAGCTAACGTTTAGTACCCAAGCCAGTCAATTGGCTGGGCTGCAGTTCTCACTGCCGGGGCTTGGGGAGAGAATTATGAGCAGTCGCAGCAAGTCCTGGGCTCATGCTTCAAAGCGGATAACATTCGGGTACTGCAGGTATTTCTCAATACCAAAATATTCTTCATAAACTCTTATTAATAAAAATAAAACCTGCTGATTTTTCTGATTTGCTCCTTTTCTTCTACTATCTTCTGACAGGAGGGGTTTTTATTTCCTTATGCCTAACTTCATTTTATTTTTCCTACTCTAAAGTGACCTTTGCCCTAGTTGTTTTATTTCCTTATCTGTAGTCGGTTTGCTGTCAGTGGCGTCCCTAATAAACCTTGGGCTGACCTTGGTGGAGGAAAACAATAGAAAGCAGTCAGCCAGTATCGCGCTGGTCCTTATTTGACACCCGATTGGTTGGAGTTGTTTGTTTATTTAATTTTATTATAAATGTTAATTTTATGCCTTTCAAAAATCCCAAGGTGGATAATAACATTTTAAAAAAGCAAAACAGAAAATCAATAGCCTAGTCAGTGGTTAGAGCAACGGGCTGGAAGCCAGCTTTGAAAACCCACTGGCGCTCCTTGTGACCTTAGGCAAGTCACTTGACCCTCCATTGCCTCAAGTACAAACATATTATGAGCCCTCTGGGGACATGGGAAAATACTTTCTCTGCCTAAATGTAATTTGCCTTGGATTACAATGAAAAAGTTGTGAGCTAAATATAAAATAATAAAATAGCAGCAACAAAATAAAAGATTTAAAACATTTAAAGAAACAACATCAGGGGGAAAAATGTGTTCCATGAGCAGATTATTAGATTACTGGAGCCTTCAAATTACTCTAAAAATTAAATGCTTCTTTAAAAAGCTAACTTTGTCATCTTCCTGATTTTAAAAAAGATATTTGCTAGCTAACAAGGCAAAGGTAACATATTCCAAATGAATGCCACAATGCATATATGTAGTGGGTGGAAGGATTGGGGGTTTTGCCTTGTAATCTGGATCATGCAAACACACTAAGAAAATAATGACACCTAATTATGGGTTATGTGGAAATATGAAAAGCTATATTTTCTGTATAATATACGCACAGAACAGATGCTTATAAGAACATCTGGGCCACAGACAAAAACAATTATATATCAGCACGATAAGCAAAGGTAAATATCTCTCCCCAGCTATTAGAGTAAATTATATACAGTGGGAAAGCAAAAGCTACCACTTTTCTAGAAGAGCACCCTCTTATCTCTCCACTTGATGGTCGTGAGCATTTGCTTAGGGGATGGCTGAAACGGTACCGGAGATTATTTTTCTCATTGCAGAGATTGCTGAAGTGATCTGTTCAGCTCTCAGCAGAAAATCTACTCAGCCCACTGGATGCTATGGTATTAAGTTTTTGGGTTGCAGGTGTGCTGAACAGTTTTCTTTGTTTCCTAACTCTCCTGAAATACTGCCAAATTAATTGATAAGAAAAACTACTGTGTGTGTGTGTGTGTGTACTCTGAAATGGTGAATTTCTTGTGGTTTATTCACTACCTCTAATCACCATTTTGTACAGACCTTCTCATTTGTGATACTATTAGTTCTGCACTTCTAAATAAAACATTCAGATAACTGAATAAAAGCAGTCAGATAACTATTATCTCAGATAATAAGCAAACACTACTGTGAAAATAGATAAGAATGCCCCAAAAGCTAAAAGTGCTCTTATATGTATAGGTCTATAAAAGTTTATTTTGTGTTCATAATCCATTATTTATTTATTAAATTTCTATACCGTCATTCTGTATTCAATCATAATGGTTTACAGTTCTAAAATATAATGCGGGCAACCAGGACTTCACTCGCTCACATCCGCCCTTTCACATTCCAAATGAATAATACAGACAACAAGTTATGGGTTAACAAGGCCGCAGCTTTAATACACCTGGAGGCCCGAGCTTCTGGATTAACATTACAACTTTAACAACAAAAACCAACCAATCATCCGCCACTCCTCTAGCAAGACGATCCTCGCCAGCCACACGGCTCATCCCTCGGCCCCCACCGAGTTCAGGCCCCCACCGCCTACCAGCAAGGAGCCAGGCCAGGAGACTCCCGCCGCCTGCCAGAGGGAGCCTGCAACCGACAACTACCCCAGTTGTCCGCCATTCTCAAATTGCCACATAATTTGATCTTATTAGATACCCCATGCATAAGCTGTATCAGCTCGGGCCATCCGCACGTCCACCACTCCCCTCCAGTTGTGACAAACAGGAACAACACCAAATACAAGCGAAACCAGAGAAGGGCGGGTGGGAGGGAAAAATGGCCGGCCAGCTCCCAGGGCAGTCGCGGCGAAATGCAACGCCAATTCCGAGCTGCCCTGAGACTCCGCCTCCCCTCGACTGCCCTCATGCCTGCTGACCAATCCCGGTCGGCCAACACTACAGCCACTCTTCTACCTTCCTATCCCTGCACTGCGTTCGCAGGGCAACTTACCCCCTAGCCTAGCCCCCCCCCACCTTCCTGACCCTAGCCTGACCCCCCCACCCCCGGGGCGCCTGCCACGGGTCTGGGCCTGCTCCCAGAGTGAGCCTGGGCCCACATTACCCTGGCCAGACGAACACGGGGTCCGGCTGACCTCTCATAATGCGGGCAACCAGGACTTCACTCGCTCACATCCGCCCTTTCACATTCCAAATGAATAATACAGTTCAGGCCCTCACCGCCTGCCAGCAAGGAGCCAACCCGGTGGGCCTCCGCCGCCTACCAGCAAGGAGCCAGGCCAGGAGATTCCTGCCGCCTGCCAGCAGGGAGACCGCAACTGACAACTACCCCAGTTGTCCGCCATTCTCAAATTGCCACATAATTTGATCTTATTAGATACCCCATGCATAAGCTGTATCGGCTCGGGCCATCCGCCATAGACACAGGCATACATGCCCTGTGACCCCCCAAAGATGCGGCCCAACTAGAAAGGAAATATCTCCTCCAAGGCCTCGTGAATCGAATTAAGGAACAGATCCATCCCGATAAAAGAGAGATGGATCCCATCCTTACCAAAGAGCCCTGTCACCTTCCCCCAGGACCACTCGTACTTAATGTGCCGACCTCCAAATGAGACCAGCCATGAGCCAATCTGCTGGTTCGCCTTGGATCTGCTTCAGCGCCAAATCACCTTGTCCAATTCAGAAGGCCTCACAATAATATCCGACCAAAGCAAAACAGTCGACGGCAACAGCATGGACACCATCATCAAGTCCTTGCGGACCATGCTGATGAACTGCCGCCCCGTCATTTTACCCCAATCGTTACCACCCAAGTGGATCACTAGTGCCCGCGGTGCTCCAAGCCGCTCCCGGCCTTGCCTCACGCAGGGGATCAATTCGTCCCACACCATTCCCCGACGCCCAAGCCAATGCAAACAAACCCCCCTCTTTTGTAAGTCCAGGTGAGGCCCATACGGCCGTCCGCAAGCATGTCTGTGAGCCCAATAGGTGCAAGAGTGCCCAATGATCCACCCGGACTGTCCTGCAGGCGCTGCACCTGAAAAGAAAACAGAGTTAGACACCGCTCAGATATGTCCCGCACCGGGACGGACATAACCTTTGAACGAGTCAGACCACCACCGACCAATTCTGCGAATCACATCTCCAGGCAACCCAGCGGACGCTGTGGCAGTCGCTGCCCCGATCCGGAATGAATGAGTCCCGAAACGACTAACGTCCAAACCCAAAGCTGACAATGCCAAACGCAGAACTGACTCCCCCAAGCTGGCCAAAAGTTCCGGTTGGGTCCAACGGAGGTCCTGGAGCGGAGGCGCGGAGAAACACGTGACGTCCGCGTCACGCCGACGTCACGTGCTCATCGCAAAGGAAAACAGCGATGGCTTCCTGACTCCCCGCTGGACCACCAGGGAGTTTTGGTAAGTCTTGGGGGGAGATTAAGGAGGGTGAGGGGTTTAAATTTTTATTTAGGGAACCGGTGAACGTATGGACAGACCCTCAACTTATGGGATTCTCCATATGTCCATATTGAACGAAATCGACCCTCACCTTCAACTTATCAACTTATGAACGCAAACTTTTTGTCTGCACATCCCTACAGAACAGTATTACATCTGTTTTTAAAGAAATTGACGTATTTAAGGAGGATTTTCTGATAAGTAAAATAATTTCAGTTTTTTTGATTATTTAAGACCAAGCTCATATGAGTCAAGAGTTGCCTAATGGCAGACAAGCAAACATCATTTAATTTCAATGTATTCTCAATGGAATCCTTTATAGGCACTAACAGTTGCACATCGTCAGCATATAGTGTAAGATACCTAAACCTGATAACAGTTTGCATAATGATAACATATATATATATACTCACATATGAGGATTCACTAAGCACATATCATTCAATTTTTAAACCTTTTCTCATATCTTTCTACACAGAATTTTTAGAAAAACATTGATATAGCAGAGCACCCTCTTGTTAAAACATACACCTCCTCTCTAAAACATTACACATACTGTTGTTACCCACATAAGCCCATCACTCTGGAAATGTCAAAAGCAGATGTCCTCATAAGCATATATCCAAAAAATTTAGATGTTCATAAACATATTCCCACAAATTGAAACACCTCAAAAAATGTTTCCAGACGTGATTCAAGCCATTGAATGATGTCTGGAAATAGATATTTGTAAGCTGAATAAAGCCAAATATGTGATTGGAATACATTCTATATGTGATGTAAAGTGATGCTTAAATTCCCTCTGATGAAGCCGTTTGGGTGGAGAAATATCGAGGCCTCTATGTTATGAAAATACGTTTGTGAAAAATATCGAGGTATATGAAACTATGATAATATTTTTATGGGAACGCTGGAGGCGGTCCCATTTCTGGGAGATTGTGTACCCTTCGGCCACGACATGACCACAGAGGAGCTCCGGGAAGCGCCGAGGCAGGTGAGGAGTGTCCAAGCACAGACTGAAGATGCAGGACCCTGGCCTCTGCCGAACCCGATCGTGCGCAGACTTCATGTTACAGACCTGCACCGCCCATACCACACCCATTCCCCAACTCTTTCTTTGTTTTGTGCATGTACTCGTGTGCTTTTTAAAATCCTTGTGGCTCGCACCAGCCTGAGACATGCATGTATCTCCCGGCTTTGGTGCACATAGGGCTTTTAAAATCTACCTGAAAAATTAAATAAAACAGAATTAAACTAAAAAGGAAGTTCCCTAACAACAAACAGAATATATTTCGTAATAACAAACAAAATATATTATCACACTTTATTCCTTATGCCAGTCTTACTGGTTCCATTCTTTCCTGCTTCCTGCAGCAACTGTTTGAATCCTAATATAAAATTTATCATAGAAAAAGTTATAGTTGAGCTAAAAAGAAACTAAGCAAAACAGAACAACACATTTACATATTGATCTTCAATAAGTACTTAGCTTATGAGCCACATTTTCCTCTTTTATTGTTTAAAATAAAGGTTTGCATTTTTAGCCATTTTCCCATTTAATTAATTCAGTATGAGCAATTGAAGCTAGTAATACCATTAAATACAGTGCACATTCCAGTTCCTCATTTTCACTGAGAAAAAATACTCAAGAATAAACATTCTCTGAGCCCAAAAATATATGTATTTCTTCCATTTCTTCATAGCTTTAAAAATCCTTATTTCTTTCCACAACTCTTTCTGGGAAGCGGCTCTTTATTGTTAATCTTTCTGTTGCAACCGTCGCTGCCCGACAGCTTCATTCCGCCTACCTTTCTTTTTCTGCGACTCCTCCTGCTCCTTGTGAACGTCTGGCTGCTGCGGCGTCTGCCCACCGTCCTCTCCGGTGTCCCGGAACCAGCTTGGGCGCTGCCTCCCGCCATGCTCCTCAGGTACCATAGGGCGCGCGAACCTCAGGGGTGTGAGGGTGTGATGATGTCACGCTGCCCGGATATTTAAGCCTATTGTTTATTGCTAGCTGTTGAGTTAGCAAGGGATTTCCTACGGATGGGATTCACTCTCCGTACCCAGCTACTCTGCCTCCAGCTTCTATTGGACTCTTTTCTGCTAACGGGGTACCCACTCCTCGGGGGCCTCTCTGCTTCTTTCAGGTCGCTATCAGGAACCGGTATTCGCTCCTCGAGGGCCCATGTTCCCTGACTCGCTGCCTGTGTCCATCTCCTCTTCTACTTGGAAGAATTTGCTACAGACACCATCTGTGAGTACTACTACCATCTACTCCTCAGAGCCGTTTCCCTGGAACCAAGTACTCGCTCCTCGAGGGCCTGCCTCCATTCCAGTGCCAGTGCCATCTCCTATGTGGAACTGCTGCGTGAGTACTTGCCAACGAGTCTCTGCTCCCAGGGATCTTGTACTCTCTCCTCAAGGGCCAGCTATCCCTATCTCGGGGCTTTTTCATACTGGGGACTCTGTGAATGTCTTATTGTACTCATTCTCTCAGTTCTTTTCACTACAGCACTGCTACCGGAGGAACCGCTGTTCCAGCGCCCTGAGGAATACTAGCCCAGCCGGGCTCCATCTTCTACTCACTACCGCCACCTCTGGTGGCTTCACAAACTGTCTAAATAAAGATATAATTTGTGTTTGTGTGTCCAGAGCTAAGCCTGACCTGTGGCCCCTCACAGGACTTCCCCCAGTAGGTGTGGTCAGCTGCCACAGTGTCCAAGGGTCCACCCAAACCTTACAAAACATAACAGATTGCTAACTCCATGGAACCGGCACAGCTCAATGCTCTGCAGGCCATTCCGGGCCTGGCCTTGCGCATTGCTGAACAACAAGATGCATTGGAGAAACTCACTTCTGCGTTCCATCAGCTACACGCACAGAAGAATCAAGGCGCTGCTTCCAGTAATGAAGGTCAGTTACCTGAAGTAACTATAAAGACTACTGTACCTCTGGCTGCTCCAGTTTGTTTTGCTGGAGAGATTCAAAGGACTAGAGGTTTTCTAAATCAGTGCTGCATGCATTTTGCATTACAGCCTTCTCACTTCCCCACGGCCTATGCCAAGACTACTTATATTCTATCTTATCTTGATGGAAGGGCCTTGTCTTGGGCCTCAATGCTGTGGGAACATAAGGATCCAATTCTGCAGGATATTGATGGATTTTTGGATTTGTTTAAGTCCGTTTTTGACGATCCTGCTCGAGTGACTGTTGCTGGTTCTACTCTGGTGGACCTGAAGCAAGGCAACCGACCACTGGCTGATTTTGCAATAGAAATTAAGACTCTTGCTATGGAACTATGCTGGGATTCCAAATGCCTGAAAACCCTCTTCTTCACTCGCTTGAAACATGAGCTGGCTGCTCATGAGACACCTGACTCACTGGATGAACTAGTGGCGTTGGCTACTAGAATTGACCACTAGCTCTGTGATAAGGTGAAAGAACTCAAGCCTACCACTAGATCGGTTCAGTAGGTTTGTGCTAAACCTGCACTCCACATAGTTCCAGCAATACCTGTTGCCAGTGGAGAAGAACCGATGCAACTTGGTCGCAGTCACATGACTTCAAAAGAGAGAAGACTTCGGAAGAGGCATGGCCTGTGTATGTACTGTGGACAGACTGGTCACGATGTCCCAACATGCCCAACTCGTCCGGGAAATGGACGGGTCTAAGTCCTGCGGGAGGACTGTTCTTAGGCCTTACCACAACCTCTCCTCTGCTCTCTCTCCCAGTCTCCCTGATCTGCGGACCGTCTGAAGTTCAAACTCTTGCCCTGGTGGATTCAGGGGCAGGAGGCAACTTTATACTTCGACGACTAGTGGAACATTTGTGGATTCCCCTCATCATTTTGGAAGTTCCACTGCTCTTATCATCTATCCATGGAGAGCCTTTGCCGGGTGACGTGACCTGGCGTACCGAACTGGTAACCCTTCGCACCAGAGCCCTCCATAGTGAGTCAATTTCCTTCTTTGTGTTAGAGAAGGCTATGCACCCTATTGTTCTGGGGTTACCCTGGTTGCAGGCGCATCAGCCTCAATTCGACTGGGCCACCTCTTAGAACTCTCCCGCTGGGACCCAGCCCTCAACACTCGAGATGGTCATTTCGAGTACTCAGTAATGCCCTTTGGCCTGTGCAACGCACCCGCTGTGTTCCAGAACATGATGAATGACATCTTGCGGGACCTGTTGTACAAGAGTGTTGTGGTGTATCTAGATGATATTCTGATATTTTCTCAGGACTTGTCTACCCATCTAGAGGACGTCAAACAAGTACTACGAAGACTACGGGAACATCGGCTCTACGCCAAGCTATCCAAGTGCAAATTCCATAAGGACTCTGTACCTTTTCTTGGCTACATTGTATCTAAAGATGGCTTCCAGATAGACCCCCAAAAACTAGAGAGTATTAAAAATTGGTCCCAACCTACCAGCCTGAAGGCCCTGAGACAATTTTTGGGGTTCACCAATTATTATAGAAGCTTCATAAAGAATTACTCTTCTTTAACCTTGCCCTTAACTGCAATGACCCGAAAGGGGGCCAACGCTTCTAAATGGTCTGCGGAGGCCGTTTCCGCGTTCGAGTATTTAAAGATTTCCTTTTCCACCGAACCATGCCTGCATCATCCAGAACCCAACAAGCCATTCATTGTGGAGGTCGACACCTGTGACGTCGGTGTGGGGGCTGTCTTGAGCTAAACCGGAGACTCCAAAGCATTACGTCCCTGCTCTTTCTTCTTGCGATGATTCTCTCCAGCAGAGAAGAACTATGGGATCGGAGATAAAGAGCTCCTGGCTATTAAGTTGGCATTCGAGGAATGGCGGCCTTGGCTCGAAGGTGCTCAACATCAAATTACCATGTTTACTAATCATAAGAATCTAGAGTATCTTCGCCATGCACAACGTCTTAACCATAGACAAGCCAGATGGTCCTTATTTTTTAACCGTTTTGACTTTTGCTCAAATATCGCCCCGGAGACAAGAATACCAGAGCTGATGCCCTGCCTTGCTCCTTTCTCTCGGAGGATGTTCCAGAAGAACCTCAGCATATAATCGATCCGAAGAAAGTCATCTTGGGTGCTACCCATTCTGTGCCTGCTGGTAAAACCATCATGCCTAAACATCTCAGGAAGAAAGTGCTCTATTGGGCTCACGATTCCAAACTGGCTGGCCATCCTGGTCAACCCCGTACCTTGCTGAAGCTCCAGAAGTATTATTGGTGGCCAACTATCAAGGAAGATACATTCTCCTACGTAGCATCTTGTGCCAACTGTGCCAAACACAAACCTACTTCTGGCCAACCATGGGGATTGCTGCAACCACTTCCAGCTCCGGAGCAGCCCTGGACGCATATCGCTACTGACTTTGTAATTGATCTTCCCCTCTCTGGAGGTATGAATACCATTTGGGTCAAAGTCGACCCAAATGGTATTCATACCAATGGTATTCATAGTTCAGGAAGATGGCCCATTTTGTGGCGCTGCCTGGCTTTCCTTCAGCCTTGGAGTTTGCAAAGCTCTTCATAACCCACATCTTTTACCTACACGGCCTATCGAAGCACATAGTATCGGATCAAGGATCGCAATTCACAGCAAAATTCTGGAAGGCTTTGTGCAAACTTTTCGACATCTCTCTAGACTATACATCAGCCTATCATCCTCAATCAAATGGCCAAACAGAACAGATGAATAGGACCCTGAAACAGTTCATTCGAGCCTATGTGACTTGCCGTCAGAATAACTGGGCCGAACTGTTACCATGGGCTGAATTCGCCATTAATTCTCATCCAGCAACTGGTGCTGGAACGGAGGCAGGCCCTCGAGGAGCGAGTACCTGGTTCCAGGGAGACAGCTCTGAGGAGTGGATGATAGTAGTACTCACTGATGGTGTCTGTAGAGAATTCTTCCAAGTAGAAGAGGAAATAGATGCAGGCAGCGGGTCAGGGAACATGGGCCCTTGAGGATCGAGTACTGGTTACCTGATATCGACCTGAAAGAAGCAAAAGAGGCCCCCGAGGAGCGGGTACCCTGTTAGCAGAAAGAGTCCAATGGAAGTTGGAAAGGCAGAGTAGCTGGGTACAGGGAGCAAATCCTATTCGTAAGAATTCCCCTTGCTAACTCAACGGCCAGCAATAAACCATAGGCTTAAATATCCGGGCAGCGTGATGTCATCACAGGGGGACGCCCCTGAGAAACGCGCCAATGAGGAAATAAGAATGAGGGCCGCCCGGCGCGTGTGCCCTAAGGTACCTGTAGAACATGGCGAGAGGCAGCGCCCAAGCCGGTCCAGGGACGCCGGAGAGGGCGGCAGGTGGACGCCGCGGCAGCCAGGTGTCCGTGAAGAGCAGGAGCCACAAAAAAAGGAAAGGTAGGCGGAGTGAAGCCGTTGGGAAGTGACGGTTGCAACAGTACCCCCCTTCAAAGGGCGGTCTCCTCTGCGGGTACCAGGTTTTGGTTTCCAAGGATACGAGAGATGGAACTGATGGAGCATCTCTTTGTCAAGGATATTTGCCAGAGATTCTCAAGAAGTTTCTTCAGGGCCGAAACCTTCCCTTGAAAGAAGGTATTCCCAAGTCTTGCCTCATCTTCGGACATCAAGAACGGCTTCAACTTTGTATTCTAGGTCATCTTCTGCACTGATGGGAGATGGTTCCTGAGACTTGGAAGAGAACTCACCGAGAATGAGTGGTTTCAGAAGTGAAACATGAAAAGCGTTGTGGATGTTCAATCCAGATGGTAGCTTCAGACTGTAAGTGATGTTGCCAAAATGTCGGAGGATTGGAAATGGTCCAACGTAGCAAGGAGCAAATCGAGTGGAGGGTAACTTCAGTCTAAGGTGCATAGTGGAAAGCTAGACTCTGTCACCAGGTTGAAAGATAGGTGCTTTGGAATGATTACTCGCTTTGAGTAGCATTGCTTTTGTCTGAGTCCATAATTGATAGATATCAGCAATGGATTGAGCTGCTGGGGACGTCACTGAGAGCTTCAGTGGAAGTGACGGAGCTGGTAAAGTCCATATACCTCTTCAAAAGATGTTGATCCAGATGTTGTGCCATTTCCTACGTGGAACCGCTGTGTGAGTACTTTGCAAACAAGTCTCTCTGCTCCCAGGGATCTGGTACTCGCTCCTCGAGGGCCAGCTCTCCCTATCTTGGGGCTTCTCCATACTTGGGACTCTGAGAATGTTCTATTTTACTCATTTTCTCAGTTCTCTCCACTATAGCACTGCTACCGGAGGAACCGCTGTTCCAGCACCCTGGGGAATACTAGCCCAGCCGGGCTACATCTTCTGCTCACTACTGCCACCTCTGGTGGCTTCTCAAACTGTCTAAATAAAGAAAAAGCTGTTTGTGTGTCCAGAGCTGAGCCTGACCTATGGCCCCTTACGGGACTTCCCCCCGTGGGCATGGTCAGCTGCCACAGTGTCCAAGGGTCCACCCAAACCTCACTAATTATAATATACTTATAATAAAACAGGGAACACAAATTGGAAGTCTAACTTCAAAATCTTGGATTCCTATTGCCCTGAATTAGGCTCTAGGCTGCTGTTCAAAATTATAATCTATGTACCCATCCTTTTTGGAATAACCTCTCCAGCTTCGAGTTGCCACTGGTATAATGCTGACAACCTTTGGTAGTGTAACCCACTCTGGAGCTCCTTATCCCAAGAAACACATTACATACACTAACCAGGAAACAAGGTAGGAATTCACTCAAAATTTGACAAAGCAAACCACTTTCTTTGCTACCCTATGAGGCTGGCTAGCTATCCCTCAAACAAAATATCTAACCCCCATCTAAGATCTATATCACCTGAAATTCAGCTACTACAGTAGTCATTGGCCAATTGACATCTTTAGCACAGCATGCCTCAATGTAATCAGGACCCTCTGCAACAACATTTCCTCTTGTCTATTGTGATCTTCCTGGCTGGAGCTCCTGTGCTTATAATTTTATATGTGCTCATCATGAGCATCTGGTTCTTGATTGGTTGGCATTTAGTAATGTACATTTCTCATTGGTTAGCAAGTTCATAGACACACACCTGTTTGGTATCTTAAGGTCAAGCTTTTAGATATGTGATTGGATATGACTGGGTTTGTTGTCCTATTGTGATTGGGTGCTGCAAATCTGGAGGACACCCTGCAACGTCAGCAACTCATTGTCAGTTGGCTAGAGTTCATTGTCAGATCTGATTGTATGCCAAGGCAATTCAGCATCAGACCATATTTGGTTATTATGGCCCCTTTCAGAGGTGCTTTCCACAATTTTGCATCTGCAGTTAGCCATCCAGACATCTTCTTTAATGTACCAAGCTCTGTATACCAAAAGTCCATCTTGTGAGCACCTTCTGCTATGATATTTTTTGGCATGACATTTTAAAGCAGCTAAATTCAAGCTTATCTTACTCACTCAATCACCAAACTGACTGAGTTCTGTTATGGTTTCTAGCTTCAGCAAAGTTAGGAAATGACTGTAAGCCAGAGAAAAGCAGAGACAACTGGATGGGGGGAGGAGGGGTACTGTAGGGAGTTATCTCATGTTTTACCACTAAAATCACCCAATATGAATCATAATAGCCAAAGAAGTATGCAGACAGATGCTGACAGGCCCTAAACATGGTCATAGCAAGAGAAATAACTTTTGCCCAGATAAACTTAAAACACCACTGTCTCAGTGGAAAAAGAAGAAACCTTGCCCTGATTAGAACTTTCCACTGAAGGATATGTTATCTAGATCTGACTGTTTGTAAGTGCCTATTTAAATTTAAAAAATCAAGGCAGAGGGACAGTGCAACTTAAGCTCATAATCCAGGAGTCAAGGACAAGCCAAGGCATGTCCAGAGGTTGGAATGACCCCCATCCTAGGAAGGGGGGGGGGCAGTTTGAGACAGAGAAAAACACTCTGGCACATAGTTTGGCATACAGACATGGCAGTTCTCCCCCAAAGAAATGAAGAGGGGGAATAAGACCTTCAACTTGGCAGGACTCCCCCCAAAGAAATGGGGAGGGAGAAAGACCTGAAATGCGGCAAAGACCCTCCACCCACCACATGATTATGCATGAGCTTATGCATATTTATCAGCTGGAAAGTATAAGTCCGGGGGGCAAATAAGGAGGGGGAGCAGACCCTGGAAGCAAAGGACCCCCTGGAGGCTGAGAAAGTGGACCCTAAGAGCAAATCCTGAGAGTGACCCGGAAAGGAAGAGCGAAGGGGGGAGTCTGAAGCAGATCGGTACTCCCTGCTATTGAATAGGGAGAAGACTAGGTGTAACCAGGAGACCAGAGAGAGGAGATGCCCTGACAAGAGATGTTGGTGAGCAATTTGAGGTGACGGGAAGCTGAAAGCAGAACCCATCCCAGAGTCAAGTCTCCTCGCCTGCCCATTCTCCAATTCTCCAGACAGAGCCTGCTTTGGAGGTAAATGGGAGATCACTTGAAGTTGGGTCCAGTGGTTAGTAAGTTAGCCATAAGTATTAATATTAAGCAGGCTAAGGTTTATGGCATGTTTGTGACCACCCATTGTTGCGCTTGCTGGCCACAGGACTCTACGGCTGGCTTCCCTTACCCGATGCCACTCCGTAGTAGGATCAGGCCTGGGTTCCCTAGCAATAGCGGGGAGCTGCTACCGACGCACAGCACTGCCCTCAGCCTCTGGCCGCCAGCCTGACATTGCAAGCTCCACCGATGCTGCCGGCTTTCCTCTCTCCGCGGCTGGGATGCCTCCAACTTCCTTTGTTGGGACCTCCCTCTAGGCGCGCTCACGCGCCTTCCTTTGCCATTTAAAGGGCCCTTGGCGGGAAAGTACTGCCAGCCCTTTTAGATGACATCACCTCTGGGACACTATATAAGGCCGGATCCTGCTTTCAACCTTTGCCTTAGCAACAAGTCTCCTTGCTCACAGTGTTGGGTTTGCAGGTCCTGAGTTTGTCCTCATCCCTCTGCTTTCTTCCTCGCCTCTTGGTTGTCTTGGCTTTGGCTTTGGACTGGACATTGACTACGAGATACGCCGCCTGCCACGACCCCTGCCTGGACATTGACTACGAGCTACGCCGCCTGCCACAACCCTTGCATGGGCTTCATATTCCATTCCAAGCTTGGCCTGTGCTGTAGCCTCATCTCCTTTCTGGACCTTCTTCTCAGCAGAGACCCCACGTAAATCCAGCTGGCCCCAGCACCCGAGGGCTCAACCTGAGGGGAACGAGGGCTGGTAGTGGTGAAGCTCCAACGGAGTCTCTGCTCCTTCTTCAGCCTCGTCTGCCAACTGTGGGGGCCTGTGGGACTCTTTCCCACAGGCAGCGCCAACTCCCCCTCAATTTCAAGGGTCCACCAGCACAACACCCATGGTACAGAACCTAGCTTAGGAAAAACTGGTACTTAGTGGCCAGGATGTTAGAGACAGGAATTGTTGTTATTTTCTAAATGTAAAACCCTGCCAAAATCTGATGAATAAAAGGCTATTTTTGAGGAGAACACATTGTCTTTTTCCTGACAGGATCTGAAGTAAGGTGGGAGGGCAGCTGCAAGTGTCCTGTAGCTGACAGGTCCCTGCACCCCTAAACTTGCTTACATTATGTTTTTTTTATATTCTGTATGAAAAGTGGCTAGAATATCTAAGACTGACTGCTACTGACCATTAAGAACAACAAATAAAGCCAGTGACAAAGGACAGCAGGAGACTCAGCAACAGGATAAAATAGTCCAATTTAACACTGGAGTGACTAAGAGGTGACTGATTTGAGTGTGAGATCACTTTAAATATTTTTTTTACAATAAAATTCTGGGAAATAGCTTAACCCGAAAAATAAGTAAAAATCCTTAGATAAATTAGTACCTAGGGATACACTACCATTTCTGTTTTTTTTACACTGGTTAACAAAAACAGTGTCCAAGGTTCCAGAGGGAAACAGGAACACTTTACATTTTAAGATTTTCAGAGGGAATACTGTACATTTTCAGAGGTTTCTTAGGTTTAGGTAAGTAAGTATTTTTTTTTTTTTTTTAGTTCTTATAGAATAGGGAGAACAGGTACCAGCACTAAGAGAGAGGAAAGCAGACGGTAAATGACAGCAGACCCCAGCCTTGCAGACAATGCACTCCAGTTGCTGGACAGTTGAATGTATAGGTCTATCTAATCTAGCTGGAATATTAAAAGAAATAAATGTACAAATAAAAAAAGGAAAAGAAAGAGGGAAAAACAAATTGAGTAAATAAGGACATAACTTACCTGAGAGAAATCTTAAATTCAGTGGAGCTTTAGAAAACAGAAAAGAAGCACAAAGAATCACTTACAAATGCTGTTTTAAACATAGTATACAGAAGAGAATAGCTGCACTTTAATATCTTGACTCTATAAGGGGAATAAAAATGACATGAGGTAGGAGGCACCTTGCAGACTAACCAATTTATTGAGGCATGGTTTTGCCTTAATCGATTGGTTAGTCTATAAGGTGCCACCCGTCTCGTGTCATTTTTGCTACACCAGTCTAACATGGCTGATCCCACTGAATATCTGAACCACATAACAGGAATAGAAAGCATAAACTTATTACTGTTCGAAAGGAGTGCTATAACGATGCTAGCATTTCATATGTTATAGCTTTTTAAACGGAAACACACTTTGTGGGTAACCTTTAACCTGGCGTGTGGGCGCACATCTGCGAGCATTCACGGCATCTATAGCAGAAGTAAAGTTACAGAGCAGGGGGCCTCTGCATGCACCGGATCACAAAAGTATTTATGTGCAAATTTCTGGTTCAATTCCCGAAATGCCAATGCACCTCGCCAATGCCCGCCCAGACCAAGCCCCGCCCCTTTTTGAGAAGTTCTGAGATATGTGCGCAGCGGCATTTACATGCGTATCCAGGCGGCTTTTACGCGTGAGCCCAGCTGATTCCCGCATCCCCTAATTAATGTGCGCATCGTGCCTTTTCAGATATACTTGTACACTTAGGGGCGGATTTTAAAAGGCGCGCGAATAGCCTACTTTTGTTTGCGCTCCAGGCGCAAACAAAAGTACGCTGGATTTTAGTAGATACGCGCGGAGCCGCGCGTATCCACTAAAATCCTGGATTGGCGCGCGCAAGGCTATGAATTTTGTATAGCCAGTGCGCGCCGAGCCGCGCAGCCTACCCCGTTCCCTCCAAGGCCGCTCCGAAATCGGAGCGGCCTCGGAGGGAACTTTCCTTTGCCCTCCCCTCACCTTCCCCTCCCTTCCCCTACCTAACCCACCCGCCCGGCCCTGTCTAAACCCCCCCCTTACCTTTGTCGGGGGATTTACACCTCCCAGAGGGAGGCGTAAATCCCCGCGCGCCAGCGGGCCTCCTGCGCGCCGGGCCGCGACCTGGGGGCGGGTACGGAGGGTGCGGCCACGCCCCCGGGCCGTAGCCACGCCCCCGTACCCACCCCCAAAACGCTGCCGACACGCCCCCAAAACGCCGCAACGCCCGGGCCCGCCCCCGACACGCCCCCCCTCCGAGAACCCCGGGACTTACGCGAGTCCCGGGGCTCTGCGCGCGCCGGGAGGCCTATGTAAAATAGGCTTCCCGGCGCGCAGGGCCCTGCTCGCGTAAATCCGCCCGGTTTTGGGCGGATTTACGCGAGCAGGGCTCTGAAAATCCGGCCCTCAACATCTATTGTTTTTAACATGCTTCTAAAAAACATTGCCTGCTGGTTTTTAATTGATTAAATAATTACAGTGCTTAATTTGTAGACAAAAAGGAAATGGAATTGTGGAAATGGGGGAGAGGTGCGGGGGGGGGGGTTAGTTGGTGCAGTAGGGGAAGCAGGGCTAGGGCTTGATGTGACTTGTGTGATGGGGAGGGGCTAAGGTTGGGTGTTATCTCTCTCTCCTAAGGACATACAGTACCTTTCCCTCACTCACACACATATATGTGAACATACCCTGTAGCAGCAGAAGCAATGGGGCTGACAATCATTCACGTCCTGTTTCTTTGACCTTAGCCATGCTCCTTCATGGCTTCCTCAATTGTGCCAGCAAACTGCACAAAAATCAAGGCCATGTGCTGCTCCCCTCTCATGGGGGCTGATGCAATATCCCGAGCGCACTCTTAACAAGCAGTTAGATGCGGGTAAAATAGGTGCTAATCAATCCCCTAATGCATACTTCCAGAATGCATGTACACCAAAGACTGTTCTGGGGTAATGTTTTATTATTGCTGTTTATGGGGTTACATATGCTATGTATATGATACAGTAAGTACAATGCTTGACTGTTTTCTCAGTATTCTGTTGTTCTATATGAGTAAATAAAAATGTACAAAAAAAAAAAAAAAGACAGGAAACAGAGTAGGATTAAATGGTCAATATTCTCAGTGGAAAAGGGTAAACAGTGGAGTGCCTCAGGGATCTGTACTTGGACCGGTGCTTTTCAATATATATATAAATGATCTGAAAAGGAATACGACGAGTGAGGTTATCAAATTTGCGGATGATACAAAATTATTCAGAGTAGTTAAATCACAAGCAGATTGTGATATATTACAGGAGGACCTTGCAAGACTGGAAGATTGGGCATCCAAATGGCAGATGAAATTTAATGTGGACAAGTGCAAGGTGTTGCATATAGGGAAAAATAACCTTTGCTGTAGTTACATGATGTTAGGTTCCATATTAGGAGCTACCACCCAGGAAAAAGATCTAGGCATCATAGTGGATAATACTTTGAAATCGTCAGCTCAGTGTGCTGCAGCAGTCAAAAAAGGAATTATCAGGAAGGAAATGGTGAATAAAACAGAAAAATGTCATAATGCCTCTGTATCACTCCATGCTGAGACCGCACCTCTAGTACTGTGTACAGTTCTGGTCGCTGCATCTCAAAAAAAGATATAGCTGCGATGGAGAAGTACATTGAAGGGCAACCAAAATGATAAAGAGGATGGAACAGCTCCCCTATGAGGAAAGACTGAAGAAGTTAGGGCTGTTCAGCTTGGAGAAGAGATGGCTGAGGGGGGGATATGATAGAGGTATTTAAGATCATGAGAGGTCTTGAACGAGTAGTTGTGAATCGGTTATTTATACTTTCAAACAATAGAAGGACTAGGGGGCATTCCATGAAGTAAGCAAGTAGCACATTTAAGACTAATCGTAGAAAATTATTTTTCACTCAATGCACAATAAAGCTCTGGAATTTGTTGCCAGAGGATGTGGTTAGTGCAGTTAGTGTAGCTGGGTTCAAAAAAGGTTTGGATAAGTTCTTGGAGGAGAAGTCCATTAACGCCTATTAATCAAATTTACTTAGGGATAGCCACTGCTTTTAATTACAACAGTATCATGGGATGTTCTTAGTGTTTAGGTAATTGCCAGGTTCTTGTGGCCTGGTTTGGCCCTTGTTGGAAACAGGATGCTGAGCTTGATAGACCCTTGGTCTGACCCAGCATGGCAAGTTCTTATGTTCTTGCATTAACAAAATGTTGTGTGGCACACCAGCCTCCACAAAGCAGTCAGTATGGAAGGGAGAAGAATCATATGACCAAAAGAAGAACCAGGGAAGCGGTGAAAGCCCCACCAGTCTCTCTTCCAAAATTTAAAACAAAGGGAATGATGGGGCAAAGACACATGTCAACTTGTCATGCTAGATTCACTCACTATAAAAAAGTGCAGAAGAAGGGAGCAGTTGGTGCGGTGAGGGCAACTAGCCCAGTAATTACCATGTCTGTTGCATTCAGCTGCCAGAGCTCCATCACTGCTACTGCTCCCAATACTTGGAATGAATCAAATCCAGTGCTCACTCAGCCTGGGGATAAGACAGAGTCTGTAAAGGCAACGACGAGGGATATGAAGAGGTGCCATGTGCAATTTATTATGTTGCACAAAGTGGGTCTGTATATAGCCCATTAATTACCACACTCCAGGGCTCATGTTGTAGTTAGGAAGAAGAGGCATGCAAGATTATACATATTCCCAGAAAGGACCTCTTACCTATTTAAGAGCCATTGCTGGTATCTCTTGTTATTCTGAGGTGCTGAAAGCAGAGCCCAAGTGCTGGTCTGGGTCTGAGCAGCAGGTAGTGGTGACTTGTCCAAGGTACACCTGATCAGGTCTGAAGGCATGATGAGTGGGAAATACTGGACTAGAGGACATTCCATGAAAGTATCGGATTTAAATCAAATTATTTAAAGTATTTTATCAGTCAACTAGCGGACCCCTGCCACGCGTTGCTGTGGCTGAGTCAGATTCTTTGCCCTCCTTTGCCCTTCCTCATTTAGCTCAGTCACTCATCCTCTTCCCCCTTGGTCACTCCCCCCCCCTTCCCTCCTCCAACTCTGTCCCCTCACTCACCTTTCCCCTCATTCTTCCTCACCTGACAGTTACCTCCCTCCTCATTCTCCCTCCCCTCACTGTCACCTCAGTGACTCCCCACCTGGTGAGAGATGTTTTGTAACCTTTCGGAGATGGTGCACATTTTGTGTATGTGTTTGTGTGTGCCCTCCCCCTTTGTACCCCAAAGTAATCCCCACAGAAACATTGTGTTTATATAAGCCTCCCCCAGGCCGGTGAAATAGACTAACCCACAAGAGTTGCAGAATCTCGTAACTGCCCCCCGCCCCCCCCCCCCCCCCCCAGAACATGGACGCAAGAACATCCCCACGCCCTCCCTGCAGGCCCGACGATACCTTTCAAAAATGTTAGTCGGTGGAGCGGGCGTTCGTTCCGGCATGGAAGTATTGGCGCCGGGCCCTCGAGATGGAGCAATGGGAGCGGTCGTCTTGCTCAGATAGTAAGGGCAAAGGTGCGCCGGTTGCCAGTTCAGAAAATGGTGTCGACGGGCCCTCGCCCTTACCATGTCACATGGGCTACTGCTGCTATTGGTGTTCCCGAGTGTCCCGGTAAGGGAAAGAGCCGTCGGCGCCATTTTGATTTCTGGCAGCAGACAGCCGTAGTGTATGCGATGTGTCCCGGAGCGGTGTTGCCCCCCCCCCCCCCCCCCCAGCAGCCCGAACTATTCTGCAGTTTTCCGTGCATTCGGAGGTTGAGGGCAGTAAGTAGAAAAGTCATGTGCGTGAGGGGTGTGAGGAGGGTGTTGTGTGTGAGTTCGTAGGGTGTGGGAATTGCAAACATGTGGCATGTGAGTGGCCTCCCCGTGTAGCATGCTGGTATTTAATGGGTTTTTGTGTGTTTTTTGAGGGTGTGAGAAATAAGTACAATTGGCATGTGTGCGGGGGGGGGGGGGGTGTAAGGAGGGTGGATTTGTCTCTGCTCTGATGGTGTGTGAATCGCAAACATTGGTCACGTGTGTGTGGAGTGTGAGCGTTTGTGCAAGGTGTAAGAGCTTCCGCTTACGTCCACCAGATGTCGCTGTTTTGTGGAACCAAATTTTAAAACATTTTTACCAGCCCCCGGTGTGACATATATGTAATGTAAGTGTAGAAGATCCTTGAGGTATGTGAGGTGAAACTTGTGTCCAAATTTGAACGCAATCGGTTAAGTGGTTGCTGAGATTAGCAATTTGGTACAAACTATTTAACATTTTTATTTATATAGATGAACTAAGCTATGGAATTTGTTGCCAGAGAATGTTGTCAAGTCTAGGGGTAAAACTGAATTTAAAAATGATTTAAGAAGGTGGAGAGAACCAAGATGGTGGTTTGTGGAGAGGACACACATTGAGGAGCTCTGCAGTGCCTGCTTCAGTTATTTTTGCCCATTTTAGATTATGGGCAAATGAAAGGGGATGGTTCAGGAGAAACCCCCAGCCTTCAACCACAATAGAATTCCATTCCAAAGCTCCTGTGTTCAATTGCTCACCAGAAGGATCCATTGCTGCTCATGTTTTGGGAGTTGATGGGCAGCTGGATGCAGAGGTTTTCTCGAGTCTTAGGGGATGAGCGCACTGTATAACCTGCACTCGGACACAGCTTAAATAGGCGCTAATCCACTCACTAATGCAATAGGGGGATTAATGCCTATTTAACGCGCATCCGACACGGAGTGAATGCAATAGCGCTCATCCCATGCAAATGCAGGTGAATGAGGCTATTACTCATTCACTCCGCATTAAAAAAAAAAAAAAGTGTGCACAATTTGCTCTCAGATATTAACGCCTGCCTCTGCTTTTCTGTACTTTTTACCTGCGCTCTGCTATAAACGCCTAAACCGACACAGAGTTCATTGGTGGTCTTCTTAATCGGCAGCCGCAGCGGGGTCGTTAGCAAGGAGGCGCTAAGGTCGCGCAAGTGACCCTAGCGCGACCCCCTAATTTGGGTATAGCATGGCGCCCCCCCCCCCCCCCCGCAGGCACCATGTGAGCGTTAAAGCAGGCGCTGACTCTTCAGTGCCCATTTTCTGCGGTTTTTATTGCATCAGCCCCTAAGTGAGCAAACTGTTCCTCTTGCCCTAGTGCAGGGGGTCAGCAACCTGTGGCTCCCAAGCTGCTTTTTGTGCTTCCTTGGCTACCAGGGTGCTCAGCATAGTTTCTGTGCAGGGTGTGGGCTGTAGGGAAAGACAGAATCTGCAGCCCTTGCAACCCCAGCTGACAAGCACCTAGGCCTTGGAGCAGCAGGAGGGGGCTTCCTCCTCAGCCTGCGTGATCCAGGGCTGAGAAGGGTGGAATCTTCATTTGTATGGGAGGCAGAAGGAAGTGCCTGCTCACCCACATGGCCCTGAGCTCAGATTGATAGACAGTTTGAGGCAGGGCTTGCTGCCCGAGCAGAGGAAGGCATCCCAGCCTAGCCAGTATGAGCCAAGCTGAGGAAGACAAAAATGACAGCACTGAGCTGCAGAAGATAGCAGCCTCATCAGTGCACAGGGTCCCAGCAGAGGGAGGCAGAAGCTTCAGCCATTTGGGCTGCAGGAGGAGAAGACCCTCATCAGCCCATAGCCCAAGTGAACAAGGAAGGTGGTTTATCAGTCAGCACTAGCCAAAGTGGACTTGGCCTACTCTGTTGCATCAGGGGGTCAGGAAAGACCTGAAGTGGTATTGGCGAAGGTGGGGGTAAGTATGGGGAAGGAAGAGGTGCCTTTCCACCGCTGTGAAAGTCCAAGATGGAATCATCAGCCCAAAAGGGAGGGAAAGGGGAAGGAGCTGGTGGCTTTAGCCCACACTGGTGATAGTCTATGGCAAGAGACCTACCCTGTTTCCCCGAAAATAAGACCTAGTAGAGGTTTTGCTGAATTGCTAAATATAAGACCTCCCCCGAAAGTAAGACCTAGCAAAGTTTTTATTTGGGAGCATGCCCGTCGCACAGAACACCAGAGCATGCAGCTGTGATTTTTTTACCCTGCAGGATTCACAGTTAGTTGTCATCATAAACCAGCATAACCAGACAACTATTCAGAATACAATAAATGTTCATTTTTTTTGTTCAACAATATGTGAATTCTTCTTCATGGAAAAATAAGACATCCCCTGAAAATAAGGCCTAGTGCATCTTTGGTAGCAAAAATTAATATAAGACACTGTCTTATTTTCAGGGAAACAGGGTATGCTGGCATCATCAGCTTGAGGGAGTAAAAAGGGAATGGGGAGGTGGTGTTTTTATCCCACACTGATGCATATATGGGAGGTTAAGATTTAAGGTGCTTGCTGGGGAATTGTCTCTTGAGGTGTCTGCGGCCCGGTGAAGTACTCCATCTGTTGAAGTGTTTGCTGGTGAAATATCTACCTGCTGATGATGTGCAGCCACTGAACGACTAGTGGCCTTCCTCCTGGCAGCTATAAACAGCAGTAGTTGAAGGGCACCATCACCACCCTCCTGCCAGATCTCTGGCAGGCAAAGGAGGAGCAGCAGCTGAAGGGCCCCAGTGGCTCCCATTACCAGAGAAAAGAAGCTGAAGAGCTTCCATCACCTCCCTCCCATCAGGTAGCAGCAACAGCAACTGAGGGGCCGCACTCACCACCTTCCTGTTGGATCTCTGACACAGCGAGAAGCAGAAGCAGCTGAACAGCCCCAGCTACCTCCTTTCTGCCAAAAAGCAACAGCAGTTGCTGAAGGACCCCAGTCACCTCCTTCCTGCCAGAGAGAAGCAAAAGAAGCAACTGCTGAAGGGCCCCAGTCACCTCCATCCTGTGGAAACAGTAGCTGAAAGGCTGGAGCTGCCTCTTCCTCCAGACTCAGATGTAATCAGGCCTCACCATGAAGGGACTAAGCCACCCTCCCCAGCCCTATGCAAGCAGCAGCAGCTCCTGCCACAGGGAAGCTTCCTACAAAAATACCCAAAATATGAACTGAGAATTGTCTCCTGTGAAAATACCCCAAACGTTTCAGGTATTTTTGTATTCATGCATTAAAAAAATCCCCCCAAAAGCATAACACAAGCCTCCAGTGTGGGCCTATCACCGAGGCCCAGCCCCTGTCTTTCTGTTGCCATTTTAGTCACTAGCCGTACACTTCAAGAGTGTTGTCAGCACTAGGAGATGCAGTGATGTTGCAATGCATCCTTCAAGCAGCATTTTTTGAAGACTGAAGATGATAGGAGGTCTGGGCCTAGGCCATGACGACAGGTGTGCAGGCCTTAGTGAGGGGACTAGTGATAGACTCTGGCATTGAGGTCAGCCCCCCCCCTTTTTTTTTTTTTTTGGTCAAGCAAACTGATCCAAAAAATGTAAATGGGCTGAATCTTAACAACCCACACCTCCAAACCAATAAAACAAACTGAACCAAAGATTTTAGGGCTATACATACCTAGTTTTCCAGGCCTATTAAAAATGCATTGTATTATTTTTCCCATAATTTTGATCTATACTTCTGTACTGTACTCTGATATTAGGCTGTGGTGGGACTCTATTCATGCAGTTACTCTAACACCCCCCACCCCAAGCCCCAGCAGTCACTCTTTTAATCTCCAATGGATGGGGGCATTGAAGAAAGATTGACTACTGGGGATGGGGGGATAGGAATTGAGACCTTTTTCTCTCCACCATCAGCAATCTCTCTCTCAAATTCCCTCTAACTCCATCACTTACTCTTTCAATCCCCAATTGAAAAAGAGAGAGTGCTGAAGATGGGAGGCTGAAGAGAGTCACTCCTGGGGGTGGGAGGGATTGAGAGATAGTGACCAACGAAGAAGTAGGGTGGGGGTGGGAGTAGTGGAGGCAATTGACACATGTCAACCTATAAAAGGATTGCGGCTCCTAAAAGATTTTGGACAAAAAAAAAAAAAAGGCTCTTCATTTCAGAAAGGTTGCAGAACCCTGCTCTAGCATATGTGCTGGAGATTTTTCTGAATTTGCCAACAAGTTCTAAAGGAGGTAAGGTAGAGGGCCCAACCAACAGGAGAGGCCATCAGCAAAGTAGTAACTATTGCGGTCAGTGGGGCAAGGCAGAAAAGGAGCCCTGAAGGAGGTGGAGGTTGTGTTGAGTAGCAGATCTTTCTGTCCCATTCTCAGTTTAAGACCTAGTCCTCCTCCTGAAATTACATTTGCACTGACTATATGAACGATGAGGTCCATCCTAAAGAAGCCCATTAATGTCATACTGGAGAGCATTTCGACTGTTCTGATCTCTGTAGAACAAGCCATTTCCTCTTTAGCAATTATTGCTATGGATATTCATTCTCACACATAGGCCCAGGACACCAACTTGTCTGGGTAAGTTGATATGTGGGAGCAGTGGGCTACCCAATTGCCAAGGTGGATAATACTATACCAGGGGTGGCGAACTCCAGTCCTTGAGGGCCACAAACAGGGCAGCTTTTCAGGATAACCACAATGAATATGCACGAGATAAGTTTGCATACATTGGAGGCAGAGCATGCAGATCTATCTCATGTATATTCACTGTGGATATCCTGAAAACCTAGCCTGTTTGTGGCCCTCGAGGGCCGGAGTTTGCCACCTGTGCACTATAGGATAAAAATGGCACCCACTGCCAAATTGAGAACCTTGAAAACATTGTGAGACATTTGAATCTACATTTTGAGTTTCCCTAACAGTTCATCGTTTTCACCAGAAGACAAGTTTCAGAAATATTTGCAAGAGATCCTGAAAATCCCAACAGAAAGCTTGGCCCCCCCATTAGCAAGTCCTTTTTTTTTTCTCCCAGCGGGGAGGAAAATGGAGTTTGTAGAAGCTAGATTTAGATTGGGAAGTCATTCTTTGGCTCCATCAGATTTTTTTGGAGATCCATAACTGATGAGACCCAGAGAGCACCTTCCTGGGTCTCATCATGCATGCCATACATGTGCATACCATATGCATGCCATTATCTTGTTAGCTTAGTGGCAATTTTACTGTGAATGATAAAAATCTTTTTACAGTACCCTTTTGGTGGCTCAGTCCCCAAGTACTTTGACACCCACTATAGCAAAATATAGCTTTTGTTCATGACTTTTCACCCACACACTGCTAAGCATTATGTCATTTCCCATGACACTGCTTTCAGGATTAATTCTACATTTCAGGAATGTGCATGTTTTTATCCAGTTCATTTCTCTAGTCTCCTTTATAGCTTTTAATTTTAAGCATTTTAAAAAAAAACTTATCCCATACCATTTGTTCTCCAGGTTTTCAGGATGACCTCATGAATACTTTAAACACTTTTCACACTGCAGTATTTTTAATTTCTAAATTTTGGATATCTAAAAAACCAGACATATGGTTTTCCTGTAGTTTACATCTGAAGGTGCCAAACATTTCAACAGACAACTGGGGTCTCCTTGGATTATTAGTGAAGAAGACATTTATCTAGAAAAGCTGTGCCCTACTGCTTGCACTGAGAAAACGAACAGTAAATTACACAGTCTAACACTTTTGACAATTAAAAGCAGCATATTAATTTGCAAGGCAATATTTAAAATAAAGAATAGATAACTGTTCAATTGCTCTGCTCCCATCTATGTTTAAGGAAGTAGATTTACCAAGGCACAATACATACAAGTTCCCTGCGAAGAACAGGAATGCCTTCATATAGACAAATCTCACCTTCAACCTATAGTGGTCCCCGATTTTCTGGATATAAATCCCACCTAAAATAACCTTTATTGAGGCTACTTTTAAACTTTAACCCCGATTCAACCACTCTTATATAGTTTCTCTTTTGTGTCTTGTCTCTCTCGTCACTAAATTGCAAGATCCATAGAGTAGATGGTCTTTTATATTTGGCTGTACATCACTGCATATGTATAATGCATATAGCATTATATAAATAATCAGTGGTAGTACATGCACAAAATTTAATAGAAGCTGTAGTTTTGGTTCTCACATCTTGAAAATGAAATCATTCAACCTGACTACTAAAATTATCATCAATAAGCAACTGCAAAGGCAAATAGAAATGGCAGTACACAATTTCTTCTTCTATGGATAAATACATCCATTCCTTAGAACTGCTAAAACTAGAAATGAAAGCACAATTTAATTTCTGAAAAGAAAAAAGTACTACCAAAAACCCCTCTTAAGTACCTAATTTTTTCACTAATTTTTCTTTAAGTGTCAAAAAAAACCAAACAGTTGTTTTTGCATAACATTTATTTTAACAAAAAAACCATAGTCTTAAGAGGAACTGGATGCTGCCACAGCAGCTCTCTTGGGTTTGGGTGTTGTTCCCTCACGGAATCCATTCCTGCAGTAACAAAACAAAATGAAAAAGCATTAATGTTCTGATAGTTTTCTGTGACGTGGGATACTTGCATGACTTGGAGTTTTTAAAAAGAGTAACCAATTCCAGCTTATCTCAGTTCAAATAAGAAATCATTCTAGAATCATATGTTCAGACATTTTTAGAAGAAGCATCATTGATAAGCTGCATTAGGCTTTTTAAAATGCATCATATAGCACTACCTGCTGAGGCAGTTAATCAGAATGCAGCACAATAATCACATGTAATAGCCAAACAGTAAGACATTAAAGACTGTTTAAACTCTGCTGGATCTGAAAGTTCAGTGAATTCATTTCTTGCTTGTACAAAATGATATGCTGATCAATAAGAATCCTGCAATAGCAGAATGGTGTTGCAAGACCTCCATAACAGATGTGTCCACTGCCCCCATACCCCTTCATATCAGGCCAGTTCTCACATCTCCTCCATGGTGGTTATAAGTCAGAGTCCTCAGAATAACAGTTTAGCCATTTCTTGGCTCTATTGCTTCTTCTGTGGGTTATTTTTAGGTCTATTCTTTTTTTGTCCTTTTATTTAACATTTTTTTTTAAAATAAAAAATGTGCTCTGTTTGGTAACATGATCCTTTTTCAAAAGTCTCTTTGCTAATTCTAAATTATGCTTGTTTATCATACTTAGGGCCCAATTCACTAATTCTCCCATTCTGTGTCTATGGGAAAAATGCTTAGTGAATCAGGCCTTATATTTGCACTATGCATGTACCAGGGCAAGGGCACAAGTGATCTCATCAGCCTCCTCATTTTGATTTCTACTGCTGGGAGTTACTAAGAACTGAATGTTCAACCTCTAATATTTTAATATATTGCATCAGGAATGAAATTTAAATCACGGCGAAAGAGGGAATTGTACTGAAATTGTATGACTGCCAGCTGAATAACCTAGCTGTTGAAAGAGAAAGCTATTTTTTGTCCACCACTATTTTCCAGAAAAAGGAAATATATGAATTCTATTTTTATACCTCACCTTGGGCACATCAGTGGAAAGGCACATTATATTTAAAATGTTGTTATATGCTTTAGCAACTTTATTGCTCACAATAAAAATATAAAAAGGACAATGTCATACAAAATATAGAATACTACAAAATTAAGTCTATATGTAATAATTTACACTCCATGCCATTCAAGTGGGCTGTTGGCAAGCCACTGCTCAATTCATAAGTCTTTGTCTATCTTCCATCAATGCACTGTTATCCCACAATAAGCTTTGCTTAAACTTGTCAAAAACGGAGATCATGGTACTAGGTAATTCCGCCCCCTTCAGACATGTCACCTTCATTCTCCTTCTGTAATACTACTCTAAAGATATCACACTGCTCGGAACCATGGGGGTCATCTCTGACCCAAGATTAGACATGAAATCTCATATCAAATCCGTACTACAAACATCCAGGCCGATGCAATATTGGGTGCTCAGCTCAGCGCGTTGCTAACCGCACATGGTTGGCCGCGTGTTTTGGACACGCTAAAACTTACGTCCGATGAAATACTAGGATCAGCACACCCAAATTGCACGTCCAAACCAGCGCACAGCTAACAGCGCTCATCACATGTAAACTCCAAGTAGATGAGGCTATTAGCTATTACCACCTGATTAAAAAAAAATCCCGCGTGGCCAATTTAATGTCAGCCCGGGAGCTGGAGTTAAGGCATGCCACGGTCAAGGGCTTAACCAAAAAAAATAAAATAAAAAATCCAGCTTTCCGTGGTTCCTATTAGTATCATGATACAGAGTAGGAGAAACCACAGAATGCAGCATCATGCAAAAAATAAAATCTTGAAAAAAAAGAAATGTTTCTGGATGCCCAATATACATGGTCCAGGCCATGTATATTGTGCATGTATATTGTGCTGGCAGCTGGAGAAAACAGCTGCTGGTATTGAGTGTCTGTTTTCCTAACCCACACTGACAGCCATGTCTCCTGGGCACTCGATAGAGGAGGCACTAAGGATGCACAATTTCCCCAGCACCTACTTTTTTTTTTACACGGCAGCTCATTACCTATTGCACGGCAGCTCATTACCCTATTGCATCGTGTGCCTGGGAGAGGTGGGTGGGCAAATGTTAGGATGGGCACTCAATCACGAGTGTTCGTTTTTCACGCACTGATATTGCATCGGTCCCGTCCTATTACAAGCTCTGATTGACCTGACAAATCAAACCTCTCCTTGAACCATATGACTTTGGGCCTGTTCTCTAAGCTTTGGTTCTAACTGGAATAGAGAATTGTAATTCTCTATATGTCGGTCTCCCTCAGAACATCATGAGAACGCTTCAACTTATCCAAAACTCTGCAGCTCAATTGCTCACTAATACAAAACCCCAGGGCCTCATCACTCCAGTATTGTACTCATTACACTGGTTGCAAGTCTAATGGCGAACAACATATAAAATACTCTCCATTATTCAAAACTTTACACACAATGGAGTAGATTTAGGAGTGGACTGGGAGGAAACTTTCCTACCCCATACCTAACCTCCCTTCCCCTCTCCTCCCCACCCTCTAAAAATCATTTCAAAATATATTTACCTTTTATTTTTCAAGTTACTTCAGGGCCCTAATATGTTTTTTTATTTTACTGTAACCCGCCCAAACACTGGAAAGTGCGGGTAACAAGTTCTTCTAAATAAATATTATTCCTACAGAAAACTAGTGTTAGCAAGTTGTGATGTGTTTTAGAAAGACAGTACAAGAACTTTCCAAGCCATGCAGGTCTCACAAATCATATATCAGTTTTTGTGTCTGTTATTTAAGAGTTAGTCCAATCTGCTAATATTCACAAATTAAAAAAAAAAAAAAAGGTTTTCTTCCATTTTTTCCAGCTTAATGTTTCACAGGAATGCTGGTAAGCTTCATACAAGATAGTGTCGAGCAGATTCTCTAGGCAGCTATTTAAAACCTGGATTTCTCACAGCTTTAAATTCCATTTTTAGACCCCCCCCCCCCCAAACACACAAACCTGTGAGAGTACTGTGTGCATTATGTCTCCCATCAGCAGGGGACCTCAGTGGGCTTGGAGGACCTGCTGGTAGCCATGTTCTCTGCACTGTCACAGAATATAAACTGTCCTCACAGTGAGCACTTCGCTATAGCTTGGAGCGTCTCCTTGTCTTGTGGCCCCTTTACTCTGTCTTGTTTCGGCCTTCACTTGGCTCTTTGTTGTGCTTCGGCATTCACCTGACTATTGTGCGCACCTTGGCTTTGCCTTGCTGCTCTGTCTGCCTTGCCTTGTTTGTGTCTAGTTTAGTTCTTGTCTGTTTGTGTGTTGGCCCTAATATTGTGATCTTCCACTTTGTGTTCTTTTGTACCTTGCCTGTTTGGGCCCTAATAGCATGGCCTTTTCTTTCTGGTTTTCCTAGTCCTGTGCCTGGTCTTGTGGTACATATCCGTGTCCTGTTTTGTTTTTGTTTGCAGGCATCCTTTTGTTCCCTGTTCTGTTTGCAACAGTCCTGCTTTTGTGAGTGTCTCGCTTCCTGTTGTCATGCTGGTCATCAGAACCTGAGAGCTCAACTTAAGGGGGAAGTGGCCAGTACATGCAGAAAATCCTGGGGGCCAGGATCTATTTCTATTTAAACTAGCTGTTCCCATTTGCAGCCTTGCTCCAGCTCCAGGAATTTCCCATAATAGGAGTCATTGACAAATCATACTTCAGAGTATGGCCTCTTCTCAAGTGCATCAAGATATTAAAAGATCCAAGCAGGAACCCCCATCTCTGGCTAAGATTATATCAGATAAGGACTTAAGATTTCCCTCCAGTCCATCATGAGTGAACGTCTGCAGGTAAAGGCTCCGATTCAAGACAACTTGGAGATGATGTCCGAAATTCAAACAAACATTTTTGAAGTAAGAGAGAAACCTTCTGCTGCCAAACCCAAATCTGAGGGTCTGGAGCATAAGGTCATGGCCAACTTTGAGAGAATTACTGAGCTACATGGTCAAGTTAATAAAGTTGGGATATTAGAAAAAAACCTTGAGGATGTAAACAATAGAACACAGAGGAATAATATCTGCCTTCTAGGAATTCCTGAAAATGCTGAGGGCTTGGACTTCAAGCACTTTCTTCACTACGCTCCTGGATCTGAACTTTGTGCAATCGTTTGAAATTGAGAGACTGCACAGGTTTCTCGCTTATCAATCCCAAGGAGCTAAGTATCCAAACCTTTTATTTTAAGAACTTTGTGGTACATGTGCATGTTAGAAATTTTACAAAAGGCTTGGGGCACCTTGTGGCACAAGGGGAAAATGATTCTGATACTTCTTGACCAAACCAAATCAACAGTACAGCGCAGGAATCAATTTTTGGCAATGTGAGATTGAATGAAATGTTTGAATGCTTGCTATGGCCTATACTATTCAGTTAGGGTGGGAATAATTTGACAATACCACCAAGAGCTTTGAAGACCCAGACGTGCTGCGCTCATTCCTGGATTATTTGTCCACAGTTAAGATGGATGTGAAATGAAATTGCACCAGGAGCTGTGGGCTGATTATTTGATATTCCACATTAGTGCTGTGTCTCTTTGGACACATGAGGAGATCATTGACTTTGTCTGGATTGATATATATGGCGTTACATGCTTTCAAGGAAAATATGCACTTTTTTTCTGTTAGACACATTATATTTGCTGAAGACTGCGCTGATACTGAGGGGAGTGAACCTGTACCTTTAGACCTTTGTGACCGTGCAGTTTCACCAGTGGTTGCATGGTTAGCTGCGTTTTACTGGTTTCGGCTATGCTTAAAAAGATGGTGAGTGAATGCTTTCTTTTCCCCACCTCTGGCTGCATGGGGGAATGTTGTCCATTTGAATGAAGTTATTGTGCCATGTTTGTTTGTATAAATGTTTGAATGCTGAGAGTGGAACCCAGATGTGACGTTTTCTGGGCAGCCTTGGATGGACTTTGTGATCCTGCTTGAATGCATTTTTTAAACACTTTTTTTTCTGCAGGCAGGATCGGTGTTTCAGACGGTACTTGAGTGAATTTATTACAGGATGGTGTGCTGGCTCAATAGAAAACATCCGAGTTTCCCTCATCCAGACAGCTATCTTTCCTTCCCAATCAGTCTTTGGACAAAGATCTTTTAAGTTTGAAATTTATTGTACAGATAATTTTCCATTACTTACAATTGTTGCTTCCAAATGATTAGCCCCAGGCAAAGACCTTTGTAGCTGGAGATAGGCAGGAGAAGGGAGAATGGAGTTTCTTGTGATGCAGGGTAAGAAAACAAAGGGGTTCTAAAGCTGATTTAATCTTTAGAATTAAAGCGATAGGAAAAAAAATGTAAAAAAAGCTGATCGTGCCAGAGGTTGCAGGCACTTCTAGCTTTGAGGCAGCATGGCTGAGAATGGCTAATAGTCTTGGAGAGTGATTACAGGAAACATCCCCACAAGCTGGGGCTAGAGGGCGAGATCCAATGGTAGCGAACCTAGGATCCATGTGACACGGGGGGGGAGACGGACGGACACATGAAGGGCAGTTCCTTGAGCCAATAAGGCACTTAAGAAGACTCAAGTTAGATTGAAAGGACATACAGACCCTTCCCAAGTGGGAGAAAGCAAAAGGATGAAGGGAACTTCTCTTAAGGACAAGCTCCCTTAAAGGCAAGGCTCACAGGTTTTTATCGTGGGTTACAAAAAGGTGTTTCAACACTAAGCACAGTATATACAGACACAAACATGTACCCACTGCTGGGGACAGAACAGATGGAGTAATCCTTTCTGGTTTGTTTGTGGGGTTTTTTTTTTGGTATATGCTGTAGGCTTACTCGTATTAGCATTTTGGGAAGGCTTCTCCTACCCCCACCCCAACTTGTTTTAAGTTTTCATTTTATATTCTGGAGTCATATTGGTTGGATCTAGTAGAGAATACCCTCTTATTTGCCAGTTTATTAGGGAATTACCGTGTTTCCCCGAAAATAAGACATCCCCCAAAAATAAGACCTAGTAGAGATTTTGCCGAATTCTTAAATATAAGACCTCCCCCGAAAGTAAGGCATCCCTTGTAAACAGGGGCGGATTGACCTATCGGGGGATCGGGCTTCCCCCGGTGGGCCGGTCAATCCTGTGACGTCATTTTTTTTTTTTTAAATAAAGTTTCCAAAGTATTAGGGGCAGACGCGAGCAGTGGTATCCCGAGGGGAGCCAATGCCCCCGGGCACAAGGAGGCTCATGTGGCCACTGAGCCTCCTTGCCCAAAGAAAAAGATTGCGTTCAAATGCGCTGATGCTCTTCCTCCTTCCTGCCTGTGCAACCCCGGAAGTAAACGTTGCCGGAGCCGCATGGGCAGGAAGGAGAAAAAGCATCAGCGCGTGCAGAAGAGGAGCCGCCGCGGGCTGCTGCGAATCCCAAGTCGCAGCGGCCCAAGAAGAGGAAGAGGCCTGGTAGCGAGGAAGAGGCCCGAGAAGTTCAGGGCCGCTATAGAGCCCATCCTGCGGCGACCCCAGAAGAGGAGGCCTGCAGTGGTATCCCGAGGGGAACCGATTGCCCCGGGCGCAAGGAGGCTCATGCGGCCGCTGAGCCTCCTTGCCCGAAGAAAAAGATCGCGTTCAAACGCGCTTCCTCCTTCCTGCCTGTGCGGCCCGGAAGTAAACGTTGCCAGAGCCGCATGGGCAGGAAGGAGAAAGAGCATCAGCGCGTGCAGAAGAGGAGCCGCCGCGGGCTGCTGTGAATCCCAAGTCGCAGCGGCCCAAGAAGAGGAAGAGGCCCGGTAGCAGGGCCGAGGAAGAGGCCCGAGAAGTTCAGGGCCGCTGCAGAGCCCATCCTGCAGCGACCCGCGAAGAGGAGGCCCAGAGGTGAGAGAGAGGCTGAGGGTCTGTAGAGGGTGTGTGCGTGCGTGTATGAGATGAGTTGAGAGATTGTGTGTGGGAGTGAGGATCTGAATGTTTGCAGAGGCAGCATGTGAGAGCCTCTGTGTGTGTGAGAGAGACAGCATGTGACGGTGAGAGCCTGTGCTTGAGTAAGACAGCATGTGGGAGTGAGAGAGCCTGTGTGTGTGAGAGTCAGACAGCATGTGCCAGTGAGAGACTGTGTGTATGAATGATTGTATGAGAGACAGCATGTGACAGTGAGAGCCTGTGTGTGTGAGAGATAAATGCATGTGAGAATGAGAACCTGACTGTGTTTGAGGGAAGAAGACGGAGAGAAAAGAAATACGGAAGAAAAAAGGACAATATAAAAGGAATTGGCAAAAAAATAAGAAAGGGAAGGTGGAAAAAAAAAAGCCTGTGACCAACCGATTAGAAAACTAACATCAGCCAGCAAAGGTAAAAAAAAAAAAAATTACTTTTTAGTGATTGGCACATGTAATCTTTGGGAATGTGCAAGAATAGTACTTTCTCTACGGATCTCACAATGTACGAGATCAGCATGGAGAAAGTGGAAGCCCACGGGGCCTGCACAGAGGAGGCAGCAGAATGGGCTTCAGTGTCAGTAGCAGCAATCGGCGCCTCCCCAATAGCCATGTGGCAGCAGTGACAGTGGCAGCAAGATTACTGACATCTGGGGATGGTGGCAGCACCAGTCGGGGGACCCCGTCCAAGCAGTGTACAGAGGTTCAAAAGCAGCAGAGTCAGCCCAAGCTGACTACCATGAATGCTGCACACTCTCTGACAGCACACTGGTGAGGCATGGCTGATGCAGGGGCAGCCAGCAGCTCTACGGTATTAGACATCCCCTGAAAATAAGGCCTAGTGCATCTTTGGTAGCAAAAATTAATATAAGACACTGTCTTATTTTCGGGGAAACAGGGTACTGTCTTCCTCTTGTTCTTGTGGGAAATCATAGAGCATATTTAGATTCTCGAGGAAGTCTGTATGATATTGGCTAGTACACTGGTAAGTTTACGGATTATGGGTTAGTTGCACTTAAGTTTTGGTGACATCCCTGAATACAGTAGTGGAGGTCACAGGAAAGGGTTTGGAATACACCCAGTTTTTTCTGGGGTTTTTATTTTTTCTAATTAGATGGTATTTAGACACACTCTTAGGTTTGAGCAATATATCTCCTTTTTTTTTTCTTTTTAATCCTCTTACCCTATTAAACACAATGGAGTCTGGTTTAAAATTCCTTTCCTTCAATGTAAGGGATCTCAACAATCCTATTGAAAAGAAATAGTATTTCTCTATCTTACAAATTCAAGAATCAATGTAATTTTTCTCCAAGAGGCTCATTTGTCATATAAGGAGTTGCCCACTCTGAGATATACTGTTCAAGCATTCTTTCCAGCAGTGGATAAAAGAAAAGGGGTTGCTATTTTAAATGAGGAACTCTCTAACTCTTAAGATACTATATCAAGAATCTGAAATGGAAGGTAGATGGTCAAGATGAAAATGGAACTGGGGATCTTATCTTGCTTTTATTCATGCTCCTAATGTTGAATTCCCCATTTTCTTTAGGAATGTTGCAGGCTTCCTTGCCCATGTGGGAGATGCCCCTATCATAGGGAGTGATTTTAATTTACCCCTAGACCTCAGTTTAGATAGGAAATCTGCATGTAGAATCAATCTCCAGCTTGGCAGGTCTTACATTCCCTGGTTTCTGAATTGGGACTCTTCAGCTCGTGGCGTTTGCAGCACCAAGCAAATTGCAAGTTCATGGTTTATTTGCCACCAGACTTGTCTTACTCTAGGACTAATTATTTTTTTGATACCCAGCGTTATGGTACCGTTTGTGCTATCCATCAATATTGAAAACAATGAGTATGTGTATCTGCCCATGTGGCTATGTACTTAATTATTTCAGCCAGGAAACCAGATTCCTATAAATCCTCATGGGGATTTAATGCAGGATAACCCTCTGATAAGAAATTCTGATTGTTCAAGGCCTTGGATGAGCATTTTGTACATAATGCTTTAACTGAGTCCCCACTGGATATTTGGTGGGATGTGTTTAAGTCCTATCTGTGGGGTGTAGCTGTTAACTATGTTGGTGGGAAAAACAAGGAGCTAAGGAAACGGTACACCTTGGACCAGGAAATTAAGCATTTGGAAGGTCAGTATTTTATTAAAAATAAGCAACATCAATTCTTTTTGCAGCTTCAGAAATGTAAATGTAAAACCATATTAAGTCAATGAACCGGTGCCTTAATATTTTCTCAAAATTCTAAACTCTATGTTGAAGACAATAAAAGTGGCAGAACCTTGGTGCAAAAATTTGAAAAATAGGCAAAAGATCTGTTCTCATACCAGATAAGATGCTATGGTCTTTAAAGATCATGATTCTTCATCAGTTTAAGGAATATTTAAGGAATAAGGTGGTCTTAGGGAGCTTCACACCATAGGGATAGGGATTTCTTAGAAACCAATATCACTGACGGCAAGATAGCTTTTCAGCTGAATTCCTTAAAACTCTCCCTAAGATGCTAATGCCCAAGCTGCTACAACTTGGTAGTGCCAGTGGTACATTCTCAGAAGCAAGAATTACATTAGGGAAGCCAAGAAAGATCTCCTGCAAGTAAAAAATTGCAGTCCCATTTCTTTTATTAATGCTGATTGCAAAATATTTGCAGAGGTTCTTGCTTTACGCCTAGACGAGGTAATAGCCTCTATTATCGAGATCAGAATGGCTTCATGCTTGGCAGAATGGCAACTGACGAGGCGAGATCATTTTGTAATATTCTGTATAAGTTTAATACCATGGAGACCTCAATGGTTGCTTTTATCCTTGGAAGCAGAAAAAGCTTTTGACTGCGTCAACTGGGAATATTTATTTTATGTCCTTTGCTGGTTTGATATTGTCTCTAAATTTATTCAGATGGTTAGACTACTATACATGGCTCCTTTAGCTAAATATGTCTTAAGTTCAGCTATTATAACTCTGCACAGAGTCTGTACAAGACAGGGTTGTCCTCTTTCTCCACTTTTGTTTAGCATTGCTCTTAAGCCTCTAGCTTTTGCGATTAGGCAGGCTAATAATATTCTAGGGTTATCTTGTAATCAAGTGGAGTGCAAGCTATCTATGCTGATGACTTATTAGCCTTTGTTTCTGTTGATTCAATTTTCTGAAATGAGAAAATTCAGCTACAAGATACAGTAATCTGGTTACAAAGTGAACTGGATGCCCTACCCTAAATTAATACATGGTAAAGGAGAATATCACCAGTATATCCCTTTGTCTGACACCTTAGGCGTGTGGTTCAAACATACCCTAGGAGACTCCCTCAAAAAGAATGCCGTGCATTTACAACAAGTTGCAAAGGACTTGACTACAAAATCCTTTGCAACTTGTGGTAAATGCACTTATCCTGGCAAGGCAGATTAGAAGCCATAAAAATGGTACTAATGCCCAAATTGAATTATATACTTGTTATACCACCCATGCTTTCTTCCTAACTTTGTAAAAAAAGCTTGAAGAAAACCCTGCTGCATTTTCTCTGGAAATCAAAAGGCTCCACGGATAGCCTTGAATAAACTGAATTGTCAAAAGAACCGAGTGGGGTCAACTTTCCCGATTTTGCTATTTATCATCATTCCATTATTTTATGTCAAAATAGCTCTTGGTTATTAAATGAAGAATTGGGGATTAAGCCTACATGGTTAAAGTTTAAGCGAGCTTCTGTAGCTCCTATTCCTATACAATTTCTGCCAGACACATACTTTTCCCTTAACGGGTCACAGCATTTGGTATTCCAAGAGACCATGTGAGTTTTGAAATGTTTTGGCAAATTTATGTATATCTCATGCAACTCCTCAAAGCCAAGATGCTACAGTTAAATTTGCTAAGGGAGCCCCTGCAGTTAAAAGAATATTGCACTATGTCATTTTCTAAACAGGCCTCCGATTTCTACCAACTGCTTAAAGATATGCTGCCGAACAGATTAATGGGAACAAAAAGTATCTGGAATGGATCTTGAACCTAGAGTGTGGTGGATGTTTTAGGGTACTGTACAGAGTCTCCCTCTCAGCTTCTGTAACTTAGGCTTTTTTTTTTTCTTCATAAAGTGCTCATAGGGGGTTTCTGGACCCCAGTTAAAATAGCAAAAATTTCACAATAAGAATATTAAATGCTGGTCTTGCTCTCTTAGTACTGTACTCTGTCCAACATGCTTTCTATTCTGCTAATTTAAGCTCTTTTGGGGGGAAAACCTGGGATAGAATATGTACGATCTTGAACATGTATGAAGAATTATCCTATAGGATTATTTGGAAATATCTAGCTATAAATTCAGATTTACAAGCAAGGGGAAGTTATGGATTTTACAATTTCTATTGTATCAAAGCCAATCTTGAACCTTTGGAAAAATAATACTGCTCTAGATAGAATAAATACAAACAGAATTCTACCACATGGATATTTAACTATGAAATAGCAGCAACTAGGCATTCTGGTAATTTGCTATCGTATAAAGAAGATGAGGTCTCTTCCATCGTCTCCTGAGGACCCAATTTTAGAACACGGTCGTCCTTGTTTGCTATATTGCTGCTATGCCTGAGCACTTGATGCAACATTATTCGAAACGCAACATGTTTAATTTTGTTTGTTCTGTATAATTAATAAAATATACCTGAACACAAAAAATGTTTTGACAGACAGCTAGCTTTGGGGAGAGATGGCAAAAAATGGGGAAACTACTTTAATCCTAAGAAGAATTTTGACTTTAAAAAGTGCTATGTGCAAAGACATGAAAAAAGAATGAGCATAATCATAAAAAGATAATACACAACGACAATCACATTTAATTCTGAAACATATGCATGGAAACAAAAAGCATTTATAAAACACTGAATTTGACTACATTTCTTTGTAAAAGCCTGCTCTCCAACAAGTATTGTGGAGTCAAACGTCAATTTTCCAGTGATTCTACACTGAAAGCACTGGAACAATTGAATATATCTGTAAATATTAATGTTCTACAGTATAACAAAAAATTGTAGCGATCACAACACTAAACATTACAAAAATACAATTAAATCCTCTGGCAATGAAAAGTAATTTACTGAATTGCCAAAACTTCAAAAAGTAACAAAATGAACTACCAATTATCATTATTTTTTATAACATGCTTTTCCAATTAACATTTGATTTCTGCCTTTTTACATGAGTGGCCTCAAGGCAGACTACAAAACAAGTTTTAGCTTGTTACAGTACACTCTACATGAGTGGGGGTGGGTGGGGTCGGGGGAATGTTCCTGGATCCCCCCATCCATCAAACCCAGAGTCCTTCATCAGCCCCATCCTGTGTCAACTCGCCTTCCCCTCCGCTCCCGCATCATGGGTCTTTTCTCCCTTTCCCTCCATTCAATAACCAATCCCCTTTCATGCTCTCTCTCCCGCCACCCTTTCTCCTTCAAATTCCCCCCTTGCCAGGGTACTTTCTCCCTCATTCCCTAAGTCCCTCGCCCTTGCTTCCCCTCCCAGAAACAAAAAGTTTGTTTTGCGGATATTTCTGGCTTGATGTGACTGTGATCACAGATGACTGAATATTTTTACATTAGGGAGAAATTGTGCACAAATTTGAAACAGTAAATTAGGTTCTGAAATGTTAATAAGAGGAGATCGTAAATTATTATAAATTCCACTGTGTTATGTAACTAGTTTAAAGCCCATTGCAGGCAAGTCAGTAGATTGCTCTCTGCACTGATGACTGATACAATCCCCTCAGTTATGTGTAGTAAAAGGAAGTTTTTCGAACATTAATAGTGTTTTACATTTCACCTTTTTCAGGCCGATATAGTAAAGTGCGCTCCACCGGAGCACACTTATCCCGCGTTTGGACACGCTAGCTTTACCCCTTATTCAGTAAGGGTTAATAGCATGTCGACAACGCGCGTCCAACCCCCCCCCCCCCCCCCGAAACTAAAAGCGCCAGCAATATGCAAATGCATGTTGATGGCTCTATTAGTTATTCCCGCGCGATTCACTAAGTAAAATCAGAAATTAGCGCCTACCCAACTTAATATCATGGCGATATTAAGTCGGAGGTCCCAAGAGTTAAAAATAATTAAAAAAAATAAAATAAAATTTAAAATCGGCCCGCAGCTTGAAAAATCGGATGCTCAATTTTGCCGGTGTCCGGTTTCCAAACCTGTGGCTGTCAGCAGGTTTGAGAACTGATACCGGCAAAATTGAGCGTCGGCTGTCAAACTCGCTGACAGCCGCCGCGCTCCTGTCAAAAAAGAGGCACCAGGGACGCGCTAGTGTCCCTGGCGCCTCTTTTTACCGCGGGCCCTAATTTGAATAATTTTATTTACTGAATCGCACGCACAGGAGAGTGGCCTGTGCGCTCTCCCGTGATTTTTACTGTATCGGCCTGTTTGTGCCTTTATATATTTGTACATATGAGGTGCTGTGCCATCGCTTGCTGTTGGTAGAATATAGTTATACTAGGCTACAATCTATTCAGAAAGGAAGGAAGGGAGGGAGGAGACGTGTTTAATCAGTCGCTAGCAATCAAGTTATGGCTTTTTAAAAAAATATGGTACACGGTCATTCCTTGCGAGCCTGGTGTCTTTATACTGGCTTTCCCCCAGATGTTATGAAGGAAAGCAAAAACTGATTGGGCATTTCTTTAACTGTGATTCACTGTTGTATAGTTGCCTATTGGAATGCCAGATTATGGAATGTTAGTTACTATGGAAAAGCTCATAGCAGAATGAAATGACAGCAAAGATTCCACAAGACCTGGTCTCCATTTTCTGGCCTCCTTGGGCTAACAAGTTGCTGAGGATTATGTTTTTATCCCCTTATTTTCTTCTTTTGTTTTATTAGTGTTTCTGTTACATATGTCTTCAACGTTCTCTTTATTCCTAGGAATTAGACCCCCTTGCATAAAAATCTGAAGTCTTAAGTAACAGAGAAATAAGCTACTTTTTGTAGTTTAAGGTTGTTGGCTTATACAGTGTTGGGCTCATGATACACCACTGATACATCTGTACTAGACTGTACTAGTAATTTTGTACTGAATGACTTCAGCATAAAATGGTTTAAAAAAAAATTAAGTATCCCAAGATCTCAATGTGCAATATTCATAAATAATACATTTCCACTCCCATGTTAACAGTACATTCATATGAGTACTAAATTTATTTTTAACTCTTGTTTTAGACACCGGTGTTTATATGGATGGCACCACTAGCAGCCCTTCTTATTCTTTCACAGACATTGTATTTTACTGGACTCTGGTTCATGCTACCAACAAAATATAAAGAAAAAGGAAGGAAGGGAAATGAGAATTTACACTATCAATGTTTGAGTAAGTATCTGATGCTATCATTTTAAAATAGTTCTTATGCTAAAAAGTGGTATTAATAGAAGTTGATGTATTTTCAATATATCATGCAATGGGAGCTACTATAAAATATAAAACAGTGATGTCACCATTTACCTGAATCTGCGGTAGACAACTTTCAGGTGCCTCATGCGGCCAGTACCAGTAGTGTTGCGTCTTTTGGCCTTTGCGCTCCAGTTATCTAGAATACAATTTGCAAAATTAGACCTAAACTATACTGGCCCATGTAAAGCTTGTCCAGTTTATTATCTTGGATGAATAAAAAAGTACATTCGATATGTCAGGCACATTGTAGTACACTGAAAAAAATGTCTTCACAATTGTGTTATTGCTTGCAAACTTGAAATGTGAGAAAATAGTTTTTTGTCTTTTCACATTTTCTCCTTCAGCAGTTTCTGCTGTTCCTCCCATCCCACATGATTCAAAGGACACTTGGGGGCACCTCCTTCAAGACATATCCTTCGTGCTGTTCACTGACCGACACGGGTTAACGACAGCACCAGCAGCTGTCTTCCCTCTCTCCCCACCCCAATGTACCATCTCCAAGGCATATCCAGGTTCCTGAACAGCCTCAACAGATGTAGAATCCAAAATTTGGATACTCTGTGCCTTATTTATTTACAAATATTTATATACCATCCTTCTTCGGGAGATCAGGGCAGTTTACATAGTTAAAAACATACGTAATATATAACATCTAAGCAGCAATACACAAAACAAGGAATAAAGTACAAATGCATGCACAAAAGTTTTAACACTTCCCAAGTATATCAGAATTCTGATCCCCCTTTCACCAATTATTATTTACTAAAGTACAAGCCTCTAAGGACATGTAGGACAGGTAATGGAAGAGAGAAACCCAAAGAAGACAGACTTAACTACCAGGCTTACAATAAAGCTAAATGAAGAACAAATATTTTCCAGCAGAGTGCAAACCAGGTTGCATCCAAAACCAAAAATCTTAAAACACAAAAAAATATTTAATATGAATGCAAAACCATACCGGCCAGAATATGTTGCTAAACTAGAAGTCAATAGCTGAACACTAGTTTTTAAAAACATACAATCCTGTCCACTGAAAAATAATAATGAACAAGTTGATTCTCAAGTTCTGCAACAGAGGTACTTGCCTTTCCCCAACAGCAAAGCATGCAACTCTGCACCTGATCTGAGCCTAAGGTAAAACACATAACCATGTGATGTCATACATCCCAAAAACATTAAAGCTAAATATTCAACATATATAACAGGGTATGTACTACCCCTTCACAGTATTTTAATAGCTATTAAAGTTTTCTCATAACTTACACTTTCTCTTGCGCTTGGCAGGGTATCCACATTTGCCACATGTAGACTTCTGGAGATGATAAGCCTTGGATCCACAGCGACGGCACAGTGTGTGCGTCTTGTTGCGGCGTTTACCGAATGACGAGGTTCCCTTCGTCTGAGAAATATGAAACACACAATATATATGTTCTTCTTCAAAGCCGATCAATTACAATAATATAGCTTTGCACGCTTTCAGGCTCGAACTTTGCCAGTAAATAGTTCAAATCACTCGTAACCGTAAAATGCTGGTCCCTACTAGGGCCTGGGAAAAATATGGGAATGTTATCGCACCGGGCCCTGCCTGGGTGCAGCAACTTTCTTACTCTAGAGGAAAGGGACACAACAGGGCGCGGGGAGATCACCGGCTCGGGCTGCAGATACAGGCCGATTTGTGCATCTCATCCCAGGTCTTTGCCGGGTTCATGGATCCACTGACGGACGGCCGAGCTTCTGCGCCCGTAGAGGCAGCCACAGTTTCCGGGATCGGCGGGGCGTATGGAAGTTGAAAACCGACGATGTTATTGGATTCAATCCAGACCCCCATGGCAAACTCACCATCTTTCTCCAACAGCCGACACGACAGAGACCGGAACACAGCAAGTACTTCCGCTAATCTCATCCGAGCATTTCCGGGACTCACAAGAAACGTCCGTGCAGAAACGAGCGGCCTGCTTAAAGTTCCGAGCTCTAGCACTGTGCGGCGAGGCGCTGAGATCGGAAGGTGGGGAAAAAGCAGATACTGGTTTTAGATGGTTTGTTGAGCGGCTGTGTGAGAATAATGTTCCAAAGGTAGACCAGTATTGCCGGAATATGAAGTCACAGCGGCCATGTTAGTTATGGGTCTGAGGCAAGAATTCCACGTTCTCACTTCCGGCAGCGGAAGCGCCTCTGATTTTGGTTTCTCCCATTGGAAAATGGATAGAATGAAATAATTTGTATCCCGTAATTCGTTTCTTTCACACTCAAAGCCGTGACAGAGTGCTGAACATAGGGGGTACCGAAGCAATAAAGTTCAATAAACCGAGGTGCATTTTTCAGTGCAAAATTAATCCTGGTATTTCAGATGGTTTTTTTTAAATTTATGATAAAAGATGCGCTGTTTCATGCAAATACTATGTTAACAGGTCTGGCATGATCCACAGTGCACCTGTAGGGCAGCTGCTGAGCTGGTCCATGGGTCAAAGCAATGTTGAGCCTGTCGTATTCCACCCTCCCCTTCGTCAGTAGTGGTGCTTAATTCAGTGTCAACTTTCTGTGCTGAGAGGAACCAGTCTCCTGGTATGAAGCACATTATCTATGGGGATCTCTTGGCTTATACCATTAGACTAGACTCACACAGTACAGGAAGTTGATATGAAGCAGTCATTTATTTCATCTAGGAACTTTACCTTTCTAGCATGATTTGATGTTATATTTACCCAATCAATATTGGGATAATTGAAATCTATTATTACTACACTGAAAAATTGGTTAACTTTCCTGATTTGTCTTTGTATTTCATCATCTGTCTCATCATTTTGGCCAGGTGGATGGTAGATACTCCTAAGAACATAAGAACATGCCATACTGGGTCAGACAAGGATCCATCAAGCCCAGCATCCTGTTTCCAACAGTGGCCAATCCAGGCCATAAGAACCTGGCAAGTGCCCAAAAACTAAGTCTATTCCATGTTACCGTTGCTAGTAATAGCAGTGGTTATTTTCTAAGTCAACTCAATTAATACCCTGTTTCCCCAAAAATAAGACAGTGTCTTATATTAATTTTTGCTACCAAAGATGCACTAGGCCTTATTTTCAGGGGATGTCTAATACCGTTGAGCTGCTGGCTGCCCCTGCGTCAGCCATGCCTCACCAGTGTGCTGTCAGAGAGAGGTAGGAGTGTGCAGCATTCATGGTAGTCAGCTTGGGCTGACTCTGCTGCTTTTGAACCTCTGCACACTGCTTGGAAGGGGTCCCCTGACTGGTACTGCCACCATCCCCAGATGTCAGTAATCTTGATGCCACTGTCACTGCTGCCACATGGCTATTGGGGAGGCGCCAATTGCTGCTATTGACACTGAAGCCCATTCTGCTGCCTCCTCTGTGCAGGCCCCGTGGGCTTCCACTTTCTCCATGCTGATCTCGTACATTGTGAGATCCGCATAGAGAAAGTGCTATTCTTGCACATTCCCAAAGATTACATGTGCCAATCACTAAAAAGTATTTTTTTTTTTTTTTTTACCTTTGCTGGCTGATGTTAGTTTTCTAATCGTTGGTCACAGGCTTTTGTTTTTTCCACCTTCCCTTTCTTATTTTTTTGCCAATTCCTTTTATATTGTCCTTTTTTCTTCCATATTTCTTTTCTCTCCGTCTTCTTCCCTCAAACACAGTCAGGTTCTCATTCTCACATGCATTTCTCTCTCTCACACACACACAGGCTCTCACTGTCACATGCTGTCTCTCATACAATCATTCATACACACAGTCTCTCACTGGCACATGCTGTCTGACGCTCACACACACAGGCTCTCTCTCACTCCCATATGCTGTCTTGCTCAAGCATAGGCTCTCACCGTCACACGCTGTCTCTCTCACACACACAGAGGCTCTCACATGCTGCCTCTGCAAACATTCAGATCCTCACTCCCACACACAATCTCTCAACTCATCTCATACACGCACGCACACACCCTCTACAGACCCTCAGCCTCTCTCTCACCTCTGGGCCTCCTCTTCGTGGGTCGCCACAGGATGGGCTCTGCAGCGGCCCTGAACTTCTCGGGCCTCTTTCTCGGCCCTGCTACCGGGTCTCCTCCTCTTCTTGGGCCGCTGCAACCTGGGATTCGCAGCAGCCCGCGGCGGCTCCTCTTCTGCACGCGCTGATGCTCTTTCTCCTTTCTGCCCATGCGGCTCCGGCAACGTTTACTTCCGGGCCGCACAGGCAGGAAGGAGGAAGAGCATCAACGCGTTTGAACGCAATCTTTTTCTTCGGGCAAGGAGGCTCAGCGGCCGCATGAGCCTCCTTGTGCCCGGGGGCATTGGCTCCCCTCGGGATACCACTGCTCGCGTCTGCCCCTAATACTTTGGAAACTTTATTTAAAAAAAAAAAAATTTAAAAAAAATGACGTCACAGGATTGACCGGCCCACCGGGGGAAGCCCGATCCCCCGATAGGTCAATCCGCCCCTGTTTACAAGGGATGCCTTACTTTCGGGGGAGGTCTTATATTTAAGAATTCGGCAAAATCTCTACTAGGTCTTATTTTTGGGGGATGTCTCATTTTCGGGGAAACACGGTAGCAGGTAATGGACTTCTCCTCCAAGAACTTATCCAATTCTTTTTTAAACACAGCTATACTAACTGCAATAACCACATCCTCTGGCAACAAATTCCAGAGTTTAATTGTGCGTTGAGTGAAAAAGAACTTTCTCCGATTAGTTTTAAATGTGCCACATGCTAACTTCATGGAATGCCCCCTAGTCTTTCTATTATCCGAAAGAGTAAATAACCGATTCACATCTACCCGTTCTAGACCTCTCATGATTTTAAACTCCTCTATCATATCCCCCCTCAGCCGTCTCTTCTCCAAGCTGAAAAGTCCTAACTTCTTTAGTCTTTCCTCATAGGGGAGCTGTTCCATTCCCCTTATCATTTTGGTAGCCCTTCTCTCTACCTTCTCCATCGAAATTATATATTTTTTGAGATGCGGCGTCCAGAATTGAACACAGTATTCAAGGTGCGGTCTCACCATGGAGCGATTTAGAGGCATTATGACATTTTCCGTTTTATTCACCATTCCCTTTCTAATAATTCCCAGCATTCTGTTTGCTTTTTTGACTGCTGCAGCACACTGAACTGATGATTTCAATGTGTTACCCACTATGACGCCTAGATCTCTTTCTTGGGTTGTAGCACCTAATATGGAACCTAACTATAGCATAGTTATTTTTCTCTTTCCCTGTACGTACTAGGATCAGTCCAGACCGTGGGTTATGTCCCCCGTCCAGCAGATGGAGTCAGAGCAAACTTCCAGGGGTGCTGACATATAAGCCTGTGCACCCCCTAGGAATCCTCAGTATCTCTCTGACTCCAGCAGATGTGAGTGGGGGAACCTTTGCTTCCCCAGTGTGTGGCTTTTGCTACATTCCTTACTCTCTCCTATTTCTTCTTTGACTGGATCAAGCGGACCTGGGCTGCTAAATTTATTAAATAGAAAAAAAAAAAAAGGGAAATTTTTTCCTATCACTTCAGGGAGCCTGGAGCCCTGCCCGGGCCTCCCTGTCCTAGTCAGCTTGCCAGCGGGACTGGGTATGTTTTCTTTCCTACCTATTTCTCTCTCTTCTCCTCCCTTCCGGCGGTGAGTTTGTGTGACATTTTTCTTTTTTACAGGATCGCCGTCGGACGGCTTAGGTGGATGCTGGTGGGGCCAGCCTCTCCCCTCCGGCGCGCCGCGATTTGCACTCCCTCCCCCTCGGCCCCGCGACGTTTCATTCCCCGGGGCCGCGGCAGCAGGGAAGTCTCATTCCCCTGCTGCTCCTACGGGGAGGGTGCCGGGTTGAGCCTGGGCGGACGAGCTCGCTCCTCCCGCGGCGCGCAGTGCTCAGCTCCGGCCTAGGGGCGGTTGCTGAGGGGAATCTTCGTTCCGGCCGCGCGCCATGCAGCGCTCTAAGGCGTCTCCCGGCCCCGACCCGGGGCAGGGCGGATCGCGAGACGGGTCCTCCGGGGCTGGCCTCCCCGGGGGAGAGACCGGATCAGCTTCCCCGACTCTTTCGCCGGCAAGCTCCGATCGCCGCGGCTCCAGGGGAAAGGCCCCGCCCCCTTCTTTGGCGGGAGCGGCGGCCATCTTAGAGCTGGAGAGCGCGGCTGATTCGGAGGCGGAGGAGTCCCCACATGGTTTTTCGCCGCGTTTCAGGCCGATACCAGCGCCATCGTCCCCCTCCATCGCTGCGGGCCCCTCCACGGACCTCTCGCTCGCAGTCCCTCCACCGGCAGGGGGGTTTACGGCGGACTTTGTCCTCTTGATGCACCAGGCGTACCTCCAAAGCCTGCAGCCGGCGGGGGGATCCCCAGGGGGTGCTCCAGCGAACCCCACGCCCGCGAAGATTCCCCGACTTATGGGGGGGGGGGCCAATCCAGCGCCATCTGGGGGTGGCCATAAGACGCTCCTGGCTCTCCCACCCAGTGGAGTGGATCCACCGCAGGACCCTGGGAACGATCCGGCCTCCACGGCTGACGATGACTCGCTCCTGGCAGCGCACCTGGAGTGTGACGACCCACGGGTGCTCCGGATCTTCCGTAAGGAGGAGCTGTCGGACCTCATCCCACACGTCCTCCAGGAATTGGATCTCGATCCGCCCGTCGAACCGCCGGGGCCTCCAGCCCCCTCCGTAGCCTCCGCTAGCTCAAAAGGGGACCCGGTCCTGGCGGGCTTACGTCCTCTGGCGCGAACGTTCCCGATTCATGAGTCGTTCCTCCATCTTTTAGTGCGGGAGTGGGACACGCCGGAGGCCTCCCTCAGAGTGGGCAGAGCGATGGACAAACTCTACCCTCTTCCCGGCGACTTCTTGGATCTGCTTAAAGTACCCAAGGTCGACTCGGCAGTCTCTGCCGTCACGAAGAGGACCACAATTCCCGTGACAGGGGGAACGGCCCTCCGGGATGTACAGGACAGAAAGCTGGAAGTCTGCCTCAAAAAGATTTTCGAGGTCTCGGCGCTGGGGGTCCGTGCTGCCATCTGTGGCTCCCTTACCCAGCGAGCCGGGCTTCGGTGGGTGCAGCAGCTCCTGACTTCACAGCAACTACCACCGGAAGAAGCGGCGCAAGCGGACCGGCTGGAGGCCGTCATTGCCTACGGGGCTGATGCCCTCCACGATTTACTGCGAGTCCTGGCAAGGACCATGGTTTCGGCTGTTTCCGCCAGGCGCCTGCTGTGGCTTCGTAATTGGGCGGCGGACGCTTCGTCCAAATCCAGCCTAGGGTCTCTACCTTTCAAGGGTAGGTTCCTCTTCGGTGAGGATCTTGACCAGATCATCAAATCCCTGGGGGAAAATTCCGTACACAGGTTGCCCGAGGACCGCCAGCGGTCGTATCGTCCGTCTACTTCCTTCTCCAGGAATCGGTCCCGCTCTCAACGGCGATTTCGGGGTTCCAGGTCTCAGGGGCCGAGAAATCCCTCGAACAGGGCTCAGTCATGGACTCGGTCCTTTCGGGGCCGCAGACCACCCAGGGACTCCTCGGCTCCGGGCCCCTCCGGCAAGTCTACCCAATGATGTCAGGCCGGCTCACTCCCCCCTCCCGAGGATCGGAGGACGACTAGCCTGGTTTTACGAGGAGTGGGCCAACATCACCACGGACCAATGGGTCCTAGACATTCTAAGGCAAGGCTACGCTTTGGATTTGCGGTATCCCCCCAAAGAAAGATTCGTCTTCTCACCCTGCGGGGCGAGTCACAAGCGTGTGGGAGTACAAAGCACACTGCACCGTCTCCTAGCCCTGGGGGCCATCTCACCCGTCCCCTCCGGAGAAGTGGGCTCGGGTCATTATTCCATTTACTTCGTGGTGCCCAAGAAAGATGGATCCTTTCGTCCCATCTTAGACCTCAAGGAAGTCAACAAGGCCCTCCGGATACCCCGGTTCCGTATGGAAACTCTTCGGTCAGTCATCGCGGCGGTTCATCAGGGGGAGTTTCTGGCCTCCCTGGATCTGACCGAGGCTTACTTACACATTCCGATCCACCCGGTCCATCACCGGCTCCTCCGCTTCAAGATACTGGATCAACACTTCCAGTTCCAGGCCCTCCCTTTCGGGTTGGCAACGGCGCCCAGGACGTTCACCAAGATAATGGTGGTTGTGGCGGCCGCGCTCCGAAGGGAGGGGATTTTAGTACATCCATACCTGGACGACTGGCTCATCCGAGCGAAGACCTTCTCTCAGGGGCAGCAAGCAGTCGACAGGGTGGTCGGCTTTCTTCAGTCTCTCGGCTGGGTAGTCAACTTCGGCAAGAGCAGTCTCCTTCCGTCGCAGCAGTTGGACTTCCTGGGCGCGCGCTTCGACACCGCTCAAGGCAAGGTCTTCTTGTGGCCGGACAAGGCCCAGATGCTCAGAGAGCAAATTTGCAACTTTGCCGCTCTCCCAGTTCCAACAGCGAGGGATTATCTGCAGATCCTGGGATCGATGGCTTTCGCCATCAACCTAGTGCCGTGGGCCTTTGCACACCTGAGGCCCCTACAGATGGCGCTACTCTCGCGGTGGAAACCGGTCTCGCAAGACTATCAGGCGATACTACCCCTTCCGCCGGCGGCCAGACTCAGCCTTCGTTGGTGGCTGGACCCCAGGAACTTGGCACAGGGGTGCCCCCTGGAGTCGCCGGAGTGGATCGTGGTCACTACCGATGCCAGTTTGACCGGCTGGGGGGCCGTGTGTCTCCGAAGCTCGGCCCAGGGACAGTGGACACAGGAACAGAAGGCCTGGTCGATCAACCGCCTGGAGACCAGGGCAGTCCGGTTGGCTCTCATTCAATTCCTGCCCCTCATCCGACAGCGGGCGGTCCGCGTTCTCTCGGACAATGCGACCACGGTAGCCTACATCAACCGTCAGGGAGGCACCAAGAGCCCGGGTGTGGCCGTCGAAGCGGCCCGTCTCATGGCCTGGGCGGAGCAGTTCCTCGACCGCCTAGCGGCCTCCCACATCGCAGGTGTGGACAATATTCAGGCGGACTACCTGAGTCGGCAGACGCTGGACCCAGGGGAATGGGCTCTCTCCGACGAGGCCATGTCGCTCATCACTCGGCGCTGGGGAACGCCCGCCATGGATCTCATGGCGACGGCTTGCAATACAAAGGCCCCGCGGTTCTACAGTCGCAGAAGGGACCACGGGGCGGAAGGAGTGGACGCCCTGGTTCTACCTTGGCCCCCTCGTCTTCGGCTGTACGTCTTTCCTCCGTGGCCTCTGGTGGGCAAGGTGGTGCGGAAGATAGAGGATCATCCAGGGCAGGTCATCCTGGTGGCGCCAGAGTGGCCGCGGCGTCCGTGGTTTGCGGATCTACTCAACTTGGTAGTGGACGGACCTCTACGATTGTCACATCTCCCGCGGCTGCTCCATCAGGGTCCGGTATTTTCGGACCAGGCGGAACACTTTTGTCTCGCGGCTTGGCTTTTGAGAGGCAGAGTCTCCTGCGCAAAGGATACACAGTAACCGTGGTAGACACGCTGCTCAAGGCACGTAAGACCTCCACTTCAGTCGCCTATGTACGGGTCTGGAAGGTGTTTGAGATCTGGTGTGCCGGGCACGGAGCATCCGCGACCACACCTTCGCTCCGTCAGGTCCTAGCCTTTCTCCAGGAGGGCTTGGAGAAGGGCCTCTCCTACAACTCCCTGCGTGTGCAAGTCTCGGCTCTAGCCTCTCTGGCTCGTACCACGGGGCAACCTGACCTTTCGTCTCATCCGGACGTCTCGCGCTTCCTCAAGGGAGTCAAACACCTGCGGCCGCCGGTGCGGCATCCCTATCCCTCCTGGAATCTCAACCTGGTTCTCCGCCTCCTTGGACAGGCTCCCTACGAACCACTGCGGCAGGCCTCCCTCAAAGATGTCACACTTAAGACGGTGTTCCTGGTCGCCATAGCCTCGGCGAGACGCATCTCCGAGCTTCAGGCGCTCTCGTGCCGGGAACCGTTTCTACGCTTCACGGATTCGGGAGTTTCTATTCGTACGGTGCCTTCGTTCCTACCTAAAGTGGTGTCGTCCTTCCACTTGAACCAGTGGGTGGAGTTGCCGGCCTTCCCGTCGGATGCGCCTCAGGTCCTCCGGCGCCTCGATGTGAAGCGCTCTCTGCTGCACTACTTGGAAGTGACCAATGAGTTCCGGGCTTCCGACCATCTCTTTGTGCTTTGGTCCGGCAATAAGAAAGGACGGCAAGCGTCTAAGACGACTATCGCACGTTGGCTCAAGGATGCGGTTTCCTCTGCCTACATCGGTGCCGGGAAGGCGCCCCCGGAGGGAGTCCGGGCTCATTCGTTGCGTGCCCTGGCCACGTCCCGGGCAGAGTCTCAACATGTTCCCATTCAGGAAATCTGTCGCGCGGCGACATGGAAGTCGCTGCATACCTTCTCGAAGCATTACCGGTTGCAACTACCGGTAGGTGATTCGGGTTCCTTTGGAGACAGGGTTCTTCGAGCAGGGTCTTCAGGGACCCACCCGGTTTAGGGAAGCTTTGGTACATCCCACGGTCTGGACTGATCCTAGTACGTACAGGGAAAAGAAAATTATTCCTTACCTGCTAATTTTCGTTCCTGTAGTACTTAGGATCAGTCCAGACGCCCGCCCGGGGTTGCTAAGTGCTGGTCAGACGCCTGCTCGTATACGTTTTTTACCCTCTGTCTCTCACATTTCTACATCCTGATGTTTGTGTTGTTACTTAGTTCTTTCACAGTTCGCATTGCAAGTTGCATTGGTTATTTGTGTTCTGTGGTTACAATTTGTTTGGCGCTTGATCCTTCCTACTTTCCTGTCCAGTATTTCTGGCTCTGGGCTTTGATATTCTCGATACTGAGGATTCCTAGGGGGTGCACAGGCTTATATGTCAGCACCCCTGGAAGTTTGCTCTGACTCCATCTGCTGGACGGGGGACATAACCCACGGTCTGGACTGATCCTAAGTACTACAGGAACGAAAATTAGCAGGTAAGGAATAATTTTCTTATATGCATCACTTTGCACTTATCCACATTAAATTTCATCTGCCATTTTGATGTCCAATTTTCCAGTCTCACAAGGTCTGCCTGCAATTTATCACAATCTGCTTGTGATTTAACTATGCTGAACAATTTTGTATCATCTGCAAATTTGATTATCTCACTCGTTGTATTTCTTTCCAGATCATTTATAAATATATTGAAAAGTAAGGGTCCCAATACAGATCCCTGAGGCACTCCACTGCCCACTCCCTTCCACTGAGAAAATTGTCCATTTAATCCTACTCTGTTTCCTGTCTGTTAGCCAGTTTGTAATCCACGAAAGGACATCACCACCTATCCCATGACTTTTTACTTTTCCTAGAAGCCTCTCATGAGGAACTTTGTCAAACGCCTTCTGAAAATCCAAGTACACTACGTCTACCGGTTCACCTTTATCCACATGTTTATTAACTCCTTCAAAAAAGTGAAGCAGCTTTGTGAGGCAAGACTTGCCTTGGGTGAAGCCATGCTGACTTTGTTCCATTAAACCATGTCTTTGTATATGTTTGTTTGTTTGTTTATTTATTTATTTAGAGTCTTCTATACCGATCTTAGAGAAGACATCATATTGGTTTACATTGAACTGAAGAGCGGAAAATTACAAAAAACAGGGGCGAGGGGATACAATCGAACCAATAGGAAAGAGAGGAAGGCGCAGGTACAAAATAACTGACGAACTTGAGAAACTTTGAGAACAGGTGCAAGGCAATTCAAACATTATGACATTATAATGTACAGGGGGAGTGACTGAGGAGGGGCTGTTAAGGGTTTTGGGGGAAGGCTTGTTTAAAGAGCCAAGTCTTTAGTTGGGATCTGAATTTTATAATGCATGGTTCTAGCCTAAGGTAGGTAGGAAGTGAGTTCCAATGCATGGGGCCAGCAATGTTGAGCGCCCGATCCCTCGTAGATGTAAAGTGTGCTTTCTTTAAAGAGGGCACATGGAGGGTCCCTATGTTAGAGGTCCTGGTGGGTCAATTAGGGCATGTAAGGCAGAGGGGCTCGTCGACCCAATTGGAGTTGTGTGTATATATGGCTTTGTGAATAATGGTAAATGTTTTATAGAGGATATGAGATGGGATGGGGAGCCAGTGCAGGTCCTTGAGGATTGGGGAAATGTGATCATATTTATGTGCGTTGGAGATAGTTCTGGCTACTGCATTCTGCAGCATTTGGAGGAGTTTTATGGAGGAGTAGGGTAAGCCTAGGAAGAGGGAGTTGCAGTAATCCATTTTGGATGCTAGTGTGGCCTGGATGACGGTGCAGAACTCACTGGCATGAAGTAGAGGTTTCAGTTTTTTCATGACATTTAGTTTGTAGAATCCCTCTTTAAGGAAGGCATTAATGTATTTTTTGAGGTTCAATTGCTGGTCAACCTGAACCCCAAGGTTTCTAGCGTATATGTTCTGTGATTTTGATGTTTAGAACACTTTCCACTATTTTTCCTGGCACTGAAGTCAGGCTAACCGATCTGTAGTTTCCCGGATCGCCCCTGGAGCCCTTTTTAAATATTGGGGTTACATTAGCTATCCTCCAGTCTTCAGGTACAATGGATGATTTTAATGATAGGTTACAAATTTTTAGTAATAGGTCTGAAATTTCATTTTTTAGTTCCTTCAGAACTCTGGGGTGTATACCATCCGGTCCAGGTGATTTACTACTCTTCAGTTTGTCAATCAGGTCTACAACATCTTCTAGGTTCACCATGATTTGGTTCAGTCCATCTGAATTATTACCCATAAAAACCTTCTCCGGTACGAGTACCTCCCTAACATCCTCTTCAGTAAACACCGAAGCAAAGAAATCATTTAATCTTTCCGCGATGGCCTTATCTTCTCTAAGTGCCCCTTTAACTCCTCGATCATCTAATGGTCCAACTGACTCCCTCACAGGCTTTCTGCTTCAGATATATTTTAAAAAGTTTTTACTGTGAGTTTTTGCCTCTACTGCCAACTTCTTTTCAAATTCTGTCTTAGCCTGTCTTATCAATGTCTTACATTTAACTTGCCAACGTTTATGCATTATCCTATTTTCTTCTGTTGGATCCTTCTTCCAATATTTGAATGAAGATCTTTTGGCTAAAATAGCTTCTTTCACCTCCCCTTTTAACCATGCTGGTAATCATTTTGCCTTCTTTCCACCTTTCTTAATGTGTGGAATACATCTGGACTGTGCTTCTAGGATGGTATTTTTTAACAATGACCACGCCTCTTGCACACTTTTTTTACTTTTGTAGCTGCTCCTTTCAGTTTTTTTCTAACTATTTTTCTCATTTTATCAAAGTTTCCCTTTTGAAACTTTAGCACGAGAGCCGTGGATTTGCTTACTGTCCACCTTCCAGTCATTAATTCAAATTTGATCATATTATGATCACTATTGCCAAGCGGCCCCACCACCGTTACCTCTCTCACCAAATCCTGTGCTCCGGGGGAGGAGTCAAGATGGCGACACGCTAGAAGCGGTAGCTCGGAGTCCCCGATAGTTTCTTCGTTGAAAAATGTGTTCAACTTAAAATAAATGCCTCCTAAAAGAAAAGGACGTATGAGGGTATTTCCCTCTATACCTCCCACACTTCCCGGGCAACGGATGATCCCTGAACTTCCTGCGATTTACCCTGGAGGGGCGGTTAAATTCCTCGCTGATGCATCGTTGGGAGCATCGCAGGCGCCTGGGGAAACAACTTTAAGCCCTCCTGACCTGAGGAAACCGACCGCTCCAGGTTTAACTTCACCAGCGACCGCGGTGTTGGACACAGAACTGGAGAGTCCAGTGAACAAACCGGAGGGAGTGGAAGTGGTGCGAAGAGGTTTGGAGACATCTGAGGAGCGGGGAAGGTCAGAAACGCTGAACACTGCGTCATCTAATCTGCCAGGCCTCGGTGGAGGCGGTGAGTTACCCCGAGTGGAGTTTGGGGTGCTCGCGGCAGAGGAAGCCCTTTTGGGAGCGCAGGGTAGTTCCGCGGTTATAGACCTTACAAAACCGGGCTCAGTGACTCTGCAATCTCTATGGGAGTTGGTAGCCTCCTGTGGCCCTCGTTTTCAAGGGCTGACGAGGCAGTTAAATTCGATGTCTGAGAAGTTGGATAAAGTATCCCAGGAACACGATGTTAAGATTTGTGAGAATACAAACAAGATTACAGAATTACAAACAGCAGTAAAATCGACGCAGAATGTTTGTCATGCTTTAATCCAGGATAAACAAGTGGTTAATAGAAGAGTGGAACTCATTGAAAATAGACTGAGGAGACTGAATTTAAGATTCTTGAATTTCCCAAAAATAATCGGGGAACAACCCCGAGTGACTTTGAGGAAATATATGATAGAAACACTGAGAATACCATCTGATCAGATTCCATCTATAAATAAGGTCTATTTCCTCCCATTTAATAGAAATAGGGAAGGTAATCAGCCACAATTTGATCTGAGTAATCTGACCGATATCTTGGAATCCTCCATAGAGAGAGCGACTTTACTGGTTTCTTTAATTACTGAAACTGATATTAGTTTGTTAATGAAATTCTATTTTCAACATATGAGTGAGAGTTTCATGGGTCAAAGGATCCAAATATTCCCAGACTTATCGAAGATAACACAGGAGAGGCCTTCCTTTCTTTGAGGCAGGAATTAAATACGATTGAGGCTAAGTTTCTTTTAAGATACCCCTGTAAAGGGGTTGTTACTTTAAACCAAGACGACTATATATTTTATGCCCCGGAACAGCTTAGGGTATTTATGGACTCTAGAAAGAGGGCTTTTGTAACCTCCTCTCCAAATGAGGAACCGGGTTAAAATTTAAAATCAGGCTGATGAAGAAGAGGATAATATTTGCTAGCATGTTAAGCTATTTCAATTGAAATATTTTTCTTTTAAATTGACTCCCAATATTTTCTGGTTTTCTCTCCCTTATTTTCCTGAAATAAGATTGAGGTCTAAATAATGGATGATGCTTTCGTCAATATATAAATGTTGGGAGAAAATATGTTTCAGAATTTCTGTGCAAAGTTTTTCTTTGTAAATTGTATAAAAAGCAATAAAGAATAAATTACAAATCCTGTGCTCCACTGAGAATTAGATCTAAAATTGCTCCCTCTCTTGTTGGTTCCTGAACCAATTGCTCCATAAAGCTATCATTTATTCCATCCAGGAACTTTATCTCTCTAGTGTGTCCTGATGATACATTTACCCAGTCAATATTGGGGTAATTGACGGGTCCTATTATTACCGCACTACCAATTTGCTTAGCTTCCCTAATTTCTCTTAGCATTTCACTGTCCGTCTCACCATCTTGACCAGGTGGATGGTAGTATACCCCTATCACTATAGTCTTCCCCGACACACAAGGGATTTCTACCCATAAAGATTCAATTGTGCATTTAGTCTCATGCAGGATGTTTATCTTGTTGGACTCTATGCCATCCTGGACATAAAGTGCCACACCGCCTCCCGGGTGCTCCTCTCTGTCTTTGCGATATAATTTATACCCCGGTATAGCACTGTCCCATTAGTTGTCCTCCTTCCACCATGTCTCTGAGATGGCAATTAAGTCTATGTCATCATTCACTGCTATACATTCTAATTCTCTCATCTTACTTCTTAGACTTCTGGCATTAGCATACAAACATTTCAAAGTTTGTTTTTTGTTTGTATTTTAATTCTGCTTTTTAATTGATAGGGATAAGTTAGAATCTTTTAGCTCAGTTGAGTTTTTAGTTACAGGCACTTGGACTACTTTTCTTATTATTGGAACCTCACTGTCAGGATGCCCTAATTCTAATGCATCATTAGTATCCTTTGAAGATACCTCTCTCCGAACCATGCGCTGCTGAGCGACTGTCGGCTTTCCCCTTTGTTCTAGTTTAAAAGCTGCTCTATCTCCTTTTTAGGAAAATATCTTTATTCATTTTTTACATAACCATGAAACAAAATCAGGCCATTATATTCAAAGCCAGGTTCAAATCCCTTCCCCATCCCCTTCCCAAAGGGCCCCCCCCTCCCCATATCCATTCCTCTCTGTGGTCCACAAGTAGAGAGCAAATTAAACCCTGCCTTAGGCGTAGATTAGTTGGTGGTATATAAGTCCAATATTGGTCCTGGTCAGCCGTCCTAAAAGTTCACAGACGTTTCCTCGTCAAGGGTTAGGAATGTTTCTTGGCTCCAAGGGTCTCGAAGGGGCCCAATACGAGGAGTAAGATAATTTGTAAGGGGTTTCCAGGATTGGGAGACAAGTACAGATCTCTTAGGCATAGCTGGTGTGAGAATAGTGTGCTCCATAGAGCACAAACAAACCATTTTTCTGAACCAATGGTCATAGCTGGGTTCCTCAGGGCTCACCCACTCTATCTCCTTTTTAAAGGATAGTGCCAGCAGTCTGGTTCCACCCTGGTTAAGGTGGAGCCCATCCCTCTTCCCCAAAAGGTTCCCCAGTTCCTAACAAAACTGAATTCCTCTTCCTTGCACCATCGTCTCATTCACGCTATACTCTTACCCAATACACATGGGATTTCTACCCATAAAACTTCTATTGTGCATGGGGATTGTAACTTTCATTCCTTATCCTCCCCATCTAAGTAGCCATCCTTTTCCCCTACCTGTTCTGAAACTTAAAAACCATGCGGAGTAACCTAGTTTTGTTTTTCTACTTACACCTCCTCTATATTTTATTTATATTCTGCTTTTCAGCACTTCAAAGCAGATTGTATTCAGGTATTGTAGTTATTTCTCTGTCTCCAGAGGGCTTACAATCTAACGGGGTCATTTATCAAATCGTGTTTTGGCGTTTTCGCATGCAAAAAATGCCTTAACAGATGCAATAAGCACTATAATGCATGGTGCGATGTAAATGTTTAAAAGGGGAGGGATTGGGGAGGAGTCAGGGGCGGGATTTCTGCAAAAATGGGCTGACTTCGCACAGCCATAACACATGATATTGCACAGTTTTAACGCCGAAAATAACTACATCTGGGGAGGAGGGGGGAGAGAGAGACATTCTGGGAGTGGCACCATAGTAAGCAGCTATTTATGCTACTATAGGAGGCCCACCTAGTAACACGAGGTGAGGTTTAGGTAGTAGTGTAGAGATTAGGGGCCACTTTTACATGCAGAGTGAGACGTACAAACTGAACAGTACACTCTTGTGAAGATTTGATGTCCTTCGGAGTGAGGAAACTTACACAAAGATGAGATTTGTACAATGTTCTCGCATCCTAGCTTGATGTTACCCAGGTAGAGAGTCCATAACAGGATTCAGGGTACCATCAAGCTAGGGTGAGATAACATAGTACAAAAATTTCATCTTTGTGAGACTTTCCAAATGACTTCAAATCTTCACCAAAAATTTCATCTTTGTGAGACTTTCCAAATGATTTCAAATCTTCACCAAGGTGTACTATGCTGTTCGTACATCTCACTCTACATGCAAAACTGGTCCCTAAATCCTAAACCACCAATGTTCATAAATACTCTTAACAATATCCGCCGATCGATTTGTGTACTGTAACACGTAAACATCTTGGGAAATGATCTTCTTATCTCGATATGTTAAGAGGGATTCTCTAGGAGAATACAATGCTCTTTTATAAGCAGATTTTATAATACCCAAGGGATATCCGCTATCAAAAAAGCGTTTCGCTAAGCCAGTGGTACCCAAACCTGTCCTGGAGGGCCACCAGCCAGTCGGGATTTTGAGATATCCACAATGAATATGCATGAGAGAAAATGTGCATGTTATGGAGGCAGTGCATGCACATTTTCTCTCTTGCATATTCATTGAGGATATCCCAAAAACCCGACTGGCTGGTGGCCCTCCAGGACTGGTTTGGAGACCACTGCGCTAAGCCATAAGAATTACCATCTGATTCTGTACAATTTGTTTCCATGGATGTCGTCTCACTCTACACAAATGTATCTCATGCAGTGGCGATAGATGTAGTACAAGAAACTCTGTCGACTTTAATTCATCGTGTTCCAAAGTCCTTCTTATTAAGATTAACGGAGTTAGTGTTAAAGCACAACTACTTTTTCTTCAATGGCAAATTTTTTCTTCAAATACATGGAATTGCGATGGGGTCTTCAGTTGCCCCTGCAGTAGCAAACTTGGTTATGAATCGTTTGGAAACACGATTAATTTATAAGTCTCCATTTTTTCAAGAAGTTTGTTTATGGATCCGGTATATTGATGATCTTCTTTTCTTTTGGAAATCAGATAAATTTCAACTTAAAAAATTTCTCAAATGGCTGAATGAGATTGATATCGATTTGAAATTTACATCTACGATTGCTGATCAACAATTACCTTTTTTGGATATATTGATAATTAAAAAAGGATTGACAATTGAGACAACTCTATATCGTAAAGAAATCAATAGAAACAATCTATTGAGGTATCATAGTTTTCATCCGAAGGCCTTTAAAAATGGCCTCCCAGTTGGTCAATTTTTCCAATATGGCGTCTTTGTTCTTCATTAAAGGATTTCAAATTTCAAGCTTATGGCTTAGCGAAACGCTTTTTTGATAGGGGATATCACTTGGGTATTATAAAATCTTCTTATAAAAGAACATTGTATTCTCCTAGAGAATCCCTCTTAACATATCGAGATAAGAAGATCATTTCCCAAGATGTTTACGTGTTACAGTACACAAATCGATTGGCGGATATTGTTAAGAGTATTTATTAACATTGGCACGTACTCCTATTACATTCTGCATTCCCAGAACCACCATTGATTTCTTTCCAGAGGGGATCAAACATTAAAAATCATCTCGTAAGAGCAGCGCTACCTCCTCCTTTTCCGATAGAAACTATTGTTCACATTCCATTTGTGGGAAATGTGATATGTGTCACACGACGATTACGGGTGAATCTTGGAGAGATCCATGTACTAATATCGAATACAAGAAAAGATTTGCAACTGACTGTAATTCCCATCATGTTGTATATGTAATACAATGCAACTGTCCCATGCTTTATGTTGGTCGAACGTCTAGACCAATCAGAGTCCATCTGAGGGAACATAGAAGCAGACTCAATACGAATAATGTTGAAGCACCAATGGTAAAACATTGCTTATCAGAGGGTCATAGATTCACAGATTTACAATGGACTATATTGGATATGGTTCCTATGAATATGAGAAGAGGAGATACTTGTTCCATTCTCAATCATAAAGAGCAAAAATGGATTTTTAAGCTCTCTTCAGAATCACCGCGGGGTATGAATGATGTCATTGATTGGTCTTCACTTATTTAAAGGGCCTTTTTTAGCCCTTTAAATAATTTCCCGGTCTCTCTCTGATTGATCCTTTCAAATGCATGGGTAGCTCTATAAATGTCAGCGTCAAGGAGGCGGGTCCCTCTTGTATGCCACACAGATTGTTGTATTCTCCAACTCTGTAAGTTTTCAACCTCTTGACTATGCATTGAAATATTCACGCTTTTTGAGTCTAAAATGTTTTTTCCAACTTTTCAGCATTTAAGCCCCTGAAGAAGAAAATCTTTGAAACACCAGCGGTGTCGGGCGTTACAGCAGAGCAGAGCCGTTGAGCCTTTGGACTCTAGCGTCTTTTGGGAAAAAGATGTTATTCATTTGAACATTCTACTTCAAGTTGGCGATAGTTGGAGTTTGTTGATACCTTAAAAGGTTTTATGAAAAAGTTAATAAAATATATTTTAAAAAATTGTTTTCTGCTTTAAAAGAGGAACGGCAGTGGAATATCCTGCTTTAAAAAGAAGTGGCAGTAAGCGGCAGTGTTTGTCAGGCAATTAAAAAAAGGTTACCCTATGATTAAATTCTTATGGGCAGTTACACTGATATCAGTGAACAAAAGTTAAAACACTTAAGCGGATGTGTACATTGGCCCGTTTATGAGGGTATATCTCATTCAATGAAGTGCGTTATATGTGACCTTTTCTGAGTTATTGATACTTTTTTGTCACATATTTTCCGGTTTTTTTGTTTAAACTGTTCATACGGCATATATTCCGCCTGCAAAGGATGCCTAAGCACATCGTCTCCGACAGAGGTGTTCAATTCATCGCCAAGTTCTGGAAGGTACTATGTCGTAAATTTGACATTGCATTAGACCTGATATCAGCTTATCACCCCCAATCAAATGGGCAAACAGAATGAATCGGATTCTCAAACAGTTCATTCGTGTCTATTTCAACACTAGGCAGAGTGATTGAGCAGAACTTTTACCCTGGGCTGAATTCGCCCTGAACTCGCATCCTGCTTCTGCCACTGGATCCACGCCATTCCAGATTGTATATGGTCGTCAACCATTACCACCACTTACAATACCTTTGACAGGTACATCACCAGCAGCTCAGGATACAGCTGAAGAGATTCATGAACTCTGGACTCAAACTAAGGACCTTCTGCACAAAGCAGGACAACGGGCCAAAAAGCAATATGACGCTCATCACAGAGCAGCACTTCAGTTTGAGCCAGGAGACAAGGTTTGGCTCAGTACCAAGTACCTTCACCTCAAACTGCCTTCTGTCAGATTTGCTCCATGCTACATTGGACCCTTTTCTGTCCTTCGCCGCCTAGGTCCCTTCACCTATAGCCTGAAGTTATCATCATCCATGAAAATACACAACGCTTTCCACGTTTCACTGCTGAAGCCTCTCATCCTCTCTGAATTTTCTCACAAGATGTTGCGGTCTCTACCGCTTCCCTCCGGTTTGGGCCCAAACCCGCCTACCTCCGCTTCAGGGTTCACCGCTTTCCGCTCGCTCCGGACCCCGGGGGCTTCTCTCACTCCACGTGGCGGCCGCCATTACGGGCCTGCTTCTCTTCAGTCTCGCGTGCGCGAGGACATCCATCTTGAGCGCTCAGCTCCCGGAAGCCTGGCCCCGCCCATGCTGCTGACGTCATGCCCAAGTCCCGATATAACCGGCGCTCAAACTCTCTCTCATCGCCTTGCAACGAGGTTCACAACTCCATAGTTGTTCTTAGTTGCGTTCCTGGTGATCTCCACGTTGTCTGCTTCTGACTCCGGTTTGCTTCTGACTCCGCTTCAGCCTGCTGCCTGCCTCAGACTCTGGTTTGCTTCTGACTTCCGCTTCAGCCTGCTGCCTGCCTCTGACTCCGGTTTGCCTCTGACTCCGCTTCTGCCTGCTGCCTGCCTCTGACTCCGGTTTGCCTCTGACTTCGCTTCTGCCTGCTGCCTACCTCCGACTCCGGTTTGCTTCTGACTCCGCTTCAGCCTGCAGCCAGCCTCTGACTTCGGCCTGCTTCCGACTCCGCTTCAGCCTACAGCCTGCTTCAGCCTCCGGTTTGCTTCAGACTCCACTTCAGCCTACAGCCTGCTTCAGCCTCCGGTTTGCTACAGACTCCGCAGCCGCCCGCTGCCCTGCCTTCAGCCAGCCCTCGGCCCTGTACAGCTGGTCCCCTGCCTCCCGGGTACCTTGGACTTCCTATCTTTCTTGCTTGCTCTGGTCCCGGTCTAAGCCTACCTCAGCCCCTGGACTTTCTGTCTCAATTCCGAGTCCCGAGGACCTGGTGCACTACGGGCTCCTCCCGGGGGCTTCCTGGTTCCTGGGTGAACACCTCCTGCTTGTGGCTCCGCCCCCCGGCCTACCCTGTCTCCCTATGTAGGCCGGCCCAAGGGTCTACTATCTCTCCAGCAGTGTCCAACTGCAACACAAGACTCCAGATCCACAGCCTCTGGATGCTGAAGAGGACATCGCATACAAAGTGGATGACATCTTGGACATATGTAAGAGAGGAAAGCATTGGGAATACTTAATTTCATGGGATGGATACGGCCCTGAAGAAAACAGCTAGGAACCTGTCAACATCCTTGACAAAGACATGTTACATCGTTTCTGTCTAACTCATCCAAGGAAGCCGAACCCCCTTGGAGGGGCCCTAAAAAGGAAATTAATATGTAAGGTTAAATGTATCGTTTTCAGTTCTGAAAACATTTGTGTGCAATGCAAAGCAGGTTTACTGTGCATAAATACCCACTACAGGTCCCAGCACTAGAACTGCTTCTGCCCATAGACTAACAGCACCAGAAACTTTACTCCACCTCTGACAGGAGCAAAATTTCCAGTGCTAAGAAAACAAGAGTTAAGCTAGTGCACATCTCTGCATTAGCAGGTAATGGTTAATGCCTTCATTAGCATGGGATTTCCATGTGAGGGCTCTGAGCAATGCGCTCAGTTTTAAACATATATTTTGTGCACAAAACTCCTTGCTGCATATGGAGTAAAGTTTGTGCACAAAAAATGGCCACACAAGTGTGGCTAAAATTATGCACTCTGCTGGGTGCACTTTATTAGATTAGAATCTGAGTGGCAGCTCTTGGGGCTGAAGAGAAACTGCTGGGAGAACAGGAGGTCCTGGAGCCTGAGGTATATAAATGTAACCCCATCTCTGGGAATTATGCCCCGCGGCCGCAGACGGCCGCGGCCACAACCCCCTACCTCACCCGCAGCAGCGGGCCCACCGCAGCAGCGCAAGGAAGCCGGGGAAGTCGGGGCCCCCTCGCCCTTACACCGGCGTGAGTCTTCATGTTGGCTGTCCGGCATGGGAAGCACCCTGCTTTCCCCTCACGGTGTCGGGCTGCCTTTCCTCTGCAGCCAGGATCCAAGTTGGCTGCCATAGGCATGAGGCTGCGCCTCAAGAAATTTAAAGGGGCCTCATCCTCTAAATTGACTTCACCTGTGCCTGACGGCTCAGGCACAGGGAAGTATATAAGGAGGCTCCCCACACTCATTCCTTGACTTGGCAACGTCCTTCCTGCATTGTATGAGTCTGCTTGCTTCGGTGAGTCTTCTTGCGCTTTGAATCCTTGTTCCTGGTTCCTGACTTCGGATTGGCTAGGGTTGTTTCTGGTTCCTGACTTCGGATTGGCTATGGTTATTCCTGGTTCCTGACTTCGGACTGGCAAGCGGTGATTCCTGGTGTGTGACCTCGGACTGGTAAGCAATGACCCTCTGGCACTTGACCTTCTGGACCACCGTCTCCAAGGGCCCACCTAAGTCCTAGCGGCCCGGGTCCCTATGGGCTCCTCCCGGGGGGACCGCGGGCTTCCAGTGGTGAAGACACAGTTCTGCTCCTCGACATCACGACTCTTCGTCTGCCTCCACGGTTGCCTTGTCTCCAGTGCCAAGGGTCAGCTGGTCGCATCTTCTGCCCTGCTTCACCACCCGACGAGAGAACCTACGGATCCACTTCCAAAGGTTCACCATCCTCCCGTTGGCCCAAGGGTTCACAACCTGAACATAACACTGGGTGTAAACTGCTACCCGATGGGGGCCATAAAAGAATTTGTCTCTTCAGGGTTGGAACTACTCACCAGCTCTCTCACTATCCCTCTTCCCCCCAGGACTGGATCCTTTGTAAGTGTGGAGAAAATTTTACTTTCAGGGCACAATGTGACAGAGATGGCTCTTATTGGTGTTCCTCAGGAGAGGTACACTTTTCCCCATGCTATAGATGCCAGAAAGAATACACAGAAGTCTCTAGTTGAATGTCCAAAATCAAAGTTTTCACTGATGGGTAATCAGATGAAATAATGGCACAATTCAACTTAATTCCTTTGATTCCCTCAGGTGGCTGTTACAGTTCTTTGTCTCTCTCTATCTGTATAGTGGTCTCTTTGATTGGATCCAGGGCAAGGGAAGCACCCTCATCCAGGGCTTGAATTAATGAAGTATCCTTGTTGGGATGGAAAACCCCCCTTCCAAGTGGCCAAAAATCTACTGCACAGTCTCTGCTCAATATTCCCAGTTATCTCTCTTCCCAGGGTGAAGACTCAAAATGGGGAATCCCAAATATAACTCAATTTGGTTTTGCTCACGGTTCTCCTCCATCCTTCTTGATCTCTCTTCAAGTATTTGAATCCCAAAGTGCAAAGGATCCCTTGGAACATGCAGCTTTCAATGTTCCTTTTCAGCATAGGAAGAAGGGGCAATACACTCTTCCTCTCAATCTTTTAACAAAAATGTCTCTATTGCCAAAAACTTATCTGAACACAGGAGTTGTTCCTTGCATCAGGTCACTACCTCCTCCATCCTTATTGAGGGTTTGGAAGGGCAGTCTAACCTGCGCAGTCCCAGACACAGGGATCCCCGTGCCCTGAGCCCAGGTGGTGCACTGGCTTTCACAAGGCTCCTACCATGAAAAGTGTAAACCTGAAAACAACCAGAGGGAAATTCCTAACCAGCCAGTGAGTGGTGTCACTGTTTCACCTGCCATGCAGCCTCAACCGTGCTCTGATCCTGTCCCCTATAACACTTCCCACCAGCAATAATCATTGTTCTCAGCTACTCAAGCCATCTCCTTACTGGTCACCTGATTCAGTCTGTAGTCAGCTTCCTTTCCACTAGGGGTCCTTAGTGAGTTTCACCTCCAGCCTTGCCAAGCTCTACCTTGCTGCTCACACCACACCAAGCTCCAGCCCCATTTAACCCTGCCTTGTGAGACGTACGAACAGAACAGTGCTCTTTTGTGAAGATTTGATGACTTTCGGAGTGAGGAAACTCACCCAAAGATGAGATTTGTGCAATGTTCTGTCAACCGAGCTTGATGTTACTCAAGTAGAGAGTCCATCAAGCTAGGTTGAGAGAACATTGCACAAATCTCATCTTTGGGTTTACTTAGGGACTAGCCACTGCTATTAATTGCATCAGTAGTATGGGATCTTCTTAGTGTTTGGGTAATTGCCAGGTTCTTGTGGCCTGGTTTGGCCTCTGTTGGAAACAGGATGCTGGGCTTGATGGACCCTTGGTCTGACCCAGCATGGCAATTTCTTATGTTCTTAACTAAGCATTCAGGGCTTTAATGCACCTCCCTGCATTGGGTAATATTAGTTAAACCCTTAATTTAAATAGGATTTGCATGGAAGTATACTAAGTTTATTCCAATTTTAGCACATCTTTTTAAAGCACTAAAGTCCTTATTAAATCATGAGTAAACTTTTATTCACAAAATATAAAAAAAGCGAGGCCTTTCCAACCCAACTTTGTGCTGTGAGGAAAGATTGAGAAGAAGTTCAATAAGTTCTTAATAGTGTGTTTTATTGTTTGTCTAATCTAGAGGTTTTATATCCCTGGAGTCCTTGGAAACCTGTCAAGGGATACACAACCAGGTCACCACCACACAGGAGAAGGAAGCCCAATCTGTAGAATGCGCCCACTCGCTGCTGCCATGCTCTGAGCTGGAGAAGTAAACTTGAGACGTGTGGCATCACTGCTGCCACACAGGGGAGGGAAGTCCGAGACTGTTAGTACTAGCACAAGGGGCGCAGGAGAGGCAGCTGCTTGCAAAACTAAGACAGAGGTAGCAGGCAATGCAGAGGACGGTGAAAGTACTGTGTTTCTTGCCCCTAATGCAGGGCCGGCGGAAGCACTAGGCGAACTAGGCGGTCGCCTAGGGCGCCAGCTTCCCGGTGGCGGCACTGCCCCGGTAAAATTAAGAGAGCCGCGCTCAGCCGCTGCCCCGGTAAAATTAAAAAAAGCTGCATTAAGCCGCCGCCCCCCCGATAAAAATAAAAGAGCCGCTGCCGGCAGCCCGCCCCAAAAGACCCATCTGACCTCCCCCAGCGGTTCGCGTGCTCCCGGTCTCTCCCGCTGCTCTTTCTTCCCTGCTGCCATTGCCGCCGGGCTATCAGCGCGTTCAAGCCCAGTGGGAACGGCAGCGGTGCAAAAAAAAAAAAAAAGCTGTGGCATCCGCGGCTGCCCTTTTCTTCTTCCTGCCCCCCCCCCTGACCCGGAACAGGAAGTGGTGCGCGGGAAGGAGAAAGAGCGGTGCTGCATGAAAAAAATAGCGGCGACAGCAGCATCGGCCCCCGAGCAATCGAAGCAGCTGATAATCGGGAAAGGAGTCAGCAGCACGAGCCTCCTGCGGCCGATGGGATTCTTCCTTCTTGGCCTGTGGGGGCTGGAGGAGGAGGCTGTTGCAGCTACCATTGGGGGGGGGGGGGGGAGGAAGTGAGTGAAAGAAAGAGAGAGAAGCAGCCAGCCTGCCTGTGTGTGATTGAGAGCCTGTGTGTAAGTGAGAGAATGTATTTGATCGAGAGCATGTGTGTATGATTGAGAGAAACTGGTCAGAGAGCTGATGTATGTGTATATGTGAGAGACAATGAAAGTGACTGCTCAAGGAGATGACTGATGTGTGAGAGTGTGAGACAGTCAGGGATGTGACTGATGTGTGTGTGTGTGTGTGAAAGAGAGAAAAAGCATGGAAGTGAGAACTCTGGGTATGTGAGAAAGCATGGGAGTAAGAAGCCTGGTGTTGTGGGGGGTGTATGTGAAAGAAAGCATGGGAGTGAGAAGCCTGATTATGTGAGAGAGTGCATGGGAGTGGGAAGCCTGTGTGTGTGTGCATGTATGAGAGAGAGACTGGTTGGTAAGGTGACGGTGTGACTGGTGTGTATGTGAATGTGAGAGAGAGAGAATGTGATTCAGGGAATGAGAAGCCTGTGCACCTGGAGAGCGAGCATGGAAATGAGAGAGAGACTGGTGTGTGTGTGTGTGTGTGTGTGTGTAACAGAGAGAAAGTGATTATGGGAATGAGAAGTCTGTGCATGTGAAGAGAGTGAGCATGGGAGTGAGAACCTGGGTGTGTGTGAGACACAGCATGGGAGGGAGAAGCCTGTATATGTAAGACAGAACAGGTGACTGGTGTGTGTTTGTGTGTATGTGAGAGAGAGAAAGAAAGTGATTATAGGAATGAGAAGCCTGTGCATGTGAAGAGTGAGCATGGGAGTGAGAACCTGGGTGTGTGTGAGACACAGCATGGGAGGGAGAAGCCTGTATATGTAAGACAGAACAGGTGACTGGTGTGTGTTTGTGTGTATGTGAGAGAGAGAAAGAAAGTGATTATGGGAATGAGAAGCCTGTGCATGTGAAGAGTGAGCATGGGAGTGAGAAAGCTGGGAGTGTGTGAGATACAGCATGGCAGTGAGAAGCCTGTATATCTGAAAGAGAACATGGGAGTGGGAAGCCTGTGTGTGTGTATGCATGAGAGAGATCAGGTGACTGGTGTGTGAGTTTGTGTATGTGTGTGAGAGAAAGAAAGTGATTATGGGAATGAGAAGCCTGTGCATGTGGAGAGAACAAGCATGGGAGTGAGAGACTGGTGAGTGTGTGTGAGAAAGAGAAAGTGATTATGAGAGTGAGAAGCCCATATATGTAAGTGGAACACGGGAGTGGGAAGCCTGTGTGTGGGTATGGCATGAGAGAAACTGTTCAGGAAGGTGACTGGTGTGTTTGTCAAAGTCTGTTTGGGAGGTGATTGGTGTGTGAGAGACAGAAACTGGTCATGGGGGCATGACTGATATGGTGTGTGTGTGAGAGACATGGGCACTAAGGAAGAGGACCATGAGTATAGAGCTTAGCCACTACTGCTGCTTCTGGTGTGTACTACAGCCTGCATGGAAGAGGAGTAAGAGAGCTGCTGGAGTGGGTAAGTAAAGATGGCTTTTTAAGTTTATTTTTCTTGATTGACTGCCATTGTAATTATTTAATATTATGTGATGTGTCTGCTTTTTTTGTTTGAGCAACATGTATAGCTTTGGTTTATGTTTATTTTATTTATTTATTTATAAAAGAGTTTCTATACCGTCGATAAGACAAATCATCTCAATGGTTTACATGGCATAAAAATGTCAAATAAGTGTTCTGAATAAATACAGACTTTGTTATTTTCATTAATGCACAATGTAAGTTAATTGTGTGTGGAGGCGGGGGGGGGGGGGGGGGCGGCGGCATAGCTGACGTTTCACCTAGGGCGCCTAATACCCTTGCACCGGCCCTGCCCTCATGGTTGTCTCTTTTTCCTCCTGTCGCCCTTTCACATGAGCTTCCAGACTGGAAATGAAGCTTACTCAGGGCAGGAGGAAGAAGAGGCACTAGTTGGGACAGGAAGCACAACACTTTCACTGTTCCCATGATGCCTGCTGTCTAAGCCTTAATCCTGTGGCCAGTAGTCCCACTACTACCATGCTGGTAGTGAGGTGAAGAGGGAAGATGGGGGTTGGGAGTTGGAAAGTACAAATGGGGAGAGATGAGAAGAGAGATCAAGAGTAGGGATGTGGAAAGCTGGTTGGTGGGGGAGATTAATTGAGGGAGGTGAAAGATTAATAAGGAGAAAGGGAGATGGAGGGCTAGGAGGAATGGTGGGAAGAGGTACAAAGAAAGGAAGATGGGGGAGCTGGGTGATGTTTGGGGGAAAAGCCAGAGAGAAGGAGACGGAGGGCTGTGGGGAAAGAGTCAAGAAGAAGGAGATGGAGAGCAAATGATTGGCAGAGGGAGGGTTGAGAGCCAGCAAAAAAGAGGGGTCCAAAGAGGAAGAGAAGGGGAAGTGGAAAGTTAGGAAATGAAAAGTAAGAAATGGGAAAAACAGGTGAGAGTTAAATAGAGAGAAAGAGAGATTTGGAGAAGAAAGATGGAGAGAAGTGAGGTTGAAGAAAAAGATCTGCGAAGCAGAGGAGGGAGAGATGGATGAAGAAAGAAATCACATATAGAAGGAAAGAGAAAATTAAAAGACAGACAAGATAAAAACAGACAGGAGACCAAGGGGAAATCCCTTTACAATCAAGGTAGAGAAAAAACTAACAGGCCGATACAGTAAAGTGCATCCGCGGTTACCTTGCTTCTAACCCGCTTTCTACTCACAATTTTGCCGCGTTAGCCCAACCCGCGATTCACTATCCCTTTTAACCCATCCTTACCGCTTCTTTAAATCAACGAGTACCCCTTTCCGCCCGCGGCATGTATATGAGATGTAAACGATCGGATTAGCTATTCCCCCCATTCAGTAACGTGCGCCCCGACTATCGCCTTTTTAACCTGCAGTTTAGCCGCGCGTTTAATCTGCTAATTTACCGCCTACCCCTACCCCTGTGTTAGAGGCAGGGGTAAGGGTAGACGGGAAACTTTCCCCCAAAAGAAAACCTAAAAACCTAAAATCCCCTCCTCCCGAAGCGACTGGACATGTAAAATATGTAAAACCTAAAAACCTAAAATCCCCTCCTCCCGAAGCAACTCGACATGTAAAATATGTGAATAAGTGTAACCAACTTACTTTTTGTTTCTTTTTCAGCCCTTTCAACCTTCTCTGCTGTCCTCCGGAGGGGGCAGCCGGCGGCAAAAGCGGCTTCCAGCGGCCCCCGCCGGTGAAGACGGACGAACGCACGCCCGTAGTGCACGGGCGCTCAAGCCACCGAAAGCACATGGACGGGCGTGCGCGCGTGACGTATGCCGTGACGTCGCGCACGCCTGTCCATGTGCTTTCGGTGGCTTGAGTGCCCGTGCACTACGGGCGTGCATTCGTCCGTCTTCGCCGGCGGGGGCCGCTTTCGCCGCCGGCTGCCCCCTCTGGAGGACGGCAGAGAAGGCTGAAAGGGCTGAAAAAGAAACAAAAAGTAAGTTGGTTACACTTATTCACATATTTTACATGTCGAGTCACTTCGGGAGGAGGGGGTTTTAGGTTTTTAGGTTTTACATATTTTACATGTCGAGTCGCTTCGGGAGGAGGGGATTTTAGATTTTTAGGTTTTCTTTGGTTAAAGTTGGGATCCACTTCCTGGTGCCTGTCATTTCAAATGTCATTTGAAATGACATTTGAAATGAGGGGTACCAGCACACCCAGGATACTGTATAGGCGCTGTTTAAAGCGCCTATACAGTAAAATGAATTGCGCTTCATGGGCGCGCGTTGGACGCATGTTGGACGCGGCTTGAATTTGCTTGCGGTTTTAATACAGTATCGAGCGGTAGGTGAGCCAGACTGTGCGTGCGGCAAACGCGGGTGCACTCGGCACTAACACAGCTCTTCCTACCACTCCTTACTGTATCGGCCTGTAAGTAAGGTGTTTGCAATAAGCTTGGAATTTTTTCAAACCAGGGGGTAAACGAGACAATTAGTTTATTGCATTTGATAAATCACTTTTCTTATGTAAAAGGGTACAGTAGTCCTAATAGTTTGAGAACAAATGATCTAATCCTTTCTCTGAGTCCAGTGTAATCAGACAGGAGTAAAATATGTGCATTATATTTTAGTGTACATTTTCATATGCACTCACAAAAAACAATTAACTCCCGATGCAGTAAGGTAATAGAATGCACTGGGAGTTAGAAAAAGCATGTAAACCTAAAAATGTGCACAAAAAATGAATAACGCACATAAATCATGTTCAATTTGCACAAACCATGGCTCATGCTTAGGAAACATGAGTTGTGTTCAGTATCTGATTGTCAGTCTTTCTGTGGTTTGTGGCGCTCTGTGTGTATGGAGAGAATGGAGCACAAAAGAGGATATAAGAGGAGAGAGAACATTGAGAAGGGAGAAGTGGAAGGAGGAGACAACAATGGGAGGGAGGCAAGGACAGACGAAAGAAGCAGAGAAGAGGGCAGCAAGGGGGGAGAGAGAGAGAGGGGAAGTCAGACAGGAAGAAAGCCTCGGTAGACTGAAAGCACTGATCCTGAAGTGGCCTCTGTGGGAGATAGCGGTTCCAGATCACCCCAGCTCAGGCCAAGGATTAGGAATGGATGCCTCTGTTCAGAGGAAAATGAAGTCCTCTTGTGGAAGATTGTCCAGCCAGCACTGTAAATTTCTCTTTGGAATGGAGTCTATTGAGAGGTCAAGAGTTTCAAAACACAGCCTATAGAAGGAGTTTGTCACCAATCTCGGGGTATCCTAAAAAACAGTAGATCCCTGCAAGAAGAGGTTCAAGGACTGTCTATGCCTGCCGAAGGAAAACATCACCTTCACCTTTGTAAATGTCACCAAGACTGGAGCAGGGCCATTGAGCTCCATCAAACTCACTGTCACAGAGGAACGCCTGAAGGCTTTCTTAGGACTGGAGCAAGTTGAGAGTTTTCTCCAGGGACCTGGATACAGATGCAGCACTGGCTACAGAAAAGGCAGATGAAAAAGCTCACTTTAGCTAGAACATAGAATCTAAAGATAATTAATACAGAGCATCATCACGGCTTCTTTATCTGAAACTAAGGGACATTCCATCATTCAAAGAAATGTCACCATGTCTGAGGGGCCAACTCAGAAGCAAAACATTCTTTATGTTTATTGAAGGTCTGATCTTTGACATTCAGTTTCTTGTTTAGGCTGTGACTTCTCTATCTCATGGTTTTAATTTTTTTTAACTCTTTTGTGCTTCAGAGTTATGTGCAAAAAGCTACCATACTGTAATCCATCATGACCCATGCCAGTTTAATAAAGCCAGTCTGATTCCTATTAAGTAAATCCAAAATTACTGTTTTTATTTTGCTAGCTATTATTTTAGCCAATAATTGAATATGAATGCCTAATAAAGCTATTGCTCTGAAGTCTAACTTCTGTCTTGTGTTTTGCCTGGCTTGGTAATAAGGGTAGGTATTATCTTGATATATAGTTTCTAAGAGATGCAGATTTAAAACTTTCTTTACTCTCAGTATGAAAAGAGCTACATTTTGAAGAATTTATAAAGCACAGTTGATGATCCATCTAGGCCAGCAGATTTAAGAAGATAAGAAAGCCATACTAGGTCAGATGGATCAGACCAAAGGGCCATGAAGCCCAGGATCCTGTATCCAACAGTGCCCAATCCAGATCACAAGTACCCAGCAGGATCCCAAAGAATAGATCCAATTCATCTTGCTCATGACCAGAGATAAGAGTGGCTTTATCCTGTCTACATGACTACTAATGATTTATGGATTTTTCTTCCAGAAACTTGTCTAAACCTTTTTTGAACCTAGTTATGCTAACTGCTTTCATCATATTCTCTTGCAACAAATTATATGGTTTAACTGTGTGTTGAGTATAACTGGTTAAGTTCTAGTTATCTGGATAACTTTAGGACTGCTATTGAGCAGGTCTAACTTATTTGGTTAATATAACCAGATAAGACTGACTATAGAATCTCATCCGGGTAGTGCCAGCCTGATCTGCCCATTCCCTGCCAATTGACTATCCGGTTATGTACTTGGCTGGATAAGTGACTTATCCGGTTAAGTTGCGGCCAATGAACATAGCCACCACTTAGCTGGATAAGTCCTACTTATCTGGCTATCTAGCACTAAGCGGGCTTTCAATTTCGGGCACTATATGCTTTCCTTGAAGTAGTGGGCTCCTGATATATTTACCCCTTAGTCAATTTCTAATTTGTTAATGGGAATGAGGATCAAGAAAAATAAAATATCTTCCTGGTATAAATTATGTTGATAAAGCTTGCAGATAAATGGACTATAGAGTTTGGTACAATTGTTTCTAGTGATACCTTAGGACAGTTATTCCAGGACAGTTATTCCAGGACCAATCTTGGATTACAATTAATTCAAAGCTACAAGAAATGCAATTCAACATTTTGCATAGAAGTTATTATGACTCTGATAGAATGGTTAAAATCTCTAGCTCTGATCTTCATTTCAAATGTAAACTCATAAGAGGAATCTGATCCATAATTTCCTATTATTTGCGACATTATATGCATTTTGGCATGGGTATTGTTAGTTGTACAAAAAGTAATTTCCATCCAACCACCTTTTCTGGGAGAGTACCTTCTACTGGGAGATACTACTTTGGCTGTTTCACTGTCTATGGGATTCCTAAGGTTTGCCTAGATAGCTTTATAATTAGCAAAATGAGTTATTCTGCAGTTCTGGATAATTGAAGAATTGGATGCAAAATTACTTCATAAACACTTTAGTAGGGATTATGTTCTGGCATGGGAAACATTCATTACCACTGTATCCACATAAAATGTATTCATTTGTTATTTTATGATGTCTGAGGTATGATTTCTTTGTGTGATAATGTTTCCCTGTCTCGTATTTATGTGGTTGCTTACAGCTGGGATAAGGAAAAAAGAGGAGAAGATATAACAGACATTAATATGCTGTTTATTTTGGATGTTTTTTCCATTCTGGTTATTGTAATATTGCAGTTTCAATAAATATAGGTTAAAAAAAGAAATTCCCAGGCAAAATAAAAACTGAAAATGAAAGTCTCTAATCATAGGAGAGACGTTTCATTCACTTTATCAGTTTTGTTGCCCTTCTCTGTATCTTTTCTAGTTCCGCAGTATCTTTTTTGAGATGGGGGCGACCAGAATTGAAAACAATACTCAAGGTGCAGTCGCACTACGGATCGATACAAGGCATTTTGATATCCTGTCTTTTATTTTTCATTCCTTTCCTAATAATACCTAACATTCTGTTTGTTTTTTGATTGCCTCTGATTAACAGCTATTGTCCCCAGGATGGAGGATGCGGTAGTTAGAATTTTTACTGCCTGATTCACTAAGGCTTTTCTCCCATTCTGTGTCTATGGGAAAATACCTTGATGAATCAGGCCCTAAGTATGTTGAAGAGCTTGCTTATATTTTTGCTTGTAGGCCTCTCTTCGGCTTCAGTTGATTTGGGCTAGATCCACCTATAATTTCTTATCTCCCAGTTGAGGAGTTCCATGTAGACCTATCCCAGTCTCCCTTTTACCCCATGGAAGAAATACTTTCCAGAAAAAAAAGAAATTTCCTCTGCACAACCCACATGGACAATATCCATTCCTGTCCTCTCCAAAAGAGACTAGGTTGGTATCCCCAGACCTGTCCCAAACCCCTTCCCTGAATTAAGAAAGACCTCCACGGACCCCTACCCATACTCCAGGGCAGCCAAAGAATGTTCTGGACTGGTAAGATGGCTGCTTAGTCACCTCTATCCCACTGGTGCTGTTATTCAAAATGGCGCCAGCTGACCCATGGCTTTCTTTTGCCCAATATGAAGCACCTCGGGAAGCCATGGATCAGCTGGCACCGTTTTCAATGACAGCTCCATCAAGGCAGGAGTAATCAAGCAACAGACCTGCCCAGAACACCTTCTGGCTGCCCTAAGACAAAGGAGAGGAGAGGGGACAGGGCACTTTTTTTTTTGGGGGGAAGAGGGGACCAGGTCTACCAAACTAATCTCTTTTTTTTTTTTTGCGCTCTAGGAGACCTGCAAGCAAATTGAAATTTTGTGACTTGGCGGCACCACAGATACTTCTGTACCTGTGGAATCTGCAGGTGCAAAATTTGCAGTGTAAGGCAAGCGCTAGAAAATCATCGTGCTTTGCTTACTGGCCTTGATCATGGCTCCACCTCTGTGTGGCATGGATAAAAGTACTTGTGCAGTTCTAGAGAAGGAGAGAGCAATTTTCAGCCCCCCACCCAACTTTATCCAGGAAACTGCTTAGTTATCCGGGTAAAACCATTTGAAAATGTTCCTCTTAATGACCCAGACTTCTTATAGAACATACCAAGATTAAGAGATGTGGTAAAAGCCTAAGAACATAAGAAATGCTGTGCTGAGCTAGACTAATGGTTCATCAAACTCATCATCCTGTCTTCGACTGTGGCCAGAATTCATGATATGATCAGAGATGGATATCATTATATTATTCTGAGTTTGTAACTATGTAATGGCTTACAAAGAATATCTAAGCAGGAATAGATTCTGTGTGTGTGAGCATAAAATTAGGGGTGTGCATTCGGATTGACCGCATTAGTAAAACGCTACTCATATTTTTTTTTAACTTAAAAAATTGATTCGACATAAATGATCGTGTAACCGTCTCTTTTTAGTCAGTAAGGAGGCCCAGACAACTGATCCGTAAAGATAGACTTTTATTGCCAGCAAGATGCAGCTAAGACAACGGCTTAGTACAACTGCATGCCACGCCCCCTTAGGAGCAAACCTTTATACACTTTACAGTTCTTATCTTTCACACATGCGTTCTGGTTTTTGCTGAACAAACAATTTACAAACTGCTGAACAAGCAATAGCTAGCGTGGTCTCTAGTAGGTGTAGCTTATGATCAGACTATTGTTTCGTCATTTAATTGACGGGTTAGACATTTGCGGCAGCGTTCGTATTAATACAATACAAATTATTATTCCAAAATGGAGTTACGTTTCACTAAATGTTAGTACGTGAGTACGTCACTACGTATTAGGTTCCGTTTGCGTTGCAAATGTTAGTAAATCAAGATGGCTGTGTGTTTCACTGCAGGCATGAAGAAACGAGAGGCGTCTCAGTGGTGCAGTCTTCAGGGGTTCATGGAATCGAACTCCTTCATTCCCCCCTTTGATACTTCAACTTCGGTGGAAGGTGGAAGTATCACTCGTAGCTGTTAAGTAACTGAATAAAAGAAGCAACAATTAATACAGAGAACTTTCAAGGTGGACCCTAAGATGTTGCTAGGTCGTTGGTGTCTTCACGGGTTTGAGACGGATGGGCCCTATTGGCGTCACCTCCCTTTGTAGCCCGGCTTACCCTAGCAACAAATGTGGTCCAATGTGGTGAGTTACTTAGGGAGCATTAGAGTTTAGTATCAAAGTAATCGTCATCAGAATCAAAAGTAACATCAGAGTCAGATGCATCAGAATCGGGGAATGAGGAAATTGACACATACTTATTGATCATCATAACATGAGCTGCTGCTCTGCGATCAGCAATGGTTTCAATCATAGATCGTAGATTTCTGAAAATGAGAGGTAGACAAAGAGGAAATAAAATGCAAGTTAGAACAAAAAACAGCAGAGGGATGAGAATGTCTTTCAGTCCGGGAATTGAAGTAAGCCAATTTGGTAGAGAGGCTGTCCAGTCAAGGACACCGGTCCACGTCTGCACAGGGACATGGGCCAGTCGGATCATTCGATCAGTAATCTCTTCGATGACTTTACTCTTATCATCAATCTGTAAACAACAATTAGAGAGATTAAAATTTCCACACACGCCTCCTTCTTGAGCTAGGAGGTAGTCTAAGGCTAAACGATTTTGGTAGACAGCTGTGATTATTTTGGTGTTTTGCTTGGCAAGGATATTGAGAGCCATGGCAGAATCGTTAGTCAGAAGTTCTAACACTGCTTGCAGTCGGATGATACAATTTAACATATAGATTGGAGTTCTATATCCATAAGAACCATCTTCAGCCCAAGTGGCAGGGCCATAGTATTGTACAATTCGTTCAGGAGGCCACTCTTGATCCTTCCAATCTCCAATAGAAACTTTAGTAGTTCTGCGACGCTTGTTTGGTTTCATAGGACTGTAGACAGGTACACCTAATGTTTCTCCAGCGGTGATTGGTAAGAGAAAGAAACTTGGCCGAATGGTGGCCAAGAAACAGGTGCCATACCAGTTGAGTGGTAAAAGTTCATAAGCCCTTCGGCCACAAACGAAGTAGTATCCATCTGGCGCAGTGAAGAGGGTGTTGGGCAACCCAGCCGCAGTCCACGTTTTGTTTAGGGTTGAGTCAGTCCACAAGGTAGTGGGCATAGTCAAATTTTCTGTCTGCCACCAAGTCAGTTTGGTTAGGTTAGCAGTGAGGACCCCTGTACATGGTGAATTTCCAACAGAGGTAGTATAGATTCGGGAGTGTTGTCGAGATATGCATTGTCTGCCAATAACATCAGTCTGGAGAGCCCACTCGTATGGATGTGTCTTCCGTTTGTAAGTTATAGTTGTGTTCAAGAGATTGAGGTCGGTTTGGAAGACCTCCTTGGCTTCCCATGGCCATTGCTCTCCTGTGTGTGTGCCTCCGCAGACAAAGCAATTCTTAACTTCGAGAGAGAGAGCTATATTCTCAACCAGATTTACAAACATATTCTTTGCTTGATGTGAAAAGGCATGCTTTTTCAATTCTTCTGATACATGGGATATTTCATCAAAGAAGGACTGATAGCCCACCACCGTGGTCTGATGAATGATTGGGCGAGGCTTGTCTCTATGCTGGGTGATGGTTATGTAAGTCATTGGGTCTCTTCCAGTTCCGTCGATGCCAAATCCCCAAGTATCTTGCCAGGGGGATCCTTCACCTCGTATGGGCCATTGCACGGACACAATATTACCAGTTACTGCAGTCAATCTGTCGATTCCGTGGCAGCCATGGTAACCTCCTCCTGTATAGTCACATACCAGAGCCCAACCCGACAGAATCAAGTCTCCTTGACAGGGTATCCAACTGGATGGGTTGGCAGCCCAATTGTACGGACAAAGGTACTTGTGGTTATAAACATAGGACTTTTTCCAGGATTGAGATCCGCAATGGAGTGCGTTTGGGTGTTTGCCAATGGCTTCACAGGCATCGAAGTTTATCGTGACGGTAGACTCTCCTCCGATAAGGACTTTGGTCGAGTTGATGTAGTACAGGATACCTTTTCCTTCTGGGATAATATTTGATGTGTAGCTCTTTGGTAATCCAGCAGTGAGGGTAATATTATAGTACTTTGGAGTTGTTGGTGTGTGACAAATAACCTTGTCACCCTCTAGGCATCGATGAAAAGACTGGTATCCTTGAGTGGTATTTAATGCGCATGCAGGTTGCGTTGCACATGAAGTGGGTGGCTGAGATTGGTGTATAATGGTAGAGACAACTTGGAATCCATCTGGAGTTGTAGTACGGATTGATTTGACGCATTCTGTGCAGTTCTTGCTTAGTGGTAGAACGAGAGATGTAGTTGTAGAACATGAAATTAGTAGAATAACTTGTAGAAGTCTGTTTCTCATGGCTGGAGGTTTAGAGTAAACACCTTATGCTTTGCCTTGTAAGTAGATCGTTGATTAATTCTGAAAGGGAGAAAAAATGTATATGTTAGTACTCTTTAGCAAAGTACTATAGTCATTTACCCTGGACTAATTTGTTGCCTGTTTTGAGTGAACTTTAACTTGTTGTCTCCAATCCTGGAGACCTGCCAACTGGAGGCAGCAGGTTTCAGGCGGGTCCAGTGAATCCATGAAGGGCATCCAGAGACTTTTACAGCAGTAGGAGTGGTGAGTAACACTGTGTATGGACCCTTCCATCGTGGTTTGAGGAAATCTGATTCATCCCAGTCCTTCATCCATACAGAATTTCCAATTTGGAATGGATGAGTCGGGGTTAGCAAGACTAGTGGTTCAATGTCGCATGTATAGTTCTGGATGGCAATGACTGTGTTATATAGCCCTTTGAGCTGATTACTGAGGGACAATTCCCCTTGTATCTGCAGCGATTCAGGAAAAGAAGGGAGAGGTGGAGGTCTTGCATACATCATTTCATAAGGTGTTAGACCGGACCGCTTTGGACTACATCGGACATGTAGCAAAGCTAAGGGTAGGATGTCTGGCCATTTGGTCTTTGTTTCTTGGCATAGTTTAGCTATCTGATTTTTCAGAGTTCTGTTAGCTCGTTCAACAGCTCCACTGCTCTGTGGTCGCCATGCGCAGTGCAGATGCCATTTGATACCCAGAATTCTACTTAGTTGTTGGATAACGTCACTGGTGAAAGCTGGTCCATTGTCTGAATTGATTTGTCTTGGTAATCCGTAGCGTGGTAAGATTTGGTGAAGTAGCAGAGACACAACTTCCTTGGCGGTTTCAGTTCGTGTCGGTGTGGCTTCGATCCATCCTGTATAGGTGCAGACAGCCACCAACATTGCTTTGTAGCCTTTGGATGGAGTCATGTGAGTGAAGTCGATTTGGCAAACTTGAAATGGCGTAGTTCCTCTTAGAATATGTCCGGGTGTAGGACCAGGTCCGCTTCTGGGATTGTTCCTTGCACATGTGAGACACTGACTGATTGCATGCTTTGTTAATTGGATGATTCTATTGATGTAGTACGTTTTTCCCAGCAACTTTATTAATGGATCTCGACCGAGATGGGTTTTGTTGTGGGCTTCCTTGACAATAGTCCAAGCTAATGCTTCAGGTATCCATATTCTGTTATCTTGCAGAATCCACCAGCCATCGTGATGGTGGAATTTCTCAGCCTGTGCCCAGTCATTCTCCTCCGTTGAATAGGCAGGAGTTTCCGTTGGGAATTGTAGAAGTGGACAAGTTGTAGCTGGGATGTGCGATAAATGGGCACGGGCTGCTTCTTTCGCTGTTTTGTCTGCCCATTGGTTTCCTTTTGCAACGGGATCTGATTTTCCTGTGTGGGCTTTACAATGCATTACAGCTACCTTTTGCGGTGCCCATACAGCATTTAGCAATTGATGTATTTCAGACGCATTAGCCAGTTGCTTTCCTTCGGCGGTGAGAAAACCTCGCTCCTTGTATAAGGCTCCATGTACTTGGATGCTGAGGAAAGCATATTTAGAATCTGTATAGATGTTCACAGTCTGTCCTTCCGCCAATTGTAGAGCTCGAGTGAGAGCGATTAGTTCAGCTTTTTGAGCTGATGTCCCAGGAGGTAGGGACTCAGCTTCAATGATGTCATCTTCAGAAACCACAGCATAACCAGCAACTCGAATTCCATCAATAACTTGGCTGCTTCCATCAGTAAATAGAGTCCATGCTCCCTGCCATGGTTGATCCCTCAAGTCTGGTCTGCTGGAATGTATTGTAGTCGTGACCTCTTCACAGTCATGGGCAACGGGTTCAGGTGCCAGCATAAGAGTGGCCGGGTTCAAGTTTTTACTGTCTTGTATTTGAATTTCAGGTGTTTCACACAGTAAGGCTTGGTATTTTACAAGACGTGAGTTGGTCATCCACTTTGGTCCATGCGTTTCTAGAAGTCCTTGAATAGTGTGGGGAGTTGTTACGTTTAGAATTTGACCAAAAGTTAATTTGACAGCCTCTGGGATTAGTAAGCACGCAGCTGCAATGCTTCGAAGACAACCTGGCCATCCTTTTGCAACATTGTCCATTCCTTTTGACAGATATGCAACAGGTCGTTCCCACGAGCCTAGAGTTTGAGTCAATACCCCAATGGCCATTCCTTTCTTCTCATCGACGTATAGATGAAATGGTTTCATTACATCTGGCAACCCTAGTGCAGGGGGTTCAATCAAGGCGTCTTTCAGTTGTTGTAAGCTTGTTAATTCATGGGTTTCCCACTGAAAAGGCTGAGATTCTGCCTCCTTTCCCCGCAGCTTGTCGTACAGGGACTGGGCAATAACAGCATAGTTAGCAATCCACAGCCTACAATATCCAGCAGCTCCAAGGAACGCTCGGAGCTCTTTCTTGCAAGTGGGTACAGGTTGACCTCGTATTGAACTGGTACGGGATATTCCAAGACAACGGGTACCTTCCCGGATTTGGAAGCCCAAGTATTCTACTTCCAATTCACAGATTTGCGCCTTCTTTTTACTTGCACGGTATCCTTTTGAGTACAACGTCTTTAGCAGGTGGAGAGTGGCTACTGCACATTCGTGATACGTTTCACGAAACAACAGAAGGTCATCCACATACTGTATTACTGGCCCATACATGACTTGGTACATCTTCAAGTCTTTTGCCAGTTGCTCACCGAACAGCGTAGGTGAGTGCTTGAACCCTTGCGGCAAGCGAGTCCATGTGTACTGCTGCTTGATTCCAGTTTGTGCATTTTCCCATGTGAAGGCAAAGATCTTCTGGCATTCTTCTGCTACTGGAACGGAGAAGAAAGCATCTTTGAGATCAATAACACTGTACCACTTGGATGCAGGGGAAACTTGAGCCAAGATTGAGTATGGATTTGGTACGAGGGCTACTAGATCTGCTACTTGATTATTCACTTTCCGTAGATCCTGTACTGGTCGGTAATCAGTAGAACCAGGTTTCTTTACGGGCAACAAAGGAGTGTTCCACGCAGATCGGATTCGCCTGAGAATGCCCAAATCATACAGTCTCTGCAGGTGTATCTCAATTCCTTGTCTGGCCATATATGGAATGGGGTATTGAGGTTGATTGATCACCTGTGCATTCTGTTTCATTTCGATCCAAACAGGGGTAGCATCGATGGCTATTCCCCCTGGATTCTGCTCGGACCATACTTTAGGCACGCTATCCATTAGCTGCCTTCGTTGCTCGTTGAGAGGGGTGTTCACTTCGTATCGATGCAGAGTGATTTGTTCAAGGACGGGGAGATGTAGTCTCCATTCCTCTTGGAGTGGACAAATGAGAGAGACTGGATTATCGGCAAAGGATGCCTTGATTTCACCGGTGGGCTCGAATTGCAAAGTAACCCTTAATTTACACAGGAGGTCTCTCCCTATGAGTGGTACTGGGCACCCTGGAACGTAGAGGAATTGATGGGACACTAATTGTCCTCCTACTGTAACCTGCCGTTTCTGGAGGAAGGGAGCAATTAATGGCTTTCCTGAAGCCCCGACTATAGAGATATTTTTTGAAGTAGGCGTGGTGATGGCTGTGGTCATTACAGATCTTTGTGCCCCCGTATCCAACAGTCCTTTGAAAGTTTCAGCCCCTACTCTAGTTTCTTTCTTTTCCTTCCTGTCTCCATCCGGTTCTCGGTTTACATAGACTTTATCAGCCATCGCTTTTAATTGGCTGATATTCATTCCCTCGAACCCTTCCTGCTTTTGCAACTTCCGGCGAATGTCTGGGCAGGACTGCCCAACGAAGCTCATCACTATAATGGATTGATGTTTGGGGTCCTCTGGATCAAATGGGCTGTATTGGCGGTACGCATCCATCAATCGCTCCAAAAGGTTTCCGGGGGACTCGTCTCTCTTCTGCACCACGTCTTGGATTTTTCCCATGTTTACGACTTTCTGCTTCCCTTTCTTTAAAGCTTCAAGAAATGCGGTCTGATAGGCGGTAATGCGCTCCCGCCCTGCCGCGGTCTGGAAATCCCAGTTGGGATCTGCAGTCGGGGCTAAGTCTCTCACTACGTCTTCGGGACGTCCATCTGACCCGGCTCCTAATCGAGCTGCCTCTTCCATGTTTAATTGTATCTGTCGGCGTTCTTCAGTGGTAAAAAGAATGAAGGCTAAATGCCGAATGTCAGCCCAGTTGGGATTATGGGCTGCAAAAATGCCCCGTAAAAAGTCTATCATCTGTTCTGGTTTTTCAGCGTATGACGGCCCAAGCTGTTTCCAATTGAAAAGATCGCTGGATGTAAAAGGTATGTAGGTAAATAACTTTATTGTTTGCGTAGTGCGATGTTCGTTTTCTTCAGTCGGGACTACAGGAACCACAGTTGATGTTTCCCTAATTGGTAATTGCAAACTTGCGGCGGCTTGGGTTTTACTGCGAGTTCCGTCTGCCACGGACGACTCGCCGCCGCCTTCTACCTTAGCGGTTGCCGCTTCGGGTCGCTCTTCATGAGCCGGTGCCATCCTAGGATCGGCTTGCGCATTGGAGGGGACTGGGGGACTTGGTGGCGTAGGATATGCCGGGGGACAACTAGGGGCATATGGTGGTGGCAAGATATTTTCAGCGTCAGGCAGTGCTGCGGGCGGCAGGGGTTTAATTTTTTTTTCTGGAGTCCGTGGATTCCCTTGTACTACAAATATGGCCGCCGCAGATGACGCATGCTCTGTAGGTTCCAATATGGCCGCCTTTCCCCTTCTCTTCCGGTTTGGGGACTTCCGGTCTCCCATTTTGCATACTTGAGTTACCATTACGAGGGCGGCTCCCTCTACTAGCTTCTTTGCCCACGACGGAGGATTTTCAATAACTGCTATCCATGCGGTTATATACGGTATATCCTCAGGGCAACCCGGATTCCCTTCTCGTATAACTAGATTCTGGACCCTTGTGGCCGTTTGGAAATTGAAAGTTCCTACCGGAGGCCAATTTACACACAAACTGGGCCACCTATGGGTGCATCGTTGAATCATTCCGGGTTTTGTACATTTATGTCTATCGAACACTTCGCTATAGTGTTCCGTCATGACTTTTAATGGAGTCGAACCGCCCCCTCCCATTAGGATAGAATTCACAGACAAAGGAGGGAAGGGAAGACGGATAGGTAAGGGGTCCGTATCCGTCAGACACAAAAGGATCACAATCGCCCCGACTAGGACGCGGTCAGCCCGGCCTAGAACTGCGAGGCCATTCACTCTCTTTCACACAACAAGAAACCTATTCCCACTATCGTACACTTCACTTATAATTTTCTCCTTATTATGCGCGTGGTCTTCGGAACGTAATTCCTACTAACACACTGCGTGGGGTGTGATCAAGGCCCCCTCGGTCCGCCGGGGATGGACCGGTTATTTTCCTTATCTATTCTTCGCTTATTCCCTTGTTTCCATGATACTCGCCTGCAGGGGTCTTCCGATCGTCACGAAAGCCTTCTTCCCGGATCATCAACCCAGAGATCCCAGCAGAATTTCTGTGGAACGATCCCCTCAGAACCCTGATCGCTGAACTCAGCGGTGGCCACTCACCAGGTGTCTGGGGGACTGCTCCGCCACCAAACTACCGGACCTTCTGGAGAGCTAAAATAGCGTCTCCGGTACCTCCTGGCTGGCTCGCCAATGTAACCGTCTCTTTTTAGTCAGTAAGGAGGCCCAGACAACTGATCCGTAAAGATAGACTTTTATTGCCAGCAAGATGCAGCTAAGACAACGGCTTAGTACAACTGCATGCCACGCCCCCTTAGGAGCAAACCTTTATACACTTTACAGTTCTTATCTTTCACACATGCGTTCTGGTTTTTGCTGAACAAACAATTTACAAACTGCTGAACAAGCAATAGCTAGCGTGGTCTCTAGTAGGTGTAGCTTATGATCAGACTATTGTTTCGTCATTTAATTGACGGGTTAGACATTTGCGGCAGCGTTCGTATTAATACAATACAAATTATTATTCCAAAATGGAGTTACGTTTCACTAAATGTTAGTGCGTGAGTACGTCACTACGTATTAGGTTCCGTTTGCGTTGCAAATGTTAGTAAATCAAGATGGCTGTGCGTTTCACTGCAGGCATGAAGAAACGAGAGGCGTCTCAGTGGTGCAGTCTTCAGGGGTTCATGGAATCGAACTCCTTCAATCGGATTTCCCACCTATCCAACATAGATATGTTGGATAGGTGGGAAATCGCGATTGTTGAGCCAAAATAAAAATATAAACCCCCTCACCCTCCTTAATCCCCCCCCCCCCCGACTTACCACAACTCCCTGGTGATGGAGCGAGGAGTGAGGACGCCATTTCTGCAATCCTTGGCGAGAAGCATGTGACGTCGGCGGCACGTCGAGTGACGCCGGCGTCACGTGATTCCCGGCTCGTTCGCGCCGGACGGCTCGTTCGGCCCAAAAAGAACTTTTGGCCAGCTTGGGAGGGCCTCCTGACCCCCCCAAGCTGGCCAAAAGTTCTTTTTGGGCCGATCGAGCCGTCCGGCGCGAACTCGCCGGGAATCACGTGACGCCGGCGTCACTCGACGTGCCGCCGACATCACATGCTTCTCGCCAAGGATTGCAGAAATGACGTCCTCACTCCTCGCTCGATCACCAGGGAGTTGTGGTAAGTCTGGGGGGGGGATTAAGGAGGGTGAGGCGGTTTAAATTTTTTTTTTGCACATATGTACATATACCCAACTCATTGGATTTTTTTTATGTCCATATTGGCCGCAAGTGGGACCCCCTTTCGGACATAAGAAATATGAACATAAAATTTTGCTCTGCACATCCCTGCATAAAATGTCATTTGTGCTCTTGATTATAGTAACAGCATGCATCAGTAAGTTCTCTCTGTCTGATTTGAGATTGAAAGTACACTTTTCTTGAGGTTGCATTGATGCACTTGGATGATCTATCTCTACAGTGTATTTTATATGTTTAATATACTGCCATCCTGTGTTATCTTATGATATTGCTTATAGAGTCTCTGCAGAGTGTAGAGCTCCTTTTCCTGATTGGTTATTGTTTAAATATTTCTGAACGTCCTATTGGATTTGTTCCTGTTTTAATTTTTTTTTATCTCTCTCTCTCTGTCTCTCTCCTCTTCCTATTTGTCCCTTTTCCTGAGACCTGGACATGATTTCAGTTGGGAAAAAAAGCTCTTGGAAAGCTAACAGCTCATCCTGAATCTTTCACTTTAAGCTCCAAGAAGCTTCACTTTTTCACCTATTCTCCTATTCCTATTCAACTATTGTATCTACAGCTTCTACATCAGCTACAGTTCATCGCCTTCTGACCACTGGGCTTCAAGAGACTCATAACAGCTGAACTAGGTTCTGTTGTCAGTATGGCTATTCATTGCCATTCACAGTGAGTGTTGAACTGTTTCAACATTTTATTACATGTTGTTTGGTATTCAAGAACTGAGTCCTCTGATATCTGAAGCTAGGAGAAAGGTTTAACTGACTGTCTAGGTACTTAAGCTAGAGATTGAGGGTCAAGGGCAGTACAGTGGAGATAGATTAATCACCTTGCTTTGAAGCGCAGTTCATGTCTCCCCCTGTTATAAACTCATCTTGTTGTCTCTGGAACATATCAGGAATGTATTTCTTGAAACATTTAGTGTAGCACTCATTAAATTTAAAAAACTCATTTACTGAAAAACTTTGCATTGCGTCCTCAAATTGCTGCAAGTGATCACTAGATGGCAGTGTTGTCTTAAGTTTATTTACAATTCTCCTGGAAGCTAAAATAAAATCGTAGGACTGAAAAATGTTAAGCAGAACAATGCTAAATGCAAACTTTTAATCCAATATATAAATGTCAAGTGGGCATCAACATTGTGGGTTTAAAATAACCTTGTTTTACCTGACCTGTATTTAGTATGCAATACTGAGCACATCTTAGTCTGCCAAACGGAGCATTTTAAATCCAACAGTAAACATTTTTCTCTTCAAACTCCAAGGGATCTATTTACTAGGCAACATTAAAGTTGGACATTAATGTGTGGATTCTAACTCTCACATAAACTGCCAGGTTAATGCTAGATTCACTAACTAATCAGACATCTTCTATATAAATAAAAATGTAAAATAGTTTGGACGTAATCGATAATCTCAGAAACTACTGCACCAATTGCTTTCAAATTTGGACACAACCTTGCTTTCACTTTCGGCAAGGTTCTTCTCTATCTAGATTACATAGTTGTCACACGGTTACAGAGAAAAACATGTTTTTACTTGTGTGTGGGGAAAACAGCAACATCTGTTGGACAGACATGCAATACACGCTATCTACCTTGGGAAATGAAGCTGCTGTACTGCGCATGCGCGGGCGGGAGCGCACGTCGGGCACAGCGGGACCAACATGGCGCTGGGAGGAGCAGCATCGGCGGACCAGCGGCGATATCGGGCGTGGTGGTGTCGGCTGGCCGAACTTCGACACCTGGGAGGAGCTGCTGCGGCGATCTGGTATGGCTCACGTGCACGACAGGGAGGGATCCTCGCTGACCTCACGTCTTCGGGAGCGGGCCGCGCAGAACCGCACAAGAGGGAGAGGGACGGGGCGGGGATCAGCTGGGAGGGCATTGCGATCGGGAGGGGATCTGAGTCAGGAAAGGAGATTCAGAGAGGGTGTGCTGTCACTGACGAAAGGGTAGGGAGTAGGCGGGGAGAGGTGACAGTGAGGGGAGGGAGAATGAAGGGGGCGGTGAGTGTCAGGGGAGAGACACAGAGGGGAGAGGTGAGTGTGAGGGGTGAGAGTTGGAGTGGGGACAGGGGAGGAAAGGGGGGGGTGAGTGACCAAGGGGAAGGACGATGTGTCACTGAGGTATATGAGCAAGGGGAAGGGGGAGGGGGAGAAAAGAACCTGACTCTGCCACTGCAATGCATGGCGGGCCACCGCGACACAGAGGGGAGAGGTGAGTGTGAGGGGTGAGAGTTGGAGTGGGGACAGGGGAGTGAAGGGGGGGTTAGTGACCAAAGGGGGAGGGGTGAGTGTGAGGGGAGAGAGTTGGAGTGGGGACAGGGGAGGAAAGGGGGGGGGGGGTGAGTGACCAAGGGGGAGGACGATGTGTGACTGAGGTATATGAGCAAGGGGAAGGGGAAGGGGAGGAAAAGAACCTGACTCTTCCACTGCAACGTGTGGCGGGGTACCGCTAGTACACACATAAAGGGGTTGAAATTTGTGAGCAGTAGAATTAGTCCTCAAGGCTTCAGACTGGCTGCTTTCCATTCATGTATCTGTTTCCATGTGTCTGACAGATATGCACATATTTTTTAATGAGATGCAGAATGCGTGTGTTACTGGCTTATTGAGCGACCTGTTAATAATGTAATGCAGTGCGTTAATGCTGATGTATGCTAATTTGTGAATGACACTTGTATGTTAATATGGTTTTTGGAACGGAGCATGCTCACTATGACCTTTCTCTGCTCTCTTCCTGTAACCATTACAAGCCTCACTCTTTCTTTCTTTTTCAGTGCTATGAGGCAGGAGATGAGCTCTGAACTAGGCATAGAGGTTTGTTACTGGGGGAGAAGGGAGGAGAGTTGCAAAAAGGTTTCAGAGATTTCAATTGCTGATTTCTCTACATTAATGGTGCGGGTGGAAGGGAAATAGAACCAAAAGGTTACTATGAGCCAAGAGTAACAGAAGTATGAGAGAAATAAAAAAAAAAAAAAGTGCATAGCTTGCTGGGCAGACTGGATGGGCCATTTGGTCTTCTTCTGCCGTCATTTCTATATTTCTATGTTTCTATATTGAGGTATCTAGTGTTTTTCATTGTTTTCCTTGCTTTTCTTCCCATCCTCTTGTCTGTTGTCTGTCTTGGTGCGTGTAAGCTTGTGTGAACCTGGTTGCTAGTTTATTTTGTTAATCTTATTTTGGTCTCAATGTTTAGAGTATGACAGCACAGAGTAGATGGACTTGCCAGGTGTAAGCATAGTAAGTGGTGGTAGAGCAAGTGGGTGTGGTAGGGAGGATAGTGTTGAGGAAGGGTAGGTGGTGGAAAAGAGGCAAGTTGGAGTAGTCGCGGGGACAGCAGTAGCAGCAGTGATCAGGAGAGGAGCAGAGAACATAAGAATTGCCATACTGGATCAGACTGATAGTCTATCAAGCCCAGTATCCTGTTTCAACAGTGGCCAATCCAGGTCACCACTGTACCTGGCAGGATCCCAAATAATAGATTAATCCCATGCTTCTAACACTCAGGGATAATTAATGGCTTTCCTCAAGTCTATGTGGTTAATGACAGTTCATGGAGTTTTCCTCCAATAATTTGTTCAAACCCTTTTTAAACCTAGCTATGCTAACTGCTTTTACCACATCCTCTGGCAATGAGTTCCAGAGCTTAATTGTGCATTGAGTGAAAAATATTTTCTCCGATTTGTATTAAATGTGCTATTTACTAACTTCATTGTGTGTCCCCAAGTCTTTGTATTTTTTGAATGAGTAAACAACTGATTCACATTTACCTTTTCTATTCTGCTCATGATTTTGTAGACCACAATCATATCCCCCCTCAGCTGTCTTGTCTTCAAGCTGAACAACCCTAACCTTTTTTCTCATATTGGAGCCGTTCCATTCCCTTTATAATTTTGGTCACCTTTCTCTATATTTTCCAGTTCAGCTATATCTCTTTTGAGATGCAGTGACCCAGAACTGTACACAATACTCCAGGTACAATCTCACCAGGGAGCGATACAGAGGCATTATGGCAGTCTCTGCTTTATTCTTCATTTCTTTCCTAATAATTCCTAACATGTTGTTTGCTTTTTTTGATCACCACCACATTCTGAGTGTGAAAGGAGGCATGGGCATGAGCCCTTTGTGTTGTGGCATAGGTGACGTAGCCTCATATGTGAATCGACGAGGTCTACGCTGGCAGCTGGTGAACATGCCCCGTAGCGGGATATTCTGGAGTTTCACCTATACCAACTGCCTTGCTCACAAGTTGAGCTCTTGGGTTCTGGAGGCCAGCGGGACTTAGGTGGGTCCCTAGGGTGATGAATAGAGCAAGAGTCCAATGGCACGCAAGGGTCACAGCAGGCAAAGGAAGTCAGAAGCAGGGCAAGGTCGGGGAAGGCAGCAGACAAGGGTGGTGAGGTCCAAGTAAGAGGTCAGGTCCAGGTGGCAGGCAATCGTGGTCAGAACCAAGCAAGAAGTCCCGGTATCCCCAGGCTGGCTTGACGCTATGGATCCGCCATGTTCCTGATGACATAAGGGCGTGTGCTCTAGACTTTGTACCAGCAAGGGCGCGAACCTCGGGGGCGTCCCCCCGTAGTGACGTCATCCGTTTTCAATTTAAAAGGTCTTTGTTTGCTAACTACAAGTGAGTTAGCAAGGAACTCCAACGGGACTTGCTTCGGCAGTCCACGCTACTTGCAACTATGTTCCGAGTCAGCTAGGGGAAGTCTTCTCCTCTGCTCGGCCTTTTCGGACTTACCAGGAGTACCCGCTCCTCGGGGGCTCCACTCTCTATTCTTGATTTCAGATTGTTGGACGGGATCCTGTACTCGCTCCTCGAGGGCCTATGTTCCCGAAGACTCAGAAGACTCCTATTGCCTGGAGGTGATCGCAGACGTGAACACAGTGAGTCCTATTACAGACAGGAACCGGTACTCACTCCACAAGGGCCCTTGTTCCTAGTCTCTAAGGCTCCCTTCAGTCTAAGACGTTATCGCAGGTACAGAGATCGTGAGTTACCATTGCAGATTGCAGATAGGAACCGGTACTCACTCCACGAGGGCCTCATACTCTCTTCTTCCACAAATTTTATTTTTCAGCTCACTTTTGCTCTTTTATGGACTAAAAAAGCTTTATGTGAAGGGGAACATTTATTAGACCTTCTTTCATCAGAGAAGTAACTGGTTTATATATATACGAACACAAATTCTGTTTTCCAGTTCACTTTTGCTCTCTTATGGACTAAAAAAGCTTTCTATGAATTCACAGAAAAGATGCTGCAACTCAATTAAAAGCTTTTACTTGCACTTTAAAATAATAAAAATATAAAAGCGGACCTATCTTTATTCAAACCTTTCAGAGTAATTTAGGGGTTGATTCAGGGGCAGTCCTACAAACACATTACACAACCTGTGTTTCCAATGTCTCTTGAGTTGGACAAATAATTCATGTGTTGACGGGAGGCCTGGAAGGGGCGTGAAATGCACCATCTTAGAAAATCTATCCACTACCACCCATATGGTGGTGTTGCCACTAGAGAGGGGAAGGTCTGTGACGAAGTCAGAGGCCAAGTGGATTCAGGGTTCCTTGGGGACTGGAAGCAGCTGTAACAATCCCCATGGTTGAGTGTGCACACTTATTCATGGCACATATGGGACAGGATTCTATGTAATCTTTACATCGGTCTTCATCTGTGGCTACCAGTAATGTCAGAAGATTAATTCCAAGGTTCGAGTGATACCTGGGTGACTTGCCAAGCAGGAGTTATGAGCCCACTGAAGAAGAACCACATTCTTCTCTGAGGGGACTGTGAATGTGGCAGCAATTACAATCTCTGCATTGTTGATGATATACCATAGACTCCAGAGAATCCTCTGTATCAAAGGAGTGTGAGAGGGCATTGGCTGGAAAGTTTTTCTCAATGGGATTGTACCGCAACTTGAAGTCAAACCGATTAAAAAACAATGACCAGCAGGTGTGCTAGGGATTCAGCCTCTGCACTTGTGTTAGGTGTTCTAATTTTTTGTGATCTGTATAGATGGTTACTGGGTGCTTAGCTCCTTCCAACAGGTGTCACCATTCCTCTAAGGCTAGCTTGACCACTAGCAGCTCATGATCACCAATGGTATAGTTCTTCTCTGCTGGAGAGAATTTATTTTTGAGAAATAGGAGCAGGTCATGAGGATACCATTATGATTATGTTGCAGGAGGATAGTGCCTACCCCGAGGGTAGACGTAATTACCTCTAGAATGACTGGCTTGGATGGAATTGGGTGGTGTTGACACATATCAAGTGTGAGCTCCTGTTTGAGACACTTTCAATCTTGGATAGCTTCATGGTCTAGTTTTTGGCATCATAGCCCTTTTTGGTTGGGGCTATGAGTGGAGCCGCCAAGGAGAAGTAATAATGAATGAATTGTCTATAGTAATGTGCAAACCCCAGGAAGGGCTGCAGCGACATGAGGCCCATGGGCCAGAGCCACTCCAGTGTGACTTTTAGCTTGTCTGGGTCCATATGTAGACCTTGGTGAGAGCTAATATATCCCAAGAAGGGAAGCTCTTCCTTTTCAAAGGTACATGTCTCTAACTTGGTGTAGAAGAGGTGCTCACTGAGTCTCTGGAGGATCTGTTTCACATGATGTTGATGCTCTGTCAAAAACTTAGTAAAAACTATCATATCATCAAAGTAAACTACACATGAGAGTAGAGAAGGTCCCTTAAAATCTCTTTGACCATAAATTGCATTGTACAACCCAAAGGGCATCACCAGGTATTTATAGTGTCCATTACAGATGTTAAAGGTGGTCTTTCATTGGTCGCATTCTCGGATCCTAATCAGGTTGTATGCCTCCCGAAGATCGAGCTTGGTAAATATCTGCGAGCCCCAAAGGCAATCAAAGAGCTTGGAGATCAAGGGAAGTTTTACGCGTGCTGTCTGTGGAAGACCCGCGGCACAGCCCCCTCCACCTTTCTACAGTGACTCCAGCCTCTGGTTCCTCCTCACTGGCGGTGGTGTGCCGTCAGCTTCGTCCTCGGGCCTCCCCCGGTGCCTCTGGCTCTGCCACAGTCCCCGGTGTCCCCGGTCCTGCTTCCATTTCTCATTGGGCCCCTTCACGTAGGCCAGGGAGAGAGACACTGCTACTCATGCCGCACCCCTCCCCTGGTGCGTATGCGTGCATCATTGACTCTTAAGTAGGGACCGCGGCGGGAACCTAGCCGTGGCCCTGGATGATGACGTCAACGTAACCATAGTATTTAAGCTCAGGCTCTGCTCCCTAGCATTGCCTTTGCAACAGGTCTCCTCACTGGTCGAGTACTCATTGCTTCCTAGAGATTCGTCTCAACCCTGCGTTCCTGTTCCTTGTCATTCCTGGCTCCTGTCTCTTTGATCCTATCCTGCTTATGCTTCGGATTGACTACACGGACTTTGCTTTGCCTGATGTTGCCATTGATTATCTCCAGATCTCTGCTTCACCTGACTACAGTACTGCCTATCTCTAGACCTAGATCTCCGCTTCGCCTGACCAAGCTACTGCCTATCTCCAGACCCAGACTTCCGCTTCACCTGACTACGCTATTGCCTATCTCCAGACCCAGACCTCCGCTTCGCCTGACTACGTTAATGCCTTTCTCCAGACCAAGACCTCCGCTTCACCTGACCACGCTATTGCCTATCTCCAGACCCAGACCTCTGCTTCGTCCACCTACGCATTGCCTATCTCCAGACCCAGAACTTTGCCTTGCCTGACTACGCTATTGATTATCTCTGTGATCAGACCTCAGCTTTGCTTGACTAGGCTATTGACTATCTCCGTGATCAGACCTCAGCTTTGCTTGACTATACTCTTGACTATCTCCGTGATCAGACTTCAGCCTTGCTCGCCACTGCCTTTGGATCACTGCCAGTCCTGATTCAAGCCTACCATTGGATGCCTCTTCTGCTTACTACCTGGTCATGGTTTCTTCAGGCTTCGGCCTACTTTTTCTCGAGTGCCCCCTGTCTGCCTTCGTTCCATTGGCGCTCGAGTTTCCAGGACATTACCCAGTCTGGAGTAAGATTGTACCATCTCTCATCTGCTGTCTCTGGGCTGAACCAACTCCTACTGCAACTATATACAGAGGCCCCAGCACACAAAGTTTCAACCCGCGGGGAAAGAGGGCTGGTATAGGTGAAGCTCCAGCGGCCTCTACCTATCAGCCCACTGCACCTGCTGATGGTGGGGACCTGTAGGTTCTTACCTATGGGTTGCGTCAACCCCACCTCAGCCCAAGGGTCCACCTCCGACGCAACAGGTTGCAAAGGCCATGGACTTGGTGGACCTGTGTGCCCTCCAGGCCATTTCAGGTCTGGCATCCAAGGTACAACAGCAGCAGTTTCTTGAGGCATTGGCCTCCTCCATGGACCATTTTCACGCCCGGCTTTTCTTCGATTTGTTTTAAATGAGCTACTTGCTAACTTCACGAAGTGCCCCCTAGTCCTTCTATTATCTGAGAGAGTAAATAACTGATTTATATTAACTTTTTCAAGTTCTTTCTTTAGACCTCTATCATGTCCCCCCTCAGTCATCTCTTCTCCAAACTGAACAGCCTTAACTTCCTTAGCCTTATCTCAGAGGGCAGCCGTTCCATCCACTTATCATTTTGGTCACCTTTCTCTGCACTTTCTCCAGTGCAACTATATCTTTTTTGAGATGCAGCGACCAGAATTGGACACAGTATTCAAGATGTGGTCTCACCATGGAACGATACAGAGGCATTATGATATCCATCTTTTTATTTGCTATTCCCTTCATAATAATTCCTAACATTCTGTTTGCTTTTTTGACTGCCATAGCATTCTGAGCCGATGATTTCAATGTATTATCCACCTTGATGCCTAGATCTCTTTCCTGGGTGGTAACTCCTAAGATAGAACCTAACATTGTATAACTACAGCAAGGGTTATTTTTCCCTATATGCATCACTTTGCAATTGTCCATGTTAAATTTCATCTGCCATTTGGAAGCCCAATCTTCCAGTCTCGCAAGGTCCTCCTGCAATTTATCACGATCTGCTTGAGATTTAATCACTCTGCATAATTTTTTGTCATTCCCAAATTTGATCACCTCACTCATCGTATCCCTTTCCAGATCATTTATAAATATATTAAAAAGCCCTAATCCAAGTACAGATCCCTGAGGCACTCCACTGTTTACCTTTTTCCACTGTGAAAACAGACCATTTAATCCTACTCTTGTTTTCCTGTCTTTTAACCAGCTTGCAATCCACAAAAGGACATCGCTTCCTATCCCATGACTTTTTTAGTTTTCTTAGAAGCTTCTCATGTGGGACTTTTTTTTAACACCTTCTGAAATTCCAAATACACCACATCTACCAGTTCACCTTTGTCCTTGTTTATTCACTCCTTAAAAAAAAATATCTGGCTGTGTCTCATTAAACCATGTCTCTCTAAATGTTTTGTGATTTTATTCTTTATAACAGTTTCCATGATTTTTCCTGGCACTGAAGTCAGGCTCACTGATCTATAGTTTTCCAGATCACCCCTGGAGCCTTTTGTAACAATGGGATTACATTGGCCATCTTCCATACTTCAGGAACAATGAATGATAGTGTAGGATTTGTGGACCCTTGGGCCGATCGGAGCCGTAGGAAGAGCTGCTGTAGGTGGTAGAAGCAGCGACCCCGACCGGGAGGCGGCAGGGACAGGTTGATGGCAGGTCGTAGACGGGACTCTGGAGGCCCTATGCGACCAAGGGCCCCGGCGAGGATGGAGGTGATGGTAGCGCTGGCTCGGTGAAGAGGAAACCTTCGCCCTGGAAGCCGATCCTCCCCCGAGAGGAGCTCGTAGGAGTTCAGCCGCTGGGACTTAGGAGATTCACCCTGGAAGCCGGAGTCCCCCCAGGAGGAGCCCGTAGGAACCCGGCCGCTGGGACTTAGGAGGGCCCGCAGGGGCCTGGTCAGCGGTAGTCCAAGGTCGAAAGCCGAAGGGTTGTTGCTCGCCGTACCAGAGTCAGGAACCAGTGGATCGCCGTCAGCTAGTCCGAGGTCAGAAGCCAGAGGGTCAACGAAAGCCGGTCCGAGGTCAGAAGCCAGGAGGTCAACGTAAGCCGGTCCGAGGTCAGAAGCCAGAAGATACCAATGCCAGTCCGGGGTCAGAAGCCAAGTAGAGACGTCAGCCGATCCGAGTCAGGAGCCAAGGAAGAACACCAAGCAGAACGCAGCAACTGAAGACAGGAACAACCCTGGGAACCTCGTTGCAAGGCCCTGAGGAGAGGGACTGCAGGGCTTAAGTAGCCCTGCAGCGTCTGACGTCACCGGAAGGATGCAGGCAGATTTCCCGCGCCTGGCCCTTTAAGAATCGGGCCGAGACGCGCGCGTGCCCCTAGGGGGCGGAGCTAGCCGCGGCGAGACGCCGGCTGCTCCGGCGATGCAGGAGCCGCGTGGTGGGAGCAGGGGCAGGCCCGAGCGCTGCGTGGAGGCGCGGAGAGAGCCGTGGTGGGAGCCCCCGGAGACCCGAGGAAGCCCGAGAAGCCCCGGAAGTCCGCGGAGGTAGGAGGAGCGGCCGGGACCGACCCGGAGCCGCAACAGTACCCCCTCCCTTACGCCCCCTCCCGGGGGGTCGCGGCTTGGCCGGATGCTGGAGGTGGAAGTGTCGAAGAAGATCCTTATCCAGGATGTGAGAAGAAGGCTCCCATGAATTCTCCTCCGGGCCATACCCCTCCCAAGACAATAGGTACTCCCAGCGGTGGCGACGGCACCGGACATCCAAGACCTCCTTTACCGTGTAGGTGACATCCGGATCCGAGGAAACATCGGAGGGCACTGGCGGAGCTGCCCGAAATCGAGAGAGCACCAGCGGCTTGAGAAGGGACACGTGGAAGACATCATGGATCCTAAGCGAGGAGGGTAGCCGCAATCTGTAAGAAACCGCCCCTACGCGTTCCGCCACCGGGAAAGGTCCAATGTAACGGGGTGCTAACCTCATGGAGGGAGTCCGTAATTGAATGTGCTTCGTGCTTAGCCATACCCTCGTTCCGGGTAAGAATACCGGGGCGGGTCGTCGAGACCGGTCCGCATACGTCTTGAAGCGAGCTGCAGTTTTGCGAAGCTTCTCCTGCGTGGCAATCCAAAGGTGATGAAGTTGGTTAGCTGTTAGTTGTGCTGCTGGGGAAGTGACTTGTACCGGTAATGGCAGTGGAGGTCTTGGGATCCTCCCATAAACTAGCTGGAAGGGAGACTGACTTGTAGCGGAGTGTTTGTGGCGGTTGTAAGAAAATTCCGCCCAGGGAAGGAGAGAGACCCAGTTGTCTTGGAGCTCATTTACAAAAGTTCGGAGGAAGGTTTTCAGAGTCCGGTTGGTCCGCTCCACTTGGCCGTTACCCTGGGGATGAAAGGCCGTGGTAAAATCCAACTGTATCCCAAACTTTTTGCATAATGCCCGCCAGTACTTGGCCGTAAATTGAGGGCCGCGATCCGACGCGATATGCGAGGGTAGTCCATGTAACCGGAAAACATGCTGGACGAATAGGTCAGCCAGCTCAGGAGCCGTGGGTAGCTTGGGCAGAGGGATAAAATGTGCCATCTTAGAAAAGCGGTCGACAGTGACCCAAATTACAGTTTTCCCCTCAGAGCGAGGCAAGTCCACCACAAAGTCTGTGGAAAGGTGGGACCACGGTTCCGCGGGAATAGGGAGCGGCTGGAGTAGGCCCCACAGGCGTCCCGGTGGGGGTTTTTGCTGAGCGCATGTGGGACAGGACTGGACATAGTGCCGGACATCCTCTCTCACTCGTGGCCACCAGTAAAACTCAGTGAGTAACTCAAGGGTTCGAGAAATCCCCGGATGGCCTGCCGTCAGGGAGTCGTGTGCCCAAGCCAGAACCTTCCTCAGCGAACGAGCCGGGACCACCGTCCTCCCTTCGGCCCCTAAGTTAGTGGCTGCCAGAAGGACTTTGGCTGGGTCCAAAATATACTGAGGGGTCTCCGTGGTGTCGTCAATCTCGGTGGTGCGGGATAGAGCATCCGCCCGTACATTCTTGGCTGCGGGTCGGTAGCGAAGCGAGAAGTCGAACCGACTAAAGAAGAGGGACCAGCGGGCCTGTCGGGGATTGAGCCTCTGAGCGTGAGACAAGTACTGCAGGTTCTTGTGGTCGGTGTATACTATGATCGGATGCTGGGCTCCCTCCAACCACTGACGCCACTCTTCGAACGCCAATTTTATGGCCAACAGCTCCTTGTCACCAATCCCGTAATTCCTTTCTGCCGGTGAAAACTTGCGGGAGAAGTATGAGCAAGGCCAGGTTTTGCCAGTGGGAGAGGTTTGGAGAAGCACTGCCCCTACCGCGACAGCGGAAGCATCTACCTCTACTATAAACTGGCGTTGCGGGTTAGGGTGCCGAAGACAAGTGTCCTGAAGGAAAGCCTCCTTGAGATCCTGGAAGGCCTGCGTCGCAGCAGGGGACCAGTTTCGTGCATCCGCACCCTTCCGCGTAAGGGCCGTCAGAGGAGCTACCAGGCTGGAGTAATGCGGGATGAAGTGGCGGTAGAAATTGGCGAATCCTAAGAACCGCTGAAGCGCTTTTATTCCTGATGGTTGTGGCCAACCCTTGATGGCGCTCACCTTGTCCGGATCCATTCGGAAGCCCATCGAGGAGACAATATATCCTAGGAAGGGTAATGACTCGTGCTCGAACTGGCATTTTTCCAATTTTGCGTACAAGTGGTTCTCCCTTAGCTTCAGCAAGACTTGCCGCACGTGTTGTCGATGTGTCTTGAGATCCTGGGAATATATTAATACGTCGTCCAGGTACACGATCACTGAAGTGTATAAGAAATCGCGGAGGACCTCGTTCATCAGGTTTTGGAATACCGCTGGGGCGTTACAGAGACCAAACGGCATAACAAGGTACTCGTAATGGCCGTCTCTGGTGTTAAAAGCGGTCTTCCACTCATCCCCGGGGCGTATACGAACGAGATTGTAAGCACCTCGGAGGTCTAATTTGGTGAAGACGCGAGCCCCTTGGAGGCGATCCAGGAGCTCTGGAATCAGAGGCAACGGGTAACGGTCCCGGCGGGTGATCTGATTCAAGCCCCGATAATCAATACAGGGGCGGAGAGACCCGTCTTTCTTTCCTACAAAGAAGAACCCGGCCCCGGCCGGGGATTTGGATGGTCTGATGAAACCCCGGTCCAGGTTCTCCTTGATATAGGCTGACATAGCTTGGGTCTCTGGCAGAGACAGAGGGTAGACTCTTCCACGGGGCGGAGTGGTTCCAGGTAGCAAGTTGATTGCACAATCAAAGGGACGGTGCTCCGGAAGTAGCTCAGCTTTTTCTTTCGAGAAGACGTCCTGAAAGGCATGGTATTGTGGAGGTACCGTTAACGGAGCCGTGCAGAGTGCGATAGGTCGCAGTGGACGTGCCGGAAGGCAATGCCGATGGCACGCAGGACTCCAGGAGGTAATCTGAAGGGTACCCCAATCGATGACCGGAGAGTGTTTCCGAAGCCAGGGTAAACCCAGGATGAGCGGGTGGATGGATTTTTCTAAAATAAGAAACGAGATTTCCTCCTGGTGGAGGGCTCCAACCTGGAGCTTCAGAGAACTGGTGCGAGTGGATATTAAACCAGGAAGTGGGCTCCCTTGAATGGAGGAAACCCGCACCGGCGGGTCTTGCGAGCAGACCTCGAGCTGTAGCTGTTCAACTAGCTCCCGGAGGACGAAGTTCCCCCCGGACCCAGAGTCGATTAAGGCAAGGGTATCAAAGCCTCCCTCCGGAAGGCAGAGTCGTACCGGAACGGTACATGGGGAGCTAGGTGAAATGTTGCCTAGAGTCAACTCCCCGCTGAGCTCTAGGTTCGGGCGTTTCCCGGACGCTCGGTACAGCGAGCCAAAAAGTGCCCCTGACCCCCACAGTATAGACACAGTCCCTGGGCACGTCGGCGTTGACGTTCCTCGGAGGAAAGGGGGCCACGGCCCAACTGCATGGGTTCCTCTGTAGCTGGAGCGGTGGCTGCAGGAGGAGAGAACCGGGCTTGCGGCGGAGTGGATCGCCGGACGGAGGATCCCCGAGCGGGCCTTCGCTCTCGGAAGCGGCGCTGGATACGCCGGTCCACACGTCCAGCGAGTTCGATGAGTTCCTGCAAGTCGTCTGGGAGATCTCGAGCCGCAAGCTCATCCTGGAGCCGAGAGGACAAACCCTCCAAAAAGATCCCATGCAAACTGTCCTCGCCCCAGGCCAGCTCCGTAGCCAGGGTCTGGAACTCCATCGCAAATTCCTCAAGGGGACGGTTACCCTGCTTCAGCTGGAGGAGCTCCGAGGCAGCTGTGGAGGCCCGAGACGGTTCGTCAAAGATCCTCCGGAATGCTTTGACAAATTGTACTAAGTTATTTAAGCGGGAATCTTGGCGCTCCCACAAGGAGGAAGCCCAAGTCAACGGTTTCCCATCCAGAAGCGAAATAATGTACGTCGTCTTTGCCCGGTCTGAGGTGAATTGCGCAGGCAGGAGGTCGAACCGGATGTAACAATGGTTGAGGAACCCTCGACATGTCTTCGGGTTCCCCGAGTACCTCGGGGGCGCTGGCATCTGTACCGGAACAGAAGAAGTCGGGTTGACCATAGATGTAGATGCTGCGGAGTGGGCTGCGGAGGCCCCATCTACGCGATCCGCCAGGCGTTGGACGGCCGACATCAGCGTATCCAGGCAGGACTGCTGTTGCTGCAGCTTCTGGGCAATGCCAGGAATGGCCTTTAGGCCGGCAAGGTCCGCCGGGTCCATGGCCTTGCAATCTGTAGGATTTGTGGACCCTTGGGCCGATCGGAGCCGTAGGAAGAGCTGCTGTAGGTGGTAGAAGCAGCGACCCCGACCGGGAGGCGGCAGGGACAGGTTGATGGCAGGTCGTAGACGGGACTCTGGAGGCCCTATGCGACCAAGGGCCCCGGCGAGGATGGAGGTGATGGTAGCGCTGGCTCGGTGAAGAGGAAACCTTCGCCCTGGAAGCCGATCCTCCCCCGAGAGGAGCTCGTAGGAGTTCAGCCGCTGGGACTTAGGAGATTCACCCTGGAAGCCGGAGTCCCCCCAGGAGGAGCCCGTAGGAACCCGGCCGCTGGGACTTAGGAGGGCCCGCAGGGGCCTGGTCAGCGGTAGTCCAAGGTCGAAAGCCGAAGGGTTGTTGCTCGCCGTACCAGAGTCAGGAACCAGTGGATCGCCGTCAGCTAGTCCGAGGTCAGAAGCCAGAGGGTCAACGAAAGCCGGTCCGAGGTCAGAAGCCAGGAGGTCAACGTAAGCCGGTCCGAGGTCAGAAGCCAGAAGATACCAATGCCAGTCCGGGGTCAGAAGCCAAGTAGAGACGTCAGCCGATCCGAGTCAGGAGCCAAGGAAGAACACCAAGCAGAACGCAGCAACTGAAGACAGGAACAACCCTGGGAACCTCGTTGCAAGGCCCTGAGGAGAGGGACTGCAGGGCTTAAGTAGCCCTGCAGCGTCTGACGTCACCGGAAGGATGCAGGCAGATTTCCCGCGCCTGGCCCTTTAAGAATCGGGCCGAGACGCGCGCGTGCCCCTAGGGGGCGGAGCTAGCCGCGGCGAGACGCCGGCTGCTCCGGCGATGCAGGAGCCGCGTGGTGGGAGCAGGGGCAGGCCCGAGCGCTGCGTGGAGGCGCGGAGAGAGCCGTGGTGGGAGCCCCCGGAGACCCGAGGAAGCCCGAGAAGCCCCGGAAGTCCGCGGAGGTAGGAGGAGCGGCCGGGACCGACCCGGAGCCGCAACAGATAGGTTACAAATTAATTGAAATAGGTCTGAAATTTCATTTTTAGCTCTTTCAGAACCCTGAGGTGTATGCCATCTGGTCCAGGTGATTTACTACTCTTCAGTTTGTCAATCTGGCCTACCACATCTTCCAGGTTCACTGTGATTTGGTTCAGTTCATCTAAATCATCACCCTTGAAAACCGTTTCTGGAACGAGTAACGCCCCAACATTCTCGTCAGCAAACACCGAAGCAAAGAAATTGTTTAATCTTTCCGTGATGGCCTTATCTTCCCTAAGTGTCCTTTTAACCCCTTGATCATCTAATGATCCAACAGACTCCCTCGCAGGCTTTCTGCTTTGGATATATTTAAAAATGTTTTTATTGTGAGGTTTTGCCTGTATGGCCAATTTCTTTTCAAATTCTGTCTTAACTTGTCTTATCAATGTCTTACATTTAACTTGCCAATGCTTATGCTTAATCCTATTTTCTTCTCATGGATCCAATTTTTGAATGAAGATCTTTTGGCTAAGATAGCCTCCTTCAGCTCACTTTTTAGCCATGCTGGCAATCATTTGACCTTCCTTCCACCTTTCTTAATGCGTGAAATACTTATGGACTTCATGAAGAGGTGGAAGGAAAGCTAAACAACTACCAATATGGAAGGTAAGGGATGGTGAGGAAAGCTAAACAACTACCAATATGGAAGGTCAGGGATGGTGAGGAAAGCTAAATGTCTACCTGCATGGTGAGAGAGGCTATAATAGCTAAAAGAACATCTTTCAAGAAATGGAAAAGGGATCTGAATGAAGGAAACAGGAAACAGCAGGTTAGATGAAAAGCATTGATAATAAAGGGCAAGAGAGAATTTGAAAAGAAGCTTGCTGTAGAAGCAAACACTCATAGTAAAATTGTTTTCAGGTACATTTGAAGTAAAAAGCCTGTGAGGAAGTAATTTGGACCATTAGATGATCAAGGGGTAAAAGGGGCACTTAGGGATGACAAAGCCATAGCAGAGAGTCTAAATGAATTTTTTGCTTCGGTCTTCACTGAGGAAGATGTAAGAGAAATGTTATGGGCGTGGATACTTTGACCAAGGTGGAGTTGATGCAACGTGCAGAGCAGAGCCCTGCAGGTCTTACCCATCTGCTGGCGGAGCTGACAAGAGCAGAGGCCCAACTGGACCTTCACCAATACCAGCCCACATTCCCCTTAGGTTGAGCCCTTGGGTGCTGGGGCCAGCTGGACTTAGGTGGGGCCCTCTGGGTAGGTGAAGATGCAATGAGAAGATGTGGTTGTAGGCCAGGGTCTAGCGCCGGTGAAAAGAACAGTCAGCAGCCAGCAAAGACTGGGGCAGGCAGCGTTCAGATGAAATGGTTATCCAGGCAGTGGTCAGATGCAGGTGGAGATCATTCAGAATCGTTATCCAAGCAGTGGTCAGAGGCAGGAGATCAGTCAGTGTGTGTGTTTCTGAGCCAAGGTCAAACCAGAGATCCATCTGAGGAACCAAGAGGGAAAGAGAGGAGGATGGGAGGCAAGGAACAACACAGTAGGGGAGAAGACCCTGACCTTAGAAACGAAGGACAAAGACTGACCACCAAGGGTAAGGAACTAGGACTAAGCATAAGAAGACAAGAACTAAGGTGAACGAACCAGACAGCAACACAGGAATGAAGACCTGATCAAAAACATAAGAACTTGCCATGTTGGGTCAGATCAAGAGTCCATCAAGCCCAGCATCATGTTTCCAACAGTGGCCAATCCAGGCCATAAGAACCTGGCAAGTACCCAAAAACTAAGTCTATTCCATGCTATTGTTGCTAGTAATAGCAGTGGCATTTGCAGGATTAACTGCTGCTGAGGTGGTTCAGTGTTGAGTTGTGCGACTCCAGTGACTATACCATCGAGTTTCGGACTTTGGCTTCCAAGCTCGCCTGGCAGGAGGGCTGCCTACAAGCTATCTACCTGGATGGACTTTCCTCATAGCTGAAGGATGAGCTGGTTGTAAGGGAGCTCCTTTCCTCTCTTGAGGACATCATAGACTTGACAGGCCGAATCGACCACCGTCTCCAAGAGCGTCACGGGGAGAGTCAGATGCCCAAGAAGCTCTCTCGGATTTGATCCCGTTCGCCACTGACCACCAACTTTGCCTCGAGCAGGGTCACTACTGTGGCTAAGATGGAAGAGCCCATGCAGTTGGGTCATGGGCGGCTGACACCGGAAGAGTGCCTCCGGCGGAGAAAAATTGGTTTGTGTCTGTATTGCTGAGCACCTGACCACCAACTACAGACCTGGCCTGTCCATCCGGGAAACTTCCCAGACTAAGTTCAGTAGGGGTCCTGAACTTGGGCACGACCTCTCTGGCCCCTCAATTATCTGTACCGGTCACTTTGATCTGGGATTCCCAGTCCTTTCCAGTTCTTGCTCTGGTGGATTCTGGAGCAGGAAGTAATTTCATTCTCAAGGATCTTGTCCAGCTCCTGGGTATAAAGACCTGTTCGCTAGATACCTCCTTCGGTATAGCATCTATTTATGGAGAGCCATTACCTGGCCGAATCTTTCTTACCACAGAACCAGTTCAGCTGCGCACTGGCACCCTACATACAGAAGAACTTGAACTGTTAGTATTGGAGAAATCCATCCATCCGGTAGTCCTCGGACTCCCCTGGCTACAAAAGCACTCTCCCCAATTTAATTGGGACTCATTGCAACTAGTGGAGTAGGGTCCTGCCTGCCACCAGTCCTGTCTTCAGAAAGTGGTACCGCAATCTGTGGTTCCTTCGGCTGCCACTTCTTCTGGTATACCCGCTCCTTATGCAGATTTCGAAGATATATTTTCTAAGCAAAAAGCAGACCTTCTTCCGCCTCTTCGGAGGTTCGATTGTCCTATTGACCTTCTTCCAGGAACCAGGCCTCCCCGAGGAAGCACCTACCCTCTGTCTCTACCCGAGACAAAGGCTATGATGGAGTATATCCAAGAAAACCTTGCGAAGGGATTCATCCGCCATTCAACCTCTCCTGCTGGGGCGGGATTCTTTTTTGTGACCAAGAAAGATGGGTCACTTGGGCAGTGTATTGACTACCGCGGCCTAAACGCCATTACCCACAAAGACAAGTATTCTTTGCCACTGATCTCAGAATTATTTGATTGTCTACAGGGAGCAACTATATTCACAAAATTGGACCTACGCGGAGCGTATAACTTGGTACGGATCTGTCCCGACGATATTTGGAAGACTGCCTTTAATACTTGGGACGGGCATTACGAATACCTGGTGATGCCTTTCGGCCTCTGTAATGCGCCAGCAGTTTTCCAACGAATGATGAATGAAATTTTCAGAGATTTGCTGTATACTAAGGTTGTGGCCTACCTGGACAATATCCTTGTCTTTTCTAAAGACCTGGCCACACACCGCACTGATGTCCGTACCATCCTCCAACACGTTCGCGAGAATCACTTGTTTGCAAATTTGGACAAATGCTTGTTTGAGAAATCCAGCCTGCCTTTCCTCATATATATTATCTCCCAACAAGGATTTTCTATGGACACTGCTAAGTTGAAAGGAATCTGGGATTGGCCACAGCCCGTGGGTCTTAAAGCCCTCCAGCGCTTCCTGGGATTTCTAAATTACTATCGACATTTCATTCCACATTATTCTACTCTGGCTGCTCCTTTGACAGCCCTAACTTGTAAGGGCCAAGATACTCAAAACTGGACTCTGGATGCCGTCGCAGCCTTCCACTGCCTTAAAGAAGTCTTCCAGGCGGGGTCTTGCCTACATCACCCAGACCCGAACCGTCCATTTCAAGTGGAAGTAGACACCTCCGCTATTGGGGTTGGGGCAGTCCTAAGTCAATGCACTACTTCCGGTTCTACAGTCCTGTGTTCATTCTACTCCCGCAAATTCTCATGTGCAGAGCAGAACTACAGTATAGGAGATCGCAAGTTACTTGCCATAAAATTGGCCCTCGAAGAATGGCGCCCATGGTAAGAAGGTGCACAACATAAGTTCATTGTGTTCACCGATCATAAGAACCTGGAACATCTGAGCCATGCCCAGCTTCTCAACGCCTGTCAAGCCCGATGGGCTCTGTTCTTTTCCAGATTCAATTTTGAGCTCCGTTACCATTCAGCTGATAAAAACCTCTGGGCAGATGCCTATCACGCTCTTTCGAGCCGGAAGACACTCCGGAAGAACCCAGCCATATTATAGACCCAGCTTGTATCTGTTTGTCTGCCACTCACCCAGTCCCTGCTGAGAAGACTGCCGTGCCCCGATGACTCCGAGAAAGAGTCCTACGCTTGGCGCATGATTCTAAGTTTGCCGGTCACCCTGGACGAGCATGAACCTTGGCACTGCTCCAGTGGTTCTTCTGGTGGCCTACTATGGTCTCTGACGCTAAAGCATATGTCGAATCCTGTAACACTTGTGCACAGCAAAAGTCCCTGATCGGTCGACCTTGGGGTCTCCTGCAACCACTTCTAGCTCCCCAGGAACCATGGACTCACCTGTCTACGGATTTCATCGTGGATTTGCCTCCATCTAAGGGTCATACCGTGATATGGGTAACCATAGACCGATTTTCAAAAATGGCCCATTTCGTCCCTCTACTGGGCCTACCTTCCACTCCAGAATTGGCATGCCTATTTTTCCACCATATCTTCAGATTGCATGGACTACACAAGGACATTGTCTCTGACAGAGATCCACAGTTCATTGCTAGATATTGGCGTGCTTTTTGCCAAAAATTCAGTATTAATATCAGTTTAACAACTGCTTATTACCCTCAAGCCAACGGACAAGCCGAGTGAATGAATCGCTCTTTGAAGGCCTTCCTGTGCGCCTACATCAATGATCACCAAGACAATTGGTCCGAACTGTTATCTTGGGCGGAGTTTTCTCACAACTCCCACATTACAACTACTACAGGCACGTCACCATTCTCTATCGTCTATGGAAAACAACCACGACCTCTGCTGCCCATACCTTTGTCAGTACTGTCCTCTGCGGCGCAGGCTACTGCGGATGCCCTCAAGACTTTATGTGAACAGACGAATCTTCGCTTACGTCAAGCCGCTTACCAGGCCAAGAGAACTTCTGACAGTCACTGTCGCTCGGCTCCTGAATTCCATCCTGGCCAGAAAGTCTGGTTAATTACTTGGTATATCCGACTCAGAATACCTTCTCAAAGGTTCGCTCCAAGGTACATCGGACATTTTACGGTCACCCGACGTATTGGACTAGTTATATACCAGCTTCGGCTGCCTCCTATGCTGGGAATACATAATATGTTTCACGTATCTCTCTTAAAACCTGTGGTCCTATTCTGGCCTGCCCGAAAGGCTCCTGAGCCAACTCCACTTGTGGCTGAAACTGATAGGATGTACAAGGTACATTAAATCCTCAATGTCCGCCGTAGGGGCCGCTGGTGGGAATATCTCCTTCTTGGGAGGGTTATGGACTCGAAGAAAATTCTTGGCAAACCAGCTCAGAACATCCTGGACAAAACCCTCCTCCTGAATTTCACCGTGCCCATCCGGGCAAACCTCGACCTCCAAGAGGGGGGCGTAAAGGGGGCTACTTTTACGCTGGCTGTCCATGGCAGACCCGAGGCACAGCTCCCTCCCCTTTCTACAGTGACTCCAGCCTTTGGTTCCTCCTCACTGGCGGCGGTGGGCTGTCAGCTTCATCCTCAGGCCTCCCCCGGTGCATCCAGCTCTGCCACAGTCCCCAGTGTCCCCGGTCCTGCTTCCACTTCTCATTGGGCCTCTCCGCGTGGCCCGCGGAGAGACACTGCTACTCGCGTTGTGCCCCTCCCCAGGCACGCTTGCGCGCATCATTGACTCTTAAGTAGTGACCGCGGCGGGAACATAGCCGCGGCCCCGGATGATGACATCGATGTAACCATAGTATTTAAGCTCAGGCTCCGCTCCCTAGTGTTGCCTTTGCAACAGGTCTCCTCGCTGGACGATTACTCGTTGCTTCCTAGAGATTCATCTCAACCCTGCGTTCCTGTTCCTCGCCGTTCCTGGTTTCTGTCTCTTCGTTCCTACCCTGCTTATTCTTCGGATTGAGTATACGGACTTTCACTTTGCTTTGCCCAACATTGCCATTAATTATCTCCAGACCCAGACCTCCACTTCGCCTGACCATGCTACTGCCTATCTCCAAACCCACACTTCCGTTTCGCCTGACCACGCTACTGCCTATCTCCAGACTCAGACCTCCGCTATGCCTGACCACGCTATTGCCTATCTCCAAACCCAGACCTCCGCTTCGCCTGACCATGCTACTGCCTATCTCCAGACTCAGACCTCCGATTCGCCTGACCACGCTACTGCCTATCTCCAGACCCAGACCTCCACTTCACCTGACCACACTACTGCCTATCTCCAGACTCAGACCTCCGCTTCGCCTGACCATGCTACTACCTATCTCCAGACTCAGACCTCCACTTAGTCTGACTATGCTACTGCCTATCTCCAGATCCAGACCTCCGCTTCACCTGACTTCGCTACTGCCTATCTCCAGACCCAGACCTCCGCTTCGCCTGACTTTGCTACTGCCTATCTCCAGACCCAGACCTCCACTTCGCCTGACCATGCTACTGCCTATCTCCAAACCCAGACTTCCGTTTCGCCTGACCACGCTACTGCCTATCTCCAGACTCAGACCTCCGATTCGCCTGACCACGCTACTGCCTATCTCCAGACCCAGACCTCCACTTCACCTGACCACACTACTGCCTATCTCCAGACCCAGACCTTTGCTTCGCCTGACCACGCTACTGCCTGTCTCCAAACCCAGACCTCCGCTTCGCCTGACCATGCTACTGCCTATCTCCAGACTCAGACCTCCGATTCGCCTGACCACGCTACTGCCTATCTCCAGACCCAGACCTCCACTTCACCTGACCACACTACTGCCTATCTCCAGACTCAGATCTCCGCTTCGCCTGACCATGCTACTACCTATCTCCAGACTCAGACCTCCACTTCGTCTGACTATGCTACTGCCTATCTCCAGATCCAGACCTCCGCTTCGCCTGACTTCGCTACTGCCTATCTCCAGACCCAGACCTCCGCTTCGCCTGACTTCGCTACTGCCTATCTCCAGACCCAGACCTCCACTTCGCCTGACTATGCTACTGCCTATGTCCAGACCCAGACCTCCACTACGCCTGACCACGCTATTGCCTATGCCTATCTCCAGACCCAGAACTTTGCCTTGCCTGACTACGCTATTGACTATCTCCGTGATCAAACCTCAGCTTTGCTTGACTACGCTATTGATTATCTCCGTGATCAGACCTCAGCTTTGAATGACTATGCTCTTGACTATCTCCGTGATCAGACTTCAGTCTCCTGTATAATGGAAAAAGGGCTCCAGAACCCACCAAGTAAGTCTCCTAGGGGTAGAGAGAGAAGATAGAACCCAGTAAAGAAATGATTCAGATGATTTAGGCAATGAATCAATAATTGAACTTAAGAAAAAAAACACAGGTATTTATTATATCTTTACACAACTATCTCAGTTCCCAAAGAACAATTATGTATGTTCACATAAGGGCAGATTTTTAAAGCCCTGCGTGTGTAAATCCCGGCCTTTTCGCGCGTGGCCGGGCCTTATGCGCACCGGGCGAATTTTCCAAGAGCCCGGCCAAGTGCGTAAAGGCCGGATGCACTCAAGTTCCGGGCCTCTTGCAAGGGGCGGGCCAGAGGGCGTGTTTTGGCTGGGGAGGGGCAGGCCGTGATAGTGCCATTGTTCGCTGTCCTAGAGCCTCGCACGCTGGCCGGCTACCAGCACGCGCAAGTTACTTCAGGTTGGGCCCTGAAGTAACTTGTTAAAAAAAGGTAAACAGATTTAAAATTGAGGTTTTTTAGAGGATGGGGAGGAGATGGGAAGGGGAAGGGAGGTTAGGGTAGGGGTGGGAAAGTTCCCTCCCAGTCCGCTCATAAATTGGAGTGGACTGGGGGGGAATTGGGGAAGGCCCCGATGCATTGCCACGCGAATATATAAAAAATGACCCCCCCCTTGCGCGCGCCACCCCCAATTTTGTAACTTGTGGGCACCGGTGTGTGCATGTTATAAAATCGCACATCCATGCGTGCTCGCTGGGTAATGCGCGCACATGGACGCGTGCGCGTATTTTTTAAAAATGTATCCTATAAGTTTTACTTATTCTAACTCAACATCACAATTTAACAGCTCTTTTTCTTTAGTTTGTAGGATAGCCTACACTGAATTTCAGAACTTCAGAACCGGTTCTAATCAGGCTGTCAGATAAGTAACCTGTTTTTTTAATTTTAATATTAGACTTCAGTTGTTTTATGAAACTATATTAATTGCTTTCACAGTTCTTAATCTTTAAAGGATGTGACTCTTTGTGTTATTCTCTTTTTCAGCAACTCCTGTGCTTTTGGAAGACAGTTTACTAGGTAAGTATATTTTCTAGCATGAATTTATGTTGGTTTTTTGAAGTTCCTTGTTTGTATGTCTTCCAAATTTGAATGTTGCTGCCTTTTTTCTTTTCTGTGTTTCCTTTTTCCAATATCTGTGTTGTCTGTGTCTCCGTATGTTTCTAATCAAGTACTTTTGTTCCTGATATCTGTTTTATAATCTAGCTAGATTATGTGATATTGTGATGAAGTATGCACTCTTAATTTTGACTCCGTAGATCTGGTATAGCGGGCTGGAGTGCGCTGATGTAGCTCTTCTCCTCTGAGTATACTGTGGCTTCAGAATTCTGGACCCTGCTCTGTTTTTGCTGGCTTGGTATGATATCTGTTATTTGAGTGTGCCGTCTTCCTCCTTCCTGATGGTGTAAATTCTTTGCCCTATTTTTTAAATAACCAAAGTATATATACCTTACTTTAGCAATCGCAGATCTTCCACATGTGTTCTAGACTCTAGTATCTTGCTTAGTGTGGTCTAGAAGGCTAATTGAACTAGGTTAGCTTAGTGTAAAAGCATAATTATATCTTTCCCTATTCTTTGATGTTGTGTAACTGATGCAGTACTTTTCTACATTCACTCTCTTCTTTTCTCTTTCTCTCTCTCCCTTTATAATTTACTTTTCAAGCGTTGGAAAGGTTTTTGATATCAATAATGAAAATTGTTTCTATAATTATGAAATTAAATACTCTCCAACTTAAGTACCTTATTTTTGTACTTTATCACACTGAAATCTCACCAATAAATGACTCTGGAGCTTTTAGTGATTTGCTTATAGTAACTCTTTCTTTCAGCACTTCTCAGGATATTTTTACCCACTCCTGACCTCTTTAAGCTGAGTAATAGTTAGAAGATACACTCAGCTGGGTAGTCACCAACCCCCACTATTTATATTATTTTTCTATAAACAGCTGTGTTAATATACAATTAATTAAAGAATAGCACATCCTTTAAGATTTTCCCCACCAATAATGGTTCACAGGGGTGGGAGTATATTCAGTAATATTGTTCCCCACACTTTAACAGTGTTAGTTAATATTTACTACTTTCTTTCATCCTTCTCGCCTTTCAACATTTCTACAAAAACTGAAGAAAATATTACGTGCTTCAGCTGAATTTTAAGCAGTAACTGGTTCTAGACTAATTCTTACTGAAGGTTTCCTAAGTGTTCAAATCAAAATCTACACATTTCCATTCATACACACATTCACACTTCAATTTATGTGTTTTCTCATTCCCTCAGTGTGATTTATTATACTTTGAGTGAGATTTAGCAGTCTCTGTGTAAGAGAGGGACATCAGTCCCTTCTGCTTCACCCAGATCATAAAGTGTCTCTCTCCCAGAGATTTTCATTGAAAACCACTGTCCTGTCATGCTGCAAATCACTACACCTATTGATGTCATTTATTTATTTAAGGCTTTTTTTTATACCGATAACCGTTTGCACATCGTATCGGTTTACAAGGAACTATAGGTTAAAAACAATTACATGGAACTGTAGGCTAAGAACAATTACATGGAACATGATATTAGCATGTGGCACATTTAAAACTAATCTGAGAAAGTTCTTCTTCACTCAACGCACAATTAAACTCTGGAATTTGTTGCCAGAGGATGTGGTTAGTGCAGTTAGTATAGATGTGTTTAAAAAAGAATTGGATAAGTTCTTGGAGGAGAAGTCCATTACCTACTATTAATTAAGTTGACTTAGAAAATAGCCATTGCTATTACTAGCAACGGTAACATGAAATAGACTTAGTTTTTGGGTACTTGCCAGGTTCTTATGGCCTGGATTGGCCACTGTTGGAAACAGGATGCTGGGCTTGATGAACCCTTGGTCTGACCCAGTATGGCATGTTCTTATGAACTGAGTGTAACACGATATATGATATATGATAACTAAAAAGTATAACATGGGGGAGAAACTATGGAGATGTTAATATTACATATAAAGGGAAAAGTAAATAATTTCACAGGGGTATATAAACCATATTTACAGATGAGAAGGGGTATACAAATCATATTTACAGATGAGCAATTGACGGTGGTAACTGTATGAAGGAAGGAGGGGGTAGAGAAAAGAAGGGGGAGGAGAGGATGTGCTGCATTGAGAACCTCTGTTTGAAAAGCCATGTTTTAATTTTTTCTTGACTTTCCCAGTACATGGTTCCATGCGGAGTTCAGGGGGCATAGTGTTCCAGTTTATGGGGCCTGCAATCGATAGTCCTCGATCTCTTGTGGAGGATAGGTGCGTGAGTTTAGGGGATGGTGTGTAGAGGGTTCCTTTATAGGCGGATCTGGTGGGTCTGTTGGGTGCGTGGAAGTGTAGTGAGTCATTGAACCATTGGAAGTTTTGGTTGTGTACAGTCTTGTGTATGAAGGATAGGGTCTTGTAGAGAATTCTGCTGGATATGTAGGCCAATGTAGGATGAGTGTGATGTGGTCATTCTTACGTGTATTCGTGAGGATCCTGGCTGCGGCATTAAGAACATAAGAACATGCCATGCTGGGTCAGACCAAAGGTCCATCAAGCTCAGGATCCTGTTTCCAACAGTGGCCAATCCAGGCCATAAGAACCTGGCAAGTACCCAAAAACTAAGTCTATTCCATGTTACTGTTGCTGGTAATAGCAGTGGCTATTTTCTAAGTCAACTTAATTAATAGCAGGTAATGGACTTCTCCTCCAAGAACTTATCCAATCCTTTTTTAAATACAGCTACACTAGCTGCACTAACCACATCTTCTGGCAACAAATTCCAGAGTTTAATTGTGTGTTGAGTGAAAAAGAACTTTCTCCGATTAGTTTTAAATGTGCCTTATGCTAACTTCATGGAGTGCCCCCTAGTCTTTCTATTATCTGAAAGAGTAAATAACTGATTCATATCTACCCGTTCTAGACCTCTCATGATTTTAAACACCTCTATCATATTCCGCCTCAGCCATCTCTTCTCCAAGCTGAAAAGTCCTAACCTCTTTAGTCTTTCCTCATAGGGGAGCTGTTCCATTGACCCTATCATTTTGGTCGCCCTTCTCTGTACCTTCTCCATTGCAATTATATCTTTTTTGAGATGCAGCGACCAGAATTGTACACAGTATTCAAAGTGTGGTCTCACCATGGAGCAATACAGAGGCATTATGACATTTTCCACTTTATTCACCATTTCCTTTCTAATAATTCCCAACATTCTGTTTGCGTTTTTGACTGCCGCAGCACACTGAACCGACGATTTCAATGTGGTATCCACTATGACGCCTAGATCTCTTTCTTGGGTGGTAGCACCTAATATGGAACCTAACATTGTGTAACTTTAGCATGGATTATTTTTCCCTATATGCATCACCTTGCACTTATCCACATTAAATTTCATCTGCTATTTCGATGCCCAATTTTCTAGTCTCACAAGGTCTTCCTGTAATTTATCACAATGTGCTTGTGATTTAACTACTCTGAACAATTTTGTATCATCTGCAAATTTGATTACCTCACTCGTTGTATTTCTTTCCAGATCATTTATAAATATATTGAAAAGTAAGGGTCCCAATACAGATCCCTGAGGCACTCCACTGCCCACTCCCTTCCACTGAGTAAATTGTCCATTTAATCCTACTCTCTGTTTCCTGTCTTTTAGCCAGTTTGTAATCCACAAAAGGACATCGCCACCTATCCCATGACTTTTTACTTTTCCTAGAAGCATTGTGTAGCATTTGGAGGGGTTTGACGGAGGAAGCAGGGAGGCCTAATAGAAGGGAGTTGCAATAGTCAACTTTTGAGAAGATTAAGGCTTGCAGGACAGTACGAAAATCATTAAATTGTAGGAGGGGGTCTTAGTTTCTTGAGGACATGAAGTTTGTAGTAACATTCCTTCATGGTGGATTTAATGAAGGTTTTGAAGTTTAGTTGGTTATCGAAGGTAATGCCTAGATTACGTATGTGTTGTGTTATAGGCATGGGTGGGGGGGGGCAAGGTGTTGCAGTGAGCGTGCATAGAGGTGAAGGGGTTGTGGGAGATGATGATGAGTTCTGTTTTTGTGGTGTTGAGTGAGAGGTTAGGTTTCACGAATAGCTGATTGATTGCAATAATGCATTTGTCCCATATTTTTAGTGAGGTGTGAAGGGTATCGGTGATTGGGATAAGGATTTGAACATCATCCACGTAGATGAAGTGTGGATGGCCTAGGTCAGATAGAAGGTGGCAGAGGGGTAACTGTAGAAGGTGGCAGAGGGGTAACTGTATAAGGTGTTTTAGTACTCAAAAATCCTTTGCAATTTTACAGGATACATTAGGAGAACTACTTGTGAATCTTTAGTTTTATAGGGTTCATGTTAGCACCTTAAGAGATGAAAGAGATGTTTAGAGTGAGGGTTAAATTGGTATTCTTACACTGACCAGTTTACTGAAACTTTCCTGTCAGCTCATCTTGAAGCACTTGGGTTACCATGAATACTGTATGCTGACAGTTTTCAGCAGCTTCAAATGCCAGCTTAGACTGAGCTGTAACTTTGAGCTGTGGCAGTGAGAACATTTGAATAAAAAAGCAATTTTAAGGCAAGGTTTAAGTTCAAAAATATTTATTCTCTCTCCAAAATGCCCTTAATATCTCTCCAGAGGTATTAATTCCCCTTTTAAATTTTCTCTGTACACTTTATTTAACAACAACAAAAAGAACTCCATAACAATATTGTCCAATTAAATGTGAAATTCTTCTTTTAGAGGCATCCTGTGACCAGCCTGAAGATCAAAAGACCACCACTACCATTGGCTAGCTTTAAATCTTATTTGAAAGAGGTCTGAGGACCCATTTAAATTGGGGTAATTAGGGTCAGTTCAGGGCTTCCTTCCCAACTTCAGACTTGGCCTGCGCTGCTGCTTCATGCCCCTCTTTTGGACGTCCATCTTCTCAGAGACCCCACATAAGTCCAGCTGATCTCGGCACCCGAGTACTCAACCTAAGAGGTTCCCCTGACCTGTCCATCTCTTATTTGGCAACGTTTTGCATCTCGAAGAAGTTCTGGGCACTGTTTGGGTCGGGTTGGACAAATTATAGCCGGCTTTCAAACTTATGTGGGGGCTCAAGCAGAGTCCTCCCACCTCGGAGCGCTATTTTATAAACAATTTCACTGCTTAAAACTCTTTTTAGGGCACTTTAAAGTCACCCTCGAGCCAGCGTAAAACTGTAAGCTTTCTCCAGGCTGATGCAGCAAAAAATACCAGCACCTGGGGCTTTCCCGCACAGCCTCTTCGATGGTGGCTGAAAGTCCCGCCCTCCTGCCATTTAATTCTCTGCCGGGATAGACTCCCGACGCAGGTCCTGCCTCTTTCTGCCACTCACAGCTCCCAGGGACAGGTGTTGCAATGCTATCGCAGACCCCTGCGATAACAGGCAGATCTCTCTTCTCCTGCAGCACCCTGCTGCCTTATAATTACTGCCTTGAGGAAAATAAACATCAACAAAAAAAAAGCTGCTGGATTTCTGCTTGGTCATGACAACTCCAGCCAGAAACCTGTTATGCTTGCCGGGTTCCTGCAGTCAGCTCTCTGACCCTGAGCCTCCTGGTAACTGCGGGAAGCCACTGCCGCCCTCCTTCACGGCCCGGAGCTGCCGGTTGCTGCTGCTGTCTGCAGTTCCATGCCACTGGCTCCTCCTCTTCTTTTGCGGCTGAACACCTCCAAGCCTCCTGCACCCTGACTTCCCATAAGCAAGTATGCACACCTCTCTGGTCTATTTAAAGGGCCTGTGGTGGGAAAAACCCCATGGCCCTTATGGATGACATCATCGCTCAGGGGCTATTTAAGGTAAGCCCCTGTATGCAGGCAGTGCCTTGACAATAGGTTTCCTCACTCCAGCGAAGTGAATTGCCTCTGAGTTCTTGAGTTGGTCCTATCTCTTCGTTTCTCCTGATTGTCTTTGGCTTTGACCTTGGATCGCATCCTGACTAAGAGATACGCCACCCGCCATGACCCTTGCCTGGATACTGACTATGAGATACTCCGCCCTCCATGACCCTTGCCTGGATACCGACTATGTGATACGGTGCCCCCCATGACCCATGCCTGGATACTGACTATGAGATATGACGCCTTCCACGACCCTTGCCTGGATACCGACTATGAGGTACGCCGCCTTCCACGACCCGTGCCTGGATACCGACTACGTGATACGGTGCCTGCCATGACCCATGCCTGGATACCGACTATGAGATACTCCGCCCTCCATGACCCTTGTCTGGATACCAACTATGTGATACGGTGCCCCCATGACCCATGCCTGGATACCGACTATGAGATATGCCGCCTTCCACGACCCTTGCCTGGATACCGACTATGAGGTACGCCGCCTTCCACGACCCGTGCCTGGATACCGACTACGTGATACGGTGCCTGCCATGACCCATGCCTGGATACAGACTATGAGATATGTCGCCCGCCATGATCCTTGCCTGGATACCGACTACAAGATACGCCGTCCCCCACGACCCTTGCCTGGATACCAACTATGAGATACGCCGCCTGCCATGACCCTTGCCTGGACATTGTCAGTGAGTCCGCTGCCATCTTGATTCTTGTGTGGATCACTGCAGGCTTCCTTCCCAACTTCAGACTTGGCCTGCGCTGCTGCTTCATGCCCCTCTTTTGGACGTCCATCTTCTCAGAGACCCCACATAAGTCCAGCTGATCTCGGCACCCGAGTACTCAACCCAAGGAGAATGCAGGCTGATAGTAATGAAGCCCCAGCGGGGCCTCTGCCTCTCATCCTCCTCGCCTACCGACAGTGGGGGCCTGTGGGGCTCATCCCCACAGGCAGCGCCAATTCCTCCTCAGTACAAAGGTCCACTTTCATAACAAAACCACAGTAGTCCTTCCTAGGATCCCAGGTCAGTTTTAAGTTTAAATTTATTTGTCAGCTCCATGTCCCTTTATTTAAATAAAAAAAGAAATTAACCCCAACTTTAATTTTGCACCAGGGATTACACAAAGAAGCTCCGAGGTAACTGTTTGAACCAAGGACATCACAGGCAACACTTTGGTAAGACATCGCTCTTGACAGCTAGAGCTCCATTTGGCGATCTTTTATGTGGATCCACAAAATTCCAATACCGATAATCCCTTGTCCAATAATATTTACTTATCAAAAAACAAGAGAAAATAAGTGTTCTGCTCACCTATTTCTATCTATCCTTGTACACTGTATCATAAAAAATTCATTCATTTCAAAATATATGTATAAAATTTCAGCTATATCAAACTTTTCTTCTGTTTAGATTAACACACCTGTACCTCACTCGTACTATTAAATATTCCTTGCTTACACTATCCCCACCCCACTGAATATATTGATTTATTCAAAATCAAACTACATCCCTTATTCATACAATCCCGCCCCAGTAAAAATGTACTCATCTATTGAAAACCCACTTTAAAGACTTATCAAAGGCTTATCAAATACCCCTAACTTTTTATCAATGTTTTTAACTTTTTGTTATTTTAACATAAAAATCTTGCAAAAAACAGTTGTTATTACAGAATACCTTCTTATTTTAAAAGACATCTTTTGTTATACAGTTCCCAATGATGAAAATATTAAGATGGTGTTCCAGAGAACCAGTTCTGTTCCAGATAATGAAAATGAACAAATTTTATTTCAAAAACACTCTTTTTTCTCAAAAAACAATTCCCAATGGTGGAAATATCCAAACAGTATTCCAGAGAACCAGCTAGATTTCCAAAAAGTGAATGTGTCCAGGTTTTATTTCTAAAAGTCCACAGTATTCCAAAGAACCAGTTCGATTCCCAAATGGTGAATGTGTCCAGGTATTATTTCAAAAGCCCGACACCATGGCGTTTTGGCGGAGTCCCGCCTGCATCATTGGGAACTGTATAACAAAAGATGTCTTTTAAAATAAGAAGGTATTCTGTAATAACAAGTGTTTTTTTGCAAGATTTTTATGTTAAAATAACAAAAAGTTAAAAACGTTGACAAAAAGTTCGGGGGATTTGATAAGTCTGATAAGTCTTTAAAGTGGGTTTTCAATAGATGAGTACATTTTTACTGGGGCGGGATTGTATGAATAAGGGGTGTAGTTTGATTTTGAATAAATCAATAAATTCAGTGGGGTGGGATAGTGTAAGCAAAGGATATTTAATAGTACGAGTGAATTACAGGTATGTCAATCTAAACAGAAGAAAAGTTTGATATAGCTGAAATTTTATACATATAGGGGGTCATTTTCAAAGGAGTTACGCATGTAAATGTGACATACTATCGTAGCAATTTTCAAAAGCTATTTACTCGAGTAAAGTGCACTTACTTGAGTAAATCCTATGGACAATTCAATGGCATATATTGTAGCAATTTTGAAAAGCCCACTTACTTGAGTAAAGTGTATTTACTCGAGCAAAAACCAGTTTTGCTCGAGTAAATGCTTTTGAAAATCTGGCCCATATTTTGAAATAAAAGATTCATTCATGATACAGTGTACAAGGATGGATAGATAAATAGGTGAGCAGAACACTTATTTTCTCTTGTTTTTTTGATAAGTAGATCTTTTATGTGGCCCAATCGATGTGAGGCTAATGTAGCACGGACCACGATAGACCCAATATGAGTGCATTGACTGCTTTGAGTATTACCTATAGACTGATTTGCTCTCAATACAGAATTCTTGTTTGCATGGTGAGGGGTACAGTGGCTCTCGTAACATGTCCAGCTAAAGGTTCTTCATATACAAACACGATTGAGAGTGGAGTATCCAAAGGGACTGCCGGTATCTGGTAGTGATGGACCAAAGCCTCATGGATGAAGCTGTCACCAGTGCCAGTATCCAGGAAGGCAAGAGCGTCCATAGGAATGTCCCCAGGAGAGAGATGTACAGGTACTAGCAGTTATGGAGAGGTGTAAGGATGACCTAGGGTGACCTCTTCCACCAGGCCTAGGTCCTTGAGTTTCCCCAGTTTATTCAGGCAGCAACTTGCCTAGTGCCCAGATGCAGCAAAATACAAGCACAGGTCCATCAAGCCCAACATCCTGTTTCCAACAGAGGCCAAACTAGGCCACGAGAACCTGGCAAGTACCCAAACACCAAGAAGATCCCATGCTACTGATGCAATTAATAGCAGTGGCTATTACCTAAGTAAACTTAATTAATAGCAGTTAATGGACTTCTCCTCCAAGAACTTATCCAAACCTTTTTTGAACCCAGCTACACTAACTGCACTAACCACATCCTCTGGATTACTTTTCCCTATGTGCACAATTTTGCCATTTGAATGCCCAGTCTCCAAGTTTTGCAAGGTCCTCATGCAATTACTAAAAATTCATTTGTGATTCAATAACTCAGAATAATTTGTGTCATCTGTAAATCTGATCACCTCGCTTGTTGTTATCTCTTCTAATACAGATTGCTGAGGCACTCCACCATTTAATTTCCTCCATTGAGAAAACTGACCATTAAGTACTATTCTGTTTCCTGTCTTTTAACTAGTTTGCAATTTACAGTAGGACATGGTCTCCTATCCCCTTACTTTTTAATTTTCTCAAAAGTGTCTCATGAAGCACTTTGTCAAACACCTTCTGAAAATCCAAATATATTTATTAACCCCTTCAAAAAATGCAACAGATTGGTGAAGCAAAACTTTCCTTGGGTAAATCCCTGTTAGCTGTGTTCCATTAAAGCATGATTTTTATATGTTATATAATTTTATTCTTTAGAATAGTTTCTATGATTTTTCCAGGATTTGAAATCAGTCTCAACAGTCTCCAATTTTCCAGATCACCACTGGAGTCCTTTTTAAAAACTGGCGTTACATTGGCCAACCTCCAATCTTCAGGTACAACAGATGATTTTAATGAAAGATTACAAATTACTATAATAGATCTGCAATTTCATTTTTGATTTCTTTCAGATCTCTGGAGTATATTCCATCTGGTCCAGGTAATTTGCTACTCTTTAGTTTGTCTATCTGCCCATTTACATCTTCCAGGTTAACCGTGATTTGCTTCAGTTCCTCTGACTTATCACCATAAAATATTGTTTCTGGCAAGGGTATCTCCCCAAAATCCTCAGAAAACACGAAGCAAAGAACTAATTTAATTTTTTTGCTATGGCTTTGTCTTCTCAGTGCACGTTTTACCCTTTGATCATTTAATGGCTCAGCCAATATCCCTCACAGGCTTTGGATGTTTTTGAAAAAGTTTTTATTTCAGTTTTTGTCTCTATGGCCAGCTTATTTTCAAATTCCGTTTTTGCTGTCCTTAATAAGGTTTGTATCTAACTTGCCAGTGCTTATGCTTTTTTCTATTTTCTTCAGTTGGATCCCCTTTCCATTTCTTTGAAAGAATTTATTTTGGATAAAATATCCTCTTTCACCTCAGCTTTTAACCATGCTGGCAGCCACTTTGCCTTCCTGCTGCCTTTTTTAATGCATGGAACACATCTGATCTGGGCTTCCAGGATAGAATCTTTAAACAATGTCCACACCTGATGTAAACGCTTAACCTTTGCAACTGCACATTTTAGTTTTTTTCTATTTTCCTCGTTTTATCAATCTCCCTTTTGAAATTTAAAAGCTAGAGCAGTAGTTTTTCTTAATTTCCTCCCTCCAGCTATGAAGTCAAATTTTATTGTATTAGGATCACTGTTGCCAAGCAACCCCACTATCATTACCTCTCACACAAATCCCTGTTTTCCACTAAGAACTAGTTTAGAATAGTCCCCCCTGTTGTCATTTTCTGGACTAGCTGCTCCATGAAATAATCATGTATTTCATCTAGAAGCTTCACTTCTCTAGCATGTCCTGATATGACATTGACCTAATCAATACTGGGATAATTGAAATCTCTCGTTAACATTGTGCTGTCAAATTTGTTAGTTTCCCTAATTTCCATTAGCATTTCAATATCCATCTGTTCAATCTAGCCAAGCAGATGGTAGTTATCCCCACTGCTATACTCTTCCCTATCCCACATGGAATTACTATCCATAAAGATTCCACAGTGCATTTATTCTCCTGCAGGATATTTATCCTGTTTGACTCCACCTACCTCACCAAGTTGATCAACCCTATCATTGTAATATAATGCATACCTTGGTATAACATTATCCCATTGGTTATTTTTCTACACCATGTCTGTGAGAAGCCAATTATGTCCACTTCTTTATTCAGTGCTATACATTCTAACTCACCCAGCTTACTTTTTAGACATTTCAAGGTGTGTTTTTTAGTTGTATAGACAACTTTATTAGCAGTTGACAGAGATAATTTAGAATCTTTTAACTCAATCTTTTCTTTACTTAAAGGCACCTAAACTACTTTTGCCTTTATTGGAACATAGAAACATAGAAACATAGAAATGACGGCAGAAGAAGACCAAACGGCCCATCCAGTCTGCCCAGCAAGCTACGCAGTTTATCCATTTTTTTTTTTTTTTATCTTCCCCCCCACCCCTTTTTTTCTCCCCCTCCCCCGTCACTATTGGCTTCCAGCACCCTCCGGCCCCAATTCCCTTCCACCCCTCCACCAATGCAGAGAGCAGTGCCGTATCCGCATCCCAATGAACATCCAGTTCAATCAGGGGTAGCAACTGCCACAATAAACGGCCACACCCCTGCCCCATACTCTTACCCACCTCTGTTTTGCTTGTTTGTTTTTTGTTTTTTTGTTTTGGTTTTTTTGTTTTTGTTTTTTTGGAGATGGCAGCCCTCCAACCTTCCGCTCCGTGAAGGTGGAACACAAACCACTGGCATCCCGCTCCGTGAATGCCTCTGTGGCTACTGCCGCTCCGTGCAGTATTTTGCTGCCTGAAGGTGGAACAACTACTTGCCACTGGCATCCCGCTCCGTGAATGCCTCTGTGGCTACTGCCGCTCCGTGCAGTGTTTTACCACCTCCTCTATATTTTTGCCCACTAGACTTGATGGATCCACAGTGTTTATCCCACGCCCCTTTGAAGTCCTTTCACAGTTTTAGACTTCACCACTTCCTCCGGAAGGGCATTCCAGGCATCCACCACCCTTTCCGTGAAGAAATACTTCCTGACATTGGTTCTTAGTCTTCCTCCCCGGAGCCTCAGCTCGTGACCTCTGGTTCTGCTGATTTTTTTCCGTCTGAAAAGGTTTGTCGTTGTCTTTGGATCATTAAAGTTTTTCAAGTATCTGAAAGTCTGAATCATATCACCCCTGCTCCTCCTTTCCTCCAGGGTGTACATATTTAGATTCTTCAATCTCTCCTCGTACGTCATCCGATGAAGATCCTCCACCTTCTTGGTTGCCCTTCTCTGTACCGCTTCCATCTTGTCTTTGTTTCTTTGTAGATACGGTCTCCAGAACTGAACACAGTACTCCAGGTGAGGCCTCACCAAGGACCTGTACAAGGGAATAATCACTTCCCTTTTCTTACTCGATATTCCTCTCTCTATGCAAGCCCAGCATTCTTCTGGCTTTTTGCTATCGCCTTGTCACATTGTTTCGCAGACTTCATATCATTAGACACTATCACCCCAAGGTCCCTCTCCTGCTCCGTGCACATCAGCCTTCCCCCCCCATCGAATAACAGTTCATTTTGGGATTTCCACTCCCCATATGCATGACTTTGCACTTCTTGGCATTGAATCTCACTGCCATAATCTTCGCACACTCTTCCAGTTTCCTTACATCCCGTCTCATCTCTCCACTCCTTCCGGCGTGTCCACACTGTTGCAGATCTTAGTGTCATCCCAAAAAGACAAACCTTACCTTCTATCCCGTCCGCAATGGTCGCTCACAAAGATAATTAACAGGACCGGTCCCAAAAACCGATCCTTGTGGTACACCCACTTAAAAACCGCTCTCTCTTCAGATAAAGTTCCGTTTACCATCACCACACATTGTCTTCTGTCCGTCAACCAATTTGCAATCCAGGTCACCACCCTCGGCCCTCACTCCTAAGCTTCTTCTCGTTTATTCACCAGTCTCCTGTGCGGAACCGTATCAAAAGCTTTGCTGAAATCCAAGTAGATGACATCGAGCGCTCTTCCTTGATCCAATTCTTGGTTACCCAGTCAAAAAAGTCAATCAGATTTGTCTGACAGGATCTTCCCCTGGTGAATCCATGTTGCCTCTGGTCCATTAATTCTCCTGACTGTAGATAGTTCACTATTCTCTCTTTCAGCAGTGACTCCATTACTTTTCCCACCACCGAAGTGAGGCTAACCGGTCTGTAGTTGCCAGCCTCCTCCCTGTTCCCACTCTTGTGAAGCGGGACCACCACCGCTCTTCTCCAATCTCTTGGTACCTACTCCTGTTTCTAGGGATCTATTGAACAGGTCACACAGCGGACCCGCCAGAAACATCTCTGAGCTCCCTCAGTATCCTTGGATGAATCCCATCAGGCCCCATAGCTTTCTCCACTTTCAGATTCTTTAGCTCTTCCCATACATTTTCTACTGTAAAAGGATTTTCATCTATTCCACTTCCCTCCAGTTTCTTGTTGTGTAGAGATGGTCCTTCTCCAGGGTCTTCTTTAGTGAACACAGAGCTGAAGTATTCGTTTAATATTTCTGCCATTTCTTCATCTCTCTCCACACATTGATCATTAACCACCTTTCAATTTCACTATACCACTTTGGACCTTTCTCTTTTCGCTGATGTATCTGAAAAATGTTTTGTCACCATTTTTTATCTCCTTGGCAATCCTCTCTTTCCGCTTGACTTTTTGCCAACTTGATTAATTTCTTCGTCTCCCTCAGTTGAAACAAATATTCTTCTTTGTGCTCCTCCCTTTGGGATCTTTTGTATTTTTGAATGCTGTTCTTTAGCTTTAATTTTGTCAGCCACCTCCTTTGAGAACCAGATAGGTTTCAATTTTCTTTTGCTTTTCTTTACATTTCTAACATATAGAGCAGTTGCCTTGGTGATTGCTCCTTTTAGATTGGTCCACTGCTGATCCACATCTCTTTCATTCTCCCATCCTTTTAGTTCTTCCTCCAGGTACTTCCCCATTTCCTCAAAGTCTGTGTTTTTGAACTGTAAAACTCGGGTCTTTGTGGTTCTTTTCCCTATTCTTTTAGTGATATTAAACCATATCGTTTGATGATCACTGGTGCTGAGGTGGGTGCCTACCTGGACATCGGAGACATTATCTCCATTAGTGAGCACTAAGTCGAGTATAGCTCCTTCTCTCGTGGGTTCCAACACCATTTGTTTGAACAAAGTTACTTGCATGGCATCCACTATCGCTCTACTATTTTTAGTTTCTGCAGATGGGATTTTCCAGTCTACATCTGGCATATTAAAGTCACCCACGATCACCACTTCTCCCTTCTTACCTATCTTATGGATGTCTTCAACCAGATCTCTGTCCAGCTCTTCCTTTTGGTTTGGAGGCCTGTAAACCACTCCAATATAAATGGATGCTCCGTCATCTTTTTTTAGGTCGACCCATAGTGCTTCTTCCTTGCCCCAACTTCCTTGCAGCTCAGATGCTTGGATGTTGTTTCTGACATAAAGAGCCACACCTCCCCCTTTTCTATCCACTCTGTCCTTCCTTAACAAGTTATAGCCTGGTATTGTTGTATCCCATTCATGAGATTCAGTGAACCATGTCTGTGTGATAGCAACAATGTCCAATTCTGCCTCTGTCATTAGGGCCTGTAGATCTGGGATTTTATTTCCCAAACTATGAGCATTTGTGGTCATAGCCTTCCAGGTACTCTCTTTAAGGTTATTGCTTTTCCTGGACTCCTTATGAGACTTTAGTTGAGATTTGTTATTCCCTTCACTCTTTCCTTTTGCAGTTGTGCCACTGTTGACAGAGTTATCCATCTCAATTAGATTTTTCTTTTGGTTATGGAACTTGATATTCTGCATGCATTGTGTTTTTTTTTCTCTTTTCTGGTAACACTTCAATGTTTTTCTCAAGAACTTCATTAGTTTTTAATATAGAGAAGGCTTTTTGTTCTTTTTTGCATTTGGTACATTGTGTGTCTCCTCATCACAGGTCTAATTCTACCAGAGCCCACTGTAATCCTGGATTTTAAAGAATTTCTTAATGACCTGTTTGAGTGGGGGGGGTGTATCTGTTGGCTGTCCATTCGTCAAGAATGGGTGACTGTGGGTCCTACCTGAGCCTAATGAATCTCCTTTTCTTGACTCTTGGTTTTTCTGTGATATTGGGGAATTAATTTCTGAGTAATGCAATGTGGGTGTAATACTTGTAATTGAAGCTAATTGAGCTTTAACCTCAGTCAGCTCCTTTTTCAAGGAAGAGAGTTGTGCACAAATTGGGCAAGCTCTAAGTTTCCAGATGCTTTCCCTCAGAATGCTTTCCCTCAGAATGCTTTCCCTCAGAATACATCTTTACTGGGATGCATTATCTTCGCTGTCAAGATCACAGGGACCACCTCAAGTGTGAATGACAAGTAGCTCCTTACCCTTTAAGAAAAAAACATGTTAAATCATTCCAATTACAGCACAAAAGAAAGCAGCCAGCATCCTCTGAGATGTATCTTGGCTTAACGTCCAGGAAATACACAGATGTCCAATAGAGAGATAATAAAGTTTCTTACAGACATGCTGCCAAAGTGACATTTCCTTTACATTACAGGTCACCAGCTAGAAAATCTGGAAAACGCAGACAACAAACCAAAATAAAGTTCTTTGTAAGCTGTTAGATTATTATTATGTGCCAGAAAAGAGGAACAACAAATTTAAATGTTTATAAATTAAGTGCTTGTAAACAATGATGTTTTTTTCTAAGCATATAAATTGTTATGGTTTGTCAGAATAGATAAACAAATTTTAATGTTTATAAGTTCATAAGATTGTTTATAAGTTAGAAAATAACAAAGAGCTTTTTATGTTTATAAGCATGCTTTATAAACTAACAAGATAGCTAGACAGGAAGTCTGGGCTTACAGCCAGCTATGCATAACTAGATAATGTAAGTAGATATGTAAGTGTAAATACTAAGTGTATAAGCAAGTGTAAACACTCTGGGGTCGATTTAAGACCCCTGCACGTGTGTCCATGTGCACACGGTTCCAGACACGCTGATTTTATAACATGCCCCATGCGCATTCACTAAAATACTATATCCGTGCGCACATGCATGGATTTTAACAACCGGACATGCATGTGTGAATGGCCTGCGACTCGAGTGTGCAGGGGCGAGGGATTTTAAAAACAATGCATGGTGACGCAAGTAGGGCTTCCCCAGTTCCGTCTCAGTCTGCTCCAATTAAGAAGCGGACTGGGAGGGAACTTCCCTATACCCCTGACTAACCTTCCTACCTTTTCCCATCTCCTACATGTCCCCTAACTCCTCTGGCTGCTGGTGCGTGCTTCCCTGGGACAGTGGCTAATGGCTATAAAAATGTCCCTTGTACTCTTAATTGAGATAAGAATCTATAATTCAAAGAATGTGCTTAGGGATGGGCGAGAGAGAAATAAATACACTAAAAAATTACCTAGCTTTCTGGTTTTTAAATCAAGCACACACATTAAATATTTACCTAGCTTTCTGGTTTTTAAATCAAGCGCACACACTAAGAAATTAGCTAGCTTAAGCACACACACACTAAGAAATTACCTTGCTTTCTGTTTTTCAAATCAAGCATACACACTAAAGATTAATTTACTCCACATTTTCTTCTCTCCTCCAAAGTTTAAGTCACAAAATTACTCAGCAAAGCAATATTTACTGATCATCTTCCACTACCAGCAAAATTGCCTTCTGCTCTCAATACTCTGACAAAAAAACATAGGAATACCAATGGAAGGGGGTGAGTTGGGAGGGAAGACGGTAGAAAGACCAGGGAGGTGGACGGAATGGGGTGTGAAACCTAGGCAAGATAGAAAGTGGTGGTGGTTAAAGGGAGAGGGAGGAAGGAACAGGAAGAAGGAAGAAATAACAGACAGAAGATACCTTTGTCACACAACTCAGATGGAAGTGGCACTGTAATCAGCAATCAACTTGCAGGAGGGCTTATATATGGGTAGTGAGGTTCACACTGTAGGAAAATGACTTGCTGATCCAAAAGGTCTTGGAGAACTAGGACAACTTCCACAGGAAGGAATCCCAGAAAATGAACAAGGCTGTGAAAGTCAGAATTTGATGATGAAAATCATGAACGATTAGCAGCTTGGAACATAAGAACATAAGAATTGCCATATTGGGTCCGACCAAGGGTCCATCAAGCCCAGTATCCTGTTTCCAACAGTGGCCAACCCAAGTCACAAGTACCTGGAAAGTACCCAAACATTAAATAAATTTCAAACTACTGTTGCTTATTAATTAACAGCAGTTTATGAATTTTTCCTCTAGGATCTTATCCAAACCTTTTTTAAACCTAGTTACACTAACTGAACATGAGAACATAAGAAATTGCCATACAGGGTCAGATCAAGGGTCCATCAAGCCCCACATCCTGTTTCCAACAGTGGCCAATCCAGTCTATAAGTACCTGGCAAGTACTCAAACACTAAGTAGATCCCATGCTACTGATGCCAATAGGGTGTGCATCCGTTTTCCACGAATTTGTAATCCGCAACTTATTTTGTCCTATCTGTTAAATATGTGGGGAGGAGAAACGCATCGCAACTCCCCACATATTTAACAGATTTCTGTTTTATTTGGCACGCCCAGCAGCGCGCGCTTCTCTTCGCCCCCATTAGCTGCTTGCTACCTAGGATTACCACAAAATGGTGGCGCCCCTGCGGTAACCATGCCAACCTGTCTGACCCTTTCCTGTGAGTCGCAGTGACTCACAGGAAAGGGTCAGACAGGTCGGCATGGATACCGGAACGCAGCGTATCTGCGCTGACATTTTCTGAGCAGCACTGAATGCAGCCAATAGTGCTGTCATTCAGTGCTCTCTGTGGATTTTACTGACGAGCCAGCAGTATATAAACATCAGCACGAGGAGCCACGCAGTTATTTCCAGTGATGCTGTGGGGAGCTGGGCTGCTGGATGGAAGAGGGAGCAGGCAGAACTGATAGAGAATAGATAGGCTAGCTAAGGAAAGAAAAATATTCTTTGTTTTGCTGTAGTGCCAGGGTCAGTTACAGCCACTACTATTCCTGTTTCTTTCAAGCTGTTTATTTTGGTCATCTCTGACTGAGAAGAGAAGCTGTGCTAGGTCAGCTAGCACTGACCAGTGACCACCATTTACCATTTAGGGTGTTGGGCTGGCTTGGAGAGATATATTATTTTCAATTTCATCCATTTTTCTGGAGTGACAAAAATTCCAGCTTTTTTAAACTGATTTTTTAAATTCCAATTACTTAGTCTCTCAGTGCACTGGGCTTCACTGGGAAGTTTAACAGGCTGGGTCTGTGCAGTCAAGTGCCCAGGCAGTGTGCCTCTTTTGTGCTTACAAGCAAGCAGCTTCTGTGTGCACGCCACACACATTAGTGCACAGCCAGGCACCGTGACAGTGGGCAGTGGGCATTTTAAACAGACTGATCCTAAGTATTTGGTTGGGTCTGTGCAGTCAAGTGCCCAGGGAGTCTGCCTCTTTTGTGCTTACAAGCAAGCAGCTTCTGTGTGCATGCTACACACATTGGTGCACTGCCAAGGCAGCGTGACAGTGGGCATTTTAAACAGACTGAACCTTATTATTCAGTGGGTCTGTGCAGTCAAGCGCCCGGGGTCTGCCTCTTTTGTGCTTACAAGCAAGCAGCTTCTGTGTACATGCCACACACATTAGTGCACAGCCAGGCACCGTGACAGTGGGCAATGGGCATTTTAAACAGACGGAACCTTATTATTGTGGGACAGTGGGCAGTGTTACTACTCAGTGACATAAAATCCATAATGTCAGGGAAAGAGAGATGCAATCGAGTGATTGGGACTGGCAGAGGAGGCACCCCAAAAGACACTAGTGCAACACCACCAGTACAGCTAAAAAGGCAACTGTCGCAATCTAAACTCTTTGTAGGGGATGGCAGTTCCATGCCAAAAAAAAGGAAATCTGACCATGATACATTGCCATCGCCACTACTTGTTTCTGGCCCTGTAGTTTTGGAGGAGAGGGAAGGGGAGGCAGAGTCATGCCCAACAAAATGTAGACACCAAAAGCAGCAAGGGGACAGAAGTCTCGACTAACACTTAGCGTTCACAAGGTAGCGCAGTCACTGTTAGCTTCTGATTCAGATGAAGAATCTTCTTGTGTGAGATTCTCATCAGAAACGGAAGAAGTAATAGCTGACGAATCTTCGGTAAAATCAGTTAGTCCTGTCTTAGCCTCCAGAAATGTGCAGCAGGGGAGAGATGACAGTGATATCGAGGAGGAGGAAGAGCAGTCAGTACAGGCACAGAGGGTGACTGATGATACCCCCTCTGGCATTGCTTCTCAGGGTGCACCCACTACCTCAACTCCAGTGCCTGCATCCACCCCCAAGGTGTTAGAGAGGGGAGAATCACGAAAGACATCTCCGATCTGGAAACACTTTAAAGTGATGGAAGACCCGCGTTATGCTCGGTGTAATTACTGTGCCAGGGATATTAGCAGAGGCAAGCAAATGGGACATCTATCTAATTTTGGCATGAACCATCATATGAAGAGGCAACACCCAACAAGATTACTGCCATCTGGGGATGGTGGCAGTTCCAGTCAGGGGACCCCTTCCAACCAGTGTGCAGTGGTAGGAAAGCAGCAGAGTCAGCCCACGCCCTCATACCCTTCTAGCAGTCAGGTGGCAGGCCAGCAACCCCCTGACATGTGACAGAAGCGACAATCCACCATGGAGGAAATGGGGTGGAGTGCGGTAACGCTATCCCGGGGTAGGAGGCAGGCAGCCTCAAAAATTGTAACCAGGAGCATTGGGGAAATGATTGCCCTTGATGACCAGCCCTTGCAGCTAGTGCAGAATGTGGGTTTCAAGCGTTTTTTGAAGGTCGTACTTCCAAATTACAAAATCCCGTGCAGAACCACATTTAGTAGAAAGGTCATCCCAAGCCTGTACAAGCAGTGTCGCAGTCGCATTCAAGCACTGCTAGCTAAGGCAGACAGAAGAGTGCATTTCACCTGCGATATCTGGACCGCCATGAATGCTGCACACTCTTACCTCTCTCTGACAGCACACTGGTGGGACATGGCTGAGGCAGGGGCAGCCAGCAGCTCTATTACTGAAGAAGTATCAGGGTGGAGGTGGGCTTTACTGCACACCCACCTGACAGACCAGGCCCATACCGCAGCCAATATTCTAGCATGCATCAGAAAGATGCTGGAGGGCTGGCAACTACACCAGCGAGACAGGAAAACGCAGGCAGGGTTCTTTGTCACAGACAATGGTGCAAACATGGTTAAGGCAATAACCGATGGGCAGTTTAAGAACATTCGATGTTTTGCACACACTCTGCACCTGGTAGTGAAGTCAGCTCTGGGCTTGGAGTCCAATGACAAGGAGAATGAATACCTGCATAGGTTAATACAGAAGTGCAGGAACATAGCAGCACACTTCCACAGAAGTGTCAAGGCGGGGCAGGTTCTCTGACAAAAGCAGACTGATTTGGATATGCCTCACAAGCGTCTCATTCAAGACATTGCCACCCCGGTGGAATTCCACCTTTATGATGCTGGAGAGGTTACTGGAGCTGCAGACACCCCTTCATGAACTTTCTGGTACAATGGACATAGGTGTGCAGAATCCCCTAGGGCATCATGATTGGTTAGTCATGAGTCAGCTGGTAAAAATCCTGCAGCCCTTCAAGGATGTCACGGAGGAGCTGAGTTCCAGAAGTGCCACCTTGGCTGACATCATCCCTATAGTTAATTTCCTGGATGAACATTTGGAGGCCTTTAAATGGGAAGACGGAATGACTGCTGAGCTGCTGCAGTGTCTGGACGTTTTGCAGCAGCAGGTGAAAGACAGATTAAGGCCTTTAACAGACGACCGCACATACATGCTCGCCTCTGTCTGTGATCCCCGTGTGAAAGGTGAACTCGCCCTACAGACCAATTGTCTGTCATTTGTGAAGGAGCTGCTGTTAGCAAAGGTCCGTGAACAGGAGCGCCATAGGCGGAGAAAGATTAGGCTTGAAGCAGAGGTGGAAACAGCAGGCACGTCAGAGAGTTGTGCTGCTAGCCCAAGCAGGAGCAGCACTGTGTCAGCGACAGATAGTACTTCCTCCTCCACATTAGAACGCCTAAGGCATGTTGGCCATAAAGATTCATCAGTTGTGCAACGGGCGAGAGAGAAAGCAGCTGGATTGATTGACTCTGAGCCCGCCTAAGCACAGGAGGAGACAGCAGCACAGCTGGCAGTGACACGGTATCTCTCAGAGCCGATAGAGAAAATTCAGACAGACCCGCTGGCATATTGGGCACACAAGTCCACTGTTTGGCCACACCTAGCCAAAGTGGCTCAGCGATATCTGTCATGTCCACCAACCAGTGTGCCCAGTGAACGTGTCTTTTCAATGACAGGGGATATCATGAACTCTCACCGCTCAAGGCTGGCACCAGAGTTGATGGAAATGCTATTGTTTTTGAAAGTAAACCTGCCTTTGCTTGGGTTTCCAAATTTTCCCTGTGAATTGCAAGATGAATAAAAGCAATTCAAAGCCTTGCAGCAGCTCCAATTGCCTCCTATGCTCCAGATAATATAAGTACTGCAGCACATGTACCTGACATGAATCGCTGTGCCTGACCGTCAACTGTCCAGGCCTTGGGTTCCTACAAGTGTTTTTACCTCGATTGCTGTGCCTGTTCATCCAGGCCTTGTGTTCCTACAAGTGTTTGACTTCGATTGCTGTGCCTGTTCATCCAGGCCTTGTGTCCCTAGGTGGGTTTGACCTCTGTCCTCCACTGCTTTGCCTGTCAGTCTGGGCCTTGTGTTCGTACAAGTGTTTGACCTCCATTGCTGTGCCTGTTCATCCAGGCCTTGTGTTCCTACCAGTGTTTGACCTCCATTGCTGTGCCTGTTCATCCAGGCCTTGTGTTCCTACCAGTGTTTGACCTCGATTGCTGTGCCTGTTCATCCAGGCCTTGTGTTCCTACCAGTGTTTGACCTCGATTGCTGTGCCTGTTCATCCAGGCCTTGTGTTCCTACAAGTGTTTGACTTCGATTGCTGTGCCTGTTCATCCAGGCCTTGTGTCCCTAGGTGGGATTGACCTCTGTTCTCGACTGCTTTGCCTGTCAGTCCGGGCCTTGTGTTCGTCCTCCATTGCTGTGCCAGTTCATCCAGGCCTTGTGTACCTACAAGTGTTTGACTTCGATTGCTGTGCCTGTTCATCCAGGCCTTCTGTCCCTAGGTGGGATTGACCTCTGACCTCGACTGCTTTGCCTGTCAGTCCGGGCCTTGTGTTTGTACAAGTGTTTGACCTCGATTGCTGTGCCTGTCCATCCAGGACTTGTGTCCTACAAGGGTTTCACTTAGATTGTAAGCCCTCTGGGGATAGGGAAATACCTACAGTACCTGAGTGTAATCAACTATGAAGTGCTGGAAACGTTTGAAAATAGAATATAAATAAATTAAGAAAAAAAAATTACTATCCATCCAGGCCTTATGTCCCTAGGTGGGATTGACCTCTGTCCTCGACTGCTGTTCCTGTCCATCCAGGCCTTGTGTCCTACAAGGGTTTTACTTAGATTGTATGCCCTCTGGGGATAGGGAAATACCTACAGTACCTGAGTGTAATCAACTATGAAGTGCTGGAAACGTTTGAAAATAAGAATATAAATAAATTAAGAAAAAAAAATTTCTATCCCTGTCCATCCAGGCCTTATGTCCCTAGGTGGGATTGACCTCTGTCCTCGACTGCTATGCCTGTTCATCCAGGCCTTGTGTCCCTAGGTGGGATTGACCTCTGTCCTCGACTGCTTTGCCTGTCAGTCCGGGCCTTGTGTTCGTACAAGTGTTTGACCTCGATTGCTGTGCCTGTCCATCCAGGCCTTGTGTTTGTACAAGTGTTTGACCTCGATTGCTGTGCCTGTCCATCCAGGCCTTGTGTCCTACAAGGGTTTCACTTAGATTGTATGCCCTCTGGGGATAGGGAAATACCTACAGTACCTGAGTGTAATCAACTATGAAGTGCTGGAAACGTTTGAAAATAAGAATATAAATAAATTAAGAAAAACAAATTTCTATCCCTGTCCATCCAGGCCTTGTGTCCCTAGGTGGGATTGACCTCTCTCCTCCACTGCTTTGCCTGTCAGTCCGGGCCTTGTGTTCGTACAAGTGTTTGACCTCCATTGCTGTGCCTGTTCATCCAGGCCTTGTGTTCCTACCAGTGTTTGACCTCGATTGCTGTGCCTGTTCATCCAGGCCTTGTGTTCCTACCAGTGTTTGACCTCGATTGCTGTGCCTGTTCATCCAGGCCTTGTGTTCCTACAAGTGTTTGACTTCGATTGCTGTGCCTGTTCATCCAGGCCTTGTGTCCCTAGGTGGGATTGACCTCTGTTCTCGACTGCTTTGCCTGTCAGTCCGGGCCTTGTGTTCGTACAAGTGTTTGACCTCCATTGCTGTGCCTGTTCATCCAGGCCTTGTGTCCCTAGGTGGGATAGACCTCTGTCCTCGACTGCTTTGCCTGTCAGTCCGGGCCTTGTGTTCGTACAAGTATTTGACCTCGATTGCTGTGCCTGTCCATCCAGGTCTTGTGTCCTACAAGGGTTTCACTTAGATTGTATGCCCTCTGGGGATAGGGAAATACCTACAGTACCTGAGTGTAATCAACTATGAAGTGCTGGAAACGTTTGAAAATAAGAATATAAATAAATTAAGAAAAAAAAATTACTATCCCTGTCCATCCAAGCCTTATGTCTCTAGGTGGGATTGACCTCTGTCCTCGACTGCTGTGCCTGTTCATCCAGGCCTTGTGTCCCTAGGTGGGATTGACCTCTGTCCTTGACTGCTTTGCCTGTCAGTCCGGGCCTTGTGTTCGTACAAGTGTTTGACCTCCATTGCTGTGTCTTTTCATCCAGGCCTTGTGTTCCTACCAGTGTTTGTCCTCGATTGCTGTGCCTGTTCACCAGGCCTTGTGTTCCTACAAGTGTTTGTCCTCCATTGCTGTGCCTGTTCATCCAGGCCTTATGTTCCTACCAGTGTTTGACCTCCATTGCTGTGCCTGTCCATCCAGGCCTTGTGTCCTACAAGGGTTTCACTTAGATTGTATGCCCTCTGGGGATAGGGAAATACCTACAGTACCTGAGTGTAATCAACTATGAAGTGCTGGAAACGTTTGAAAATAAGAATATAAATAAATTAAGAAAAACAAATTTCTATCCCTGTCCATCCAGGCCTTGTGTCCCTAGGTGGGATTGACCTCTCTTCTCCACTGCTTTGCCTGTCAGTCCGGGCCTTGTGTTCGTACAAGTGTTTGACCTCCATTGCTGTGCCTATTCATCCAGGCCTTGTGTTCCTACCAGTGTTTGACCTCGATTGCTGTGCCTGTTCATCCAGGCCTTGTGTTCCTACCAGTGTTTGACCTCAATTGCTGTGCCTGTTCATCCAGGCCTTGTGTTCCTACAAGTGTTTGACTTCGATTGCTGTGCCTGTTCATCCAGGCCTTGTGTCCCTAGGTGGGATTGACCTCTGTTCTCGACTGCTTTGCCTGTCAGTCCGGGCCTTGTGTTCGTACAAGTGTTTGACCTCCATTGCTGTGCCTGTTCATCCAGGCCTTGTGTCCCTAGGTGGGATAGACCTCTGTCCTCGACTGCTTTGCCTGTCAGTCCGGGCCTTGTGTTTGTACAAGTATTTGACCTCGATTGCTGTGCCTGTCCATCCAGGCCTTGTGTCCTACAAGGGTTTCACTTAGATTGTATGCCCTCTGGGGATAGGGAAATACCAACAGTACCTGAGTGTAATCAACTATGAAGTGCTGGAAACGTTTGAAAATAAGAATATAAATAAATTAAGAAAAAAAAATTACTATCCCTGTCCATCCAGGCCTTATGTCCCTAGGTGGGATTGACCTCTGTCCTCGACTGCTGTGCCTGTTCATCCAGGCCTTGTGTCCCTAGGGTGGGATTGACCTCTGTCCTTGACTGCTTTGCCTGTCAGTCCGGGCCTTGTGTTCGTACAAGTGTTTGACCTCCATTGCTGTGTCTTTTCATCCAGGCCTTGTGTTCCTACCAGTGTTTGTCCTCGATTGCTGTGCCTGTTCACCAGGCCTTGTGTTCCTACCAGTGTTTGACCTCCATTGCTGTGCCTGTCCATCCAGGCCTTGTGTCCTACAAGGGTTTTCACTTAGATTGTATGCCCTCTGGGGATAGGGAAATACCTACAGTACCTGAGTGTAATCAACTATGAAGTGCTGGAAACGTTTGAAAATAAGAATATAAATAAAGGAAAAAAATCTTCTATCCCTGTCCATCCAGGCCTTATGTCCCTAGGTGGGATTGACCTCTGTCTTCGACTGCTGTGCCTGTTCATCCAGGCCTTGTGTCCCTAGGTGGGACTGACCTCTGTCCTCGACTGCTTTGCCTGTCAGTCCGGGCCTTGTGTTCGTAGAAGTGTTTGACCTCCATTGCTGTGCCTGTTCATCCAGGCCTTGTGTTCCTACAAGTGTTTGACCTCGATTGCTGTGCCTGTTCATCCAGGCCTTGGGTTCCTACAGGTTTGGCCTCCATTGCTGTGCCTGTTCATCCAGGCCTTGTGTTCCTACAAGTGTTTGTCCTCCATTGCTGTGCTGTTCATCCATGCTGTGGTGTGCTGGCTTGTACAGAATCTGTAGGCTCCCACTCAAGACTCTGTTCCTCCATGAAGTCAGACACATTGAGTGGGGTGGGTGAACCCAGGGGTTGCAGCATCACCAAGTGCTCCTGAGTCTGTACCTACTGCTGCTCATCTTTCTCCTCTTTACTGACGCTGGGTCTGGGCATCCATGAGGAAGGGCCTGTGCAAAGGTAGTGGTGGCTGCTGGTCCCTGGGGCTTCCTGGCTGGTCCCCCTGGGGCTTCCTGGCTGTGACCAGCAGCTTCATGGGGTGAGAGCTGTGGAAACAAAACATAAGACATAAATACCAATGGCAGCAAGTATCCTGCTCATTGTGATGCCTTGTGTTATGTATGCCGTCCCAGCAGACCCGCAGCAGTTCCCTCTCACCTTTTGTCAAGGACTCCACCTCTGGTTCCCCTCGTTGGTGGCAGTGGGCCACCAACTTCGTCCTCGGGCCCTCCCCCGGTGCCTCCGGCTCTGCTGCAGTCTCCAGCATTCCTGTTCCTGATGGCACTACTTGTTGGGCCTCTCCGCGTGGCCCGTGGAGAGAGAAGCCATCACTCCCCGCGCCCTTCCCTAGATGTGGCAAGCGTGCATCGCTGATCCTTTTGAAGGGATCACGGCGGGAACCTGCCCGTAGGCCCCAGATGACGTCGTCAACCTCTGCATAGTATTTAAGCTCAGGCCCCGCTCCATAGTGTTGCTTTTGCAACAGGGTCTCCTCGCTACACTCGAGTACTCTTTGCTGCTAAGAGATTCGTCTCTACTCCTCATTCCGGATCCTCATTGTTCCTGGTTCCTGTTTTCCTTGTTCCCTGCCCTGCTTATGCTTCGGATTGATTACACGGACTTTGACTTCACTACAGACTATCTCCAGACCCAGACCTCTGCTTTGCCTGACCACATATTGCCTATCTCCAGACTCAGCCACCGCTTCGTCTGACTACGCTATTGACTTCTCTGTGATTAGACCTCAACTTCGATTGACTACACTACTTTCTCCATGATCAGACCTCAGCATTGCTTGCCACAGCCCCTGGATTGCCACTGGCCCTGACTCAAGCCTACCATTGGACGCCTCTTCTGCCTATGCCCTGGACGTGGACTTATTAGGCTTCGGCCCCAGTCTGCCTTTGTTTCATTGGCGTCCGAGTTTCCAGAACCTTACCCAGTCCAGAGTAGGACTACTCCATCCCTTGCCTGCTGTCTCTGGGCTGAACCAACTTCTCTTCCATTTCGAGGCCCACCTAAGTCCTGCCGGCCCTGGCACCCAAAGGCTCAACCCGCGGGGAATGAGGGCTGGTATAGGTGAAGCTCCAGCAGCCTCTGCCTATCAGCCCACTCCACCTGCCGACAGTGGGGATCCGAAGGTCCTTACTTGGTTCAGGGTTGCATCAACTCACCTCAGCCCAAGGGTCCACCTCCGATGCAACACCTTGGGCTATGTTGCGCCACATCTGGCCCTTGGCTGCCTTCGAGGTCTTGGCCGCATGAATGCTGAAGAGCATGGTATAATGCTGCAGGACTCCTGCATTGACCATCTCGTTCTCCTGGACACTGAACTTGATAGCCCTGAGATGAGGGTGTCCTGCTGCCTGGCTGCCAGAAGGGGTGCCACTTCCACTTCCAGCGAGGTGTCCTCCCTTTCTTCACTCTCCCTCCCATTCCCCTCCCCTCCTTCTTCCCCTCTCCTGCCCTTGCCCTGACAATGTCTGCCTCTCTCTCTTTCTCTAGCCTGTCGTCCTCCTCCCTCCATCCTCGCCTGCCTATCCCCTTCCCTTTCCTGCCTTCTCCTATCCCTTCCCTCTTGCCTCTCTCTATTCCTGTCCCTACTTCTATTATTCCTTTCCCTAGCACTCCTGCCCTTGCCCTCCTGCATATCTCCTCCTTCCTCCCCTCCTCTCCTCATGCCTCTCCTCCCCTCTATCCTCCTCACTTCTGCTTCACATTGCTTCACTTCTGCCTTACTTCTGCCCTCTCTTTCTCTAGCCTATCGTCCTCCCTCCGTCCTCGCCTGCCTATCCCCTTCCCTCTCCTGCCTTCTCCTATCCTTCCCTCCTGCCTCTCTCTATTCCTGTCCCTACTCCTACTCTTCCTTTCCTTAGCATTCCTGCCCTTGTCCTCTTGCCTCCTCTCCTCCCTCCTCCCCTTCTCTCCTCATGCCTCTCCTCCCCTCTCTCCCCATGCCTCTCATGCTCCATCCTCCTCACCACAAACACCACTCATCCAACAACACTCCTCAGTCCCCACTCTTCCACACACACTTCTCAACTCTCCTCACTCCTCCACACTCCTCCACCACCACTCTTCAACACCAAAAGGCAGACAGATAAACTGGACTAACAAAAAAAACTTTCACTCCAGCAAAGAAGACAAAAGACCAAGGTAACGGGAAACAGATGGCAACAGAAAACAAGATAACTCACTCAGTAATCACTATAAAGAACCTCCAACTAGCCACCAACACCTACCTACCTCCTCTCTCCAAACACCTGATACACACTCAAAGAGGCAGCTGCAGAAAGCTTGTATATAAACTGAAAAAAATAACGTACCAAGCACTATTTATTTAACTGCATAATATAACGTGGCACTTGCTGATGCAATGCGAGATGCACTGATGCAACATGCAGCAAGCTGACACAACACACTGGGCCTGATTTTAAAAAGCATTTATATGCTTAAAATTAGGGTTTTACACATGACAATGCACTTTACTCAAATAAGTGGGCTTCTGAAAATTGCTACAATATATGCCATTGAATTCTCCATAGGCTTTACTCACAAAAGTGTACTTTACGTGGGTACATGGCTTTTGAAAATTGCTACAATAGTAGTTACATTTACACATGTAAATCCTTTTGAAAATTTACCCCAAAGTGAATTGACACAGGTGTGCTGACTCAGCGCCGCGTGCGTTATTTACCTATGCGCTGCGGCAGGCTGGAATTTTCCTAACCACACTACTTTTTATTGCTGAAGCTATTTTCACTATATTTATAGCATTTTGATAAATCTAGGCCTTAGTACCTGATTCACTAACCCTTTAAAACCCCCCCTGTGTGCGCCGAGCTCTTTTGCAAAGGCTCGGCGGCGCGCGCAAGCCCGGGATGCGGTAAGTCCCGGGGCTTTCCTGGGGGGGGGGGGCATGTCGGGGGCGTGTCACGACGGCGCGTCATCCGGGGCGTTCCGGGGGCATGGCCGCGGGCGGGTTCTGGCCCTGAGGCATTCTGGGGGGCATGGCCGCGGCCTCCGGACCAGCCCCCGGACCGGAACCTGGCGCGCAGGCAGCTGGCCCACGCGCGTGAGTTACGCCTGCCTCGAGCAGGCGTAACTTTGTCGAGAAAGGTAGGGGGGTGTAGATAGGGCTGGGGGGGTGGGTTAGATAGGGGAAGGGAGGGGAAGGTAGAGGGAGGCCAAAGGAAAGTTTCCTCTGAGTCCGCTCTGATTTTGGAGCGTCCTCGGAGGGAACGGGCAGTGCGCGTAAGCCTCGGCGTGCAAGGTGCACAAATGTGTACCCCCTTGCACGCGCCGACCCTGGATTTTATAAGATATGTGCGGCTACACGCGTATCTTATAAAATTCAGCAGACGTTTGCGCCTGGTGCGCGAACAAAAGTACGCGTGGGCGCATTTTTTAAAAAACTACCCTGAGGGTTTTCTCATAGACATAAAATGGAAGAAAAGCCTTAATGATTCTGGCTCTTAGTTTGTGAGCCCTCTGGGGATAGGGAAATACCTAAATGTAATTCATTTTGGAGGGGAGGGGGAGAGAGAGAGAGAGAGAGAGAGAGAGAGACTTGCTATAGTGCTGTGTCCCTAGTCAGGTATTTGTATCCCTATGGGAGGCCCACTAGTACTTATAGCAAGTCTCTCTCTCTCTCTCTCTCTCTCTCAAGAGGTGTAGTTATGAACAGTGCGGCTATTTCGCAGCACACAATAAATCCTCCCTACTTACACTTTACTCCGCCCCCTGAATACGAAATTTAAAATTCGCAAATCGCGTTAACTGCTGTTAGCGCGGTTTGCGGAATTATCACACGCGGTAACTCCTTGGAAAACGAAGCCCTATGTGTTGTGTCTGACGTCTCTGCTCCGCCCACCTTACCTCGTTGGCAACTGCCTTCGGGGTTGATGGAAGGCTAGCTGCTGCAGTGTCTCCTAGCCGGCGTTCCTGGACCGGCTCGACGCTGCAAGCCTCCATGTTGACCAGATGCCTAAGGGTGCATGCGCGCGGCCCAACTGATGTACCAGCGTTGGCGCGGACCTCGGGGCGTCCCCTGAGATGACGTCACCAGCTCAGATATTTAAGGTCTCAGTTTTCGCTAACAAGTCTGTTATGCTCAGGCTTGTGGACCCTTGGCCGACAAGAGGATGGTATACCTTTCGGAGGGTCCGTAGGGTCTCTTGTCGGGTGGCGAGGCAGAACAGGAGGCGGGACCAGCTGACCCATGGCACTGGAGGCTGAGGCGAATACGGAGGCGATGAAGAGACGAGATGAGGCGCTGAGTCTTCACCACTGGTGGTCTGCAGTCCCCCGGGAGGAGCCCGTAGGGACCCGACCACTGGGACTTAGGTGGACCTAGGGAGGTCAGAGCTATGGTGCAAAGGCCAACTGGAACTTCACCCTGGAAGCCCGCGGTCCCCCCAGGAGGAGCCCGTAGGGACCCGGGCCGCTGGGACTTAGGTGGGCCCTTGGAGACGGAGTCTTGGAGGAGTCTAGGTTGAGTGCCAGAGGGTCGTCGCTCACAGTCCAAGGTCGTGCACCAGAGAATCGCCGCTTGCCAATCCGAAGTCAGGAACCAGAGAATCACCGTAAGCCAATCCGAAGTCAAGAACCAGAGAATCACCGTAAGCCAATCCGAAGTCAGGAACCAGGAACACCAAGACGTAACAGGAGCAAGAAGCAGGAACTCACCGAGGCAAGCAGACTCAAACAACACTCGCAAGAGACGTTGCCAAGTCAAGGAATGAGCAGAGGAAGCCTCCCTATATACTTCCTCTGCTCTGGATCATTGGAAGCAGGTGAGTCTAGTTAAAGGGACCGGTCCCTTTAAATGCAAATGAGATGATGGCGGCCATCTTGGATTCCATGGCGGCGGCCATCTTGGATCTTCCCCGGTGGAGGAGAAACGCCGCTGAGGAAAGCAGGACGGCTTCCCCTGCAGGGGCAGCACAGGCCCGAGTCGGAGCCCTCCTCCGGGGCTTTCATGGCGTTGAGAGTCAGGTAGGGGAACGCGGTCGTGGGGCGCCACGGCCGCGGAGCACAACACAAGATAGTTAGTAAGGGTGCTAATGGGGGGTGGGGGGGGGGCAAAGCTGGGGCAGGCCGGCTTTCGCACCCAATAGCGCCATCATTAAAGGTGGTATTATTGGGCATGCTATTGGCGGCGATAAGGGGCCTTACCTTTTCTCGTGCGATAGGGTTAGAAAATAACCCCCTATGTGAGTGCATGAAAAGCATGTACTTAGCAAATTTTTAATGCAAAACTGCACGTGTATTTGTTTATCTTTAAAAATCCCTAAGTGCAAATACATGTGCATTCAAAGCATCCCTGTAATTTGCACCTGATATTTGTAAGGGCAGTGGAAAGGGCAGACTAATGTGTATACATTTGAAAATTGAATGTATTTATGCTGTTTTCCTCCCCTGACCACAAACAGAGCTACAGGAATACCTCTTTTCCCAGAGCTAAAAGTATGTGTGATATGGAATCTTTTGTACTTTTAGCTGTATTTATGGAGGGACATTTTAGTCAGGCCATTTTACCCTGGTAAATGCCTTTTGAAAAGTGCTCTCTTTCCCAAAGACATGGAATGGAAAAATAAAAAACCTTAGTAAATCAGATCCAAAGTGTGCAATACATGGATTTTG